>NC_134353.1:34875684-35542658 GCF_048569485.1 Anomaloglossus baeobatrachus
GGGGCACTGTTGGTGCTTGTGAGTGTCTATGCAGATGAAATAACAGAGGCAACTTCAAGGGTGCAGTTCAAGTTATTTACTCACACTTCTTGTCACAGCGCTGTAGGGACCCTTGGACTGCTGGGACCACTGTCAGGGACCTCCGCCGTTTCTGGGTGATTCTGAGAGTGAAAGCCGGTACCCTTCTCTTAGTGTCTCTTTCTTATGCTGTCTTCCTTAGCCTTGCCTTTGATAGGATAAACCTGGCTTGGCCTCCACTACAGCCTCCAGGCTGGGGGGTCACCTGTCGGCTGATTACCCCTTTTCTGGAAGTTCTGCTATGGGTTCTGGCCCGGGGAGTCTACAACGTTCCCTGGGCCTCGGTTTTTACTGTTTGGAGATGATCTTTGCACTCCTCCAGTCTCTAGGGACCGTCCCCTGTTGCAGCTTGATCCCTCCACCGATGTTCTTGTGGAACAGGCCACCGTAGCTCTAAACTGCCCCAACAGCTATACAGACTACCCGTGGCCCTGCGACTCCTTCTGTTTTCTACGTGGTGTCACCTGGACCTCTGGGTCCCAGGATCTTCACCAGGAAGCGTCTCTTTCTGTTTCTCTGCTCCTGCCTGACTTGGAGCTTTCTTTCCTTCTTTCTGTCTTGCTTTCCTTCTTTCTTTCTTTCCTCCTCCTTGCCTGCTTCCAGCAGGCCTCCTCCTCCCTCCTTTCTCTCGTTCTTCTTCTCCAACTACATGCTGGCTCCTCACTCTCTCCCTCCCTGAGGTAGACTCACTAAACTTGACCTTCCTCTCTGTGTCTGCTCTCAGATGGCTCCTCCCACCTCCCCAATTGCCCTGTTCTACCCTATAGGAGCAGGGATGGGTCTTATGACCCCTCCCAGCATGCAGCATGGGAGGGTTGTCGGCCACTTTCCCTGGTCCCAGTGTGTTCCTAGCAATGGGTGTAGTGTGGATTTACCAGGGGACCGGAGTTCACTCTCTTCCTCTCTCAGAATGGGGCATCACACCGCTGGATGGGGTGCAATGACCTGTGGCGACGGAAGCCTCAGGGGCGCCACACTCCCCCACAGCAAATCCCAGCACGTCCTCGGGCTGAAAAACAACAAAAACATGTGGAAGAACTGCAAAACATTTTTGTTATGAACAATATAAAACAATAAAACATTTCTTCCCTTTATGGGAGGCACATATGAGTAAACGTTGCAAACTTCTTATAAAGAAAACTCTAAGTGTGCACTTCCAGTTCATTGCACGGTTCGGGCACATCCCCCATAATTCTCGCAGGGAGCACAACGGGTGCAACTATATACATTTCTTGGCTACAACAAGTCCAGTAGCCTGGCAGTTCGTTTCTTTTCAAACAACAACAATGGGGAAAATACTCAACCAGCCACTAAGTCCAGTGGCCTGGTTACACAGGACACATAAGACATCACATTCACCGGGGACCACATTCCAGTTCCGTGGCCCGGTACATATAAACATGGGGGTGACATCTTCGAAAAGCATGAGGGGCAGTACAGCAGGAAAGGGTGTCATCTTCGAAAAGAACATTGGGACAGAACACAAGGGACATCTTCAAAAAGAATGAGGGGCAGACAGGGGCTATATACAGTTCAGCTGCTTCTTACTTCTTTACTCTTACTCTTCATTGCTGGGGTCCTTCTTTGGCAGGGCCCTGGGCAGCATGTAGGCCATGGAGATCCTGGTCTGCGTTTCTTGCGTGGCTGTCGCAGGACCTCTGCTCAGTTCTGTGGCCTGGGTCTGCCTTGAGGTAGTGCTGCTGCTAGGGGAGAGGCTGCGTGCTTGCATCGTGCGGCGCCACTCTGGTTCTTCTGGGGCCGCTTCTTCCCTCAGGATTCGCACATGCAGCGCATACCACCCACGGTTCCCCATCAGCCGTGTGTACTCCACCACATCACCCAGCTTCGCATCTCTCCCTGGGTGGCCTCTGGGCAGGTGCTCCTCGATGTCGCGTCGGGCCACAAACACGTCCTTGCCCAGACCGGGCTCCCTGATGAAGCCACAGCCGCCAGCTTGTCGGAAGTCAACCACTGTGCCCCGTCTCACTGGGCCCTCTGATCCCTTCAGGGCCTTCCTGACCTGTTCTTTGGAGGCCAGATTAGCGGCTTCTTTGGCCTTCCGCTTCTCCTCCCGGAGTTCCCGCTCCCTCTAGTACTCTACCACCAGCCTCCGGCACGTTAGCTCGTTTGCCAGGGGGGTCTCCTTGGGGCGCAGCGGCCGCTGCAGGCCCCTGCTTTCAATGGGCACTGTGTCCCAGTTCACTCCCGGGGATGCCATTCCCAGGAGGCTCACAGGGGGACTCGGCAGGGGGCCCGCTAGCTGTTCGGGGTCCACCCCTCCCCAAGCTCCGTCTGTGGGGGTCTCAGGCAGGCCTCCGGTGCCCCACCGGGCGTCAGCGGGGCTGGCGGGGAAGGCCAGGGGGTCAGTGAAGGGGCTAGTCGGTGGCGTGTGGCAGGGCCATGGGTCTGGACTGGTCGGGGGTTCATGTTGCTCACCCTGCTGCTGCTCCGCGGCATCCATCCACCGACTCAGGCCCTCCGGTACCAGCGGTGTTTCTCCCTACCGGTCCGCTTCCACTTCCACGCGGCTCAGCCTCCGGGACAGGACTTGCATCTCCTCCCGGAGCAGGTCCAGCTCAGGATCCATTCTTCCGGTCCCTGGTGCACCTTGCTGCAGCTCCTCTGCCATGCTACCGGCCTGGGGAATGCTGACTGGAACACTGCTCGGGTGCTCGACCACGCCACTCGGCTGCACCCTTTCCCTTCTTGGAGGCGGGGCCGGAGGCTGCACTAGTATCTGGCGCCAGACTGGCGCCCAGCCCATCACGACCGGCATCACTCCGCTTGAGATAAGGTACATTTTCTTTATCTGCTGGTCTGGCATTTAGACTCTTTCTGCCAGCCGGCCAGCTTGTCTAGTCGCCATTTCTTATTCTTCCGCCTTCCATGGCGGGCACTGCTTCGCGCTCTTTTCTTGAACAAGGGGGGGGGGGCTTCTCTTCGCGCCCTTTCTTCTTTCACGCCCCCCTTCTTCCCGCGCTCAGTGTCTTCAATGGCGGCAGTTTCTCACAGTAAACACAGGCTATTTCACGATTCTTCAGGCGCACAGTACCCGGTGTGACCGGGCACGAAATCCTGTTCGTGACGCCAAAGTTGACTCGCCCACCCCAGGGCCGTGGGACACCCGGTGCCGGGCCGGACTAGTCCGGTGGTAGTCAGTGGTGGCTGGGCCCGGCTCCGTGGCCCTGGTGGGTGTCAGTAGAATATGTGGCTAGATGAATAAAGTTTGTGTTCGTGACGCCACCTGTGGTCTGCGGCTAATAAGCCGCCGCTGCTGTATAAGGCCTCCGGGGGATGATATGGCAGCAATGGTGGTACTACTCCCCACAGGTGGAGCAATGCCCGGGCCACTGTTGGTGCTTGTGAATGTCTATGCAGCTGAAATAACAGAGACCACTTCAAGGGTGCAGTTCAAGTTCTTTACTCACACTTCTTGTCACAGCGCTGTAGGGACCCTTGGACTGCTGGGACCACTGTCAGGGACCTCCGCCGTTTCTGGGTGATTCTGAGAGTGAAAGCCGGTACCCTTCTCTTAGTGTCTCTTTCTTCTGCTGTCTTCCTTAGCCTTGCCTTTGATAGGATGAACCTGGCTTGGCCTCCACTACAGCCTCCAGGCTGGGGGGTCACCTGTCGGCTGATTACCCCTTTTCTGGAAGTTCTGCTATGGGTTCTGGCCCGGGGAGTCTACAACGTTCCCTGGGCCTCGGTTTTTACTGTTTGGAGATGATCTTTGCACTCCTCCAGTCTCTAGGGACCGTCCCCTGTCGCAGCTTGATCCCTCCACCGATGTTCTTGTGGAACAGGCCACCGTAGCTCTAAACTGCCCCGACAGCTATACAGACTACCCGTGGCCCTGCGACTCCTTCTGTTTTCTACGTGGTGTCACCTGGACCTCTGGGTCCCAGGATCTTCACCAGGAAGCGTCTCTTTCTGTTTCTCTGCTCCTGCCTGACTTGGAGCTTTCTTTCCTTCTTTCTGTCTTGCTTTCCTTCTTTCTTTCTTTCCTCCTCCTTGCCTGCTTCCAGCAGGCCTCCTCCTCCCTCCTTTCTCTCGTTCTTCTTCTCCAACTACATGCTGGCTCCTCACTCTCTCCCTCCCTAAGGGCTCCACCACACATCCGTGAAAACCACGTCCGTGTAAAACGGGCCGTTTTTCGGGTCCGTTTTCCGTTTTTAGGTCCGTTTTTATGGTATGTGTGGCCTGCGTGTGTATCCCGTATGCTAGCCGTATGTGCGTGTGGAATGTCCGTGTGTGCGTGAGTGAAATAACTGACATGTGTATGCGTTGTCCGTGTGAAATGTACGTGTGTGATGCAAAATGTCGTTACTACATGTCGGAAGACAGAGTAGCGGGATGAGAATGAAGTCGGGTGAACTTCACCCGACTTCATTCTCATGCCGCGGCTCTGTCTTTGTGCCGTGTACTGATTAGCGGTCACCTGTGAAGGATTCACCGGTGACCGCTAATCCCCCGAGTGACTGAAGTGTCCCCCCCTCTCTCATACTTACCGTTCCCCGATCACCGGCGCTGCACGGCATTCACTCTGTTCCGGCGGCTTTTTCTAATTTGAAAAAGCCGGCCGCTCATTAAACAATCTCGTATTCCCTGCTTTCCCCGCCCACCGGCGCCTGTGATTGGTTGCAGTCACACACACCCACCACGCTGAGTGACAGCTGTCTAACGCACCAGGGCAAATCGGGAAGAGCCGGGTACAGTCCCAGAACTGTCGCATATAATGTATGCGGCAATTCTGGGCGGATGCTGACTGATATTGTTAGGGTGGGGGGCTCCCCATAACGTGGAGCTCCCCATCCTGAGAATACCAGCCTTCAGCCGTATGGCTTTATCTGGCTGGTATTAAAATGGGGGGGGACCGCACGCCGTTTTTTTAATTATTTATTTATTTATTTCACTGCACAGTATAGACACGCCCACCGGCTGCTGTGATTGGGTACAGTTAGACAGCTGTCACTCAGCGTGGTGGGCGTGTGTGACTGCAACCAATCACAGGCGCCGGTGGGCGGGGAAAGCAGGGAATACGAGATTGATTAATGGGCGGCCGGCTTTTTCAAAATAGTAAAAGCCGCCGGAGTTTTTATAACAGCCGTGCAGCGCCGCGCCGGAGATCGGGGAACGGTTAGTATGAGAGAGGGGGGGAACTGACCGACAGACAGCTAGAGGGACAGATAAGACAGAGAGACCGACCGACAGACATAGAGACCGACCGACGGGCTGAGGGAGAGAATGAAACAGAAAAAGAAAAAAGACCGACATCACATGAAAAAAGCACAAAACGTACAGGGAGCAAACAGAGATGCGTCCGTGTCACTCGGACGTGCGCACAGACCCATTGACTTTCATTGGGTCCGTGCTGCGTGTTGCGTGCAGAAAACGGACATGCTGGCGTGAGACACGGACCAAAAAACGCATCACGGAGACGGACTCACGGACATAACCAAAAACGCAATTGTAACCGCTGAGATATAGTAACATTGGTGCACGTTTGGCCGGTTCTCCAGTATACACGGAAACGGACCAAACACGCACGTGTTTCACGGATGTGTGTTTCAGGCCTGAGGTAGACTCACTAAACTTGACCTTCCTCTCTGTGTCTGCTCTCAGATGGCTCCTCCCACCTCCCCAATTGCCCTGTTCTACCCTATAGGAGCAGGGATGGGTCTTACGACCCCTCCCAGCATGCAGCATGGGAGGGTTGTCTGCCACTTTCCCTGGTCCCAGTGTGTTCCTAGCAATGGGTGTAGTGTGGATTTACCAGGGGACCGGAGTTCACTCTCTTCCTCTCTCAGAATGGGGCATCACACCGCTGGATGGGGTGCAATGACCTGTGGCGACGGAAGCCTCAGGGGCGCCACACTCACTCATCACTAGTAATGAGTAGTGGAGAGCACGCTCACTCATCACTAGTAATGAGTAGTGGAGAGCATGCTCACTCCTAATTACGAGCAGTGGAGAGCACGCTCACTCATCACTAGTAACGAGCAGTAGAGGCACGCTCACTCATCACTAGTAAAGAGCAGTGGAGAGTACACTCACTCATCACTAGTAACAAGCAGTGGAGAGTACACTCACTCATCACTAGTAACAAGCAGTGGAGAGTACACTCACTCATCACTAGTAACAAGCAGTGGAGAGCACGCTCACTCATCACTAGTAACAAGCAGTGGAGAGTACACTCACTCATCACTAGTAACAAGCAGTGGAGAGTACGCTCACTCATCACTAGTAACGAGCAGTGGAGAGCACGCTCACTCATCACTAGTAACAAGCAGTGGAGAGTACACTCACTCATCACTAGTAACAAGCAGTGGAGAGTACACTCACTCATCACTAGTAACAAGCAGTGGAGAGCACGCTCACTCATCACTAGTAACAAGCAGTGGAGAGTACACTCACTCATCACTAGTAACAAGCAGTGGAGAGTACGCTCACTCATCACTAGTAACGAGCAGTGGAGAGCACGCTCACTCATCACTAGTAACGAGCAGTGGAGAGCACGCTCACTCATCACTAGTAACAAGCAGTGGAGAGTACACTCACTCATCACTAGTAACAAGCAGTGGAGAGCACGCTCACTCATCACTAGTAACAAGCAGTGGAGAGTACACTCACTCATCACTAGTAACAAGCAGTGGAGAGCACGCTCACTCATCACTAGTAATGAGCAGTGGAGAGCACGCTCACTCATCACTAGTAACGAGCAGTGGAGAGCACGCTCACTCATCACTAGTAACGAGCAGTGGAGAGCACGCTCACTCATCACTAGTAACGAGCAGTGGAGAGCACGCTCACTCATCACTAGTAACAAGCAGTGGAGAGTACGCTCACTCATCACTAGTAACGAGCAGTGGAGAGCACGCTCACTCATCACTAGTAACGAGCAGTGGAGAGCACACTCACTCATCACTAGTAACAAGCAGTGGAGAGCACGCTCACTCATCACTAGTAACGAGCAGTGGAGAGCACACTCACTCATCACTAGTAACGAGCAGTGGAGGCACGCTCACTCATCACTAGTAACGAGCAGTGGAGAGCACGCTCACTCATCACTAGTAACGAGCAGTAGAGGCACGCTCACTCATCACTAGTAACGAGCAGTGGAGAGCACGCTCACTCATCACTAGTAACGAGCAGTGGAGAGCACGCTCACTCATCACTAGTAACGAGCAGTGGAGAGCACGCTCACTCATCACTAGTAACGAGCAGTGGAGAGTACGCTCACTTATCACTAGTAACGAGCAGTGGAGAGCACACTCACTCATCACTAGTAACGAGCAGTGGAGAGCGCGCTCACTCATCACTAGTAATGAGCAGTGGAGAGCACGCTCACTCATCACTAGTAATGAGCAGTGGAGAGCACGCTCACTCATCACTAGTAATGAGCAGTGGAGAGCACGCTCACTCATCACTAGTAAAGAGCAGTGGAAAGCATGCTCATTCATAACTAGTAATGAGCAGTGGAGAGTACGCTCACTCATCACTAGTAAAGAGCAGTGGAGAGCACGCTCACTCATCACTAGTAACGAGCAGTGGAGAGCACACTCACTCATCACTAGTAATGAGCAGTGGAGAGCACGCTCACTCATCACTAGTAAAGAGCAGTGGAGGCACGCTCACTCATCACTAGTAAAGAGCAGTGGAGGCACGCTCACTCATCACTAGTAAAGAGCAGTGGAGAGCACGCTCACTCATCACTAGTAATGAGCAGTGGAGAGCACGCTCACTCATCACTAGTAATGAGCAGTGGAGAGCACGCTCACTCATCACTAGTAATGAGCAGTGGAGAGCACGCTCACTCATCACTAGTAATGAGCAGTGGAGGCATGCTCACTCATCACTAGTAAAGAGCAGTGCAGGCACGCTCACTCATCACTAGTAAAGAGCAGTGGAGGCACGATCACTCATCACTAATAATCAGCAGTGGACAGCACGCTCACTCATCACTAGTAAAGAGCAGTGGAGGCACGCTCACTCATCACTAATAATCAGCAGTGGACAGCACGCTCACTCATCACTAGTAAAGAGCAGTGGAGGCACGCTCACGCATCACTAGTAATGAGCAGTGGAGAGCACACTCACTCATCACTAGTAATGACCAGTGGAGAGCACGCTCACTCATCACTAGTAATGAGCAGTGGAGAGCACGCTCACTCATCACTAGTAAAGAGCAGTGGAGAGCATGCTCCCTCATCACTAGTAAAGAGCAGTGGAGAGCACGCTCACTCATCACTAGTAATGAGCAGTGGAGAGCACGCTCACTCATCACTAGTAATGAGCAGTGGAGAGCACGCTCACTCATCACTAGTAAAGAGCAGTGGAAAGCACGCTCACTCATCACTAGTAATGAGCAGTGGAGAGTACGCTCACTCATCACTAGTAAAGAGCAGTGGAGAGCACGCTCACTCATCACTAGTAACGAGCAGTGGAGAGCACACTCACTCATCACTAGTAATGACCAGTGGAGAGCACGCTCACTCATCACTAGTAATGAGCAGTGGAGAGCACGCTCACTCATCACTAGTAAAGAGCAGTGGAGGCACGCTCACTCATCACTAGTAAAGAGCAGTGGAGAGCACGCTCATTCATCACTAGTAAAGAGCAGTGGAGAGCACGCTCACTCATCACTAGTAAAGAGCAGTGGAGAGCACGCTCACTCATCACTAGTAATGAGCAGTGGAGAGCACGCTCACTCATCACTAGTAATGAGCAGTGGAGGCATGCTCACTCATCACTAGTAAAGAGCAGTGCAGGCACGCTCACTCATCACTAGTAAAGAGCAGTGGAGGCACGCTCACTCATCACTAGTAACGAGCAGTGGAGAGCACGCTCACTCATCACTAGTAAAGAGCAGTGGAGAGCACGCTCATTCATCACTAGTAAAGAGCAGTGGAGAGCACGCTCACTCATCACTAGTAATGAGCAGTGGAGAGCACGCTCACTCATCACTAGTAATGAGCAGTGGAGAGCACGCTCACTCATCACTAGTAATGAGCAGTGGAGGCATGCTCACTCATCACTAGTAAAGAGCAGTGCAGGCACGCTCACTCATCACTAGTAAAGAGCAGTGGAGGCACGATCACTCATCACTAATAATCAGCAGTGGACAGCACGCTCACTCATCACTAGTAAAGAGCAGTGGAGGCACGCTCACTCATCACTAATAATCAGCAGTGGACAGCACGCTCACTCATCACTAGTAAAGAGCAGTGGAGGCACGCTCACTTATCACTAGTAAAGAGCAGTGGAGGCACGGTCACTCATCACTAATAATCAGCAGTGGACAGCACGCTCACTCATCACTAGTAAAGAGCAGTGGAGGCACGCTCACTCATCACTAATAATCAGCAGTGGACAGCACGCTCACTCATCACTAGTAAAGAGCAGTGGAGGCACGCTCACGCATCACTAGTAATGAGCAGTGGAGGCACGCTCACTCATCACTAGTAAAGAGCAGTGGAGGTGTGACGCCCTGGACTAGCCAGGTAGTCACAGACATAACAACACACACACCCCCCCTAGACAGTTACATCAGTCAGACAAAAACCCTTGTTGCCTCCCTCCAGGGCCTGATGTCCACACCAGGTGGGACGGAGCCAGGCGGTTGGCCCCACCCACCGAGGAGTTCACAGGCCTGGAGGCGGGAAAAGGAGCAGATGAGTTTTGGAGGTGAAAGTGAGAGGACACAAACTGCAAGTGTCTGGGTCGAAGCCCAGGCACTGACAGCAAGGTTGGCAGACGGTGGTGGCCGTCTGCAGGAGTTAGCGGAATTCTGCAGAGCCGTAGAACCGGGGTCGGGCGTTCTCCCGCCGGTACCGAACCGGGGAGCGGAGTGACGCTAAGCACACAGGCAGGGCCATCGGACCCCGACCAGGCTTGGAGCCGCCGACAACAGTCAAATCCGAGTGTGACAGGAACCCCAGGGGTTTCCAACAACCAAGACCCGACAGAAGGCAACAGTCCACACCGAGAGGATATACAGCCACCGCCACAGGCTAGAGATCCAAGGGCCAGCACCTGCGGGCAAAACGGGCTCCTACGGCACCTATACGCTGGGGAGCCGACTACCGGTGAGCAACCACAGGAGTCAGAACATTCTAACAGGTGCAGGGAAAGACAGCCACCATCAGCTGTCCGGGGAGAGCACAACAACAACACTGCAGCCGGCTGCGGGACCCGTCCATCCGGCCGTTTGGTTTACCAGAGACTCTGTCATTGACTGTTTGAGTGAGTACACCAGTGCCGTCCGGCACCGCGCCGCACTGCCCCTGCATCCCAGCCATCCAGCCTCCCCGTTACACCACCGGGCCCCGGGATCACCAACCCCTACCCACGGAGGAGACAACATCCTAGCTGCTCCCTACCATCTCTCCCGGGATCCCCGTTACCAGCAGCGGTGGGACCATCATCACCACGTCCCGTGGGTGGCGTTGTAGGGGGTGGGCAGACCCCCTACAAAGAAAGCATAGTTAACCCGGAAATGTTATTAATAAAAATGTTTTATTTGTATTTGCATGTGTATTGTGTTAGGGTACCCCTAGTGGCCGGGTGGGACGGCTGTCACCACTGTGGGGAGGAGGAGCCGGCAGAAGCAAGGGGGAGGAGAGAGCAAGGGTTGAGAAGGAAAGAAAAGATCAGGAGAGCAGTTGTCTCGGGGACGGGAGCGGAGCAGCAGAGCCGGGGCAGAGTGTGGGAGCTGAAGAACAGGGAAGCTGGAGAGAACAGGAGCGGGGCGGAACCTCATAGAGTGAAGCAGTCCGGTGTGGGTCCGGGTTGTGGGTAGCCAGAAGTGGGAGCCGGGCGAAGAGGAGTAGTCAGGCACATCCCCACTGGAGGGGACGCAGGGACAGGCTTTCCCCAGCTAAAGAAAGCGTATCATCACCCTATTGCCTCGTGTGGAACTTTGTGAAGAATAAAGAATGTTTGTCTATTGCATTGAACCATGCCTGAAGAGTGTTTGTGCGCCGGACCACACCTGCACCACCACCACACTCTGCCCCACCAAGGCATCTCCTGTCCCCCCAGTGACGGTGGCGCCAGGGGTAAGCCTGACAGCAAGGGCCACGACTATAACCCCCGAGGCACCCCTGGCACCCCGTTACATGTGGCGTAGTCGGCAGGATCCGGATTATATGTAACGGGACCCACAAGAAGATGGAGATCAAGTGGTGCCTAGGGCCCAGGATCCGAACTATTGGAGAAGGTTCCCGGTCCCATGGTGGGAAGAGGAAGCAGTGCCTGCAGCGTTGGACCAGGCACAAGATGGCGGCAAGATGGCCGTCGTCTGTGAAGATGCAGAAAGCGCGCGAAAAGTTGGCGCCAAAAGAAGAGCCTGGGGCTGGCCAGTGCCGAAAAAGAAGTTCGGAGTACTCCGCCCAAAGAGGGGAGGTGCCGGTCCTAGGGCACGTAAGAAGATATGTGGAGTGGGCGGTGTTGTAAGAAGAAAGAAGTGCCGCCGCGGAGGGGTCGACCTGAGGTGTGAGACTGGGGGTGGAGTATGCTCAAGAGCGGGAAAAGCAAGCCCGCCTCCATTTCCTCCAGCTTCTACACCGACCCTGACGCCTTTACCTGAGCCTCATTCCCCAAGCAAGATGGAAAATGCCGAGGGACTACACCCTGCGCCTGGCTTGGAGAAGAGTGACCCGAGGCAGATTGTGGTTGCGGAGGGATTCCCCGCCCATCTGCCGGCTGTACCCGGAGGACCGGGAAGAGCCACGAAAGTAACTTGGGTGACCAAGTGGGACGCCCTGACCGGAGCGACCACCACAGAGGTCCGGGCGACCTACACCGCCCAACTACCGTCGGGGAGCCGGATGCTGGGAGCCCCATACCCCTGCCCGGACATACCCTCGTCAGCCGCGGTGGGATCTGCGACACTTGGTCAAGCTCTGGCTCCGGAAGAAATATACGCCCGGAAACTGGAGAAAGACAAGTGGGGCTTCTACTGGGACCCAGTTCAGCCTTCAGTACTACCGACACGAAAGTCCCCGTCACCTGAGCCGGATCCAGTACAGGAACGGCTGCTCGCCGAGACCGTCGCCCGGGAGCTGATGGCGGGTCCCCGGAGCGAGGAATTTGAGCAGCAGTACACCACCGGAGTGGTGGTGAAGTTCAACCAGAGAGAGGGATACGGCTTCATCCGGGACGGCGAGACCGGTGATGACTATTTCTACAACAGAGTCAACCTAGATACGGAAGGCCTCCCGCAGCGCCTACATACCCTGTACCAAGGAGAGAAGGTACGGTTCCTGAGGGAAGTGGGTTGCCGGGGCCTGTTTGCGGTTGGGGTGACCGGGGTGCCCACCGCACAAGAGGCTGCTCAGTGGCAGCAGGAAGTGGAATGGGAGGAATGCCAGAACCGGCGACGAGCACAACCAAGACCGGTATTGGCCGAAACCTCCCACCCGCAATGTACCTTGGCTGTAGCTCCGGCAGTCATGCCCGGGCAGAGTACTGACCCGGAGAAGGGAATCCCGCCGGTGCTGGCGATCAATCAAAACATCACCACCCACCCGGTCATTGTTATGGGCAGCCTGCCGTCGTCCCGCGCAGCGACCCCATCACCTCCGTCGGGGACTGAGGAGTCAAAGCCGGAGGCTGAAATAGCGGAACAACCCATTAGCTACGAGCCTTTCCAGAGGCTGCGCCGGTTGCCCGGGCAATCTTTGTCCGAGTATGTACAAGCTCAGTGAGCTGAGTGGCAGCGGGCCTACCATCCGGAATAAGCATCAAGACCGGAAGATGGCGGCCCTGTTTTTGTGTTAGACGCCGGCGTTGTTACGAGCCGGAAGAAGGTGTGTTGGTTGAAACCGTTAAAGTTGTTGAGTCCGGAGAGAGCCTGCTGCTGGACTGAGCCGGGGGCTCCTCCGCGCCGCTGAGAAGAAGGAGTTTTTTTCTTTGTGTTCCTGCCGGTTAACAACAAAGACCGGGAGTGCTGCCAAGCCTCCGGGCGCAACCAAGACCGGGAGCTTCCGGGAGGAACTCCGGGCGCTGGACTGGGGCACCCTCTTACGGGCACCCTCCTGTGGACAGGTTCGCAGTTTTATTGAACATGTTTTTGCCTAGTTTTAAAAAAAATGTGATTTTTAGATGGGAGCCTTGCCGGGAGGCTCGGGCTTTAAGAGGGGAGGTATGTAGGGGGTGGGCAGACCCCCTACAAAGGGAGCATAGTTAACCCGGAAATGTTATTAATAAAAATGTTTTATTTGTATTTGCATGTGTATTGTGTTAGGGTACCCCTAGTGGCCGGGTGGGACGGCTGTCACCACTGTGGGGAGGAGGAGCCGGCAGAAGCAAGGGGGAGGAGAGAGCAAGGGTTGAGAAGGAAAGAAAAGATCAGGAGAGCAGTTGTCTCGGGGACGGGAGCGGAGCAGCAGAGCCGGGGCAGAGTGTGGGAGCTGAAGAACAGGCAAGCTGGAGAGAACAGGAGCGGGGCGGAACCTCATAAGAGTGAAGCAGTCCGGTGTGGGTCCGGGCTGTGGGTAGCCAGAAGTGGGAGCCGGGCGAAGAGGAGTAGTCAGGCACATCCCCACTGAAGGGGACGCAGGGACAGGCTTTCCCCAGCTAAAGAAAGCGTATCATCACCCTATTGCCTCGTGTGGAACTTTGTGAAGAATAAAGAATGTTTGTCTATTGCATTGAACCATGCCTGAAGAGTGTTTGTGCGCCGGACCACACCTGCACCACCACCACACTCTGCCCCACCAAGGCATCTCCTGTCCCCCCAGTGACGGTGGCGCCAGGGGTAAGCCTGACAGCAAGGGCCACGACTATAACCCCCGAGGCACCCCTGGCACCCCGTTACAGCGTCACGAACAATCTCCCTAAACATACCACCCCCTTTTCACTCACAGGTGAGGAGCGCTGCTCAAGTCCCCGGGTCCGGCCCACCGCTCGAGCCACCGAGCAGCAGCAGCAGAAGCCCCGGATCCGAGCGTGGCGAGCGCGTCCCCTCCGCCCACGACAGAGGCACGCTCACTCATCACTAGTAATGAGCAGTGGAGAGCACGCTCACTCATCACTAGTAAAGAGCAGTGGAGGCACGTTCACTCATCACTAGTAATGAGCAGTGGAGAGAACGCTCACTCATCACTAGTAATGAGCAGTGGAGAGCACGCTCACTCATCACTAGTAACCAGCAGTGGAGAGCACGCTCACTCATCACTAGTAAAGAGCAGTGGAAGCATGCTCACTCATCACTAGTAAAGAGCAGTGGAGAGCACGCTCACTCATCACTAGTAAAGAACAGTGGAGAGCACGCTCACTCATCACTAGTAACGAGCAGTGGAGAGCACGCTCACTCATCACTAGTAAAGAGCAGTGGAGAGCACGCTCACTCATCACTAGTAACGAGCAGTGGAGAGCACGCTCACTCATCACTAGTAACGAGCAGTGGAGAGCACGCTCACTCATCACTAGTAACGAGCAATGGAGAGCAAACTCACTCATCACTAGTAACGAGCAGTGGAGAGCAAACTCACTCATCACTAGTAACGAGCAGTGGAGAGCACGCTCACTCATCACTAGTAAAGAGCAGTGGAGAGCATGCTCACTCATCACTAGTAACGAGCAGTGGAGAGCTTGCTCACTCATCACTAGTAACGAGCAGTGGAGAGCACGCTCACTCATCACTAGTAACGAGCAGTGGAGAGCACGCTCACTCATCACTAGTAACGAGCAGTGGAGAGCACGCTCACTCATCACTAGTAACGAGCAGTGGAGAGCACGCTCACTCATCACTAGTAACAAGCAGTGGAGAGCATGCTCACTCATCACTAGTAACGAGCAGTGGAGAGCACGCTCACTCATCACTAGTAACAAGCAGTGGAGAGCATGCTCACTCATCACTAGTAACAAGCAGTGGAGAGCACGCTCACTCATCACTAGTAACGAGCAGTGGAGAGCACGCTCACTCATCACTAGTAACGAGCAGTGTGGAGCATGCTCACTCATCACTAGTAACGAGCAGTGTGGCGCACGCTCACTCATCACTAGTAACGAGTAGTGGAGAGCACGCTCACACATCACTAGTAACAAGCAGTGGAGAGCACGCTCACTCATCACTAGTAACGAGCAGTGGAGAGCACGCTCACTCATCACTAGTAACGAGCAGTGTGGAGCATGCTCACTCATCACTAGTAACGAGCAGTGGAGAGCACGCTCACTCATCACTAGTAACAAGCAGTGGAGAGCACGCTCACTCATCACTAGTAACGAGCAGTGGACAGCACGCTCACTCATCACTAGTAACGAGCAGTGGAGAGCACGCTCACTCATCACTAGTAACGAGCAGTGGACAGCACGCTCACTCATCACTAGTAACGAGCAGTGGACAGCACGCTCACTCATCACTAGTAACGAGCAGTGGAGAGCACGCTCACTCATCACTAGTAACGAGCAGTGAAGAGCATGCTCACTCATCACTAGTAACAAGCAGTGGAGAGCACGCTCACTCATCACTAGTAACGAGCAGTGGAGAGCACGCTCACTCATCACTAGTAACGAGCAGTGTGGAGCATGCTCACTCATCACTAGTAACGAGCAGTGTGGCGCACGCTCACTCATCACTAGTAACGAGTAGTGGAGAGCACGCTCACACATCACTAGTAACAAGCAGTGGAGAGCACGCTCACTCATCACTAGTAACGAGCAGTGGAGAGCACGCTCACTCATCACTAGTAACGAGCAGTGTGGAGCATGCTCACTCATCACTAGTAACGAGCAGTGGAGAGCACGCTCACTCATCACTAGTAACAAGCAGTGGAGAGCACGCTCACTCATCACTAGTAACGAGCAGTGGACAGCACGCTCACTCATCACTAGTAACGAGCAGTGGAGAGCACGCTCACTCATCACTAGTAACGAGCAGTGGACAGCACGCTCACTCATCACTAGTAACGAGCAGTGGACAGCACGCTCACTCATCACTAGTAACGAGCAGTGGAGAGCACGCTCACTCATCACTAGTAACGAGCAGTGAAGAGCATGCTCACTCATCACTAGTAACGAGCAGTGGAGAGCACGCTCACTCATCACTAGTAACGAGCAGTGGAGAGCACGCTCACTCATCACTAGTAACGAGCAGTGGAGAGCACGCTCACTCATCACTAGTAATGAGCAGTGGAGAGCACACTCACTCATCACTAGTAACGAGCAGTGGAGAGCACGCTCACTCATCACTAGTAACGAGCAGTGGAGAGCACGCTCACTCATCACTAGTAATGAGCAGTGGAGAGCGCGCTCACTCATCACTAGTAATGAGCAGTGGAGAGTACGCTCACTCATCACTAGTAACGAGCAGTGGAGAGCACGCTCACTCATCACTAGTAATGAGCAGTGGAGAGCACGCTCACTCATCACTAGTAACCAGCAGTGAAGGCACGCTCACTCATCACTAGTAATGAGCAGTGGAGAGCACGCTCACTCATCACTAGTAATGAGCAGTGGAGAGTACGCTCACTCATCACTAGTAACGAGCAGTGGAGAGCACGCTCACTCATCACTAGTAACGAGCAGTGGAGAGCACGCTCACTCATCACTAGTAAAGAGCAGTGGAGAGCACGCTCATTCATCACTAGTAATGAGCAGTGGAGAGTACGCTCACTCATCACTAGTAACGAGCAGTGGAGAGCACGCTCACTCATCACTAGTAACGAGCAGTGGAGAGCATGCTCATTCATCACTAGTAATGAGCAGTGGAGAGTACGCTCACTCATCACTAGTAACGAGCAGTGGAGAGCACGCTCACTCATCACTAGTAATGAGCAGTGGAGAGCACGCTCATGACTCGCCCACCCCAGGGCCGTGGGACACCCGGTTCCGGGCCGGACTAGTCCGGTGGTAGTCAGTGGTGGCTGGGCCCGGCTCCGTGTCCCTGGTGGGTGTCAGTAGAATATGTGGCTAGATGAATAAAGTTTGTGTTCGTGACGCCACCTGTGGTCTGCGGCTAATAAGCCGCCGCTGCTGTATGAGGCCTCCGGGGGATGATATGGCAGCAATGGTGGTACTGCTCCCCACAGGTGGAGCAATGCCCGGGGCACTGTTGGTGCTTGTGAGTGTCTATGCAGATGAAATAACAGAGGCAACTTCAAGGGTGCAGTTCAAGGTATTTACTCACACTTCTTGTCACAGCGCTGTAGGGACCCTTGGACTGCTGGGACCACTGTCAGGGACCTCCGCCGTTTCTGGGTGATTCTGAGAGTGAAAGCCGGTACCCTTCTCTTAGTGTCTCTTTCTTATGCTGTCTTCCTTAGCCTTGCCTTTGATAGGATAAACCTGGCTTGGCCTCCACTACAGCCTCCAGGCTGGGGGGTCACCTGTCGGCTGATTACCCCTTTTCTGGAAGTTCTGCTATGGGTTCTGGCCCGGGGAGTCTACAACGTTCCCTGGGCCTCGGTTTTTACTGTTTGGAGATGATCTTTGCACTCCTCCAGTCTCTAGGGACCGTCCCCTGTTGCAGCTTGATCCCTCCACCGATGTTCTTGTGGAACAGGCCACCGTAGCTCTAAACTGCCCCAACAGCTATACAGACTACCCGTGGCCCTGCGACTCCTTCTGTTTTCTACGTGGTGTCACCTGGACCTCTGGGTCCCAGGATCTTCACCAGGAAGCGTCTCTTTCTGTTTCTCTGCTCCTGCCTGACTTGGAGCTTTCTTTCCTTCTTTCTGTCTTGCTTTCCTTCTTTCTTTCTTTCCTCCTCCTTGCCTGCTTCCAGCAGGCCTCCTCCTCCCTCCTTTCTCTCGTTCTTCTTCTCCAACTACATGCTGGCTCCTCACTCTCTCCCTCCCTGAGGTAGACTCACTAAACTTGACCTTCCTCTCTGTGTCTGCTCTCAGATGGCTCCTCCCACCTCCCCAATTGCCCTGTTCTACCCTATAGGAGCAGGGATGGGTCTTATGACCCCTCCCAGCATGCAGCATGGGAGGGTTGTCGGCCACTTTCCCTGGTCCCAGTGTGTTCCTAGCAATGGGTGTAGTGTGGATTTACCAGGGGACCGGAGTTCACTCTCTTCCTCTCTCAGAATGGGGCATCACACCGCTGGATGGGGTGCAATGACCTGTGGCGACGGAAGCCTCAGGGGCGCCACACTCCCCCACAGCAAATCCCAGCACGTCCTCGGGCTGAAAAACAACAAAAACATGTGGAAGAACTGCAAAACATTTTTGTTATGAACAATATAAAACAATAAAACATTTCTTCCCTTTATGGGAGGCACATATGAGTAAACGTTGCAAACTTCTTATAAAGAAAACTCTAAGTGTGCACTTCCAGTTCATTGCACGGTTCGGGCACATCCCCCATAATTCTCGCAGGGAGCACAACGGGTGCAACTATATACATTTCTTGGCTACAACAAGTCCAGTAGCCTGGCAGTTCGTTTCTTTTCAAACAACAACAATGGGGAAAATACTCAACCAGCCACTAAGTCCAGTGGCCTGGTTACACAGGACACATAAGACATCACATTCACCGGGGACCACATTCCAGTTCCGTGGCCCGGTACATATAAACATGGGGGTGACATCTTCGAAAAGCATGAGGGGCAGTACAGCAGGAAAGGGTGTCATCTTCGAAAAGAACATTGGGACAGAACACAAGGGACATCTTCAAAAAGAATGAGGGGCAGACAGGGGCTATATACAGTTCAGCTGCTTCTTACTTCTTTACTCTTACTCTTCATTGCTGGGGTCCTTCTTTGGCAGGGCCCTGGGCAGCATGTAGGCCATGGAGATCCTGGTCTGCGTTTCTTGCGTGGCTGTCGCAGGACCTCTGCTCAGTTCTGTGGCCTGGGTCTGCCTTGAGGTAGTGCTGCTGCTAGGGGAGAGGCTGCGTGCTTGCATCGTGCGGCGCCACTCTGGTTCTTCTGGGGCCGCTTCTTCCCTCAGGATTCGCACATGCAGCGCATACCACCCACGGTTCCCCATCAGCCGTGTGTACTCCACCACATCACCCAGCTTCGCATCTCTCCCTGGGTGGCCTCTGGGCAGGTGCTCCTCGATGTCGCGTCGGGCCACAAACACGTCCTTGCCCAGACCGGGCTCCCTGATGAAGCCACAGCCGCCAGCTTGTCGGAAGTCAACCACTGTGCCCCGTCTCACTGGGCCCTCTGATCCCTTCAGGGCCTTCCTGACCTGTTCTTTGGAGGCCAGATTAGCGGCTTCTTTGGCCTTCCGCTTCTCCTCCCGGAGTTCCCGCTCCCTCTAGTACTCTACCACCAGCCTCCGGCACGTTAGCTCGTTTGCCAGGGGGGTCTCCTTGGGGCGCAGCGGCCGCTGCAGGCCCCTGCTTTCAATGGGCACTGTGTCCCAGTTCACTCCCGGGGATGCCATTCCCAGGAGGCTCACAGGGGGACTCGGCAGGGGGCCCGCTAGCTGTTCGGGGTCCACCCCTCCCCAAGCTCCGTCTGTGGGGGTCTCAGGCAGGCCTCCGGTGCCCCACCGGGCGTCAGCGGGGCTGGCGGGGAAGGCCAGGGGGTCAGTGAAGGGGCTAGTCGGTGGCGTGTGGCAGGGCCATGGGTCTGGACTGGTCGGGGGTTCATGTTGCTCACCCTGCTGCTGCTCCGCGGCATCCATCCACCGACTCAGGCCCTCCGGTACCAGCGGTGTTTCTCCCTACCGGTCCGCTTCCACTTCCACGCGGCTCAGCCTCCGGGACAGGACTTGCATCTCCTCCCGGAGCAGGTCCAGCTCAGGATCCATTCTTCCGGTCCCTGGTGCACCTTGCTGCAGCTCCTCTGCCATGCTACCGGCCTGGGGAATGCTGACTGGAACACTGCTCGGGTGCTCGACCACGCCACTCGGCTGCACCCTTTCCCTTCTTGGAGGCGGGGCCGGAGGCTGCACTAGTATCTGGCGCCAGACTGGCGCCCAGCCCATCACGACAGGCATCACTCCGCTTGAGATAAGGTACATTTTCTTTATCTGCTGGTCTGGCATTTAGACTCTTTCTGCCAGCCGGCCAGCTTGTCTAGTCGCCATTTCTTATTCTTCCGCCTTCCATGGCGGGCACTGCTTCGCGCTCTTTTCTTGAACAAGGGGGGGGGGCTTCTCTTCGCGCCCTTTCTTCTTTCACGCCCCCCTTCTTCCCGCGCTCAGTGTCTTCAATGGCGGCAGTTTCTCACAGTAAACACAGGCTATTTCACGATTCTTCAGGCGCACAGTACCCGGTGTGACCGGGCACGAAATCCTGTTCGTGACGCCAAAGTTGACTCGCCCACCCCAGGGCCGTGGGACACCCGGTGCCGGGCCGGACTAGTCCGGTGGTAGTCAGTGGTGGCTGGGCCCGGCTCCGTGGCCCTGGTGGGTGTCAGTAGAATATGTGGCTAGATGAATAAAGTTTGTGTTCGTGACGCCACCTGTGGTCTGCGGCTAATAAGCCGCCGCTGCTGTATAAGGCCTCCGGGGGATGATATGGCAGCAATGGTGGTACTACTCCCCACAGGTGGAGCAATGCCCGGGCCACTGTTGGTGCTTGTGAATGTCTATGCAGCTGAAATAACAGAGACCACTTCAAGGGTGCAGTTCAAGTTCTTTACTCACACTTCTTGTCACAGCGCTGTAGGGACCCTTGGACTGCTGGGACCACTGTCAGGGACCTCCGCCGTTTCTGGGTGATTCTGAGAGTGAAAGCCGGTACCCTTCTCTTAGTGTCTCTTTCTTCTGCTGTCTTCCTTAGCCTTGCCTTTGATAGGATGAACCTGGCTTGGCCTCCACTACAGCCTCCAGGCTGGGGGGTCACCTGTCGGCTGATTACCCCTTTTCTGGAAGTTCTGCTATGGGTTCTGGCCCGGGGAGTCTACAACGTTCCCTGGGCCTCGGTTTTTACTGTTTGGAGATGATCTTTGCACTCCTCCAGTCTCTAGGGACCGTCCCCTGTCGCAGCTTGATCCCTCCACCGATGTTCTTGTGGAACAGGCCACCGTAGCTCTAAACTGCCCCGACAGCTATACAGACTACCCGTGGCCCTGCGACTCCTTCTGTTTTCTACGTGGTGTCACCTGGACCTCTGGGTCCCAGGATCTTCACCAGGAAGCGTCTCTTTCTGTTTCTCTGCTCCTGCCTGACTTGGAGCTTTCTTTCCTTCTTTCTGTCTTGCTTTCCTTCTTTCTTTCTTTCCTCCTCCTTGCCTGCTTCCAGCAGGCCTCCTCCTCCCTCCTTTCTCTCGTTCTTCTTCTCCAACTACATGCTGGCTCCTCACTCTCTCCCTCCCTAAGGGCTCCACCACACATCCGTGAAAACCACGTCCGTGTAAAACGGGCCGTTTTTCGGGTCCGTTTTCCGTTTTTAGGTCCGTTTTTATGGTATGTGTGGCCTGCGTGTGTATCCCGTATGCTAGCCGTATGTGCGTGTGGAATGTCCGTGTGTGCGTGAGTGAAATAACTGACATGTGTATGCGTTGTCCGTGTGAAATGTACGTGTGTGATGCAAAATGTCGTTACTACATGTCGGAAGACAGAGTAGCGGGATGAGAATGAACTCGGGTGAACTTCACCCGACTTCATTCTCATGCCGCGGCTCTGTCTTTGTGCCGTGTACTGATTAGCGGTCACCTGTGAAGGATTCACCGGTGACCGCTAATCCCCCGAGTGACTGAAGTGTCCCCCCCTCTCTCATACTTACCGTTCCCCGATCACCGGCGCTGCACGGCATTCACTCTGTTCCGGCGGCTTTTTCTAATTTGAAAAAGCCGGCCGCTCATTAAACAATCTCGTATTCCCTGCTTTCCCCGCCCACCGGCGCCTGTGATTGGTTGCAGTCACACACACCCACCACGCTGAGTGACAGCTGTCTAACGCACCAGGGCAAATCGGGAAGAGCCGGGTACAGTCCCAGAACTGTCGCATATAATGTATGCGGCAATTCTGGGCGGATGCTGACTGATATTGTTAGGGTGGGGGGCTCCCCATAACGTGGAGCTCCCCATCCTGAGAATACCAGCCTTCAGCCGTATGGCTTTATCTGGCTGGTATTAAAATGGGGGGGGACCGCACGCCGTTTTTTTAATTATTTATTTATTTATTTCACTGCACAGTATAGAAACGCCCACCGGCTGCTGTGATTGGGTACAGTTAGACAGCTGTCACTCAGCGTGGTGGGCGTGTGTGACTGCAACCAATCACAGGCGCCGGTGGGCGGGGAAAGCAGGGAATACGAGATTGATTAATGGGCGGCCGGCTTTTTCAAAATAGTAAAAGCCGCCGGAGTTTTTATAACAGCCGTGCAGCGCCGCGCCGGAGATCGGGGAACGGTAAGTATGAGAAAGGGGGGGAACTGACCGACAGACAGCTAGAGGGACAGATAAGACAGAGAGACCGACTGACAGACATAGAGACCGACCGACGGGCTGAGGGAGAGAACGAAACAGAAAAAGAAAAAAGACCGACATCACATGAAAAAAGCACAAAACGTACAGGGAGCAAACAGAGATGCGTCCGTGTCACTCGGACGTGCGCACAGACCCATTGACTTTCATTGGGTCCGTGCTGCGTGTTGCGTGCAGAAAACGGACATGCTGGCGTGAGACACGGACCAAAAAACGCATCGCGGAGACGGACTCACGGACATAACCAAAAACGCAATTGTAACCGCTGAGATATAGTAACATTGGTGCACGTTTGGCCGGTTCTCCAGTATACACGGAAACGGACCAAACACGCACGTGTTTCACGGATGTGTGTTTCAGGCCTGAGGTAGACTGACTAAACTTGACCTTCCTCTCTGTGTCTGCTCTCAGATGGCTCCTCCCACCTCCCCAATTGCCCTGTTCTACCCTATAGGAGCAGGGATGGGTCTTACGACCCCTCCCAGCATGCAGCATGGGAGGGTTGTCTGCCACTTTCCCTGGTCCCAGTGTGTTCCTAGCAATGGGTGTAGTGTGGATTTACCAGGGGACCGGAGTTCACTCTCTTCCTCTCTCAGAATGGGGCATCACACCGCTGGATGGGGTGCAATGACCTGTGGCGACGGAAGCCTCAGGGGCGCCACACTCACTCATCACTAGTAATGAGTAGTGGAGAGCACGCTCACTCATCACTAGTAATGAGCAGTGGAGAGCACGCTCACTCATCACTAGTAACGAGCAGTAGAGGCACGCTCACTCATCACTAGTAACGAGCAGTAGAGGCACGCTCACTCATCACTAGTAATGAGCAGTGGAGAGTACGCTCACTCATCACTAGTAACAAGCAGTGGAGAGCACGCTTACTCATCACTAGTAACAAGCAGTGGAGAGCACGCTCACTCATCACTAGTAATGAGCAGTGGAGGCACGCTCACTCATCACTAGTAAAGAGCAGTGGAGAGCACGCTCACTCATCACTAGTAAAGAGCAGTGGAGAGCACGCTCACTCATCACTAGTAACGAGCAGTGGAGAGCACGCTCACTCATCACTAGTAACGAGCAGTGGAGAGTACGCTCACTCATCACTAGTAACAAGCAGTGGAGAGTACGCTCACTCATCACTAGTAACAAGCAGTGGAGAGCACGCTCACTCATCACTAGTAATCTGCAGTGGAGAGCACGCTCACTCATCACTAGTAACGAGCAGTGGAGGCACGCTCACTCATCACTAGTAACGAGCAGTGGAGAGCACGATCACTCATCACTAGTAACGAGCAGTGGAGAGCACGCTCACTCATCACTAGTAACGAGCAGTGGAGAGCACGCTCACTCATCACTAGTAACGAGCAGTAGAGGCACGCTCACTCATCACTAGTAACGAGCAGTGGAGAGCACGCTCACTCATCACTAGTAACGAGCAGTGTGGAGCATGCTCACTCATCACTAGTAACGAGCAGTGGAGAGCACGCTCACTCATCACTAGTAACGAGCAGTGGAGAGTACGCTCACTCATCACTAGTAACGAGCAGTGGAGAGCACGCTCACTCATCACTAGTAACGAGCAGTGGAGAGTACGCTCACTCATCACTAGTAACGAGCAGTAGAGGCACGCTCACTCATCACTAGTAACGAGCAGTGGAGAGCACGCTCACTCATCACTAGTAACGAGCAGTGGAGAGTACGCTCACTCATCACTAGTAATGAGCAGTGGAGAGCACGCTCACTCATCACTAGTAACGAGCAGTGGAGAGCACGCTCACTCATCACTAGTAACGAGCAGTGGAGAGCACACTCACTCATCATTAGTAACGAGCAGTGGAGAGCACGCTCACTCATCACTAGTAACGAGCAGTGTAGAGCACGCTCACTCATCACTAGTAACGAGCAGTGGAGAGCACACTCACTCATCATTAGTAACGAGCAGTGGAGAGCATGCTCACTCATCACTAGTAATGAGCAGTGGAGAGTACGCTCACTCATCACTAGTAACGAGCAGTGGAGAGCACACTCACTCATCACTAGTAACGAGCAGTGGAGAGCATGCTCACTCATCACTAGTAATGAGCAGTGGAGAGTACGCTCACTCATCACTAGTAACGAGCAGTGGAGAGCACGCTCACTCATCACTAGTAACGAGCAGTGGAGAGCACGCTCACTCATCACTAGTAACGAGCAGTGGAGAGCACGCTTACTCATCACTAGTAACGAGCAGTGGAGAGAACGCTCACTCATCACTAGTATCGAGCAGTGGAGAGCACGCTCACTCATCACTAGTAACGAGCAGTGGAGAGCACGCTCACTCATCATTAGTAACGAGCAGTGGAGAGTACGCTCACTCATCACTATTAACGAGCAGTGGAGAGCACGCTCACTCATCACTAGTCTTGACTGAATGGTCGGGACAGTAGCCAGGAGACCCATACATGCTGGCACTATGATTATATGCAATGTGGCAGTTTGCAGACATGAATCCAGTCCATAGTAAATGTAGAGCGTTATGTAAGGATGCTGGGAGGTCGCAGCCAGTGACGGTCACATATCAGTCACTTATCCCCATCTCCACAGAAGCAGATACTGCGTAATGGACGTTTTGTAGCCGACTCTCAGCGGGCATTAAATCCCAGCCTGCCGCTCTCCCCGTAATCTCCTACATCTCCTGCAACCTAACCCAAGGAGGGAGGAAAGCTTCTTAGAGTTGTGGGATTTGTGCCTCTCTCCATTCACTTGTAACATCATTAATGGAGGACTTAGCCCCCCCGATAATTCTCAGGATTAGAAGTCACTGGACGATGAATCAGAGCAAAAGCAGCGAGACCCCCGAGTGATGTACAGGAAGGAGTATATGGGAAAGCAGCGAGACCCCCGAGTGATGTACAGGAAGGAGTACACGGGAAAGCAGCGAGACCCCCGAGTGATGTACAGGAAGGAGTATACAGGAAAGCAGCGAGACCCCCGAGTGATGTACAGGAAGGAGTATACGGGAAAGCAGCGAGACCCCCGAGTGATATACAGGAAGGACTATATGGGAAAGCAGCGAGACCCCCGAGTGATGTACAGGAAGGAGTATACGGGAAAGCAGCGAGACCCGCGAGTGATATACAGGAAGGAGTATACGTGAAAGCAGCGAGACCCCCGAGTGATGTACAGGAAGGAGTATACGGGAAAGCAGCGAGACCCCCGAGTGATGTACAGGAAGGAGTATACGGGAAAGCAGCGAGACCCCCGAGTGATATACAGGAAGGACTATATGGGAAAGCAGCGAGACCCCCGAGTGATGTACAGGAAGGAGTATACGGGAAAGCAGCTAGACCCCCGAGTGATATACAGGAAGGAGTATACGGGAAAGCAGCGAGACCCCCGAGTGACGTACAGGAAGGAGTATACGGGAAAGCAGCTAGACCCCCGAGTGATATACAGGAAGGAGTATACGGGAAAGCAGCGAGACCCCCGAGTGATGTACAGGAAGGAGCATACGGGAAAGCAGCTAGACCCCCGAGTGATATACAGGAAGGAGTATACGGGAAAGCAGCGAGACCCCCGACTGATGTACAGGAAGGAGTATATGGGAAAGCAGCGAGACCCCCGAGTGATATACAGGAAGGAGTACACGGGAAAGCAGCGAGACCCCCGAGTGATGTACAGGAAGGAGTATACGGGAAAGCAGCGAGACCCCCGAGTGATATACAGGAAGGAGTATACGGGAAAGCAGCGAGACCCCCGAGTGATGTACAGGAAGGAGTATACGGGAAAGCAGCGAGACCCCCGAGTGATATACAGGAAGGAGTACACGGGAAAGCAGCGAGACCCCCGAGTGATATACAGGAAGGAGTATATGGGAAAGCAGCGAGACCCCTGAGTGATGTACAGGAAGGAGTACACGGGAAAGCAGCGAGTGCCCCGAGTGATGTACAGGAAGGAGTGTACGGGAAAGCAGCGAGACCCCCGAGTGATGTACAGGAAGGAGTATACGGGAAAGCAGCGAGACCCCCGAGTGATATACAGGAAGGAGTATACGGGAAAGCAGCGAGACCCCCGAGTGATGTACAGGAAGGAGTATACGGGAAAGCAGCGAGACCCCCGAGTGAAGGCAACAGTCCAACCGTAACAGAGAGACACCGCCACCGCCAGGGCACCAGTTTCTCAGGGCCAGCGCCTGCGGGCAAAGTAGGGCTCCTCCGGCCCATATCCAAGCCAGGGAGCGGGTTACCGGTGGGAACCCATCGCAACCATCATCATCTTAGGTGCAGGAAAAAGGGACCATCACCGTCAACTACTGGGGAAAGCAAGTGCAGCCATCCGTGGGAACCGTCTTTCCAGCCGTGTGTTTTACCGAGAACTGTGTCATCGTCTCAGGCTGAGTGAGTACCACAGTGCCGCAAGGCACAGAGCTGCCCCCGTGTCCCTGCACCCCACCAAGCCCTGCATCACCCACTTCATCACTGGGCCCCGGGACAACCAACCCCCTACCCATGGAGGGGAGGACTAACATCTAGCTGCTCCATACCATCACTCCCGGGATCCCCATACAGAGCAGCGGTGGTGTCCACGAATCACCACAACCGTGGGTGGCGTCACGGACAATAAACTTTCCCAAATCCCAATCCCCTTTCACTCACGGGCGAGGAGCGCCGCTCGAGTCCCCGGGATCCGGCCCATCGCTCGAGCCACCGAGCAGCGACAGGACGCAGTAGCCGCGGCAGCCGGACCCGAGCAGTGGGAGAGCGCGGCGTCCCCTCCTCCGCCCGCGACAACTTGGCATCACGAACAGGATCTTACCGCTCTGCCGTTGGGTAGAGGTGCGCCTTGTAACCGCCGGAGGTATCCGGCCGGAAAATTTCAGAAGTCGCCATCTTTGGCGCGAAAAGTTCCCGCTCGAGCGTCTTCTCGAGTAGCAGAGGCGCAAAGGCCAAAACCCCGCCCCGATAGAGGAGGGGCCGGAAAGAGGCTAAGGGGGACGGAAACAAGATGTCTGCGACCGACGGAGCCGCTGGAGGAGCGGTGGTCGCAGCCGCATGTAACTAGCGCTGTAGCGTGCAGGGACACCAGGACTCTGCTGAAACACGTTCCTGGATCCAGAAGCAAGATGTGCCAGAAGCTCCAGGCCCAAGTCCACTTCATGCTGGCGAAGTGGACGTCGGAGATGAAGGGCCTGACCGCAACCGTTTGGGCATCCGAAGTGGAGGTGGTCTCAGAGGAGCGGGTAAGCGACCCACGCCCCTATGTCCCCGAGGGATCGGTCGATACGGCTAAGGGGCCCGGCCTGCTGCCGTCCACCACGCTACCTCCCTCACTGCCCATGCCTGCGGCCAATGCCCCGACCGACCCGTTACCCCTGCCACCGGTAGCGGAGCCCGCAGCATCTGTGGGAGAGGGCCCAGACCTGCGGCCCCCGGGCCTTACCTTTACCACCACCCTGGCACCCGTCCCGGCTTCCATCCCAGCTGCGACGGAGATGATGACGGCCCCGGCAGTCCGCCCGGCCGCAGCTGAGGCAATCCTCGATCAAACGCCAACACCGCAAGTCACGTTGTCCGCTCCCAGGCACCGGGCCTCGGTTGAGGCACGGCGGGGAAGTAGCTGCCAGGAGGCAGAGCAGGCCATGTCACAGCGGGGTCCCTCATTGCTGAAGGTGTCGGTTGTAGCCGACACGGAGGGACTCCAGCTGGGCCAGTCCCCCACACAGGCTGACCCAGAGCAGGCCACTGATTGGTGGGGCCCACGGCAGTATGAGAGGCTGTCACGAACCACCGGGGGGGTCACTCAGAAATCCCCCGCGCTGGCTACCAGTACGTCACAATCGGGGGGTAACAAGTGGGGGTCACCCCTCCTTTATACCTCCCGACCGACAGACAGAGCACGTGACGCGCTCTCTAGCGCCCCTCTTATAGTCAGGCCAATTATGGAATTGCCCGACAATAAGCAAGGAGGCCGCTATACTACTTATGCCGATTATTGAAGGGTCCCCGGTGAGAGTAGGGTATATATTCCCCCGACCTCCGCGGGCGGAATATATAAAATCTCCCCGAATCTCACTGGCCTCCCCACAATAATCCTTGGCACAACTCGCTGCCACCAACCGCTTCACGGTAACTATTAGCCGAACACACAGACGTGGGATTCAAGATCGAGATAACAGAACAGCCCAAGATTAATTATATAATTTAATCAGCCTAAAGCACACTAGAAACTACAATATATACAATAGGGAATCTACAGAATATACATATGTCAGAGTACAGTTACAGATAAAGCATGGTTTACAACAGGTATGCAATTCAATCAGTTACCTTGTGCGTCTGGCCACAGGGGGGCGCTGTAGACCAGGTTTCCAGGAACTCCCACAGATGTTTCCTACACGTGACCCCCAGCGAAAGAACACTGGAAAATGGCCGAAGTAGGGTTATCAACCTGGACAAATCCAGGTCCCCTCCTACCTTCGTGACCTCAGAGGGAGCACTGCTCCACCCCTGGCTGGAGTTATGGACAAAATCCACAACATGGAATATGGCCATAACTTTGCCTGGGAGCGTCGTAGGCGGACGCCAATGCTCTCATTGTGACAGTTATGAATTTAGCTACAGAACGAGGGGACTCATGACCTGTCTGCCAGTTCCCCATTGGCTGATATCACGCCTGGGGCATTTCCCAATGTCCTGCTCCCATAAAAAGGGTGTGCCGGCATCGTCCGCATGCGGAGACACCATTTTTATGGTTGCCATATTTATCGGAAATATGGCTTGCGAGATATGAACCATTTTTTACTGGAGTCGTTCTGTCTGGCTATTTCCATAGCCTTGCTAATGAGATACAACTCTTGTTACAGGGTGACGGCAGGGAGTCATCCTGTGTCCATTGTTCCCACACCACCTCATTTCCATATCACAGGACATGGCCATGGAGGTGTAAGTGGAACACTGAGAACAAGAAGGGAGGGGGCACTGCCAGGGAGTGATGAGGGATTATGACTGGAGTCATAATTCATCTTCATATCCCGGGATTTGCCTCACACCTCCCCCCTTTTGAGGGCGCTAGGGGGCAGCACACTCCGGTGTTCCCCCGTGCGCCCGTCCGCGACCTCTCCTTGTCGGGACAGCCCGTCTGCGTTACCGTGGTCACGGCCCCTTTTGTGGCGAATGGTGAAGTTGTATTGCTGGAGCGCAAGGCTCCATCGCAACAATCGCCCATTCGTCCCAGAGACGGTGTGCAACCAGCTGAGGGGATTGTGGTCCGTCTCCACGATGAAGTGGCGCCCGTAGAGATAGGGTTGCAGACGCTGCAGGGCCCACACTATGGCCAGGCACTCCTTCTCCATCGTGGAATAGGCAACTTCCCTTGGTAACAGCTTCCTGCTCAGGTACAAGACTGGGTGCTCTTGGCTCGCAGAGTCCACCTGGCTGAGCACCGCACCGAGGCCGAAGTCACTGGCGTCGGTCTGTACTACAAACGGCCGCGTGAAGTCGGCTGCCTGTAGCACGGGCGGGCTGGACAGGGCGTCCTTTAGGGCCCGGAAGGCTGTCTCGCAGTCCATTGTCCAATCGACTGCAGAGGGCAGCTTCTTCTTGGTGAGGTCCGTCAAGGGCTTTGCCAGGCTACTATAGCATGGAACAAACCTCCTATAGTACCCAGCGGTCCCCAAGAAGGACATCACCTGCTTCTTGGTCCTGGGGGTGGGCCAGGATGCGATGGCTTCCACTTTCTCAGGCTCGGGCTTCAGTGTTCTCCCACCTACCCGGTGACCGAGGTACTGGACCTCGCTCATGGCCAGCTGACACTTTCCCGGCTTGATGGTCAAACCTGCCCGGTGGATCCGCCTGAGCACCTGTGCTAGATGCTCTAGGTGGTCCTCCCAGGTGGGACTGAAGACGGCAATGTCATCCAGGTACGCGGCCGCGTACCCTTCAAGTCCCTTGAGCAGGGTGTTGACCATCCGCTGGAAAGTGGCAGGGGCATTCCTCATCCCGAATGGCATCACCGTGGACTCGTACAGTCCAAATGGGGTAATAAAGGCAGAGCGTTCCCTGGCCTTGCGAGTCAGGGGGATCTGCCAATATCCCCGGCTCAGATCCATGATGGTCAGGTACTGAGCCCCGGCCAACTGATCGAGCAGGTCATCGATGCGTGGCATTGGGTACGCATCGGCGACCGTGACCGCATTGAGCCCCCTGTAGTCCACGCAGAACCGAGTGGTTCGGTCCTTCTTAGGGACGAGGACTACAGGCGAGGCCCAAGCGCTGTTGGATGCCTGGATCACCCCCAGCTTCAGCATCTCGTCAATCTCCTGGCGCATGTGTTGCTGCACCTCCAGGGAGACCCGATATGCTGAACGCCGGATCGGGGGATGATCCCCAGTGTCCACGTGATGGACAGCCAAGTCAGTCCTTCCGGGCTGGTTGGTAAACAACCCCCGGAAGGGGAGGAGGGTGGCCCACAGCTGGGACCGTTGGTCTTCCAAGAGCTGGTGGCCAACCTCCACATCCTCAATGGATCCGCCTGCCCTAACCTGGGCTAGCATATCCAAGAGGGTTTCCGCTTCTCCCTCCTCGGGCAGGTTGCACACGGGGAGCGCACATGCCTCCCGCTCATGATGTGCCTTCATCATGTTCACATGGAAGGGCTTCCGCCTTCCACGGGCAGGGTCCAGGGTGACCAGGTACGTTACAGGGTTGAGCTGCTGGTACACGAGGTATGGGCCTTCCCAGGCTGCCTGAAGCTTGTCCTGTGGTACGGGGACCAGTACCCACACCTTTTGACCCACTTGGTAGGTCCTCTCACAAGCGTTCTGGTCGTACCAACGCTTCTGATCGGCCTGGGCTTGAGCCATATTGTCGTGTACCAGTTGCGTCAAGGCTTGCATTTTGTCCCGGAAGCGCATGACATACTCGATAACCGACACTCCAGGGGTGGCCAAATCCCCTTCCCAAGCCTCTTTCACCAGAGCCAGGGGGCCCCGCACACGTCGCCCGTACAGGAGCTCAAACGGTGAGAATCCTGTTGAGGCCTGTGGAACCTCCCGGTAAGCAAATAACAGGTGTGGGAGATACCGCTCCCAGTCACGCCCAGGGGAGTCGACCAACATCTTAAGCATCTGCTTTAAGGTGCCATTGAACCGCTCGCACAGGCCATTAGTCTGTGGATGGTACGGGCTGGCCACCAGATGTCGCACCTGGACTTGCTTACAGAGGGCCTCCATCAGCTGGGACATGAATTGGGTCCCCCGGTCAGTGAGCATTTCCTGGGGAAAACCCACTCGGGAGAAAATCTCCAGCAATGCGGTGGCCACCTTGTCAGCCCGAATGGACGACAAGGCCACTGCTTCTGGGTACCGGGTGGCATAGTCCACTACCGTCAGTAGGAAGCGTTTCCCGGAGCTGCTGGGGATGGCCAGCGGGCCGACCAGATCCACAGCCACCCTCCTGAAAGGCTCATCGATGATTGGCAGAGATACCAGTGGGGCTTTGGGGCGTGGCCCCGCCTTCCCCACTCTCTGACAGGTTTCACACGAACGGCAGTAGGCAGCCACATCGGCCCCCATTTTTGGCCAGTAGAAATGCTGGTTTAACCTGGCCTTGGTCTTAGCGATCCCTAGGTGTCCGGCCATCGGAATCTCATGTGCGATCCGCAACAACTCCGTCCGGAACGGATAGGGTACCACCAACTGTCGGTCCCTGGGCCACGCCTCCGGTGAACCCTGCTGGACCGTGGCCCGGTACAGCCGTCCTTGGTCCCAGACCACTCGCTCCGGGTCCGAGTCCGAGGGAGGCTGTGCCGCCTGCTCCTTAAGAGCTTTCAGGCTGTCGTCAGCTTCTAACGCTGCCTGAAACCCCTGACTAGATGTGGCCAGAATCGACGAGACTGTCACATCTTCAGTCAGTACCCCGGGACCTGTGTCCTGGCCTCCACCTGACTCGGCTGCCACTTGGTCAGAAGGGGAAGAGCTATCGGACCTCCGGGAGGCCCCTTGGCTTCCAGCACTCCCACTGCGGGTGACAGCGGCCACAGCCGCTGCGACCGTGGGTCGTGCCTGCTCCTCCTCCGTTCCTGACCAAGTCGCCGGTTCAGGCAGACCTACCTGGCTTCCTGACACCCCGGTTGTGGGGGAACCATGCACCGAGATCTTACCTGGGAGCACTTCCGCTCCTGGACCGGCCCCAATCTCACCTGCCTGTTCCCCTCCTGCAGCAACAGAACCCCGCTGTGAAATCTCTGGGGACCCCACATTTGCTGTGGTAGCCCCCACCCCACACACTGGTCCTCCCCCTGCAGCACCCTGCTCTCTGCTTATCCCTGCAGAGGGCAACAGATCCCAGCTCACAGGCTGGTTACTTGTAGAGGCATTGTCACACCTTTCTCTGACCCCCTCCCCTGTCACAGCTGCAGCTGAGTGTGTGTCTATGGTGTCTATGCAAGCAGAAATATCAGAGTTCACTCCCTCCTCCCTTACATCATTCATAGATAACACATTAACATTGTTAGGAGTCATGTCAGTACGGGCTGAAGGTTCAGCCCTTGGGGGGGGCCCAAACTGGGAGGTTAGCTGCCCCAAATCTGTCCCAAGTAGCACGTTTGCAGGGATCCGATCAGTTACCCCCACCTCCCTCACCCCCCGCCCTGCGCCCCAGTCCACATAAATGTCAGCAACAGGCAGCGCCGGGTCAATGCCTCCAATCCCGGAGACAGCGAGGGTTTTTCCAGGGATCAAGTCTTGGGGGGACACCATCTCAGGCCGCACCAGAGTCACCTCCGAGGCGCTGTCTCGCAGTCCTATGGTCACAGACCGGCCGACGGTGACAGGTTGGAAGCTGTCCAGGGACCTACCACCACCCCCACCCACACAATACACCTTGGGCGGCCCTTGGGACGGGGACGGAGCCGGGGCCTTGGGACGCTGAGGGCACATGGCCTTGAAGTGTCCAGGTAGGTTGCACTGGTGGCACCGTCTTGGTTCTGCCACGGGCCTGGAGAGGGGAGTTGAGGGGGACACCCCCTGCAGTCTAGGGGCAGGTGGGGCAGTCGCAGAATTCATCTTACCCCCTCTCCAGGTGCTGCTGGTGGCCGCTCTCCTGGCCTCAGGGGCCCGGTTGTTGGTGTAGTCATCGGCAAGGGCAGCTGTAGCCGTGGACCCCTTTGGCTTCTGGTCTCGGATGAACTGGCGGAGATCCTCAGGGCAGTTCCACAAGAGTTGCTCCGTGATGAACAAGTCCAGGATCTCCGGTCCGGTGGAAAGCTGCAGGCCTTGGGTCCAGTGGTCGGCAGCTCGGGCAAGTGCCCGCCGGTGGTCAGCCCAGGAGTCCTTTGGTCCCTTTTGCAGGCTCCGGAACTTCTTGCGGTAGGACTCCGGGGTGAGGTTGTACTGTTGGATCAGGGCCCGCTTGATGGTGTCGTAGCCCTGATCTGCCTCAGCAGGCAAGTCCCCAAGGATATCCAGGGCCTTACCCCTTAAACGGGGGGTCAGGTATTTGGCCCACTGGTCCTTGTTCAGATGGTGCTGCAAGCAAGTCCGTTCAAAAGCAGTCAAGAAAGAGTCCAAGTCTCCATCCTTCTCCAGCACTGGGAAGTCCTCAACACGGACCTTTGGAAGTTTGGTGTCTTGAAGGTCACGTGTGGCTGATGAGGGCCGGAGCTGAGCTAGCTGCAGCTGGTAGTCACGCTCTGCCTGGCGCTCTTCACGCGCTGCCTGCCGCTCCGCAGCCTCAGCCTCACGCGCTGCTTGCCGCTCTGCCCTGCGCTCTGCCAGGAGTCCCTTGTAGCCCTCCTGGTCTCCAGCCTGGAGAAGGGCCATAGCCATTTGAAGAAGGCTATCCGAGCCTCCCAGGCTCGGTGGAATGGCACGTGGTGATCTGCGGCCCGCTGCGGAGCCTGGTGATTCACTGTCCCTTGCAGAGCGGAGGGCTGGCATCTGGCTCGTTGAGGACCCTTGGGTGAGCTGCTCCTCATCTTGTCCATAATTGCCAGCTTGTGCGCTGTCCTCTGCAGAACGGTTTTCTGGCGTCGAGCTCCTGGAGGACTCGTGGGCAACCTCCTCATTACTGTCCACAGCACCGTCCTCCCTCTCTTCGGCTCCTGCCTTAGCATTGGCCAGTTGCATAGCTCTGCTCCTGGTGCCATCAGCCATTCTTGCAGACTTTTGGTCACTGACACAGAACTGACACCTGATGCCTCCACACACCTTACAGTATCTGCACTCTGACACTCTAGTGTTGAGCTAGTCTGAAGACCCCAGCAGCCACAGCTGCTGCAGGCAGTCTTTAGTGTCTGGGAGTATGGGTCTCACACTCACACACACTATTATCTCGATCCCACCGCTATGCCACCAATATGTCACGAACCACCGGGGGGGTCACTCAGAAATCCCCCGCGCTGGCTACCAGTACGTCACAATCGGGGGGTAACAAGTGGGGGTCACCCCTCCTTTATACCTCCCGACCGACAGACAGAGCACGTGACGCGCTCTCTAGCGCCCCTCTTATAGTCAGGCCAATTATGGAATTGCCCGACAATAAGCAAGGAGGCCGCTATACTACTTATGCCGATTATTGAAGGGTCCCCGGTGAGAGTAGGGTATATATTCCCCCGACCTCCGCGGGCGGAATATATAAAATCTCCCCGAATCTCACTGGCCTCCCCACAATAATCCTTGGCACAACTCGCTGCCACCAACCGCTTCACGGTAACTATTAGCCGAACACACAGACGTGGGATTCAAGATCGAGATAACAGAACAGCCCAAGATTAATTATATAATTTAATCAGCCTAAAGCACACTAGAAACTACAATATATACAATAGGGAATCTACAGAATATACATATGTCAGAGTACAGTTACAGATAAAGCATGGTTTACAACAGGTATGCAATTCAATCAGTTACCTTGTGCGTCTGGCCACAGGGGGGCGCTGTAGACCAGGTTTCCAGGAACTCCCACAGATGTTTCCTACACGTGACCCCCAGCGAAAGAACACTGGAAAATGGCCGAAGTAGGGTTATCAACCTGGACAAATCCAGGTCCCCTCCTACCTTCGTGACCTCAGAGGGAGCACTGCTCCACCCCTGGCTGGAGTTATGGACAAAATCCACAACATGGAATATGGCCATAACTTTGCCTGGGAGCGTCGTAGGCGGACGCCAATGCTCTCATTGTGACAGTTATGAATTTAGCTACAGAACGAGGGGACTCATGACCTGTCTGCCAGTTCCCCATTGGCTGATATCACGCCTGGGGCATTTCCCAATGTCCTGCTCCCATAAAAAGGGTGTGCCGGCATCGTCCGCATGCGGAGACACCATTTTTATGGTTGCCATATTTATCGGAAATATGGCTTGCGAGATATGAACCATTTTTTACTGGAGTCGTTCTGTCTGGCTATTTCCATAGCCTTGCTAATGAGATACAACTCTTGTTACAGGGTGACGGCAGGGAGTCATCCTGTGTCCATTGTTCCCACACCACCTCATTTCCATATCACAGGACATGGCCATGGAGGTGTAAGTGGAACACTGAGAACAAGAAGGGAGGGGGCACTGCCAGGGAGTGATGAGGGATTATGACTGGAGTCATAATTCATCTTCATATCCCGGGATTTGCCTCACAGAGGCCGGTCGTAGCCGGCGCCGAGGGCACCCAGGTGGGCCTGGCTCCTGAGCGGGAGTTGCGGATGTGCATGCCCGCATTTATGTGAGAAAGAGTGGCAGCGGGATGCCGTTGCACCGTCCCCGTTGGGACCACCAGTGTGTGTGTTTTGAGTTTGAAAAATGAGAATGATAACCGAAGATTTACCTGAATGTCTACCGTGATTGGAAACCGGCCGTTGCCGGCACCGTTGTCCCCGTGGGGACCGCTTGAAAAGTTGTTTGCATGAGGAACTGCTCATGGACAAGCCCGTGAACTTGCAGGGCAACCACAAACGTTAGTGGCATGTAAATAAGTTGTTTTGCCGTTACCGTTTACGCAGTTTCCGCCTCCGGAGAGGCAGGTTGGAGGGAGGGCCCACAGCAGAGCAGGCTGGGGCCCAGCCACCACAGGAACCGGTGGCTACCCTCTGGAGGGGAAGGACAGATCCCGCTCGGGTGACTTGGTGCAGGACTGGGGTCAAGGGGTGCTGCCTGGGCTTTAGGGGCAGCATCAGGGCCAGGTTGCTTGGGTGGGAGAGAGCGGAGACCGTAACCGTAGACCGTTTGTAACGTTTAAGCACTGAACCTCCCGATGTGGGATGATGTCATAGATTGTTATGTTTACCGTTTTACCTTTTATATATTTGCAGAAAATAAAACCGGTGTTGGACGGGCACCCCGCGGACGGTCTGCATTTTGCTAAGGGGGAATGTGACGCCCTGGGCAAGCCAGGGATCACAGGTCATAACACCACCACACCCTACACCCCAGTTAGGAACAACTAGGCTAACAAAAAACCCTTGTTGCCTTCCTCCAGGGGCTGATGTCCACACCAGGGGGTGGGCCAGGCGGTTGGCTCCGCCCACCGAGGAGTTCACAGCCCTGGAGGCGGGAAGAACCAGCGAGTTGAGCTCAGGCAGAGCTTGAGTGAGGAACAGAGATAGAGTTTGGAGAAGGAAGTGGTAGAGGAGCTTGAGAGAAGGAGTAAAAAGGGACAGTTAAGAAAGCCTGAAGCTGGTCCGGGTGTGTGCCCTGGACTGAGAGACAGCAAGGTCAGCAGACGGCGGTGACTGTCCGCAGGGGTGACTGCTTGGAGGTTGCTGGATGGACCGCGGACAGGTGGTGACCCGGCGGTCTGGAGCAGTATACGAAGAACAGTCAGCACCAGTGGCAGGGGCCTTTCGGATCCCGGCAAGGCTAGGAGTCGCCGTGAATTTGCCAAATCCGTCAGTGAAGGGGATGACTGTCTCCCAACAACCAAGTCCCGATTGAAGGCAACAGTCCAACCGTAACAGAGAGACACCGCCACCGCCAGGGCACCAGTTTCTCAGGGCCAGCGCCTGCGGGCAAAGTAGGGCTCCTCCGGCCCATATCCAAGCCGTGGAGCGGGTTACCGGTGGGAACCCATCGCAACCATCATCATCTTAGGTGCAGGAAAAAGGGACCGTCACCGTCAACTACTGGGGAAAGCAAGTGCAGCCGTCCGTGGGAACCGTCTTTCCAGCCGTGTGTTTTACCGAGAACTGTGTCATCGTCTCAGGCTGAGTGAGTACCACAGTGCCGCAAGGCACAGAGCTGCCCCCGCGTCCCTGCACCCCACCAAGCCCTGAATCACCCACTTCATCACTGGGCCATGGGACAACCAACCCCCTACCCACGGAGGGGAGGACTAACATCTAGCTGCTCCATACCATCACTCCCGGGATCCCCATACAGAACAGCGGTGGTGTCCACGAATCACCACAACCGTGGGTGGCGTCACGGACAATAAACTATCCCAAATCCCAATCCCCTTTCACTCACGGGCGAGGAGCGCCGCTCGAGTTCCCGGGATCCGGCCCATCGCTCGAGCCACCAAGCAGCGACAGGCCGCAGCAGCCGCGGCAGCCGGACCCGAGCAGTGGGAGAGCGCGGCGTCCCCTCCTCCGCCGGCGACAGATGTACAGGAAGGAGTATACGGGAAAGCAGCGAGTGCCCCGAGTGATGTACAGGAAGGAGTATATGCGAAAGCGAGTGCTCCGAGTAATATACAGGAAGGAGTATATGCGAAAGCAGCGAGTGCCCCGAGTGATATACAGGAAGGAGTATATGCGAAAGCAGCGAGTGCCCCGAGTGATATACAGGAAGGAGTATATGCGAAAGCAGCCAGTGCCCCGAGTGATATACAGGAAGGAGTATATGCGAAAGCAGCGAGTGCCCCGAGTGATATACAGGAAGGAGTATATGCGAAAGCAGCGAGTGCCCCGAGGGATGTACAGGAAGGAGTATACAGGAAAGCAGCGAGACCCCCGAGTGATGTACAGGAAGGAGTATATGGGAAAGCAGCGAGACCCCCGAGTGATGTAAAGGAAGGAGTACACGAGAAAGCAGCGAGACCCCCGAGTGATGTACAGGAAGGAGTACACGGGAAAGCAGCGAGTGCCCGGAGTGATATACAGGAAGGAGTATATGCGAAAGCAGCGAGTGCCCGGAGTGATATACAGGAAGGAGTATATGGGAAAGCAGCGAGACCCCCGAGTGATGTACAGGAAGGAGTACACGGGAAAGCAGCGAGACCCCCGAGTGATGTACAGGAAGGAGTATACGGGAAAGCAGCGAGTGCCCCGAGTGATGTACAGGAAGGAGTATATGGGAAAGCAGCGAGTGCCCCGAGTGATATACAGGAAGGAGTATATGCGAAAGCAGCGAGTGCCCGGAGTGATGTACAGGAAGGAGTACATGGGAAAGCAGCGAGACCCCCGAGTGATGTACAGGAAGGAGTATACGGGAAAGCAGCGAGTGCCTGGAGTGATATACAGGAAGTGTGACACCCTGGACTAGTCAGGTCGTCCCAGGTAGTCACACACAACACCACACCCCTCTCCCAGTTAGGTAACATCAGTCAAACTTAAAAGCCTTGTCACCACCCTCCAGGTTTGATGTCCACACCAGGGGGGGCGGAGCCAGTCGGTTGGCTCCACCCACCGAGTTCACAGGCCTGGAGGCGGGAGAACAGTTAGTCTGACACGCACTAGCTCTAGTGGAAGTCTAGCTCGGGCTCTGGAGGAGTCAAGTTCAAGTGGAGTGTAGAGCAGACAAGCGCATGGGCAGTCCTGTGTCCAAGCTGCCCAGAGACTACCAGGTGGCTGGGTCATAGCCCAGTCGCCACTGGCAAGGAGGAAGACGGTAGTGGCTGCCTGCAGGAGACCGGGAAAACGACCGGTGGAACCGTAAGGGACCGGGACAGGGTAGTGGCCCACCGGAACCGAACCAACTGGATACCGGAGCACCAGGCAGGGTACTCAGACCCCGAACTAGGCTAGAAGCCACCAACATAGTCAAATTAACTGATTGCGGTCTGGACCTCAGGGGTTCATTCCCACCTATGTCCCGATTGAAGGCAACAGCCCAACCATTCCTGATAAGTGCCACCGCCAAGGGCAAGAGATCCAAAGGGCCAGCGTCTGCGGGCAAACGGGCTTCTACGACAGGTACACGTCGGGGAGCGAACTACCGGTGTGTAGGCACAGGAGTCAAGATTGACACACAGATGTGCAGGAGAAAGGCGGACACCACCAACCTAATCTGGGAAAAGCTGCAGCCGGCTGCGGGCCCCGTTCATCACTCCATTTGGTTTACCAGTGACTCCAGTGTCTTGTGTCAGAGTGAGTACACCAGTGCCATCAGGCTCCGCACCGCACTGCACCGAAACACTATACCCTGCACCCAGGCCCCGGCCCGCCGGACTCTGGGACCAACATCCCCTACCCACGGAGGGGTCAACACCTAGCTGCGCTACTACACCGCTCCCGGGGGTCCCCATACCTTCACCGCAGCGGTGGTGTCTACAATCACCACAACCCGTGGGTGGCATCACAAACTATCATTACAAACCAAACACACAAATCCCCGCATGTAGCGCCAACTCCCTTGCAGAGCGACGTGACCCCTGGGTCCGTGAGAAGCTCGAGCCACCACCCGCAGTATGAGCACGAATCCGAGCGGCTCGGCGGTCACAGCCGAGCTCGCGGGGCGGTACAGAAGGAGTACATGGGAAAGCAGCGAGACCCCCGAGTGATGTACAGGAAGGAGTATATGGGAAAGCAGCTAGTGCCCCGAGTGATGTACAGGAAGGAGTACACGGGAAAGCAGCAAGACTTCCGAGTGATGTACAGGAAGGAGTATACGGAGGCACTGTGATATACCACTCTTCACATCCCTCAGTCTGCCTCCTGGCGGAACTGTCTCTGCCTCTGTGTAATGTTTCTGCCTCATAGTGGGCCTGTCTCTGCGTCTGTGTAATGTTTCTACCTCATGGTGGACCTATCTCTGCCTCTCTGTAATGTTTCTGCCTCATAATGGACCTGTCTTTGTCTCTGTGTAACTTCTTCACCCCTCTCTATCTCTCTGCACCTCTGTGTCTCTTCACCCCTCTCTATCTCTCTCTGCACCTCTCAGTGTCTCTCCTCCCTCTCTATCTCTCTCTGCACCTCTCAGTGTCTCCCCTCCCTCTCTATCTCTCTCTGCACCTCTCAGTGTCTCCCTTCCCTCTCTATCTCAATCTGCACCTCTCAGTGTCTCTCCTCCCTCTCTATCTCTCTCTGCACCTCTCAGTGTCTCCCCTCCCTCTCTATCTCTCTCTGCACCTCTCAGTGTCTCCCTTCCCTCTCTATCTCTCTCTGCACCTCTCAGTGTCTCCCCTCCCTCTCTATCTCTCTCTGCACCTCTCAGTGTCTCTCCTCCCTCTCTATCTCTCTCTGCACCTCTCAGTGTCTCTCCTCCCTCTCTATCTCTCTCTGCACCTCTCAGTGTCTCCCTTCCCTCTCTATCTCTCTCTGCACCTCTCAGTGTCTCCCCTCCCTCTCTATCTCTCTCTGCACCTCTCAGTGTCTCTCCTCCCTCTCTATCTCTCTCTGCACCTCTCAGTGTCTCCCCTCCCTCTCTATCTCTCTCTGCACTTCTCAGTGTCTCTCCTCCCTCTCTATCTCTCTCTACACCTCTCAGTGTCTCCCCTCCCTCTCTATCTTTCTCTGCACCTCTCAGTGTCTCTCCTCCCTCTCTATCTCTCTCTGCACCTCTCAGTGTCTCCCGTCCCTCTCTATCTCTCTCTGCACGTCTCAGTGTCTCTCCTCCCTCTCTATCTCTCTCTGCACCTCTCAGTGTCTCCCCTCCCTCTCTATCTCTCTCTGCACCTCTCAGTGTCTCTCCTCCCTCTCTATCTCTCTCTGCACCTCTCAGTGTCTCTCCTCCCTCTCTCTCTCTCTGCACCTCTCAGTGTCTCTTCACCCCTCTCTATCTCTCTCTACACCTCTCAGTGTCTCTCCTCCCTCTCTATCTCTCTCTGCACCTCTCAGTGCCTCCCCTCCCTCTATCTCTCTCTGCACCTCTCAGTGTCTCTCCTCCCTCTCTATCTCTCTCTGCACCTCTCAGTGCCTCCCCTCCCTCTCTATCTCTCTCTGCACCTCTCAGTGTCTCTCCTCCCTCTCTATCTCTCTCTACACCTCTCAGTGTCTCCCCTCCCTCTCTATCTCTCTCTCTGCACCTCTCAGTGTCTCTCCTCCCTCTCTATCTCTCTCTGCACCTCTCAGTGTCTCCCCTCCCTCTCTATCTCTCTCTGCACCTCTCAGTGTCTCCCTTCCCTCTCTATCTCAATCTGCACCTCTCAGTGTCTCTCCTCCCTCTCTATCTCTCTCTGCACCTCTCAGTGTCTCCCCTCCCTCTCTATCTCTCTCTGCACCTCTCAGTGTCTCCCTTCCCTCTCTATCTCTCTCTGCACCTCTCAGTGTCTCCCCTCCCTCTCTATCTCTCTCTGCACCTCTCAGTGTCTCTCCTCCCTCTCTATCTCTCTCTGCACCTCTCAGTGTCTCTCCTCCCTCTCTATCTCTCTCTGCACCTCTCAGTGTCTCCCTTCCCTCTCTATCTCTCTCTGCACCTCTCAGTGTCTCCCCTCCCTCTCTATCTCTCTCTGCACCTCTCAGTGTCTCTCCTCCCTCTCTATCTCTCTCTGCACCTCTCAGTGTCTCCCCTCCCTCTCTATCTCTCTCTGCACTTCTCAGTGTCTCTCCTCCCTCTCTATCTCTCTCTACACCTCTCAGTGTCTCCCCTCCCTCTCTATCTTTCTCTGCACCTCTCAGTGTCTCTCCTCCCTCTCTATCTCTCTCTGCACCTCTCAGTGTCTCCCGTCCCTCTCTATCTCTCTCTGCACGTCTCAGTGTCTCTCCTCCCTCTCTATCTCTCTCTGCACCTCTCAGTGTCTCCCCTCCCTCTCTATCTCTCTCTGCACCTCTCAGTGTCTCTCCTCCCTCTCTATCTCTCTCTGCACCTCTCAGTGTCTCTCCTCCCTCTCTCTCTCTCTGCACCTCTCAGTGTCTCTTCACCCCTCTCTATCTCTCTCTACACCTCTCAGTGTCTCTCCTCCCTCTCTATCTCTCTCTGCACCTCTCAGTGCCTCCCCTCCCTCTATCTCTCTCTGCACCTCTCAGTGTCTCTCCTCCCTCTCTATCTCTCTCTGCACCTCTCAGTGCCTCCCCTCCCTCTCTATCTCTCTCTGCACCTCTCAGTGTCTCTCCTCCCTCTCTATCTCTCTCTACACCTCTCAGTGTCTCTCCTCCCTCTCTATCTCTCTCTGCACCTCTCAGTGTCTCTTCACCCCTCTCTATCTCTCTCTGCACCTCTCAGTGTCTCCCCTCCCTCTCTATCTCAATCTGCACCTCTCAGTGTCTCTCCTCCCTCTCTATCTCTCTCTGCACCTCTCAGTGTCTCCCCTCCCTCTCTATCTCTCTCTGCACCTCTCAGTGTCTCTCCTCCCTCTCTATCTCTCTCTGCACCTCTCAGTGTCTCTCCTCCCTCTCTATCTCTCTCTGCACCTCTCAGTGTCTCCCCTCCCTCTCTATCTCTCTCTGCACCTCTCAGTGTCTCCCCTCCCTCTCTATCTCTCTCTGCACCTCTCAGTGTCTCCCGTCCCTCTCTAGCTCTCTCTGCACCTCTCAGTGTCTCTCTCTCTATCTCTCTCTGCACCTCTCAGTGTCTCCCGTCCCTCTCTATCTCTCTCTGCACCTCTCAGTGTCTCTCCTCCCTCTCTATCTCTCTCTGCACCTCTCAGTGTCTCCCCTCCCTCTCTATCTCTCTCTGCACCTCTCAGTGTCTCCCCTCCCTCTCTATCTCTCTCTGCACTTCTCAGTGTCTCTCCTCCCTCTCTATCTCTCTCTACACCTCTCAGTGTCTCCCCTCCCTCTCTATCTCTCTCTGCACCTCTCAGTGTCTCTCCTCCCTCTCTATCTCTCTCTGCACCTCTCAGTGTCTCCCCTCCCTCTCTATCTCTCTCTGCACCTCTCAGTGTCTCTCCTCCCTCTCTATCTCTCTCTGCACTTCTCAGTGTCTCCCCTCCCTCTCTATCTCTCTCTGCACCTCTCAGTGTCTCCCCTCCCTCTCTATCTCTCTCTGCACCTCTCAGTGTCTCCCTTCCCTCTCTATCTCTCTCTGCACCTCTCAGTGTCTCTCCTCCCTCTCTATCTCTCTCTGCACCTCTCAGTGTCTCTTCACCCCTCTCTATCTCTCTCTGCACCTCTGTGTCTCTTCACCCCTCTCTATCTCTCTCTGCACCTCTCAGTGTCTCTCTGCCCCTCTCTATCTCTCTCTGCACCTCTCAGTGTCTCTCCTCTCTCTCTATCTCTCTCTGCACCTCTCAGTGTCTCCCCTCCCTCTCTATCTCTCTGCACCTCTGTGTCTCCCTTCCCTCTCTATCTCTATCTGCACCTCTCAGTGTCTCCCCTCCCTCTCTATCTCTATCTGCACCTCTCAGTGTCTCTTCACCCCTCTCTATCTCTCTCTGCACCTCTCAGTGTCTCTTCACCACTCTCTATCTCTCTCTGCACCTCTCAGTGTCTCTCCTCTCTCTCTATCTCTCTCTGCACCTCTCAGTGTCTCCCCTCCCTCTCTATTTCTCTGCACCTCTGTGTCTCCCTTCCCTCTCTATCTCTATCTGCACCTCTCAGTGTCTCCCCTCCCTCTCTATCTCTCTCTGCACCTCTCAGTGTCTCTTCACCCCTCTCTATCTCTCTCTGCACCTCTGTGTCTCTTCACCCCTCTCTATCTCTCTCTGCACCTCTCAGTGTCTCTCTGCCCCTCTCTATCTCTCTCTGCACCTCTCAGTGTCTCTCCTCTCTCTCTATCTCTCTCTGCACCTCTCAGTGTCTCCCCTCCCTCTCTATCTCTCTGCACCTCTGTGTCTCCCTTCCCTCTCTATCTCTATCTGCACCTCTCAGTGTCTCCCCTCCCTCTCTATCTCTATCTGCACCTCTCAGTGTCTCTTCACCCCTCTCTATCTCTCTCTGCACCTCTCAGTGTCTCTTCACCACTCTCTATCTCTCTCTGCACCTCTCAGTGTCTCTCCTCCCTCTCTATCTCTCTCTGCACCTCTCAGTGTCTCTCCTCCCTCTCTATCTCTCTCTGCACCTCTCAGTGTCTCTCCTCCCTCTCTATCTCTCTCTGCACCTCTCAGTGTCTCCCCTCCCTCTCTATCTCAATCTGCACCTCTCAGTGTCTCTCCTCCCTCTCTATCTCTCTCTGCACCTCTCAGTGTCTCCCCTCCCTCTCTATCTCTCTCTGCACCTCTCAGTGTCTCTCCTCCCTCTCTATCTCAATCTGCACCTCTCAGTGTCTCTCCTCCCTCTCTATCTCAATCTGCACCTCTCAGTGTCTCTCCTCCCTCTCTATCTCTCTCTGCACCTCTCAGTGTCTCCCTTCCCTCTCTATCTCTCTCTGCACCTCTCAGTGTCTCTCCTCCCTCTCTCTCTCTCTGCACCTCTCAGTGTCTCTTCACCCCTCTCTATCTCTCTCTGCACCTCTCAGTGTCTCCCCTCCCTCTCTATCTCAATCTGCACCTCTCAGTGTCTCTCCTCCCTCTCTATCTCTCTCTGCACCTCTCAGTGTCTCCCCTCCCTCTCTATCTCTCTCTGCACCTCTCAGTGTCTCTCCTCCCTCTCTATCTCTCTCTGCACCTCTCAGTGTCTCCCCTCCCTCTCTATCTCTCTCTGCACCTCTCAGTGTCTCCCGTCCCTCTCTAGCTCTCTCTGCACCTCTCAGTGTCTCTCTCTCTATCTCTCTCTGCACCTCTCAGTGTCTCCCGTCCCTCTCTATCTTTCTCTGCACCTCTCAGTGTCTCCCTTCCCTCTCTATCTCTCTCTGCACCTCTCAGTGTCTCCCCTCCCTCTCTATCTCTCTCTGCACCTCTCAGTGTCTCCCCTCCCTCTCTATCTCTCTCTGCACCTCTCAGTGTCTCCCTTCCCTCTCTATCTCTCTCTGCACCTCTCAGTGTCTCTCCTCCCTCTCTATCTCTCTCTGCACCTCTCAGTGTCTCTTCACCCCTCTCTATCTCTCTCTGCACCTCTGTGTCTCTTCACCCCTCTCTATCTCTCTCTGCACCTCTCAGTGTCTCTCTGCCCCTCTCTATCTCTCTCTGCACCTCTCAGTGTCTCTCCTCTCTCTATCTCTCTCTGCACCTCTCAGTGTCTCCCCTCCCTCTCTATTTTTCTGCACCTCTGTGTCTCCCCTCCCTCTCTATCTCTCTCTGCACCTCTCAGTGTCTCCCCTCCCTCTCTATCTCTCTGCACCTCTGTGTCTCCCTTCCCTCTATATCTCTATCTGCACCTCTCAGTGTCTCCCCTCCCTCTCTATCTCTATCTGCACCTCTCAGTGTCTCTTCACCCCTCTCTATCTCTCTCTGCACCTCTCAGTGTCTCTTCACCCCTCTCTATCTCTCTCTGCACCTCTCAGTGTCTCTCCTCTCTCTCTATCTCTCTCTGCACCTCTCAGTGTCTCCCCTCCCTCTCTATTTTTCTGCACCTCTGTGTCTCCCCTCCCTCTCTATCTCTCTCTGCACCTCTCAGTGTCTCTTCACCCCTCTCTATCTCTCTCTCTGCACCTCTCAGTGTCTCTCCTCTCTCTATCTCTCTCTGCACCTCTCAGTGTCTCTCCTCCCTCTCTATCTCTCTCTGCACCTCTCAGTGTCTCTCCTCCCTCTCTATCTCTCTCTGCACCTCTCAGTGTCTCTTCACCCCTCTCTATCTCTCTCTGCACCTCTCAGTGTCTACCCTCCCTCTCTATCTCTCTCTGCACCTCTCAGTGTCTCCCTTCCCTCTCTATCTCTCTCTGCACCTCTCAGTGTCTCCCCTCCGTCTCTATCTCTCTCTGCACCTCTCAGTGTCTCTTCACCCCTCTCTATCTCTCTCTGCACCTCTCAGTGTCTCCCATCCCTCTCTATCTCTCTCTGCACCTCTCAGTGTCGCTCCTCCCTCTCTATCTCTCTCTGCACCTCTCAGTGTCTCTCCTCCCTCTCTATCTCTATCTGCACCTCTCAGTGTCTCTTCACCCCTCTCTATCTCTCTCTGCACCTCTCAGTGTCTCCCCTCCCTCTCTATCTCTCTGCACCTCTCAGTGTTTCCCTCCCTCTCTATCTCTCTCTGCACATCTCAGTGTCTCCACTCCCTCTCTCTCTGCACCTCTCAGTGTCTCTCCTCCCTCTCTATCTCTCTGCACCTCTTAGTGTCTCTTTACCCCTTCCTCTCTATCTCTCTCTGCACCTCTCAGTGTCTCTTTACCCCTCTCTCTCTCTCTCTCTCTCTGCACCTCTCAGTGTCTCCCCTCCCTCTCTATCTCTCTCTGCACCTCTCAGTGTCTCTCCTCCCTCTCTATCTCTCTGCACCTCTTAGTGTCTCTTTACCCCTCTCTCTCTCTCTCTCTCTCTGCACCTCAGTGTCTCTCCTCCCTCTCTATCTCTCTCTGCACCTCTCAGTGTCTCTCCTCCCTCTCTATCTCTCTGCACCTCTTAGTGTCTGTTTACCCCTCTCTCTCTCTCTGCACCTCTCAGTGTCTCTCCTCCCTCTCTATCTCTCTCTGCACCTCTCAGTGTCTCTCCCCCCTCTCTATCTGTCTCTGCACCTCTCAGTGTCTCTCCTCCCTCTCTATCTCTCTCTGCACCTCTCAGTGTCTCTCTCTCTATCTCTCTGCACCTCTCAGTGTCTCCCCTCCCTCTCTATCTCTCTCTGCACCTCTCAGTGTCTCTTCACCCCTCTCTATCTCTCTCTGCACCTCTCAGTGTCTTTGCACCCCTCTCTATCTCTCTCTGCACCTCTCAGTGTCTCCCCTCCCTCTCTATCTTTCTCTGCACCTCTCAGTGTCTCCCCTCCCTCTCTATCTCTCTCTCTGCACCTCTCAGTGTCTCCCCTCCCTCTCTATCTGCACCTCTCAGTGTCTCTCCTCCCTCTCTATCTCTCTCTGCACCTCTCAGTGTCTCTCCCCCTCTCTATCTCTCTCTGCACCTCTCAGTGTCTCTTCACCCCTCTCTATCTCTCTCTGCACCTCTCAGTGTCTCCCCTCCCTCTCTATCTCTCTCTGCACCTCTCAGTGTCTCTTCACCCCTCTCTATCTCTCTCTGCACCTCTCAGTGTCTCTCCCCCCTCTCTATCTCTCTCTGCACCTCTCAGTGCCTCCCCTCCCTCTCTTTCTCTCTCTGCACCTCTCAGTGCCTCCCCTCCCTCTCTTTCTCTCTCTGCACCTCTCAGTGTCTCCCCTCCCTCTCTTTCTCTCTCTGCAGCTCTCAGTGTCTCCCCTCCCTCTCTATCTGCACCTCTCAGTGTCTCCCCTCCCTCTCTATCTCTCTCTGCACCTCTCAGTGTCTCCCCTCCCCTCTCTATCTCTCTCTGCACCTCTCAGTGTCTCTCCCCCCCTCTATCTCTCTCTGCACCTCTCAGTGCCTCCCCTCCCTCTCTATCTCTCTCTGCACCTCTCAGTGTCTCCCCTCCCTCTCTATCCCTCTCTGCACCTCTCAGTGTCTCTCCTCCCTCTCTATCTCTCTCTGCACCTCTCAGTGTCTCTCCTCCCTCTCTATCTCTCTCTGCACCTCACAGTGTCTCCCCTCCCTCTCTATCTCTCTCTGCACCTCTCAGTGTCTCTCCCTCTCTTTCTCTCTCTGCACCTCTCAGTGCCTCCCCTCCCTCTCTATCTCTCTCTGCACCTCTCAGTGTCTCTCCCTCTCTTTCTCTCTCTGCACCTCTCAGTGTCTCCCCTCCCTCTCTATCTCTCTCTCTGCACCTCTCAGTGTCTCCCCTCCCTCTCTATCTGCACCTCTCAGTGTCTCTCCTCCCTCTCTATCTCTCTCTGCACCTCTCAGTGTCTCCCCTCCCCTCTCTATCTCTCTTTGCACCTCTCAGTGTCTCCCCTCCCTCTCTATCCCTCTCTGCACCTCTCAGTGTCTCTCCTCCCTCTCTATCTCTCTCTGCACCTCTCAGTGTCTCTCCTCCCTCTCTTTCTCTCTCTGCACCTCTCAGTGCCTCCCCTCCCTCTCTATCTCTCTCTGCACCTCTCAGTGTCTCTCCCTCTCTTTCTCTCTCTGCACCTCTCAGTGTCTCCCCTCCCTCTCTATCTCTCTCTCTGCACCTCTCAGTGTCTCCCCTCCCTCTCTATCTGCACCTCTCAGTGTCTCTCCTTCCTCTCTATCTCTCTCTGCACCTCTCAGTGCCTCCCCTCCCTCTCTATCTCTCTCTGCACCTCTCAGTGTCTCCCCTCCCTCTCTATCCCTCTCTGCACCTCTCAGTGTCTCTCCTCCCTCTCTATCTCTCTCTGCACCTCTCAGTGTCTCTCCTCCCTCTCTATCTCTCTCTGCACCTCACAGTGTCTCCCCTCCCTCTCTATCTCTCTCTGCACCTCTCAGTGTCTCTCCCTCTCTTTCTCTCTCTGCACCTCTCAGTGCCTCCCCTCCCTCTCTATCTCTCTCTGCACCTCTCAGTGTCTCTCCCTCTCTTTCTCTCTCTGCACCTCTCAGTGTCTCCCCTCCCTCTCTATCTCTCTCTCTGCACCTCTCAGTGTCTCCCCTCCCTCTCTATCTGCACCTCTCAGTGTCTCTCCTCCCTCTCTATCTCTCTCTGCACCTCTCAGTGTCTCCCCTCCCCTCTCTATCTCTCTCTGCACCTCTCAGTGCCTCCCCTCCCTCTCTATCTCTCTCTGCACCTCTCAGTGTCTCTCCTCCCTCTCTATCTCTCTCTGCACCTCTCAGTGTCTCTCCTCCCTCTCTATCTCTCTCTGCACCTCTCAGTGTCTCTTCACCCCTCTCTATCTCTCTCTGCACCTCTCAGTGTCTCCCCTCCCTCTCTATCTCTCTCTGCACCTCTCAGTGTCTCCCTTCCATCTCTATCTCTCTCTGCACCTCTCAGTGTCTCCCCTCCCTCTCTATCTCTCTGCACCTCTGTGTCTCCCTTCCCTCTCTATCTCTCTCTGCACCTCTCAGTGTCTCTCCTCCCTCTCTATCTCTCTCTGCACCTCTCAGTGTCTCTCCTCCCTCTCTATCTCTCTCTGCACCTCTCAGTGTCTCTTCACCCCTCTCTATCTCTCTCTGCACCTCTCAGTGTCGCCCATCCCTCTCTATCTCTCTCTGCACCTCTCAGTGTCGCTCCTCCCTCTCTATCTCTCTCTGCACCTCTCAGTGTCTCTCCTCCCTCTCTATCTCTATCTGCACCTCTCAGTGTCTCTTCACCCCTCTCTATCTCTCTCTGCACCTCTCAGTGTCTCCCCTCCCTCTCTATCTCTCTGCACCTCTCAGTGTTTCCCTCCCTCTCTATCTCTCTCTGCACATCTCAGTGTCTCCACTCCCTCTCTCTCTGCACCTCTCAGTGTCTCTCCTCCCTCTCTATCTCTCTGCACCTCTTAGTGTCTCTTTACCCCTCTCTCTCTCTCTCTCTCTGCACCTCTCAGTGTCTCCCCTCCCTCTCTATCTCTCTCTGCACCTCTCAGTGTCTCTCCTCCCTCTCTATCTCTCTGCACCTCTTAGTGTCTCTTTACCCCTCTCTCTCTCTCTCTCTCTCTCTGCACCTCAGTGTCTCTCCTCCCTCTCTATCTCTCTCTGCACCTCTCAGTGTCTCTCCTCCCTCTCTATCTCTCTGCACCTCTTAGTGTCTGTTTACCCCTCTCTCTCTCTCTGCACCTCTCAGTGTCTCTCCTCCCTCTCTATCTCTCTCTGCACCTCTCAGTGTCTCTCCCCCCTCTCTATCTGTCTCTGCACCTCTCAGTGTCTCTCCTCCCTCTCTATCTCTCTCTGCACCTCTCTATGTCTCTCTCTCTGTCTCTCTGCACCTCTCAGTGTCTCCCCTCCCTCTCTATCTCTCTCTGCACCTCTCAGTGTCTCTTCACCCCTCTCTATCTCTCTCTGCACCTCTCAGTGTCTCCCCTCCCTCTCTATCTCTCTCTGCACCTCTCAGTGTCTCTTCACCCCTCTCTATCTCTCTCTGCACCTCTCAGTGTCTTTGCACCCCTCTCTATCTCTCTCTGCACCTCTCAGTGTCTCCCCTCCCTCTCTATCTTTCTCTGCACCTCTCAGTGTCTCCCCTCCCTCTCTATCTCTCTCTCTGCACCTCTCAGTGTCTCCCCTCCCTCTCTATCTGCACCTCTCAGTGTCTCTCCTCCCTCTCTATCTCTCTCTGCACCTCTCAGTGTCTCTCCCCCTCTCTATCTCTCTCTGCACCTCTCAGTGTCTCTTCACCCCTCTCTATCTCTCTCTGCACCTCTCAGTGTCTCCCCTCCCTCTCTATCTCTCTCTGCACCTCTCAGTGTCTCTTCACCCCTCTCTATCTCTCTCTGCACCTCTCAGTGTCTCTCCCCCCTCTCTATCTCTCTCTGCACCTCTCAGTGCCTCCCCTCCCTCTCTTTCTCTCTCTGCACCTCTCAGTGCCTCCCCTCCCTCTCTTTCTCTCTCTGCACCTCTCAGTGTCTCCCCTCCCTCTCTTTCTCTCTCTGCAGCTCTCAGTGTCTCCCCTCCCTCTCTATCTGCACCTCTCAGTGTCTCCCCTCCCTCTCTATCTCTCTCTGCACCTCTCAGTGTCTCCCCTCCCCTTTCTATCTCTCTCTGCACCTCTCAGTGTCTCTCCCCCCCTCTATCTCTCTCTGCACCTCTCAGTGCCTCCCCTCCCTCTCTATCTCTCTCTGCACCTCTCAGTGTCTCCCCTCCCTCTCTATCCCTCTCTGCACCTCTCAGTGTCTCTCCTCCCTCTCTATCTCTCTCTGCACCTCTCAGTGTCTCTCCTCCCTCTCTATCTCTCTCTGCACCTCACAGTGTCTCCCCTCCCTCTCTATCTCTCTCTGCACCTCTCAGTGTCTCTCCCTCTCTTTCTCTCTCTGCACCTCTCAGTGCCTCCCCTCCCTCTCTATCTCTCTCTGCACCTCTCAGTGTCTCTCCCTCTCTTTCTCTCTCTGCACCTCTCAGTGTCTCCCCTCCCTCTCTATCTCTCTCTCTGCACCTCTCAGTGTCTCCCCTCCCTCTCTATCTGCACCTCTCAGTGTCTCTCCTCCCTCTCTATCTCTCTCTGCACCTCTCAGTGTCTCCCCTCCCCTCTCTATCTCTCTCTGCACCTCTCAGTGCCTCCCCTCCCTCTCTATCTCTCTCTGCACCTCTCAGTGTCTCCCCTCCCTCTCTATCCCTCTCTGCACCTCTCAGTGTCTCTCCTCCCTCTCTATCTCTCTCTGCACCTCTCAGTGTCTCTCCTCCCTCTCTATCTCTCTCTGCACCTCACAGTGTCTCCCCTCCCTCTCTATCTCTCTCTGCACCTCTCAGTGTCTCTCCCTCTCTTTCTCTCTCTGCACCTCTCAGTGCCTCCCCTCCCTCTCTATCTCTCTCTGCACCTCTCAGTGTCTCTCCCTCTCTTTCTCTCTCTGCACCTCTCAGTGTCTCCCCTCCCTCTCTATCTCTCTCTCTGCACCTCTCAGTGTCTCCCCTCCCTCTCTATCTGCACCTCTCAGTGTCTCTCCTCCCTCTTTATCTCTCTCTGCACCTCTCAGTGTCTCCCCTCCCCTCTCTATCTCTCTCTGCACCTCTCAGTGTCTCTCCCCCCTCTCTATCTCTCTCTGCACCTCTCAGTGCCTCCCCTCCCTCTCTTTCTCTCTCTGCACCTCTCAGTGCCTCCCCTCCCTCTCTTTCTCTCTCTGCACCTCTCAGTGTCTCCCCTCCCTCTCTTTCTCTCTCTGCACCTCTCAGTGTCTCCCCTCCCTCTCTATCTGCACCTCTCAGTGTCTCCCCTCCCTCTCTATCTCTCTCTGCACCTCTCAGTGTCTCCCCTCCCCTCTCTATCTCTCTCTGCACCTCTCAGTGTCTCTCCCCCCTCTCTATCTCTCTCTGCACCTCTCAGTGCCTCCCCTCCCTCTCTATCTCTCTCTGCACCTCTCAGTGTCTCCCCTCCCTCTCTATCTCTCTCTGCACCTCACAGTGTCTCCCCTCCCTCTCTATCTCTCTCTGCACCTCTCAGTGTCTCTCCCTCTCTTTCTCTCTCTGCACCTCTCAGTGCCTCCCCTCCCTCTCTTTCTCTCTCTGCACCTCTCAGTGCCTCCCCTCCCTCTCTTTCTCTCTCTGCACCTCTCAGTGTCTCCCCTCCCTCTCTTTCTCTCTCTGCACCTCTCAGTGTCTCCCCTCCCTCTCTATCTGCACCTCTCAGTGTCTCCCCTCCCTCTCTATCTCTCTCTGCACCTCTCAGTGTCTCCCCTCCCCTCTCTATCTCTCTCTGCACCTCTCAGTGTCTCTCCCCCCTCTCTATCTCTCTCTGCACCTCTCAGTGCCTCCCCTCCCTCTCTATCTCTCTCTGCACCTCTCAGTGTCTCCCTTCCCTCTCTATCTCTCTCTGCACCTCGCAGTGTTTCCCTTCCCTCTCTATCTCTCTCTGCACCTCTCAGTGCCTCCCCTCCCTCTCTATCTCTCTCTGCACCTCTCAGTGTCTCCCTTCCCTCTCTATCTCTCTCTGCACCTCTCAGTGTTTCCCTTCCCTCTCTATCTCTCTCTGCACCTCTCAGTGCCTCCCTTCCCTCTCTATCTCTCTCTGCACCTCTCAGTGTCTCCCTTCCCTCTCTATCTCTCTCTGCACCTCACAGTGCCTCCCCTCCCTCTCTATCTCTCTCTGCACCTCACAGTGCCTCCCCTCCCTCTCTATCTCTCTCTGCACCTCACAGTGTCTCCCCTCCCTCTCTTTCTCTCTCTGCACCTCTCAGTGTCTCCCCTCCCTCTCTATCTCTCTCTGCACCTCTCAGTGTCTCTCCTCCCTCTCTATCTCTCTCTGCACCTCTCAGTGCCTCCCCTCCCTCTCTATCTCTCTCTGCACCTCACAGTGTCTATCCTCCCTCTCTTTCTCTCTCTGCACCTCTCAGTGTCTCTCCTCCCTCTCTATCTCTCTCTGCACCTCTCAGTGCCTCCCCTCCCTCTCTATCTCTCTCTGCACCTCTCAGTGTCTCTCCTCCCTCTCTATCTCTCTCTGCACCTCTCAGTGCCTCCCCTCCCTCTCTATCTCTCTCTGCACCTCACAGTGTCTATCCTCCCTCTCTATCTCTCTCTGCACCTCTCAGTGTCTCCCTTCCCTCTCTTTCTCTCTCTGCACCTCTCAGTGTCTCTCTCTCTATCTCTCTCTGCACCTCTGTGTCTCCCGTCCCTCTCTATCTTTCTCTGCACCTCTCAGTGTCTCCCTTCCCTCTCTATCTCTCTCTGCACCTCTCAGTGTCTCCCCTCCCTCTCTATCTCTCTCTGCACCTCTCAGTGTCTCCCTTCCCTCTCTATCTCTCTCTGCACCTCTCAGTGTCTCCCCTCCCTCTCTATCTCTCTCTGCACCTCTCAGTGTCTCCCCTCCCTCTCTATCTCTCTCTGCACGTCTCAGTGTCTCCCCTCCCTCTCTATCTCTCTCTGCACCTCTCAGTGTCTCCCCTCCCTCTCTATCTCTCTCTGCACCTCTCAGTGTCTCCCCTCCCTCTCTATCTCTCTCTGCACCTCTCAGTGTCTCCCTCCCTCTCTATCTCTCTCTGCACCTCTCAGTGTCTCCCTTCCCTCTCTTTCTCTCTCTGCACCTCTCAGTGTCTCTCCTCCCTCTCTATCTCTCTCTGCACCTCTCAGTGTCTCCCCTCCCTCTCTATCTCTCTCTGCACCTCTCAGTGTCTCCCCTCCCTCTCTATCTCTCTCTGCACGTCTCAGTGTCTCTCCTCCCTCTCTATCTCTCTCTGCACCTCTCAGTGTCTCCCCTCCCTCTCTATCTCTCTCTGCACCTCTCAGTGTCTCCCCTCCCTCTCTATCTCTCTCTGCACCTCTCAGTGTCTCCCTCCCTCTCTATCTCTCTCTGCACCTCTCAGTGTCTCCCTTCCCTCTCTTTCTCTCTCTGCACCTCTCAGTGTCTCTCCTCCCTCTCTATCTCTCTCTGCACCTCTCAGTGTCTCCCCTCCCTCTCTATCTCTCTCTGCACCTCTCAGTGTCTCCCTCCCTCTCTATCTCTCTCTGCACCTCTCAGTGTCTCTCCCTCTCTTTCTCTCTCTGCACCTCTCAGTGTCTCTCCTCCCTCTCTATCTCTCTCTGCACCTCACAGTGTCTCCCCTCCCTCTCTTTCTCTCTCTGCACCTCTCAGTGTCTCCCCTCCCTCTCTATCTCTCTCTGCACCTCTCAGTGTTTCCCCTCCCTCTCTATCTCTCTCTGCACCTCTCAGTGTCTCCCTTCCCTCTCTTTCTCTCTCTGCACCTCTCAGTGTCTCTCCTCCCTCTCTATCTCTCTCTGCACCTCTCAGTGTCTCCCCTCCCTCTCTATCTCTCTCTGCACCTCTCAGTGTCTCCCTCCCTCTCAATCTCTCTCTGCACCTCTCAATGTCTCTCCCTCTCTTTCTCTCTCTGCACCTCTCAGTGTCTCTCCTCCCTCTCTATCTCTCTCTGCACCTCACAGTGTCTCCCCTCCCTCTCTTTCTCTCTCTGCACCTCTCAGTGTCTCCCTTCCCTCTCTTTCTCTCTCTGCACCTCTCAGTGTCTCTCCTCCCTCTCTATCTCTCTCTGCACCTCTCAGTGCCTCCCCTCCCTCTCTATCTCTCTCTGCACCTCTCAGTGCCTCCCCTCCCTCTCTTTCTCTCTCTGCACCTCTCAGTGTCTCTCCTCTCTCTCTATCTCTCTCTGCACCTCTCAGTGTCTCTCCTCCCTCTCTATCTCTCTCTGCACCTCTCAGTGCCTCCCCTCCCTCTCTTTCTCTCTCTGCACCTCTCAGTGCCTCCCCTCCCTCTCTTTCTCTCTCTGCACCTCTCAGTGTCTCTCCTCCCTCTCTATCTCTCTCTGCACCTCTCAGTGTCTCTCCTCCCTCTCTATCTCTCTCTGCACCTCTCAGTGCCTCCCCTCCCTCTCTTTCTCTCTCTGCACCTCTCAGTGTCTCTCCTCTCTCTCTATCTCTCTCTGCACCTCTCAGTGTCTCTCCTCCCTCTCTATCTCTCTCTGCACCTCTCAGTGTCTCTCCTCCCTCTCTATCTCTCTCTGCACCTCTCAGTGCCTCCCCTCCCTCTCTTTCTCTCTCTGCACCTCTCAGCGTCTCTCCTCTCTCTCTATCTCTCTGCACCTCTCAGTGCCTCCCCTCCCTCTCTATCTCTCTCTGCACCTCTCAGTGCCTCCCCTCCCTCTCTATCTCTCTCTGCACCTCTCAGTGTCTCTCCTCCCTCTCTATCTCTCTGCACCTCTCAGTGCCTCCCCTCCCTCTCTATCTCTCTCTGCACCTCTCAGTGCCTCCCCTCCCTCTCTTTCTCTCTCTGCACCTCTCAGTGTCTCCCCCCCTCTCTATCTCTCTCTGCACCTCTCAGTGTCTCCCCTCCCTCTCTATCTCTCTCTGCACCTCTCAGTGTCTCTCCTCCCTCTCTATCTCTCTCTGCACCTCTCAGTGTCTCCCCTCCCTCTCTATCTCTCTCTGAACCTCTCAGTGTCTCCCTCCCTCTCTATCTCTCTCTGCACCTCTCAGTGTCTCCCTCCCTCTCTATCTCTCTCTGCACCTCTCAGTGTCTCCCCTCCCTCTCTATCTCTCTCTCTGCACCTCTCAGTGTCTCCCCTCCCTCTCTATCCCTCTCTGCACCTCTCAGTGCCTCCCCTCCCTCTCTATCTCTCTCTGCACCTCTCAGTGTCTCCCTCCCTCTCTATCTCTCTCTGCACCTCTCAGTGTCTCCCTCCCTCTCTATCTCTCTCTGCACCTCTCAGTGTCTCCCCTCCCTCTCTATCTCTCTCTGCACCTCTCAGTGTCTCCCCTCCCTCTCTATCTCTCTCTGCACCTCTCAGTGTCTCCCCTCCCTCTCTATCTCTCTCTGCACCTCTCAGTGTCTCCCCTCCCTCTCTATCTCTCTCTGCACCTCTCAGTGTCTCCCTCCCTCTCTATCTCTCTCTGCACCTCTCAGTGTCTCCCCTCCCTCTCTATCTCTCTCTGCACCTCTCAGTGTCTCTCCTCCCTCTCTATCTCTCTCTGCACCTCTCAGTGTCTCTCCTCCCTCTCTATCTCTCTCTGCACCTCTCAGTGTCTCCCCTCCCTCTCTATCTCTCTCTGCACCTCTCAGTGTCTCCCCTCCCTCTCTATCTCTCTCTGCACCTCTCAGTGTCTCCCTCCCTCTCTATCTCTCTCTGCACCTCTCAGTGTCTCTCCCTCTCTTTCTTTCTCTGGCATTTTCAAAAGAGAAGCCGACACAGTGTGAACGCCGTGCAGCGCCGCGCCGGTGATCGTGGATCGGTGAGTATGAGAGAGGGGGTAGGAGGGACAGACTGACATGGACAGAGAGAGAGATAGAGACAGAGACAGAGAGAGACCGACCGACAGAAAGAGAGAGACTGAAAGATCTGCGTTTATTATGTCAAAAACACCTGCAGATCGCTAGTAAAAAGCAAGTGAAACGCATTCTTTCTAGAAAAATATGCGTTTTGACATTTTACATTGACTTCAATGTTATTAAAACTCTGCCAAAATGGCTAAAACAATTGACATGCTGCTTCTTCAAACGCAGAGTTTTTGACAAAGCAACTAAAACGCTGCGTTTGAAAAAGCATTGTGCGCACAAGAAAGCCCTATTTTCCATAGACTTTGCCTGGAAATCAAAACGCATGCAATTTTGCATTAAAACGCTGCAGCTCAAAACGCTGCAGAAACACAAGAAAAAATGCAAGGTTTGCACATAGCCCTACACTCCTCTCTTCTCTTTTAAACCCCTCTCCTCTCTCTTATTCTCCTCTCTTAGGCTACTTTCACACATCCGGTTTGAGCCCTGCGGCTCAATCCGGCTGTGAAAACTATGCAACGGATGCGGTGAAAACACCGCATCCTTTGCATAAGTTTTTACATGCGGCCGGTCCGGTTTTTTCCGGTTGCGGCATGCTACTGAGCATGCGCAGTGGAAAATACCGCATGCGGCGACCGGATGCGTTTTTTTCCGCATCGCGCCGCATCCGGCCTCCATAGGGATGCATTGAAAAATGCGCCGCAGCGGCCGGATGCGGCGCGATGCGGTGTTTTTTGCCGGAGCAAAAAACGTTGCAGGGTACGTTCGATCCGGCCGCCGCATCGGCTAAATCTGCCGCATGCGGCAAAAACCGGACCGAACGCAAGCCCCTACGGCACAATGCGGCACTAATGTAAGTCAATGCAAAAAAAACCGCAATCGGCGTTACAAAAGCCGGTTGCGGTTTTTCTGCAGAACGCCGTATTGTGCCGCAGAGCAAAAATCCGGATGTGTGAAAGTAGCCTTACTCTTCTGTTTCTGTCCTCTCTTACTTCCCACTCCCCTTTCTTCTACCCCTCTTCTCTCTCTTCCACCCATCTCCTCTCTCTTACACCCATCTCCTCTCTCTCTTACACCCTGCTCCCCTCTCTTCCACCCATCTCCTCTCTCTTCCACACCTCTCTCCTCTCTTACACCCATCTCCTCTCTCTTATACCCTGCTCCCCTCTCTTCCACCCCTCTCCTCTCTCTTACACCCCTCTGCTCTCTCTTACACCCTGCTCCCCTCTCTTCCACCCATCTCCTCTCTCTTAAACCCCTTTGTCCTCTCTTCCACCCCTCTCCTCTCTCTTCCACCCCTCTCCTCTCTCTTAAACCCCTTTGTCCTCTCTTCCACCCTTCTCCTCTCTCTTCCACACCTCTCCTCTCTCTTACACCCTGCTCCCCTCTCTTCCACCCATCTCCTCTCTCTTAAACCCCTTTGTCCTCTCTTCCACCCCTCTCCTCTCTCTTCCACCCCTCTCCTCTCTCTTAAACCCCTTTGTCCTCTCTTCCACCCTTCTCCTCTCTCTTCCACACCTCTCCTCTCTCTTACACCCTGCTCCCCTCTCTTCCACCCATCTCCTCTCTCTTAAACCCCTTTGTCCTCTCTTCCACCCCTCTCCTCTCTCTTCCACCCCTCTCCTCTCTCTTAAACCCCTTTGTCCTCTCTTCCACCCCTCTCCTCTCTCTTCCACACCTCTCCTCTCTCTTACACCCTGCTCCCCTCTCTTCCACCCATCTCCTCTCTCTTAAACCCCTTTGTCCTCTCTTCCACCCCTCTCCTCTCTCTTCCACCCCTCTCCTCTCTCTTCCACCCCTCTCCTCTCTCTTATACCCCTTTCTTACACCCCTCTATCCTCTCTTACACCTCTCCCCCCTCTCTTAGACACAGTAACAGCTGCTGTGTGGCTTGAGTGCCAAGAACAAAATAAAAATATGATCTCATCTGTGGACTTCTTCCAGTATACATATAATTTTATCACAAGTTTCACATGACACAGATTTCAGCAGAATGTGTATCACAATCCCTATAGACTGTGAGCCTCGCGGGCAGGGTCCTCTCCTCCTGTACTTGTCTTGTACTTGTCAGTATTATGTATACACTTTGTGACATGTAAAGCGGCATGGAATAAATGGCGCTATAATAATAAATAATAATAATAATCCGCACACACTCTCCGCTGTGTGAACACACACTTTTTGCCTTCGTTTCTCAGCCTCTCTACCTGTCATTATCTTTCTGTCTCCCTCTCTTCTTGCCTTTATCTTACTCTCCCCCCATATTCCTCTGTCTCCTTGTGATCTCCTCCGTCTCTTAAATCTCCCTCGTCTCTTACATCTCTGTCCTCTGCTTTTATATCTCATCCATCTGTTACGTCTGTCCTCTTTTGATTGCATCTTTTCCATTTTGAATCTCGTTCCTCTTTCTCACCCTTCCCCCCTCACTCACATCCCTTTTTTCTCTTACATTGCTTTCCTTTCTCCTACACCTCTTCCCCTTTTACACCTTTCCGCTTTCTTACACCCTTCTCACCTCTTAACTCTTTCTCGTATTATATCTTATCCTTCTCCCCTCTGAATTCTCTCCCCAGGCTTGTAACACTCTCCTTTTTCATTTTTCCCCTCTTATACCTCTCTCCCACTCCCTTGGTTCTTGTCCTCTCTTACATCTCTTGCCCCTCTCTTATATCTCTTTTTTCTTTTAGTTATCGCTTTCTCATTGCCTAGATCTCTCTTACACCTTTCTCTCCTCTTTAACACCTTTCTCACTTCTCTTAAACCTTTCTCCCTTCTCTTACACCTTTCTCCTCTCTCTTACATTTTTCTCCTGTCTCTTACACCTTTCTTCTCTCTTATACCATTCTTCCCTCTCTTACACGTTTCTCCCCTCTTTTACCCTTCTCCTCTCTCTTACACCTTTCTACCCTCTCCTACACCTTTTCTGTTTTCTCTTACACCTTACTCCCCTCTTCTATACCTTTTTTTCCCTCTCCTACACCTTTCTCCTCTCTCTTAGCCTTCTCTCCCTTCTTTTACACATTTCTCCCCTCTTATATACCATTCGCCTCTCTCTTTTACTATTCTCTCCTCTTATATACCATTCTCCCCTCCCTTACACCTTTCTTCCCTCTTTTAAACATTTATCCCCTCTTTTACACCGTTCTCCCCTCTCTTACACCGTTCTCTCCTCTCTTACACCGTTCTCCCCTCTCTTACGCCGTTCTCCCCTCTCTTACGCCGTTCTCCCCTCTCTTACACCGTTCTCCCCTCTCTTACGCCGTTCTCCCCTCTCTTACGCCGTTCTCCCCTCTCTTACGCCGTTCTCCCCTCTCTTACACCGTTCTCCTCTCTCTTACACCTTTCTCCCCTCTCTTACACCTTTCTCCCCTCTCTTACGCCGTTCTCCCCTCTCTTACACCGTTCTCCCCTCTCTTACACCGTTCTCCCCTCTCTTACACCGTTCTCCTCTCTCTTACACCTTTCTCCCCTCTCTTACACCTTTCTCCCCTCTCTTACACCGTTCTCCCCTCTCTTACACCTATCTCCCCTCTCTTACGCCGTTCTCCCCTCTCTTACGCCGTTCTCCCTTCTCTTACGCCGTTCTCCCCTCTCTTACGCCGTTCTCCCCTCCCTTACGCCGTTCTCCCCTCTCTTACGCCATTCTCCCCTCTCTTACGCCATTCTCCCCTCTCTTACACCGTTCTCCCCTCTCTTACGCCGTTCTCCCCTCTCTTACACCTATCTCCCCTCTCTTACGCCGTTCTCCCCTCTCTTACGCCGTTCTCCCCTCTCTTACGCCGTTCTCCCCTCTCTTACGCCATTCTCCCCTCTCTTACGCCGTTCTCCCCTCCCTTACACCGTTCTCCCCTCTCTTACGCCATTCTCCCCTCTCTTACGCCATTCTCCCCTCTCTTACACTGTTCTCCCCTCTCTTACGCCATTCTCCCCTCTCTTACGCCATTCTCCCCTCTCTTACACCATTCTCCCCTCTCTTACACCTTTCTCCCCTCTCTTACGCCGTTCTCCCCTCTCTTACACCGTTCTCCTCTCTCTTACACCTTTCTCCCATCTCTTATACCTTTCTCCCCTCTTTTATACCATTTTCCCCTCCCTTACAACTTTCTCCCCTCTTTTACACATTATTCCCCTCTCTTACACCTTTCTCCCCTCTCTTACACCTTTCTCACCTCTTTTACACCTTTCTCCCTCTGTTACACCATTCTCCCCTCTTTTACACCTTTCTTCCCTCTTTTAAACATTTATCCCCTCTTACACCTTTCTCCCCTCTCTTACACTGTTCTCCCCTCTTTTTCACCGGTCTCCCCTCTCTTACACCTTTCTCCCTTCTCTTACACATTTCTTCTCTTACACCTTTCTCCCCTCTCTTACACCTTTCACCACTTTCTTACGCCGTTCTCCCCTCTCTTACACCGTTCTCCTCTCTCTTACACCGTTCTCCCCTCTCTTACACCGTTCTCCTCTCTCTTACACCGTTCTCCTCTCTCTTACACCGTTCTCCCCTCTCTTACACCGTTCTCCTCTCTCTTACACCGTTCTCCCCTCTTTTACACCTTTCTCCCATCTCTTACACCTTTCTTCTCTTACACCTTTCTTCTCTTACACCTTTCTCCACTCTTTTACACTTTTCTCCGATCTCTTACCCCTTGATCCCTGCTTCTGCACCTTTCTCCCCTCCCCTACACTTTTCTCCCCCTCTCTTACTTTTCTCTCCCTTCTTCCAAACTTTTTCCCCCCTCTTACACCTCCCCCCTCTCTATAACCTTTCTCTTCTCTTACATCTCTTTTACCTTTCTCCTATCTTACATCTTTCTGTTACCTTTTTTCTCCATTTTGCTCTCTATTCTCTTACATCTCTTCTCTTTTACTTCTCTCCTTCATCCATCTTTCCTCACTTGCGTCTCTCACAGCTGTTAACTCCCTCTATTCTCTCTTACTTCTCACCTCTCTCTTTACTTCCCTCCTTTCTCTTTCCCATCCCTCCCCCATACATCTTTCCTTCTTCCTCTTTCTTCTATTTACCATACTTTTATTACTTCTCTATGAGCATTTTTTACATTTCACTTTCTTTCTTTTTCTTTCTTTCTTTCTTTCTTTCTTTTTCTCTCTTTCTCTTTTTTCTTTCTTTCTTTTTCTTTCTCTCTTTCTCTTTTGTTTCTTTCTTTCTCACTCACCCTAGTTTATTAACTCTTCTCTTCGAAGTTATTTCCCCATTTTCCATTTTAATCTTAAATGCATGAACACACATATGTAAACAGTCATACATTCACCTTTATACACACTGTACACTTATACACACATATTCATACACATACACACATGCACATACATACACATTCATACACTCACCTTCAAACACAAAGTACTTACATATATACATATATGTACATTCATACACAGATTTATACACATATACTCATATTCAAACACACATTCATATATATACAAACATGCACATTTATTAATGAACACACATTTCAATACACTGTACATTTATTCATACACATAAAAATACACTCATAAACATTATATTTTATATATATATATATATATATATATATATATATATATATATATACCCACATATATATATCTATACAGTGTCTTGTGAAAGTATTCACCCCCCTTGAATTTTTCAACCTTTTCCCACATTTCAGGCTTCAAACATAAAGATGAAAATGTTAATGTTCTGGTGAAAAATCAACAACAAGTGGATACAATTGTGAAGTTGACTGATATTTATTGCTTATTTTAAACTTTTTTTAAAAAATAAATAACTGAAAATTGGGGCGTGCAATATTATTCATCCCCTTTACTTTCAGTGCAGCAAACTCACTCCAGAAGTTGATTGAGGATCTCTGAATGATCCAATGTTGTCCTAAATGACTGATGATGATAAATATAAGCCCCTGTGTGTAATCAAGTCTCCGTATAATGCCCCTGCTCTGTGATAGTCTCAGTATTCTGTGTAAAGCACAGAGAGCATCATGAAGACCAAGGAACACAACAGGCAGGTCCGTGATACTGTTGTGGAGAAGTTTAAAGCCAGATTTGGTTACAAAAAGATTTCCAAAACTTTAAACATCCCAAGGAGCACTGTGCAAGCGATCATATTGAAATGGAAGGAGCATCATACCACTGCAAATCTACCGAGACCCGGCCGTCCATCCAAACTGTCATCTCACACAAGAAGGAGACTGATCAGAGATGAAGCCAAGAGGCCCATGATCACTCTGGATGATCTGCAGAGATCTACAGCTGAGGTGGGAGAGTCTGTCCATAGGACAACAATCAGTCGTACACTGCACAAATCTGGCCTTTATGAAAGAGTGGCAAGAAGAAAGCCATTTCTCAAAGATATCCATAAAAAGTGTTGTTTAACGTTTGCCACAAGCCACCTGGAGACACCAAACATATGGAAGAAGGTGCTCTGGTCAGATGAAACCAAAATCAAACTTTTTGGGTACAATGCCAAACGATATGTTTGGCGTAAAAGCAACACAGCTCATCACTTTGAACACACCATCCCCACTGTCAAACATGGTGGTGGCAGCATCATGGTTTGGGCCTGCTTTTCTTCAGCAGGGACAGGGATGGTTAAAATTGAGGGGAAGATGGATGGAGCCAAATACAGGACCATTCTTGAAGAAAACCTGTTGGATTCTGCAAAAGACCTGAGACTGGGACGGAGATTTTTTTTCTAACAAGAGAATGATCCCAAACATAAAGCAAAATCTACAATGGAATGGTTCACAAATAAACGTATCCAGGTGTTAGAATGGCCAAGTCACAGTCCAGACCTGAACCCAATCGAGAATCTGTGGAAAGAGCTGAAAACTGCTGTTCACAAATGCCTCCATCCAACCTCACTCAGCTCCAGCTGTTTACAAAGGAAGAATGGGTGAGAATTTCACCTCTCCATGTGCAAAACTGATAGACACATACCCCAAGAGACTGTGCTGTAATCACAGCAAAAGGGGGCGCTACAAAGTATTCACTTACAGGGGATGAATAATATTGCACGCCCCCAATTTTCAGATATTTATTTTTTTTGAAAAGTTTAAAATAAGCAATAAATTTCGTTCACCTTCACAATTGTGTCACTTCTTGTTGATTCTTCCCCAGAATATTACCATTTTATCTTTCTGTTTGAAGCCTGAAATGTGGGAAAAGGTTGAAAAATTCAAGGGGGCTGAATACTTTCGCAAGGCACTGTCATATATATATTTCTGTCTGATTTTTTTTCAACATAAAGTGGGATTGATAAATCAGTAAATGGAAGCTGCTGTTACATTCTGCCGGATGCTGATGTTACGGGCAGTGTTTGGTGAGGTCCTCCGTGTTTTCCATATATACACATGCAGGGTACATAGATTATACAAATACACATGAATACATGGCTCATGCAGTTTCACATGTCGCGAGCTTTCTCACATTTCACCTTTGCACACGCAGCATTGGGGGCATCAGCAGACGTGTGCCTTCACTCCTGGGGGGCCAGCAGGGGGCGCCAATAAGCCCCTCTGCATTACCCAGTATATTTAGATACAGATTTTCCTTTAGATTCAGATACATCTATGTTTCTTAGGACTTGATTTAATTATGCAAATGGGAATCCTGGGGCCAGAATGATGCATTATGGGTCTGACATTTACGGAGGGTTTTTGTGCAGAAATATCCATCCTGCATATGTATTTACAGATTTCCAGGCAATATCCTATTATAGTACACAGCAATCAGTCTGTGAGATGGTTGATAACAGAGAAGAGTAGTTGATTGCAACAGAATGCAGGTAGCCAGTGCTATTAGGGAGCCCCAGTGCTAATAAGGAGCCCCAGTGTTATTAGGGAGCCCCAGTGCTATTAGGGGAGCCCCAGTGCTAATAAGGAGCCCCAGTGTTATTTGGGAGCCCCAGTGCTATTAGGGAACCCCAGTGCTTTTAAGGAGCCCCAGTGCCAATAAGGAGCCCCAGTGCTATTAGGGAGCCCCAGTGCTAATAAGGAGCCCCAGTGGTAATAAGGAGCCCCAGTGCTAATAAGGAGCCCCAGTGCTATTAGGGAGCCCCAGTGCTATTAGGGAGCCCCAGTGCTAATAAGGAGCCCCAGTGTTATTAGGGAGCCCCAGTGTTATTAGGGAGCCCCAGTGCTATTAGGGAGCCCCAGTGCTAATAAGGAGCCCCAGTGCTAATAAGGAGCTCCAGTGCTATTAGGGAGCCCCAGTGCTAATAAGGAGCCCCAGTGCTAATAAGGAGCCCCAGTGCTATTAGGGAGCCTCAGTGCCAATAAGGAGCCCCAGTGCTAATAAGGAGCCCCAGTGCTATTATGGAGCCCCAGTGCTATTAGGGAGCCCCAGTGCTATTAGGGAGCCCCAGTGCTATTAGGGAGCCCCAGTGCTAATAAGGAGCCCCAGTGTTAATTGGGAGCCCCAGTGCTATTAGGGAGCCCCAGTGCAAATAAGGAGCCCCAGTGCTATTAGGAAGCCCCAGTGCTATTAGAGAGCCCCAGTGCTATTAGGGAACCCCAGTGTTATTAGAGAGCCCCAGTGCTATTAGGGAGCCCCAGTTATATTAGAGAGCCCCAGTGTTAATAGGGAGGCCCACTGCTATTAGGGAGCCCCAGTGCTATTATAGATCCCCAGTACTATTATAGAGCCCCAGTGCTATTTGGGAACCTCGGTGATCTTAGGGAGCCCCCGTGCTATTAGAGAGCCCCACTGTTATTAGGAAGCCCCAGTGTTAATAGGGAGCCCCAGTGCTATTAAGGAGCCCCAGTGCTATTAGAGAGCCCCAGTGCTATTAGGGAGCCTCAGTGCAGATGTCAGTGTAGGATCCTCTAGTTATAGGGCTGGGTGTCAGCGTCAACCTTCCCTACGTATACCCTACTATAGATACATCATAGTACAGGACATCAGCCTCAGTCACATGGTAGTTGTATATATCACAATGATAGAAGTGATTGTGGATGTGGTTCGGTGAGGACTTTTGGGGTTTAAGATTATTCTGATAGAATGAACATAGGACCGAGCGATAATATAAGAAAGAGGAGAATAATCTACACGTTATATCACAGCATCCACTGCAAATCACAGAGAAAGGAGCCAGCGAGTGACAAGCACAGGGACTCGTCCAATACTTTATATAACAATGAGTGTCTGGTATTATACAGATCAGTCTGATATAGCATACATTACCTATATATCATAGATTTATTAATCTATCTATGTAACAAAAAAAGAAAGAAGATGTACCTCCATCATGTTATCTCTTCTCTCAGCCTCCCTATAAAATGTTGTATTATTGTATTATATCTCCTCTTAGCACCCTTATATATACATTGTGTCCACCCATATCCTGTCCACCGCCATTAACCTGAGAACGGCGGCAGCTATAGGCATAGAAGTGGTGTCTAGGTATAGTAAAGTAGCCATGCGCTACGCAATGAAACCACCTATAGCGCCACCTGGTGGAAAACAACGGAGTTAGCATTTTTAGCTTGGAAACGGAACGAGATAGAGAAAAAAAGTGAATTACAAAGTTGTAGGCATCATCAATTCAATACGTATCGACACCTTGCATACAGAAATGCTATGAATAGAACGTGTAAAACTCACAAGGCTGCAGACGTGAAGCGATACCTCATGGAGACCTTCCTACAAGTCATTGGGTATGGTGGCTGTGTGGAGTGGCCTCCACGCTCACCTGACCTGACCCCATTGGACTTCTTTCTGTGAGGTCACATCAAACAGTAGGTGTATGCGACCCCTCCACCAACATTGCAGGACCTACGACCACGTATCACAGATGCTTGTGCAAACGTGTCACCTACCATATTGCACAACGTGCAGCAAGATACAGTATGCTGTGCAGAGGCCAGATGTGCATTGCAGCTGACGGGGGCCACTTTGAGCATCAAAGTTACATGAACGCCATATGCGTGACCAGCATTCAATATTTGCGGGGGGGTCATGTACTTCATATCATAGCATTTCTGTGTGCAAGGTGTCGATTCGTATTGAATTGATGATGCCCTACAATTTTTTAATTCACTTTTTTTCTTTATCTCATTCCGTTTTTGAGATAAAAATGCTAACTCCGTTGTTTTCCACCAGGTGGCGCTATAGGTGGTTTCATTGCGTAGCGCATGGATACTTTACTATACCTAGACACCACTTCTATAGCTGCCGCCGTTCTCAAGTTAATGGCGTTGGACAGCATATGGGTGGACACACTGTATATCTCCATCATGTTATCTCTCCTCTCAGCCCCTCTATATATGTATGCCTACCATGATACCTCTCCTTTCAGCCCCATCTATATAAGTACCACTATCATGTTATCTCTCCTCTCAGCCCCTCTATGTATGTATCTCCATCATGTTATCGCTTCTCCCAAGCCCCTCTAGTTATGTACCTCCATCATGTTATGTGAGAATATCTCCAGCATCCAGGGACAATCAGCAGATAAGTATAAAAACTTAAATTTTTATTTCATATATAGGTCATAAAATTATGTTAGTGCAGGATGTTAGACCAACAGGCACAGTTAGTGTAGCAATCCTACGCGTTTCAGCAGAAGCGCCTTATTCGTTTCCCGACCTGGACCAGGTTGGCTCGGTGCGCTGACTGAGGACTCCTCCTGGTGCCTGATACAGGGTGAGCTGACTGTATTTCTTTCTATTTCCATCATGTTATCTCTCCTCTCAGCCTTTCTATGTATGTATTTTCATCAGGTTATCACATCTCCCAGCACCACTATTTATGTACCCACATCATGTTACCTCTCTGTTCAGTGCCTCTATGTATGTACCTCCATCATGTCATTTCTACTGTCAGCCGTTCTATGTACTGTATGTATCTCCATCATGTTATCTCTCCTCTCATCCTCTTTCTATGTGTCCCTCCATCATGTTATCTCTCCTCTCATCCTCTTTCTATGTGTCCCTCCATCATGTTATCTCTCCTCTCATCCTCTTTCTATGTGTCCCTCCATCATGTTATCTCTCCTCTCATCCTATTTCCATGTGTCCCTCCATCATGTTATCTCTCCTCTCATCCTCTTTCTATGTGTCCCTCCATCATGTTATCTCTCCTCTCATCCTATTTCCATGTGTCCCTCCATCATGTTATCTCTCCTCTCATCCTCTTTATATGTGTACCTCCATCATGTTATCTCTCCTCTCACCCTCTTTCTATGTGTCCCTCCATCATGTTATCTCTCCTCTCACCCTCTTTCTATGTGTCCCTCCATCATGTTATCTCTCCTCTCATCCTCTTTCTATGTGTCCCTCCCATCATGTTATCTCTCCTCTCATCCTCTTTCCATGTGTCCCTCCATCATGTTATCTCTCATCTCACCCTCTTTCTATGTGTCCCTCCATCATGTTATCTCTCCTCTCACCCTCTTTCTATGTGTCCCTCCATCATGTCATCTCTCCTCTCATCCTATTTCCATGTGTCCCCTCCATCATGTTATCTCTCCTCTCATCCTCTTTCTATGTGTCCCTCCATCATGTTATCTCTCCTCTCATCCTATTTCCATGTGTCCCTCCATCATGTTATCTCTCCTCTCATCCTCTTTATATGTGTACCTCCATCATGTTATCTCTCCTCTCACCCTCTTTAGATGTGTACCTCCATCATGTTATCTCTCCTCTCATCCTCTTTCTATGTGTCCCTCCATCATGTTATCTCTCCTCTCATCCTCTTTCTATGTGTCCCTCCATCATGTTATCTCTCCTCTCAGCCCCTCTATGTATGTATTTCCATCAGGTTATCACATCTCCCAGCACCACTATTTATGTACCCACATCATGTTACCTCTCTGTTCAGTGCCTCTATGTATGTACCTCCATCATGTCATTTCTACTGTCAGCCGTTCTATGTACTGTATGTATCTCCATCATGTTATCTCTCCTCTCACCCTCTTTCTATGTGTCCCTCCATCATGTTATCTCTCCTCTCATCTCTTTCTATGTGTCCCTCCATCATGTTATCTCTCCTCTCATCCTATTTCCATGTGTCCCTCCATCATGTTATCTCTCCTCTCATCCTCTTTCTATGTGTCCCTCCATCATGTTATCTCTCCTCTCATCCTCTTTCTATGTGTCCCTCCATCATGTTATCTCTCCTCTCATCCTCTTTCTATGTGTCCCTCCATCATGTTATCTCTCCTCTCATCCTATTTCCATGTGTCCCTCCATCATGTTATCTCTCCTCTCATCCTATTTCCATGTGTCCCTCCATCATGTTATCTCTCCTCTCATCCTCTTTCTATGTGTCCCTCCATCATGTTATCTCTCCTCTCATCCTCTTTCTATGTGTCCCTCCATCATGTTATCTCTCCTCTCATCCTATTTCCATGTGTCCCTCCATCATGTTATCTCTCCTCTCATCCTCTTTATATGTGTACCTCCATCATGTTATCTCTCCTCTCATCCTCTTTCTATGTGTACCTCCATCATGTTATCTCTCCTCTCATCCTCTTTCTATGTGTCCCTCCATCATGTTATCTCTCCTCTCATCCTCTTTCTATGTGTCCCTCCATCATGTTATCTCTCCTCTCACCCTCTTTCTATGTGTCCCTCGATCATGTTATCTCTCCTCTCATCCTCTTTCTATGTGTCCCTCCATCATGATATCTCTCCTCTCATCCTCTTTATATGTGTACCTCCATCATGTTATCTCTCCTCTCATCCTCTTTATATGTGTACCTCCATCATTTTATCTCTCCTCTCACCCTCTTTAGATGTGTACCTCCATCATGTTATCTCTCCTCTCATCCTCTTTCCATGTGTCCCTCCATCATGTTATCTCTCCTCTCATCCTCTTTCTATGTGTCCCCTCCATCATGTTATCTCTCCTCTCATCCTCTTTCTATGTGTCCCTCCATCATGTTATCTCTCCTCTCATCCTCTTTCTATGTGTCCCCTCCATCATGTTATCTCTCCTCTCATCCTCTTTCTATGTGTGTCCCTCCATCATGTTATCTCTCCTCTCATCCTCTTTATATGTGTACCTCCATCATGTTATCTCTCCTCTCATCCCCTTAATATTTGTTACCATCTGGCAGGACAGATGTTACTTTGTGAATTCACCTTCACCCCTTCATAGTTATATTCTTATCAACCAGTGGAATTGTCTACAACTTAACACTATGGATAGATCGTATAGGTCTATAAACTGTCTTACCTACCATACAGTATCCATGTCATGGACCCCACCAGCCCTGGCACTTACCCTCTGACATCCCACACCCGCACAATTCTTACCTGTCCACACTGATGACACACAGGGTCATAATAGACGCCGTGCAGCACATGACATCCATGGCTATGAACACATTGCAGAATACTTTTCCAAAGAGCCATTTCCCACCAACTAGGTCAGTGATGATAACAAAAGGCATGACAGCAATGGCCACCGAGAGGTCCGCAGCCGCCAAGGACACCACCAGGTAGTTGGAAGGCTGTCGGAGCTTCTTGACTATGCACACAGAGATGATCACCAGCCCATTGCCAGCTATGGTGAAGATGGTAAGGATGGACAGCACAACCCCAATGACAATCTTCTCCGTGTCGCCATACAACAGGATTCCCTCTCCACAATCGGTTACGTTGGTGTGGTTGAGAGTGACCAAGTCTTGTTCAGTAGTAATTAAAGGTCTGTCAGTCATGAATGCAGGTGGGAGAAGGTTTTGTGGGGGACAGGGTGGCTGGACACTGTATGACGACAGATGGACGGCTGGCAGTAGACTCGATTGGACCTGTATCAGCATCCCCCCGTCTTGATGTTTTCAAAGATGCCGAAGCAGCCAAGATGCTTCGTTGAACTTCTGGAGAAAACAAGATCATCGTGACTGAAGAACATAGACTCTAGATATATACAGATATATTATGATTGATGCAACGTCCTACATCCTGAGTATCCCATATTCCCCATATAAAAGAGCCAGCGGAGAGATACTCCATTCCTGGGAGATTGTTTCTACTCCAAGTGACTCCTTCAGAGTTCAGCAGTCAACTCCCACTAAGCCGAAATCTCCTTCTACCTCTGTCATCCTGGTACCTGTTCACAAATCCTCCCCCTTCTCCAAACCAGATTTCATGTTCTACCATACATTATGCATACCGGCCACTTTCTGTGAGAAGACCACCTCTTGGGTGAAAAAAAACCCCTAACCTTTTATCCAGCTTTATCATGATACCCTAAGTTAGACATACTGGTGATCTTCTTTGAGAAGACCACCTCCACCTTTTGGAGAAAAGTAACCTCATATCGAAGTCATGCTTCAACACATTATGCATACCACCTTCTTTGAGAAGATCACCTCTTTACAAAGACCATATATAAAGCATACTGGCCACCATCTTTAAGAAAATCACCGGCAGAAAATAATTTCTTGGGAAAAAACACTCCCTCTTTATTCAGACAGGGTTCAATGTCCTAACATGCATTATGCTTCCTTGCAAGTTTTTTTGAGAAGACCACCTCCAGAAGACCATGTCTTGGAGATGACTACCTTATATATTTAAGGCCAGATTTATGCTCTACCATATCTAATGTATACTGAATAGACCACCTCTAGAAGACCTCTTCTTGGAGAAGACCACCTAAGATCAATTATTGGACAAGATCACCTCTAGAAGACAAATTCTTAGAGAAGACCACCCCTTTATCCGGAGCAGATTCACTATTTCACCGTATATTATACATACCGAACATTTTTTTTTTGAGATCACCCAGACCAATTCTTGGGTAAGACCACCTAAGACCAATTATTACAGAAGATCATCTCTAGAAGACCAATTCTTGGAGAAAACCACCTTCTTACCTTATCAGATTTAATGTTCTAGCCTCTAGAAGACCAATTCTTGGAGATGACCACCTCCTTATCCGGACTACATTCGCTATTTCACCATATATTATGCATATCGGACACTTTTTTTGAGATCACCTAGACCAATTCTTGGGGAAGACCACCTAAGACCAATTATTGGAGAAGATCACCTCTAGAAGACCAATTCTCGGAGAAGACCACCTCCTTACCTTATCAGATTTAATGTTCTAGCCTATAGAAGACCAATTCTTGGAGAAGACCACCTCCTTATCCAGACCAGATTCTCTATTTCACCATATATTATGCATATCGGACACATTTTTGGAGATCACCTCTAGAAGACCAATTTTTGGAGAAGATCACCATCTTACCTTATCAAATTTAATGTGCTACCATGATAGACATCTTAGAAGACCTTCTCTTAGAGAAGACTGCCACTTTATCCAGAGCAGATTTCATGTGCTACCACCAATTATACATACTAGATGTCTTCTTTTAGAAGACCACCCCCTAAAAGCCCACCTTTCAATGCAATTTTGGATGGGTGTCCCCATGAATTGACTCACTAGCAGTCCCATATCCCTCCTTGCTATGGACATATCCTGATAAACCATGCTATGGTACAAGGCATGCAACAAAGTATGGATGTAGCAGAGCTGACTTGGCGGACAGTAATGCAGTAAATTTACCTGCAGTCCTGCGTAAAAGCACATGTAACAAATGGTATCACCATCATTTATGACATATTATTACCCCTCTAAAGTTGTGCGCTGTTCTCTGCAGAAAACCAGCTCTTTAATAGTTAAATAAGCCTGGTCCAGGATACACAGGTCTAGTAATAACTGAAGCGGAAAGTGGCGCGCTCGCGGAGTTCCTATATATAGGTTATATAAGGGGGGCGTTCATGCAGGAGTAATAGGTGGATAACCCACATTCTCCGCAGTCTATAGGTGCAGGCTTTACCTTCTCCGGCAGATGCTGGGTATAGGGTGCACTTTAAGGCTCCTTCAGTCATAGTCATCTTCTTGGTTCTTCAGGGTGCAGAGGTCACCTGTCTCCAGATTTAGGGTCTCATCCTGCTGTGCTCAGTCCTGTGCAGGATCCCTGTGTGCAGTCACTTCCCATACACTCATCCTGCACAGCCCCGAGCCCCTGCCACTCAGGACCTGCCACTGCACGAGTCTGGGGATGTGGAAAGTGCCGCGGATTCTGCAGCCGGAGTCAGATCCTCTCTGATGACGTCACAATAATCCAGCAATGAGCGGCGGCTCCGAGGAGTCATCTGCTGTAATGTGCTGCGAGATGCGGAGAAGGAGGCAGGAGAGGGGCTGCAGAGCGGAAATCACAGTGTGCCCAAGCTACCACCCCCGTATACTGCCCTATTTATCATCCCGTATATGATCCCGTATATGATCCCGTATACTGCCCTATTTATCATCCCGTATATGATCCCGTCTACCACCCCGTATACTGCCCTATTTATCATCCCGTATATGATCCCGTATATGATCCCGTATACTGCCCTATTTATCATCCCGTATATGATCCCGTCTACCACCCCGTATACTGCCCTATTTATCATCCCGTATATGATCCCATCTACCACCCCGTATACTGCCCTATCTATCATCCCGTATATGATCCCGTATATGATCTCGTCTACCACCCCGTATACTGCCCTATTTATCATCCCATGTATGATCCCGTCTACCACCCCGTATACTGCCCTATCTATCATCCCGTATATGATCCCAATATGATCCCATCTATGATCCCATCTTCCACCCCGTATACTGCCCTATTTATCATCCCGTATATGATCCCATCTACCACCCCGTATACTGCCCTATCTATCATCCCGTATATGATCCCAATATGATCCCATCTATGATCCCATCTTCCACCCCGTATACTGCCCTATTTATCATCCCGTATATGATCCCATCTATGATCCCATTCCCATCTACCATCCCGTATACTGCCCTATCTATCATCCCGTATATGATCCCGTATATGATCCCGTCTACCACCCCGTATACTGCCCTATTTATCATCCTGTATATGATCCCATCTACCACCCCGTATACTGCCCTATCTATCATCCCGTCCATGATCCCATCTACCATCCCGTATACTGCCCTATTTATCATCCCGTATATGATCCCGCCTATGATTCCGTCTACCATCCCGTATACTGCCCTATTTATCATCCCGTATATGATCCCATCTATGATCCCATCTACCATCCCGTATACTGCCCTATTTATCATCCCGTATATGATCCCATCTATGATCCCATCTACCATCCCGTATACTGCCCTATTTATCATCCCGTATATGATCCCGTCTATGATCCCATCTCGTATACTGCGCTATTTATCATCCCGTATATGATCCCGTCGATGATCCCATCTACCATCCCGTATACTGCCCTATTTATCATCCCGTCCATGATCCCATCTACCATCCCGTATACTGCCCTATTTATCAACCCGTATATGATCCCGTCTATGATCCCATCTCGTATACTGCGCTATTTATCATCCCGTATATGATCCTGTCGATGATCCCATCTACCACCCCGTATACTGCCCTATTTATCATCCCGTCCATGATCCCATCTACCATCCCGTATACTGCCCTATTTATCATCCCGTCTATTATCCCATCTATGATCCCGTCTACCTCCCTGTCTATAAAGTCATCTAGCATCCCATATATTATCCCCTTTACCATCCCATCTATAATCACATCTTCCATCTTGAGTACTAGTCCATCTGCCATCCCATCCGATCCCATCTGCTATCCCATGTATGATTCCATCTACGATCCTCAGTAACATCCTATCTATGATCATGTCTACGATACTGTAGCGCCCCTGAGACCATCAGGGTACTACAAGGTTCTGCATCCCCTCCAGGATGCAGGGCCTACCACCTTGGGGACCCAGAACCCCAGTGCCTATACCAACAAAAACACAGGTAATCCCAGTTTCCCCCCAACAATTCCCCCATACAATGGTACCCAGCTAGGGTGGGACCAATAGATGGCCGCCTAGAGGTGCAGCCACTCCAGTCCACTAGTTGACCAGGTGGGAGGGGCGGACTGTGAAGAGTAGTCCGAGTGAGTTGACAGTAGTGAGAGAGTAAAGGTGGAAGTGAAGCAACATCCTGACTCAGGTTGACGGTGACCTGGTACCCAGGAGAAGTGGTTGCCAGTGGAGTATGGGGGAGTACTCCCGGAACTACGCACTGAAGGGGTACAGGACCCTAGGACAGGAAAGAGCTCTAGGCCGACCTGTTAACACCTGCACAGCAAGGTGACCATCAAGAACCTTGCTGACCCTAAAGAATCTGAAGACACAGTAGCAAAGGGAGAACCGGGGACAGGACCAGAGACTCCAACCCCACAGGGTTCACGCTACCGTCAGGCGGACAGAAGTGGACAAACCACAGAACGGGTAACCCCAGTGTTCTATACCACGAGGACCCACTTACCAGAGACAGGTGCAGGGGAAGAAGGTACCAGAGAACCAGACTGGCACTGGGACGAAGGGGACCTGGAGGAAAAACCAGCCGGCTTCGGAAAACCAGTCAACATCTACCAGCAGTGAGTAAACCAGTTGCACTGAACACCTGTGTGGACTACCTTCTTTTGACGCCAACTACACCATACACCCGCTGGGGCAAAACCCTATTTGCGGAGGGTCTACCATTCTAGCTGCTAATACCACCAGCCCCAGTAGAGACATTCTGCTGCTGCGGCTCCCTACACTTGGCCGCAACACCGCAAGTGGTGACACATGTGAACATTATCTTATTCTCCCCTATAAATATCCCCATCACAAAAAGGCCCAGGGCACGGAACCGAGTAACGGCCACTACCGTGATTTCCCCAAAACCTGTACTGCCCAGAACCGAGTATCCCATATCCCTGGCTGCTACAATACCATTGACCATCCTATGATCTCACGTACCATCCCATCTAGGATTCCATTTATTATCTCCTCTACCATCCAGTCTAGCATCCTATCTACCAACCCTTTTATGATCCCATCTAATATCCTGTCTATGATCCCATCTATCATTATGCCTATGATTCAATCTGCCATCCAGTCTATGTTCCCCCCTACCGTCCCATCTACCATCCCATCTACCATCCCATCTACCACCCCATCTACCACCCCATCTACCACCCCATCTACCATCGTATCTACCATCCCATCTATCATCCCATCTACCATCATATCTACCATCCCATCTATCATCCCATCTACCATCGTATCTACCATCATATCTACCATCCCATCTACCATCGTATCTACCATCATATCTACCATCCCATCTACCATCCCATCTACCACCCCATCTACCATCCCATCTACCACCCCATCTACCATCCCATCTACCATCCCATCTACATCTACCACCCCATCTACCACCCCATCTAGCATCCCATCTACCATCCCATCTACATCTACCACCCCATCTACCATCCCATCTACCATCCCATCTACCATCCCATCTACCATCCCATCTACCATCCCATCTACCATCATATCTACCATCCCATCTACCATCCCATCTACCATCCCCATCTATCATCCCATCTACCATCCCATCTACCATCCCATCTACATCTACCACCCCATCTACCACCCCATCTACCATCCCCATCTACCATCCCATCTACCATCCCATCTATCATCCCATCTACCATCATATCTACCACCCCATCTACCATCGTATCTACCATCATATCTACCATCCCATCTACCATCCCATCTACCACCCCATCTACCATCCCATCTACCACCCCATCTACCATCCCATCTACCATCCCCATCTACCACCCCATCTACCACCCCATCTACCATCCCCATCTACCATCCCATCTACCATCCCCATCTATGTTTACATCTACCAACCCATCTACCATCCCCATCTACCACCCCATCTACCATCGTATCTACCATCCCATCTATCATGCCATCTACCATCCCATCTACCATCCCATCTACCATCCCATCTACCATCCCATCTACCATCCCATCTACCATCCCATCTACCATCCCCATCTACCATCCCCATCTACCATCCCATCTACCATCCCCATCTACCATCGTATCTACCATCCCATCTATCATTCCATCTACCATCCCCATCTACAACCCCATCTACCACCCTATCTACCTTCCCATCTATCCCATCTACCATCCATCTATCATGCCATCTACTACCCCATCTACCAACCCATCTATCATGCCATCTACCATCCCATCTACTATCCCATCTATCATGCCATCTACCATCCCATCTACTATCCCATCTATCATGCCATCTACCATCCCATCTACCACCCCATCTACCATCCCATCTACCATGCCATCTACCATCCCATCTACCATCCCATCTACCATCCCCATCTACCACCCCATCTATCATCCCATCTACCATCCCCATCTACCATCGTATCTACCATCCCATCTATCATTCCATCTACCATCCAATCTACCATCCCATCTACCACCCCATCTACCATCGCATCTACCATCCCATCTACCATCCCATCTACCACCCCATCTACCATCGCATCTACCATCCCATCTACCATCCCATCTACCACCCCATCTACCACCCCATCTACCATCGCATCTACCATCCCATCTACCATCCCATCTACCACCCCATCTACCATCCCATCTACCATCCCATCTACCATCCCATCTACTATCCCATCTATCATGCCATCTACCATCCCCATCTACCACCCCATCTACCATCCCATCTACCATCCCATCTACCATCCCCATCTACCACCCCATCTACCATCCCATCTACCATGCCATCTACCATGCCATCTACCATCCCATCTACCATGCCATCTACCATCCCATCTACCATCCCATCTACCATCCCATCTACCATCCCATCTACTATCCCATCTATCATCCCATCTATCATGCCATCTACCATCCCATCTACCATCCCATCTATCATCCCATCTACCATCCCATCTACCATGCCATCTACCATCCCATCTACCATGCCATCTACCATCCCATCTACCACACGATCTACCATTCCATCTATCATGCCATCTACCATCCCATCTACCAATCCATCTATCATGCCATCTACCATCCCATCTACCATCCCATCTATCATGCCATCTACCATCCCATCTACCATCCCATCTATCATGCCATCTACCATCCCATCTACCATGCCATCTACCATCCCATCTACCATGCCATCTACCATCCCATCTACCACACGATCTACCATTCCATCTATCATGCCATCTACCATCCCATCTACCATTCCATCTATCATGCCATCTACCATCCCATCTACCATCCCATCTATCATGCCATCTACCATCCCATCTACCATCCAATCTATCATGCCATCTACCATCCCATCTATCATGCCATCTACCATCCCATCTATCATGCCATCTACCATCCCATCTATCATGCCATCTACCATCCCATCTACCATCCCATCTATCATGCCATCTACCATCCCATGTACCATCCCATCTACCATCCCATCTATCATGCCATCTACCATCCTATCTACCATCCCATCTACCATCCCATCTACTATCCCATCTATCATCCCATCTACCATCCCATCTATCATCCCATCTACCATCCCATCTATCATGCCATCTACCATCGTATCTACCATCCCATCTATCATGCCATCTACCATCCCATCTACCATCCCATCTATCATGCCATCTACCATCCCATCTACCATCCCATCTACCATCCCATCTATCATGCCATCTACCATCCTATCTACCATCCCATCTACCATCCCATCTACTATCCCATCTATCATCCCATCTACCATCCCATCTATCATCCCATCTACCATCCCATCTATCATGCCATCTACCATCCCATCTACCATCCCATCTACCATCCCATCTATCATCCCATCTATCATCCCATCTATCATCCCATCTATCATGCCATCTACCATCCCATCTACCATCCCATCTACCATCCCATCTATCATGCCATCTACCATCCCATCTATCATGCCATCTACCATCCCATCTATCATGCCATCTACCATCCCATCTACCATCCCATCTACCATCCCATCTACCACACGATCTACCATTCCATCTATCATGCCATCTACCATCCCATCTACCATTCCATCTATCATGCCATCTACCATCCCATCTACCATCCCATCTATCATCCCATCTACCATCCCATCTATCATGCCATCTACCATCCCATCTACCATCCCATCTATCATGCCACCTACCATGCCATCTACCATTCCATCTATCATGCCATCTACCATCCCATCTATCATGCCATCTACCATCCCATCTACCATCCCATCTATCATGCCATCTACCATCCCATCTACCATTCCATCTATCATGCCATCTACCATCCCATCTATCATGCCATCTACCATCCCATCTACCATCCCATCTACCATCCCATCTACCATCCCATCTATCATGCCATCTACCATCCCATCTATCATGCCATCTACCATCCCATCTATCATGCCATCTACCATCCCATCTACCATCCCATCTATCATGCCATCTACCATCCCATCTACCATCCCATCTATCATCCCATCTACCATCCCATCTACCATGCCATCTACCATCCCATCTACCATCCCATCCACCATTCCATCTACCGTGCCATCTACCATCCCATCTACCATTCCATCTATCATGCCATCTACCATCCCATCCGCCATTCCATCTACCATGCCATCTACCATCCCATCTACCATTCCATCTATCATGCCATCTACCATTCCATCTATCATGCCATCTACCATCCCATCTATCATGCCATCTACCATTCCATCTATCATGCCATCTACCATCCCATCTACCATCCCATCTACCATCCCATCTACCATCCCATCTATCATGCCACCTACCATGCCATCTACCATCCCATCTACCATCCCATCTATCATGCCATCTACCATCCCATCTACCACCCCATCTACCATCCCATCTACCATCCCATGTACCATCCCATCTATCATGCCACCTACCATGCCATCTACCATCCCATCTATCATGCCATCTACCATCCCATCTACCACCCCATCTACCATCCCATCTACCATCCCATCTACCATCCCATCTATCATGCCATCTACCATCCCATCTACCACCCCATCTACCATCCCATCTACCATCCCATCTACCATGCTATCTGTGACGACATGGACTCTCATGGGTTAAAGTTTCTTAAAATCCAGCCAGACAGCATGATAGATTGTCTATAGATGGGGGAGAAGTCCCTCATTGTTTTTACAAGACTCTTGTTGACTCAATGTAATTGTGTTGGCCACTGAAAGCTAGACGTATTGTTCTCCAGACATTTCCAGTAACCATTGTATTGTAGTTGTGTATTGATAATGTGATTACCTTAGTAGCCATTGTCTAGTCGGTGACTCCCAGTTTATATGTACACCCTCAGACTTTCTATGCACATCATTTAAATGAACATTGTCCATGCAGCTTGAAATTCCTCCAATGGGAGAAGCAATCTTGTCCAACCAATCGATGAGGACGCGGTGTATCCAAGTGGAAGGTTGTGGCTATAAAAAGGACTTCTTTAAGCCACCAGGTGTTGATGAAGGTTGATGGATCCAGTCTAAGCTCTTTGGAGCTGACTAGAGGATCAGGATATCTTATGGCTTCAATCTAGGGACTCCGGATCCGGTTGGAGACCATATCCACAGCCTAGGGATTTCGACTCCGGCTGCCAGGATTGTAACATCATACCAGGACTACCTAAGGAGGACACTCAGGTTGGGACAATCCGGTCACCTGGCTACAGACTTTGCAGACCTCACACAGCTTCCTAAATCTGTCGTTATTCTAGTCACGGTGGGTGCCCGCCAAAAGCGGGGTGCTGCTGGACTGGAGTGAGTAGCCCTGGAACCTGTGAGGCATGGACATTCTAAATCCCTGGTGAGCCAGCGGAAGGGTGAGACTCTGTTGCCTGTTACATTTGTGTGTTTTGCTGGTTATGTGTTATGTGCCGTTAATTGTTTGGGGATCCAATAAAGTCTAATTATTGTGGTTCCCTCACCCTGTGTTGTCTGAGTAGTGTTACGCCCACGGTTAAGGAGGCCGGCGTTCAGTTGGGACGAGCCCTGAGCCACGCTGTCTTTCTAAAGGCGGCGGGTTTTAGTGGACGAGAGCACCCACTGAGCCCCGTGTCTCCACACTATCTACCATCCCATCTACCATCCCATCTATCATGCCATCTACCACCCCATCTATCATGCCATCTACTAACCCATATATCATCCCATCTACTACCCCTTCTTCCACTCCATCTATCATCCCATCTACCACCCTTTTGCGTTGAAAGGTGAAATATATCTTCAGCTTTATAGCAGAGGCCTGAAGGTTTTGTTGTAAAATGGAAAATTTGTCACTGTTTACAATTCCCTCTACCTTGACTAACACCCCAGTTCCATATGCCAAAAAGCAGCCTCAACGCACAATGCTGCCTCCACCATGCTTCACTTTGGGTATGGTGTTTTTTTGGAATTACAGCCAAAAAGTTCATCCTTGCTCTCATCAGACCATAACATTTTCCTACATACTATTCGCAGACTTGATGTAGGTTTTGGCAAAACATAGCTATACAAATTTTTGGCAATTTTTGAGGCACGTCCAGTTGTAGGTAATGTCACTTTGTGCCACATTTAAGTCACTTGTTGATGAAATTTGTCACAGTGCTACTTTGTGATCCATGCCACCAAACCAAAGGGAGCTTGAAGTAGAGATTGCAGCCAGATGGCATTGGTCAGCGGCAGAGCGGATCAGCGATCACATGATCTCTTAAATCCTAACTCACTACAGATATAAGGAGACCCAGAGGGAAGGGATTAGTTTTCTTTTTATTTTCCTTATTGATTTTTCTTGCAGGTGCTTCCTTGTTTACCCAGAATAAAAAGTTTTAATAAATTGTTTGCCTCACCTGCCGTAGCCAGCGAAGATCAAGGTGGAGGAGGAAGGTGCACACTGAATCACTGAGGAGCTGCCAATCAGGCTAAGTGGGCAAACATTTAGCTGCAGCAGGGAAGAGGGGCACTGAGGAGTTTTCAATCAGGCTCCATGAAAATTCAGCAGCAGGGAGGAGGGACACTGAGGAGCTGTCAATCAGGCTCCGTGGAAATTCAGCAGCAGGGAGGAGGGACACTGAGGAGCTGTCAATCAGGCTCCGTGGAAATTCAGCAGCAGGGAGGAGGGACACTGAGGAGCTGTCAATCAGGCTCCGTGGAAATTCAGCAGCAGGAGGGAATGACACAGAGGGGTTGTAAATAAGGATAAGTGGGCAAAGATTTAGCTGCAGCAGGGAAGAGGGGCACTGAGAAGCTGTCAATCAGGCTAAGTGGACAAAGCTTCAGTAGCAGGGGGGAGGGACCATGAAGAGTTTTCAATCAGGCTCCGTGAAAATTCAGCAGCAGAGAGGAGGGACACTGAGGAGCTGTCAATCAGGCTCCATGAAAATTCAGCAGCAGGGAGGAGGGACACTGAGGAGCTGTCAGTCAGGCTCCATGAAAATTCAGCAGCAGGGAGGAGGGACACTGAGGAGCTGTCAATCAATCAGGCTCCATGAAAATTCAGCAGCAGGGAGGAGGGACACTGAGGAGCTGTCAGTCAGGCTCCATGAAAATTCAGCAGCAGGGAGGAGGGACACTGACGAGCTGTCAATTAGGCTCTGTGGAAATTCAGCAGCAGGGGGCAATGACACTGAGGAGCTGTAAATAAGGCTAAGTGGGCAAAGATTTAGCTGCAGAGGGGAGGGACACTGAGGAGCTGTTAATCAGGCTCTGTGGATATTCAGCAGCAAGGGGGAGGGACACTAAGGAACTGTCAATCAGTCTCAGTTGGTGGAGATTCAGCAGCAGCAGGTAGGTAAGACACCGAATAGCTGTCAATCAGATTAGATGTTCGAATACTCAGCAGCAGGGATGAAAATACTAAAAATGTATCAATTGGATTTGTTGGTTAGAGATTCATGAGCAGCAGGGAGGAGGGTCACTGAGGGGCTTTCAATTAGGTTAGGTGTGTAAAGATTCAGCTGCAGCAGGGAATAGGAACATTGAGGATATAAATTACGCTAGGTGCAAAGAGGTTCAGCAGCAGGAAGAAGAGAAATAGGGAGCTGTTAATCAGACAAGATGGGCTGAGAATGAGCAGTAGCAGGTAAGAGGGACACTGAGGAGCAGGGAGGAGGAACAATGGAAAGCTTTTAATCAGAATAGGTAAATGCAAAAAAAAAGAAAAAGATTAAGTTGCTGTCAATCACTCTAGATAGAAGAAGATTCAGCAGCAACAGGGAGGAGGGACCTTGAGGAGCTGTCAATCATATTAGGTGCATCAGGATTCAGCAGCAGGAGAAAGGAGAACACTGAAGAGCTGTCAATTTGGATAGGTGTTGAGAGATTCAACAGTAGAGAGGAGGGACACTGAGGAGCTGTCTATCGTATTAGGTAGTCATAGATTCAGCAGCAGAGAGGAGGGATACTGAGGAGCTGTCTATCGTATTAGGTAGTCATAGATTCAGCAGCAGAGAGGAGGGACACTGAGGAGCTGCCAATCATATTAGGTGGTCAGAGATTCAGCAGCAGTGAGGAGGTACACTGAGGAGCTGCCAATCATATTAGGTGGTCAGAGATTCAGCAGCAGACAGGAGGGACACTGAGGAGCTGCCAATCGTATTAGGTGGTCAGAGATTCAGCAGCAGAGAGGAGGGACACTGAGGAGCTGCCAATCGTATTAGGTGGTCAGAGATTCAGCAGCAGAGAGGAGGGACACTGAGGAGCTGCCAATCATATTAGGTGGTCAGAGATTCAGCAGCAGACAGGAGGGACACTGAGGAGCTGCCAATCGTATTAGGTGGTCAGAGATTCAGCAGCAGAGAGGAGGGACACTGAGGAGCTGGCAATCATATTAAGTGGTCAGAGATTCAGCAGCAGAGAGGAGGGACACTGAGGAGCTGGCAATCATATTAAGTGGTCAGAGATTCAGCAGCAGAGAGGAGGGACACTGAGGAGCTGCCAATCATATTAGGTGGTCAGAGATTCAGCAGCAGAGAGGAGGGACACTGAGGAGCTGCCAATCGTATTAGCTGGTCAGAGATTCAGCAGCAGAGAGGAGGGACACTGAGGAGCTGTCTATTGTATTAGGTGGTCATAGATTCAGCAGCAGAGAGGAGGGACACTGAGGAGCTGCCAATCATATTAGGTGGTCAGAGATTCAGCAGCAGACAGGAGGGACACTGAGGAGCTGCCAATCGTATTAGGTGGTCAGAGATTCAGCAGCAGAGAGGAGGGACACTGAGGAGCTGGCAATCATATTAAGTGGTCAGAGATTCAGCAGCAGAGAGGAGGGACACTGAGGAGCTGGCAATCATATTAAGTGGTCAGAGATTCAGCGGCAGAGAGGAGGGACACTGAGGAGCTGCCAATCATATTAGGTGGTCAGAGATTCAGCAGCAGAGAGGAGGGACACTGAGGAGCTGCCAATCATATTAGGTGGTCAGAGATTCAGCAGCAGAGAGGAGGGACACTGAGGAGCTGCCAATCGTATTAGGTGGTCAGAGATTCAGCAGCAGAGAGGAGGGACACTGAGGAGCTGCCAATCATATTAGGTGGTCAGAGATTCAGCAGCAGAGAGGAGGGGCACTGAGGAGCTGCCAATCATATTAGGTGGTCAGAGATTCAGCAGCAGACAGGAGGGACACTGAGGAGCTGCCAATCGTATTAGGTGGTCAGAGATTCAGCAGCAGAGAGGAGGGACACTGAGGAGCTGGCAATCATATTAAGTGGTCAGAGATTCAGCAGCAGAGAGGAGGGACACTGAGGAGCTGGCAATCATATTAAGTGGTCAGAGATTCAGCAGCAGAGAGGAGGGACACTGAGGAGCTGCCAATCATATTAGGTGGTCAGAGATTCAGCAGCAGAGAGGAGGGACACTGAGGAGCTGCCAATCGTATTAGCTGGTCAGAGATTCAGCAGCAGAGAGGAGGGACACTGAGGAGCTGTCTATTGTATTAGGTGGTCATAGATTCAGCAGCAGAGAGGAGGGACACTGAGGAGCTGCCAATCATATTAGGTGGTCAGAGATTCAGCAGCAGACAGGAGGGACACTGAGGAGCTGCCAATCGTATTAGGTGGTCAGAGATTCAGCAGCAGAGAGGAGGGACACTGAGGAGCTGGCAATCATATTAAGTGGTCAGAGATTCAGCAGCAGAGAGGAGGGACACTGAGGAGCTGCCAATCGTATTAGGTGGTCAGAGATTCAGCAGCAGAGAGGAGGGACACTGAGGAGCTGCCAATCATATTAGGTGGTCAGAGATTCAGCAGCAGAGAGGAGGGACACTGAGGAGCTGCCAATCATATTAGGTGGTCAGAGATTCAGCAGCAGAGAGGAGGGACACTGAGGAGCTGGCAATCATGTTAGGTGGTCAGAGATTCAGCAGCAGAGAGGAGGGACACTGAGGAGCTGTCTATTGTATTAGGTGGTCATAGATTCAGCAGCAGAGAGGAGGGACACTGAGGAGCTGCCAATCATATTAGGTGGTCAGAGATTCAGCAGCAGAGAGGAGGGACACTGAGGAGATGGCAATCATATTAGGTGGTCAGAGATTCAGCAGCAGAGAGGAGGGACACAGAGGAGCTGTCTATTGTATTAGGTGGTCAGAGATTCAGCAGCAGAGAGGAGGGACACTGAGGAGCTGGCAATCATATTAGGTGGTCAGAGATTCAGCAGCAGAGAGGAGGGACACTGAGGAGCTGTCTATTGTATTAGGTGGTCAGAGATTCAGCAGCAGAGAGGAGGGACACTGAGGAGCTGCCAATCATGTTAGGTGGTCAGAGATTCAGCAGCAGAGAGGAGGGACACTGAGGAGCTGTCTATTGTATTAGGTGGTCATAGATTCAGCAGCAGAGAGGAGGGACACTGAGGAGCTGGCAATCATATTAGGTGGTCAGAGATTGAGCAGCAATGTGCAGCTGCTTCTCCACTAACCATCTTTTAGTTCTAAAGAACTCATGATAGAGGTCAATAAAAAGGAGGGATGGGGAATGTGTGGCGTCTTATCTGCCATGTTTGCTTTTCAATGAAGATATTAATAATTACCTATGATTTACATTTATGGCCAGGAAATGTAGAATTAGTCAGAAAAGCTTTTAAGATCTGCAGCATAGGAGGATAGAAGGCAGGTTGTCACCCAAATACAAAAGCGGGGACATTCCCCACATGGACCCCCCGGGATGTTCACATTGCTGGATTGCTATAAACTATGGGTGAGCGCCTGAAACATCTCCTGGCTGCTCATCAGTATCACACACAACGGCTTAGATACACTAAACAAAATCAAATATTTTAAGGCTTACAGAATCATATATGATTGATGATGAGTAAGTTCAACAGATACTGTCACACACAGGTGCTTAGATACTATAGGCAGTATCACACATAACAGGCTTACATTCACTAGGCAGTATGAGGAGCAGCCCTGGGACTCGAACCCACAACCTACAACATTGAAGGCAACAGCTAAAGCAACGAGTCACAGACTGCACTGACATCAGTGGGAGGCTTTTCTATACTTGAAGCTGCAGTGCAGGCTCTGATTCTGCAGGCAGATTATACTGGTACATAGAGATACATTGCAGTGCATTTCTATGTCCCAGACATAATTCGTGTCCCTGTAATGGTAGCTGCCCGCACAGCACAGTGATCAGATTATTTATGTTGATTGTGAAATACCGTTAAAAAAATTGATTATTTTTCTCCATTAAATCCATAAAAAATATAATGTAAATGTAATGCTCTGCTGGAAGGTAAGAGATTCACAGTCTCCCGTGTAGCCACAAGGGACGCAGGAAGGTAAGACGTTCACAGCCTCCCATCCAACCGGGGAGCCACAAGGTAAGAGATTTATGGCCTCCCATCCAGCTGACGGGGATGCCGGAAGGTAAGAGATTCACGGCCTCCCATCCAGCTGCCGGGAATGCCACAAGGTAAGAGATTCACGGCCTCCCATCCAGCTGCCGGGGATGCCGGAAGGTAAGAGATTCACGACCTCCCATCCAGCTGCTGGGGATGCCGGAAGGTAAGAGATTCATGGCCTCCCATACAGCTGCCGGGGATGCCGGAAGGTAAGAGATTCATGGCCTCCCATACAGCTGCCGGGGATGCCGGAAGGTAAGAGATTCATGGCCTCCCATCCAGCTGCCGGAAGGTAAGAGATTCACGGCCTCCCATCCAGCTGCCGGGGATGCTGGAAGGTAAGAGATTCACGGCCTCCCATCCAGCTGCCGGGGATGCCGGAAGGTAAGAGATTCACGGCCTCCCATCCAGCTGCCGGGGATGTCGGAAGGTAAGAGATTCACGGCCTCCCATCCAGCTGCCGGGGATGCTGGAAGGTAAGAGATTCACAGCCTCCCATCCAGCTGCCGGGGATGTCGGAAGGTAAGAGATTCACGGCCTCCCATCTAGCTGCCGGGGATGCTGGAAGGTAAGAGATTCACGGCCTCCCATCCAGCTGCTGGGGATGCCGGAAGGTAAGAGATTTGACTCCTCACATTCAGCTGTCGGGGATGCCGGAGAGTGAGAGATTTATGACCTCCCGTCCAGCCGCCGGGGACGCTGGAAGATGAGAGATTTGCAGCCTTCCATCCAGCCACTAGGTATCACTAACGTGCACCACAGTCCCTTCAATCGATCCGCTCATCTATTGTCCAAGCCATCCTGGATACAGCGGACAGTCTGAGATTTAGGTCCTCCCTCTGCAGTCTCGGGCATCTATTGAATGTCCCTCACGGCCACCACCGCTCTAACATCTCCTCCTGCCAGGGTACAAAGAAATGACAAATGGTTGTGGCTTTGGATGTGACTAGGGGCGTAGTCAAGCTTAGCCACATAATTTGTTCCTCCTTCCTTTCTTCAAAAGTTGGGAAGTATGTGTATATCACTGTCACACCCGATCCTTATTGTCATTTCCCAGTTGGTTCTATAGAGACGTGTCATTGGTGGTCAGGCTTCTTCACCCACTGACTCTCAAGTTCAGCCTCCCTGTGCCAGCGCTCCTGTGCCGTCTCCATACATCCACCTGACCGCCCAGTTTCCGCTCTTGTTGGTTGTCCCTCTTCTGTTCTGGATCCCAATAAAAACTTGATGCTTTGTGATATCTCATTATTGGTACGGCGGGCATCCCTCAGTGTGCCAACCACAATTGCACCCTTGTAACAAATGTATCTTGCCCTAAAGTTTAAAAGCAAATCTGTACCGGACCCCAAATGTAGCACTTAAAGAAATAGAAGTTTGTGGGCAGCCCCTTCTCCAGACTCTTTGCCCCCAATAGTTACTGACTCGCCCTACCCAGGGCTTTGGGACACCCGGTGTAGGGCCGGACAAGTCCGGGGGTAGTCAGTGGTGGCGGGGCCCAACTCTGTGACCCTGGCGGGGTCAACTAATATGGCAATTGTGGGGGTGGTGACTTTAAAGTTTGTAGAATTATATTCGTGACGCCACCTGTGGATTGCGGCTATAGAGCCGCCGCTGCTTAATGAGACCTCCGGGGCTGATGGATTAGCAGCTGGATTGGTTCTGCTCCCCACAGGTGGAGCGGTACCCCGGGGCAGCCGTTGGTGCTTTTTAAAGTCTATGGTACTTTGGAAATGGTGCAGTGCCGGGTGAAATAAAGGAAGCAACACCAGGGGGTGCAGTTTCAAGGTGTTTACTCACTGTTCCAGGGCTGCAGCAAACTGGTTGCCTTTGGATTGCTGAAATTCACTGTCAGGGACCTCCGCCGATCCCAGGTAGTCTTTAGAGTAAATGCCGGTGCACCCTTGTTTGTGTCTCTTTCCTCGACTGACTTCAGAACCTTGACCTTTATAGATAAACTTGTCTCGGCCTCTACCATAGAGTCTGGTCAAGAGGGCTTGCCTGACTGGAATCTTACCCTCTTCCCAGGGGATCTACGGCAGGTTGTGGCCCGGGGTGCTTGCAACCACCCTGGGCCTCGGTGTCACTTTCTGGAAATGTCTTTCTTCCCTCTGTCTGGGGACCGTCCCCGATTGCAGCCTGATCCCTCCACCCGATGTTTTAGTGGAACAGGCCACGAGCTTGAAAGCCTTCAGTGGCCCTGGAATCCTTTCTTCTCAGTCTGTGGTGTCACCTGGGCCCCAGGGTCTCCACCAGGAAACTTCTCTTTCAGTCACTCTCTCTCTCTCTCCACTCTGCTGAGGAAACTACCTCCCTCTCCTTCTCCCTCTCACTTCTGTCTGAACTTGAACTTCCTGTTCCTACTCTCCCTTTCAGTTGGCTCCTCCGACTTTCCCCATTGCTAGGCCCCACCCTATGGGAGAAGAGAAGGGTCTTAAGGCCCCCCAGCATACAGCCTGGGGGTAGCTGCCACTATCTCCGGTCCCAAAATATGCCTAACAATAGGTGTAGTGTGAATTTGCCTGTGAACAGGCATGTACCCTTGTCCTTACCCAGGATGGGACATCACACCTCTGGCTGAGATGCAATGTCTCTGTGGCGACGGAAGCCTCAGGGGCGCCACATTAACGTAAGAAGATGGCCACAGATTAAAGCCTATTGGTGGACCAATCGTTGTAGATCGGACTTTTTCCAGCACGGAGCGCTGGTTACGTTATTGTTGTGTTTGATTGGAGATTTGCTTGTGTGATGCCCCTGGACTATCAGGTCATCACAGGGTATTGCACCATCTGCCATCCCGTGCAATATCCACCTCCTCCTTGATTATGGGTCCCCAACTAAATGGTGTTGCCCACAACAGCTAGTAAAGTCCTAGGTACACTCTGCACCACACCCACCAGACACAGCAGTGGACAGCCTGAGTGGAATAGGGTCGCCCACTTGGGAGGTTGGTTTAGGGGAGGTCAGGAGTGTCAGGAGCAGAGAGAAGTGAAGTGTTGGAAGTGAAGGAGAGAGGAGGTCAGGAGCCGGGCTCCTTTGAACCCACTAGGTAGCAGACGGTGGTCTAGGCTTGGTAGGAGCTGGACCCCCGATCACAGGGGATCATGACAAGGGGCATGGAACTGTCGAGGAGGACAGCCGGCGGCCTTGTACCATCACTGGGCTGGGATCAGGGCACGACGGGGTACGTTGACCCTAGATCAGGGAGTAGCTTCAGGCAACCTGACAATTTACCCGACGAGAACGGAGCCTTCAAGATCCGCTCTCCACCCGCTCTAGAATTGGGGTACTAGCGCAACAAGGGGGATAGGACTTTCCAGAGAAACGGTCCAGAAAATCTCAGGCGTGAACCCTGAGAGCAAGCTCTCACAGTTAGCCACACTGGAGAGCGGGACCTAACTAGTTCCACACTACCAGGGCCAACAAGCAAGTGAACTTAGTGCCAGGAAGAAGGTCACAGATTACTAGGCAGCACCATCGGGGACGGGACCCAAACTAGCTCCCCTCAGCGACAGCGGTGTACAGAACTTTGGTTTACCCAGTTGTCGGTGTCAGCTTTATGGACTGAGTGAGTATGCAAGTGACCCCTTCGCACCCAACGGCACTCCCCAAAAACCAAAACCGAGTCCCGGGGCATTCCCCCTACCCGTGGAGGGTCCCAACACCTTACTGCCCCACTTCAACGCCCCCGGGTACTCCCAACTGCAGCGGTGGTACTCTACCTTACCACACACCACAGGTAGCGTCACGAACACAATCCCCTGTAAATACCCCCCTTCATTTGAGTGGCCGCACGACCCCCGGGTCCGGAGACCCTTGAGCCACCGAGCACCCGGATCCAAGCAGCTCGGCTGTGGCACGGGAGCGGCGCACTTGTTTATCAGTTTAAGATGCTCTTGACTGAGTGTCTCAGGGACCTCCATTAAGCCGTTGTTCTCCCTGTAACAGAATGTTAACCTCAGACTGTTCATCTCTTCAGGGACTTCTCCAACACAGAACTAGCCAGACTGGGCTTCTGGAACGTTTTGCATAGCTACATGTAGAACATGTTTATGGGGCACAGAGATAAGCGGTCCTGTCAAGGATCGGATCAGTTCAGGATCACCGAACCCATCTGAGTTTGTTGATCGAATCCTGAACCAATTCAATACTTGGCAGTATCGCTTATCTCTAATTCCCATAAACATCTTCTACAAGTAGCTATGCAAAACATTCCAGAAGTCCAGTCTGAAAAGTTATGTATTGGGGAGGTCCCCTGAAGAGATGGACAGTCCGGGGTTTTATTTTCACTTATAAATTTGTAATGGGAGGGGGGTGTCTCATAGGGGCCTTCCATTATTAATTTAGGGCTTAGAGGCAGCTGTCAGCTGTCATTAGCCCCTTATTACCCTGATTATTCTCACACCAGGGCAAACGGAAAGAGCCGGGTAAAGTGCTGGGATTGTCACATCTAATGGATGTGAGAATTCTGGGCGCCTGCAGGCTGCTATTTTTAGGCTGGGGGGTGCCCAATAAGCATGGGTTTCCCTAGCCTAAGAATACCAGCTTCCAGCTGTTGAGCTTTATCTTGGCTGGATATCAAAACGGGGGGAGACCGCAGGCTGATTTTTTAAAATTATTTATTTAAAGATTTGAAGAAAAAAAAAGCCACATATGGTTCCTCTCATTTTGATACACAACCAAGATAAGCGCATGGCTGGGGGCTGCAGGCTATAGCAGTGGGCTTTATCTGTGCTGGTATCTATATAGGGGAAGCACATGGCATTTTACTAATTTATTTTACACCAGCAGTATAACACTGTCAAAGAAGATGGGGGCCGGGTCTAACTGCAGCCAAAAAAAAACCACCAGTGGGCGGGGAAAGCAGTGAATATGGATGAGGGTTAATTATCGGCCCCAGAAGTAGCACTGCAGCTCTAGAGAGACTCGGCAAGTATGTCCTGCTTTTACCCTTTTGCTTCCTTTTTTAAAGTGGAAAATCACAGCCATGGCAATATTTGACATGGCTGTGATGGGTAGTGAGAGGATGGTTTTTGCCATCCAAACGTTTACTGATCCTTGGCAAGATTGCTGACTTTTGCAGTCAATGCTCGGATGGAGGAGGATAGGTTGTAACTGCAGACCATACCTGTGGGGGATACAGAAGCTATGAGCCAACCAAAAGTTGGGAGACAGTGGGTATCACCTGGCATAGGGGCAGAGGAACTACTGGTCCTAGTTTAGGGTCTCGCGGACTGGGGGCAACTCGTTTTGACCATGTACCTGGAGTTGCTATATGACCGTGTACGGAAGAAATATTGTAGCACTGTTAACCTTCCTAGGTGATCAATACAACCCACAACCTCAGATCTTCACAGTTATCGTACATCCTTGTGCCTTCGCACCATTTCCACCATCTTTTGGATCAGTTCTTGGAGAATCACTGTAAAAAATGCTGAAGACAGGAGCTTCAAAGATGAGACGTGTGTATTGAGGCTATTGTGTGGAGTTTGCGGGTGGAGTCGGATTGTTTGTTTGCTTTCCTGTCCTTGGCGCCATGTGATGGCTTTATTACACAGTGGGCAGGTGCTCCCATAGACGGCCTATTTGTTTAGTCGGTGTGGATTTCACTACATACTTTTATATCGAGTTCCTGCCTCCAGGAAGCAGTGGCGACACAGAAGACTGTCAGGGAAAACACCGACACCGCCAACTGGGCTCCGACACAACGGGAACCACAGGAGATACAAAAAGCTTATTTTGCATCTTGGATCTGCTGAATTGATTAGCACACTGGGTGCAGTGATAGATGGTAGGCCCTGATGTGTGAGGGGACCCAAGTGGGCACTGATGTCTGAGGGGACCTAAGTGGGCACTTATGCCTGGGGGGACCCAAGCGGGCACTTATGCCTGGGGGGACCCAAGTGGGCACTTATGCCTGGGGGAACCAAGCAGGCCCTGATGTCTGGGGATACCCAAGTGGGCACTGATGGCTGTCGGGACCCAAGCGGGCATTGATATCTGAGGGGACCAAAGCGGGCACTGATGTCTGGGGGAACCCAAGTGGGCACTGATGTCTGGGGGATGCAAGTGGGCACTGATGTCTGTGGGTCGCAAGCAGGTACTGATGTCTGAGGGGTACCCAAGAGGGCACTGATATCTGGGGGGATGCAAGCGGGCAATGATGTCTGGGGGACGCAAGCAGGTACTGATGTCTGGGGGGACTCAAGTTGGGCACTGATGTCTGGGGGGACCCAAGCAGGCACTGATGTCTGGGGGGACCAAAGCGGGCACTGATGTCTGGAGGAACCCAAGTGGGCACTGATATCTGGGGGGGATGCAAGTGGGCACTGATGTCTGGGGGGACCCAAGTGGGCACTTATGCAAGGGGAGACCCAAGCGGGCACTGATATCTAGGGGAATCCAAGCGGGCAATGATGTCTGGGGGACGCAAGCAAGTATTGATGTCTGGGGGGACCCAAGTGGGCACTGATGTCTGGGGGGATACAAGTGGGCACTGATGTCTGGGGGGGACCCAAGAGGGCACTGATGTCTGGGGGTACCCAAGCAGGCACTGATGTCTGGGAGGACCAAAGCGGGCACTGATGCCTGGGGGGGACCCAAGAGGGCACTGATTTCTGGAGGGACACAAGAGGGCACTGATTTCTGGAGGGACACAAGTGGGCACTGATGTCTGGGGGGACCCAGGCTCCTGTCCACATTTAAGAATGTTAGATCATAATTTAAGGGGATTTGTTACAGTTTTTGGATCAGGAGCCAGGACAGGAGCCTCATGTTGCCTCCCATCAGATCAGAGATCATACATGTAAATTCTTTCAAAAACAAACAAGGCAGGACCCCTAAAGAAGTTGGTTTATCTCAGAGGTGCAGCAGAAGCTTCACAAAACCTCTTGGAAAGAAATATTCAGGATTCTCTGGGGTGTGGCAGCCATGTGTGGAGGATACAGGAGGAGCCTAGAAGAGGCTCAACGGGGGAGGGACCTTTTTTTATTAAAGTGCAATGCAAACACTCTCCTGAAGATGGACACTGCCTGTAACGCTCGCGGATGGTGTAGGTGCAGCAAGCGGGGTTAAAGGACCAACTGGACCACAAAGGGGACTTGGGCTTACCCCTTAATGGGAGGGGCTTAACTAAACACTCTCTACGAGGCGTACGCCAGGTACCACGCCTAGGGCACTGAACAGCACTAGCAGATGACCTCCAGGACAGAAGACGGACTCAGATATAAACAGATACAGGCGGGGTGACTGAGGCATGATGGACAGATGAGTATGGACAGAGGTGGTGGGCACTGCAGGGATTGGAAGGTATGGAAAGGCAGGTGTACCGCCCTGAGAGGGGCCCGGCCACTTCTCCGCTGCTCGGGCCGAGCTGCTCGAGGTCCAGGCTCGGGTTGTCGGTGGCACGAGCGCCTCTGGACCGGGGGCTATGTCGCTCTGTTAAGGGGAGGCAGTGGGGTGGTGGTGATGTGGGACGAGGGGGGAGCCGCGTTGTCGTCGGACGGGTCGTGACGCCACCCACGGGTCGTTGTGATGGGATGCACCACCGCTGTGGCTGGAGCGGAGGGTATTCCCGGGATCGGTGTTGCGGCCGCAGCCTAGATGTTAGCCCCTCCGTGGGTAGGGGCGGTGTGTCCCGGGGCCCGGTGAGGAGGGACCGGCGACGGTGTTGTTGTCGGGGTGCAGGGTGCCATGCTGCGGTGCAGTGTCGTGCCCGGATGGCACTAGTGTACTCACAATTAAATCACACTCAGAGTCACTGGTAAACCAAAGTTTGGGTCTGGTCAGGTCCTGCAGCCGGCTGCTTGTGTCCCTTGTGAGGCTGATGGTGGCCCCTTCCCCTTGTGTGGCGCCCCTGACCTGGTCAGGCACCACTGAGTACTGCACCCATGCTGGGGACAGTACAATACAGGTAATCCAGAAGGCTGACCGGGGTGTGGAACACAGGCGCATAGTGACCAGGTCTCACACATGTACCTTTGAGAGGACCCCTGGGGATCCCAGGAGGGGGCAAAGCCTATACCTCCACTGGAATAGTGGCAGGGGGTAAAAAGCCTCCATCTCCTCTCAAGGGGTGTGGTGGAGAGTCTGGTTGCTAGGTGGCGTAGGCAAGAACAGGAGAGGAGGAGCAGTGAGTCAGTTAGAAGGAGAACTCCAGAGGGCTCAGTGAGGAGCAGACCTGTGGGGTTGATGCTGTCTAACAGCGCCCGCGCAGTGGCTACTGACGGGGGAGAACGGTCAACTAGGAGTGCTACCTGAAAGCCAGCTTCAGCTAGAGAGAAAGCACGGAGTGGGAAGTAAGGAGACTGCTAGAGAGCACCAGGCCCAACCGGGCGGCAGATCCCGAAGCGAAGATAGATCCAGCTTTCTTCCGCTAAACCTGCCGGTGTGGGGCTCTCAAAGCCCACACCACAACACCACAAAAGCCGCAGCCACGTAACCGCAGTGAGGGCCCATAGGTCACAGGAGGCAAGCAGCTGGAGTGGCCTGGTCCGGGGAACAAGCAAACGGCAAACAAAAGGGGGAGAGAGGCTGCAGCATCTTCCCTGGGTGACCCCCATAGGGACTCAAAGTCGGGGTCACCCCAAACCACCAAGGGCTAAGGAAGGCGAGTCAGTAGTCACCCTCATAAAGTCAGCCTGAAGGATACCTGGTTCCCATCTGGTTCATCCCAGCTACGCCCGGGTTACTCACCCTGCCATCAAATGTGAGTAAAAACCCTAAAAGACATCCTGCCTGTGTGGTCATTCTGCGACTTGTGGTACTACGCACCTACACCGGGCCCTGGGGCTTGCCTCACTCTCAGGAGGCTATTCCAACTAACTGCACACACCATCAGCCCCAGGCGACCCTCAACCTGCAGTGGCGGTCCCTACTGGCCGCAATACTGAGAGTGGCGTCACGACTACAAAGAAGATCTCCTACCTGTGACCAGAACCAGCTACGTGGAGTCCCTGAAGGTATGCACCGATACGACACCTGTGGGGCTTCACATCTGGCGTCACGAACAGGATAAGGACTAGACCTGTCCAGACAGGTGACCATGTGCCTGGGCGGTCCGCTTGAAAAATTGGAAGCGCCGCCATATTGCCACCATGAAAAGCGCGCTGAAAAACAACAGCAGCCCGCGCTGGGAGAAGTTACCGCCCACGAAGAGGTGTGGCTACCCAGAGATCCCCTGCAGAGTTCTGAGCTTGCCAGCAAAGAGAGTGGAAGCGTCCAGAGACGGCGGAGCAGAAGAGAAGCCAGCAGCTTGCTAATGGAGATGGCGTCTGAGTGCAGAGACCCAGAGCCAGGCTCCGCTGCCTGGTGGTGTCGGGAGCTCGCCGAGTTCTGTGATCAACTAGAAGCCAGGGTCGGAAGGCTGATCAGAGAGGGACGCGAGGAGTTTCTATGGATGACCGCGGCGGTTCGGGCCTACGAGGAGAGAGCCGCGCACCGAGTGCCAGATCGGGCGGTGACAACTCAGACCCCGATGCTGCCAACGGAGGGTGAGTCGAGTGATGCCCCGGCTAGCGCCAGTGCCCCGACCCCTGCTGCCACGCCCGCGGTCCCTGAAGAGGCGCCCGGAGCGGCGACGCTGAACCAGGCCGCAGCCACGCCAGGTGCGGCCCGCCAAGCCCAGGCCGCCGCAGCGATGCCCTGCTCGGCCCGTCAAGCCCCGGCCGCCGCAGCGATGCCCTGCCCGGCCCGCACAGAGCCCCCTGCAACAACGACACTGATCCAGGCCGCCGCCATGCCAGGCGCGGCCCGCCAAGACCAGGCCGCCGCCATGCCAGGCGCGGCCCGCCAAGACCAGGCCGCCGCCATGCCAGGCGCGGCCCGCCAAGACCAGGCCGCCGCCATCCAGGGCGCGGCCCGCCAAGACCAGGCCGCCGCCATGCCAGGCGCGGCCCGCCAAGACCAGGCCGCCGCCATGCCGGGCGCGGCCCGCCAAGACCAGGCCGCCGCCATGCCGGGCGCGGCCCGCCAAGACCAGGCCGCCGCCATGCCAGGCGCGGCCCGCCAAGACAAGGCTGACGTACCATTTACCCCGGCCTGCAAGGCCAGAGCAGACAAGGCTCCCCAGGTTCAGGAAGTCCCTGCGAGGCAATCCCTGGTAGGTGAGGACTCCGCATACTGGCAGCTAAAAGCCGATCTGGAAGCTAAGTTCCCACGGGAGATGGTGGAGCGGTACATGCTCCCTCCGCACACCCCAAAGAGTATCCCGACAGCTCCTGCAGAAACCACGGCAAAGAGTTCCCCACCTGGGCCGGCAGAAAGAAGTCCATCCCCAGCACTGCTACCCAAGGAGTGCCAGGAAGAACTAAGGGGGGGAGGAGGCCAGGAAGCTGAGAGGCTGACTCCAGAGCCATACCCAGAGCCCGAGATGCTGCCTTATTCTCGCTGGGATGAGGACGACCCGATACCATCTGCAGAAGAAGAACTGCCCAAAAGCCTTACCTGGGAGTTTGTGAGCTGCACCCTACAGAATCCAGCCCGTAAGACACACCGCAACAGAACGCAACTATCCCCTGCACCGTCATCCCCAGAGCAGAGAGAAGTCACCGCCAGAGACCTGCAAGAAAAACGAGCCCTGAGAAGGTCCAAAGCCCAGGCCAGAGGACCCCTTTTCAGAGGAGTAGTGGAGGATTTCAATCTGAGAAGTGGATATGGATTCATCGTAGCACCTGGTATTAAGGATGGGATATTTGTCAACAGAAGAGATGTGAGAGCTCATCTGCCTAGAGGACACCCTGGCAGAAATCTAAAGATGGGAGATTCAGTCCAGTTTACTATGCATCAAGGCGAAAGAGGATTGTATGCCCTGGACGTAACACAAAGTCCTAAAGAAAGAGAAGGAAGACAAAGCAGAGAAAAAGAACCTACGGATGAAACGACCACAGACGACGACAAAGAGCAGGAAAGCAGCAGGTGCCGCAGCCATACAGGCTCAAGCCCTGGTAAAGAGGAGTAAAGTAAAGAAAGAAGTTTTGACCAGTTAAAGTTTTGAAAAGTTTTGGTTTGCAACGTTCTCAAGTTCAAGTAATGTGCCCACAAAAACTATTGTGAGAAATAAACCTTAAGGCTATGAACTGGCTATAGCCACAAACTCTCGCAGTGTAAATAGTTACACCAGAGGGCACCACCGCCACCAGAGTCAGCCTGTTTAGGGGCTTGGCTCGTCTGCAACCAGGAGGAGCCCGTCCGTATATAGGGCCTTGGCTCACCTGCAACCAGAGAGCACGCCTGTTTATGGGGCCTTGGCTCACCACCACAAAGAGGGTACCTGGTCAGCACCAACTGTGGAGGCCGCCTCTGCATCCTGCCAGAAGAGGCTGAAGGCGCGGATCCACCAGGCCAGGTATACCCTGAAAACCACCAGCCCATGTAAGCCGCCTCTACATCCTGCCAGAAGTGGCTGAAGCCGCGGCCAACGTGAAAGGGTTTTGGGTGGGTTAACGGACTTGTGGGTGGAGGGTGGTGATGTATGGTACCTGGTGCTTTTAAAAGTTTTAACATGTTTTAATGTTTTATGCATTTTAAAATGTTGTCTTGCAGCCCGAGGACGTGCTGGTGATAACTAAGGGGGAATGTGGCGCCCCTGACCTGGTCAGGCACCACTGAGTACTGCACCCATGCTGGGGACAGTACAATACAGGTAATCCAGAAGGCTGACCGGGGTGTGGAACACAGGCGCATAGTGACCAGGTCTCACACATGTACCTTTGAGAGGACCCCTGGGGATCCCAGGAGGGGGCAAAGCCTATACCTCCACTGGAATAGTGGCAGGGGGTAAAAAGCCTCCATCTCCTCTCAAGGGGTGTGGTGGAGAGTCTGGTTGCTAGGTGGCGTAGGCAAGAACAGGAGAGGAGGAGCAGTGAGTCAGTTAGAAGGAGAACTCCAGAGGGCTCAGTGAGGAGCAGACCTGTGGGGTTGATGCTGTCTAACAGCGCCCGCGCAGTGGCTACTGACGGGGGAGAACGGTCAACTAGGAGTGCTACCTGAAAGCCAGCTTCAGCTAGAGAGAAAGCACGGAGTGGGAAGTAAGGAGACTGCTAGAGAGCACCAGGCCCAACCGGGCGGCAGATCCCGAAGCGAAGATAGATCCAGCTTTCTTCCGCTAAACCTGCCGGTGTGGGGCTCTCAAAGCCCACACCACAACACCACAAAAGCCGCAGCCACGTAACCGCAGTGAGGGCCCATAGGTCACAGGAGGCAAGCAGCTGGAGTGGCCTGGTCCGGGGAACAAGCAAACGGCAAACAAAAGGGGGAGAGAGGCTGCAGCATCTTCCCTGGGTGACCCCCATAGGGACTCAAAGTCGGGGTCACCCCAAACCACCAAGGGCTAAGGAAGGCGAGTCAGTAGTCACCCTCATAAAGTCAGCCTGAAGGATACCTGGTTCCCATCTGGTTCATCCCAGCTACGCCCGGGTTACTCACCCTGCCATCAAATGTGAGTAAAAACCCTAAAAGACATCCTGCCTGTGTGGTCATTCTGCGACTTGTGGTACTACGCACCTACACCGGGCCCTGGGGCTTGCCTCACTCTCAGGAGGCTATTCCAACTAACTGCACACACCATCAGCCCCAGGCGACCCTCAACCTGCAGTGGCGGTCCCTACTGGCCGCAATACTGAGAGTGGCGTCACGACTACAAAGAAGATCTCCTACCTGTGACCAGAACCAGCTACGTGGAGTCCCTGAAGGTATGCACCGATACGACACCTGTGGGGCTTCACATCTGCACCTCTTGTTTAACTGTTGGCTCCCCTGCCTGGACAGTGGTTGCCCTCTCCTCGGTGTTCTGGCTGCCGGAGGAGCCCTCGGTTGCCCGCAGGCGCTGGTCCGTCGAATATTTGGCCCTTGGCGGTGGCTCTCACCCGGTATCGGTGGGCTTTTGCCTTCTTTCGGGACTTTGGGTGGAGATGAACCCGTGAGGTCCAGACTGCAATCAGTTAATTTGCCTATACTCAGTGGCTTCTAAGCTAGGATGGGGTCTGAGTACCCGGTTTCTGGTGCTCCGGTAAACGGTTGACTCCCCGGTTCAGGGCCAGCGGGCTCCAACCCTCGCCCGGTCCCTACGGTTCCACCGGTTGCTGTACCAGTACTCCTGCAGGCGGCCACCACCGTCTGCCTGCCTGACATTACGGGGATCCCAGGCTCCAACCCGGGTCCCTGACAGCTCTGCTCCTCTACACCTCCTGTCACTGTCACTCTACACTCTGTTCTGCTTGTATTTCCTGCCTCAGGACAGTAGTCTCTTCGGTGGGCGTGTCTTTCCACCTGACTCCGCCCACCTGGTGTGCCCTACTGGCCCTGAGGAAGGCATCAGGTCTCCCTTTCGGGTGACTGATGTGTCCTCACAAGGGATGGGGGTGTGTGTGTAATGTGGTAGGTGTTGTTACCTGTGACTCCTGGGGTCCAGGGCGTCACATTCCCCCTTGGTTTAATGCAGACCGTCCGCGGGCTGCCTGACCAACTCCGGTTTATTTTTATTTTTATTTTAACTGCAAAAATGGTAAAATGGGAAACATTTACAATTATAATAACAATTGTATATTATATGATTTCTGAAGGTCTTCCCATAACGGGAGGCATTTTACTTTAACGTTGCATAACTTTTATTAACGGAACGGGTTCATGTCCTTCCGCCTTTCCCACCCAAACAACCTAGCCTTGATGCTGCCCCTAAGAAATGGGCAGCACCCCTTTTCCCCAGTCCGGAAACAGGAACATGGCCAGATCACCCAGGCGGGAACAGGTACCGTGCAGCGCACCCGGCAGTTGTCAAAGGTCTCCCCGGAGGATGGTCATTGGTCCCGGTGGTGACCGGACCCCAGCCTTCTCTGCTGCGGGTCCTTCCTCCAATCTGCCTCTCCGGAGGCTAACGGAACGGGAAGGCATGATAAAAGGGGCAGGATGGGGCAATATTTATAAGCCCAAAAGTTTTTGGGTGGCCGGCAAGTCCACGACCTTGTCCATGAGCAGTCACTCACGCAACAGGGTTGTCAACGGGGGTCAAACACAAGTCCCAACGGGGACAGGTCCTTTTTAATAGCCAACGGGCTACCAGCTTTACTGTGCAGCGGGGAACTCTTCTTCAACCTCCACTACGGGGCTGTACAGTGGAGGAGGGGACTGTCTTCCGCTCTGGACATCCAGGGCAAATCAGCCCCTCTCCCCTCGGTGCTGGGTGTAGTACACTAGATCGCCGGGCAGGAGGTTATGGTCTGGGTGCCCGAACGGGAGATGGGCATTCACATCCCGCCGGGAAAAGAAAACTTCTCCATCCAGTTCGGGGTCGTACAGAAATCCCCAGCCTTTGTCTTGTTGAACCTCCTGACTTGGCCCTGGTAGGTGGGGCCCCGCACCCAATATCCAGCGCTCCTTAGGTGCTCCTTCCCCTCGATGGTACGCGCAAGTACCTCCTCTCTCCTTTTCTCTATGGCCACTATCTCCTGGCTCAGTTGGCTAGGCTGCCGCTCCAACTACGGGGCATTTGCACGCCTGGGGTCTACTGCGGTGGGGGTCTGGCCCAGCCGGCGCTCCCCGGTGCCAACCACGATCGGCACTCTCCAAGGGGAGCACCGCTGTGTCGCGGCCGGCTCTGCTGCCTGGCAGCTGCCTCCCCGCGGAACCTCAGCTGAGGCCTGTGACCCTGAAGCGGCTTGCCTTGCCTTCTGGGCCTTCTTGGCCGGGCAGACTGCTGGGGCCTGGGCACTCTTGGGCGCGGTCACTTCCGGTACCTCTGGCATCGCCTCATGATCAGATGCTGGCCAGTAATGGGTTCCCTAGGGCAACGGGCACGGCCGGGTTCCACAGCAGGTCCGAGCCAGCCTCCCCAAGCAGCTTCCCATGAGCGCCCGAGACGGACTCCACCACCCTGAGGAAGGCATCAGGTCTCCCTCTCGGGTGACTGATGTGTCCTCACAAGGGATGGGGGTGTGTGTGTAATGTGGTAGGTGTTGTTACCTGTGACCCCTGGGGTCAAGGGCGTCACACAGGTATAGGGTGACGGACACAGGGATAACTGGACAGGAGCACAGGAACCTGAAATCTAACTAGCAGCAGACTGCTATATTAACTGAAGGTATTGCGTAGGCACCTCCCCTAATGGGAGGGTGCCTTAAATACACTGAAGTTGTTGCGCAGGCACCTCCCCTAATGGGAGTGTGCCTTAAATACACAGTGCCTCTCAGCTATAGGTGCGTCTTGGGTGCACAGGGCCCTGGAAGGGAAGAAGGTAGCAGCACACATGGATGGCCGGGGAAGTGCGGGTGAGGACGCGACCTTTGCAGAGACGCTGACGCTATACTTCCTAAAGCTAGCAATAACGGAAAGAATAGACCAGCCAAATACTTTCTGTGCCAGGAAACAACTACAACTGTCCCTAAAGCTCAGAGACGTTTTATTTATTTTACAGGCACCAGAAATATTTTCCCCAACCTCATCCGAAGCAAGGTCCCTGTGTCACCCAAGCACAAGTTGACCCCCTAATAACCCCCTAATTATAACTATGGGCCATGAGGACTCCTATAGGTGATCCATGACCAGAGGTCTCAATAACTTAGAGAGCACGATAAGCAATCTGAGTTATAACAGCGCCCCTATTGTCTGCAGTTTATGTATGGTATTTCAGCTCAGCGCCATTGAAGTGAATGAGGCAGAGGCGCAATACCACACATAAACTGTAAACATGGGTGGCGCTGTTTTTAGAAGAAGTCATCTATGTTTTCTAATAAGCAATCTACCTTAAAGGGACCAGCTATCGAGGTTTTCTCTGGCAGATGTATATTAATTACAGAAAGCCACCCCCATAGCTCGTCATCATTAACGAGATGTAATTAAAACGTCCCGTATTCCGCAGCCTTTATTCTCCCACATGACGCCGATCTCATTGCTATCGGACACCCTCGCCTCTCGCGCTTTAATTATGGCCTCGTTATTACGCCGCCCGCATTACCACGCCAAGGCGCTCCATATATGAGGAATCTGATGTCGATAACTCCTGGTACACGGTCCAGGGACAATTATGGTTAATACGAGTCTAATTATACTAATGGATATCATGTAACGGAACGCTCGGGGGGGTAACACAGATAATTCACAAATTGCTCCGGTGCGCGGGAGATGCAAATGGCACAAGCAGGTGGGAAAAGGAAGAACAAAACACAAATGTCTCCACCGACAAAGGTGTAATTAGAGGGAAGCAAAACGGGGCTCCCACGCTCACCGAATTATAAGCTGCACATATAAATATAATACCGCCATAAATTATCCAAATAAATCCGCTATACAGTGCACACATGGCAAAGTCATGTCCAAAAGTAAAATGTCCAAATAAGGCCAATAGCGAATCAGATATTTGTTTTTCCACCGCACTTTAGATGACTCCTAAATAACTTTTGCAATCAGGTTTAATTAAAAATGTGCTTCCTTCTGGCTTTTTTCAGGCTCATTGTTTCTTTGCCCATCACTGGCCACTGACTGAGTAAACTGAGAATCTGTCAGTGAGCTCACTCTGATGAGGAGCTTTTAGCAGTGTTTTAATTTTTTTTTGTTAGCTCCTTTCAGTTGTTTTATCATCACATTTAAATGCTGTTGAGCGTTGATGCAGTTTAAATTCTTAAAGACAAATAATAATAATAATAATAATAATATAATTACAGACTTTAGCTCCTTTCATTTGTATGACATCTAAGTGTAGTTCAGCGTTGATGCAGTTTGGGGTCTTAAAGACTAATAATAATAATAAAATAATTACAGACTAACTTTTGCAATCAAATTTCATTAAAACTTTGCTCCCTTTTGGCTTTTTTCAGGGTCATTGTTTATTTGATCATCGCTGGCTGTCAATTGAGTAAACTGAGAATCTGTCAGTGAGCTCATTCTGATGCGGAGTTTTTAACAGTGTTTTAATATATATTTTTTTTTAGCTCCTTTCAGTTGTTTTATCATCACATCTAAGTCCAGTTGAGCGTTGATGCAGTTTGGAGTCTTAAAGACAAATAATAATAATAATAATAATAATAATAATAATAATAATAATAATAATAATAATAAATAATATAAAATAATAAATAATAAGATGATAATTATACAAATAATATAAAAAATAACATAATAATAAGTAAAATAATAAATAAAATAATAAAATAAAATAATGATAATAAACATTAATAACATAACTATAAGTGTAATATTAATAATAATAATATAAAATAATAATAATATAAAATAATAAATAGTAATAAAATAATAATAAGTATAATAATACAAAATAATAATATTATTATTATTCACTATATATTATAGAACCATTAATGGCATAGGGCTTTATATACAATCACCATTGGTTCTCACTGGTGATCATCACTGGTTGTCAATTGAGTAAACTGAGAATCTGTCAGTGAGCTCATTCTGATCCGGAGTTTTTAACAGTGTTTTGATATTTTTTTTTTTTTTAGCTTCTTTCAGTTGTTTTATCATCACATCTAAGTCCAGTTGAGCGTTGATGCAGTTTGGAGTCTTAAAGACAAATAATAATAATAATAATAATAATAACAATAAATAATAATATAAAATAATAAGATAATTTTACAAATAATATAAAATAATATAATAATAAGTAAAATAATAAATAAAATAATAAGAAAATAAAATAATAATAAACAGTATTAAAATAATTATAAGTATAATAATAATATAAAATAATAATATAAAATAAATAATAATAATAAAATAATAAGTTTAATAATATAAAATAATAAACAGTAATAAAATAATAATAAGTATAATAATACAAACTAATAATATTATTATTATTCACCTATATACAGTCATGGCCAAAAGTTTTGAGAATGCTACAAATATTAATTTTTACAAAGTCTACTGCTTAAGTTTTTCTAATGGCAATTTGCATATACTCCAGAATGTCATAAAGAGTGATCAGCTTAACAGCAATTACTTGCAAAGTCAATATTGGCTAAGAAAATGAACTTCAACCCCCAAAACACATTTCAACATCATTGCATTCCTGCCTTAAAAGGAGCAGCTAACATTGTTTTAGTGATTGTTCCATTAACACAGGTGTGGGTGTTGATGAGGACAGGGCTGGCGATCAATCAGTCATGATTAAGTAAGAATGACACCACTGGACACTTTAAAAGGAGGCTGGTGTTTGGTATCATTGTTTCTCTTCAGTTAACCATGGTTATCTCTAAAGAAACACGTGCAGCCATCACTGCTCTGCATAAAAATGGCCTAACAGGGAAGAGTATCGCAGCTACAAAGATTGCACCTCAGTCAGCAATCTATCACATCATCAAGAACTTCAAGAAGAGAGCTTCCATTGTTGCCAAAAAGGCTCCAGGGCGCCCAAGAAGGACCAGCAAACGCCAGGACCGTATCTTAAAACTGTTTCAGCTGCGGGATGGGACTACCAGCAGTGCCGAGCTAGCTCAGCAATGGCAGCAGGCTGGTGTGAGTGCTTCTGCACGCACTGTGAGGCGGAGACTGCTTGAGCAAGGCCTGGTTTCAAGGAGGGCAGCAAAGAAGCCTCTTCTCTCCAGAAAAACATCAGGGACCGACTGATATTCTGCAGAAGGTGCAGGGAGTGGACTGCTGAGGACTGGGGGAAAGTCATTTTCTCAGATGAATCTCCTTTTCGATTGTTTGGGACATCTGGAAAACAGCTTATTAGGAGAAGAAGAGGTGAGCGCTACCACCAGTCTTGTCTCATGCCAACTGTTAAGCATCCGGAAACCATTCATGTGTGGGGTTGCTTCTCAGCCAAGGGAATCGCACCACTCACAGTCTTGCCTAAAAACACAGCCATGAATAAAGAATGGCACCAGAATGTCCTCCAAGAGCAACTTCTCCCAACTGTCCAAGAGCAGTTTGGCGCCCAGCGATGCCTTTTCCAGCATGATGGAGCACCTTGCCATAAAGCAAAGGTGATCACTAAATGGCTCATGGAACAAAACATAGAGATTTTGGGTCCATGGCCTGGAAACTCCCCAGATCTTAATCCCATTGAGAACTTGTGGGCAATCATCAAGAGACGGGTGGACAAACAAAAAACAACAAATTCTGGTAAAATGCAAGCATTGCTTATGCAAGAATGGACAACTATCAGTCAGGATTTGCTCCAGAAGATGATTGACAGCTGCCAGGGAGAATTGCAGAGGTCCTGAAGAAGAAGGGTCAACACCGCAAATATTCACTTCCTGCATTAACTCATTCTAACTGTCAATAGAACCTTCTGGTCTCATAATATGATTGCAATTATATTTCTGTATGTGATGTAAACATCAGACAAACACAATTAAAAACCAGAGGGCAACAGATCATGTGAAAATAGCATTGTGGGGTCATTCTCAAAACTTTTGGCCATGACTGTAGAGCCAATAATGGCATAGGGCTTTATATACAATCACCATTAGTTCTCACAATCTAAATTCCCTATCAGTATTATTATTATTATTATTATTATTATTTTTATTATTATTATGGTATGTCTTTAAAGTGTGGGAGGAAAGTGGAGAACCCGGAGGAAACCAAACCAAATACGTTGAGAACATATAAACTCCTTGCAGATGTTGTTTTTGGTGGGATTTGAACCCAGGACCCCAGCGCTGTAAGACTTCAACGCTAATGAAAAAGTTGAAATATTCTATCAGAACGAGCTCACTCACAGACACTCAGTTAACTCATAGAAATGAAACCTAATTGTATCATGTATTTTTAACACAAAATTTAAGCAAACAAAAAATGTTTCTGGCAGTTGTTACTCTTGCTGATGAACTCTATCCATTACACATATATCATGTTTTGTTGTTTTTTTCCCTTTTTTGCCATTGCAGAGCACAGCTAGACTGTTAGCAGGCGTCTGTCCTCGGCGGCGGTACACGCTGTGCCGTTTGTTCTCCTTCCTCCACACACTCGCCAGTTGGAGTAATAATGACATCTGAGCTATATTTCTTCTCAGTCCAATCATCCTCTAGAGAAGAATACAAAGTATTACCACGACATAACAGGATTACGGGGGATTAATATCCCATTATTCCTGAAGATTATTCTTTTCTATGCAACATATTCCTAATCCCAACCAGTCAGACAAACTGGGTCAGAGAGAACGTAGAGGGCTTAATAAAGTGACATCTAATCTTATGTGATCAGGGCAGATCCTGCAGTGAAGTTTAGTCCTAAATGTCAGATTCTCCCTGATTCTGCATTGTGTACTGCAGGCCACCTGCTTAGTAATGTGTCCGGCAGAGTCCATCTCACCACGAGCTAAGCAGAAGCTACAGACGTAAGACCTGCATAGAAGAAACCTATGGATCCACCCACTCATAGAGGACACCAAGCAATTATCTCTTGGCATTATAGTGGGAGCCATGTACCTCGGCAAAGACATACCCCATATGCAGCCGCCTCAACTACACAAGGGTCCGTGGCGGAGAGGGGACAGCTTAGATCAGTGCTTGTACACTTGGTAACTTTGCTTAATATTTTTTTTTTTTAATTCTTTTAAAAGGAGGGGTCCTCCCTTAGTTTTGATAACCAGGAAAGGCAAAGCAGACAACTGGGGCTGGTATTATCGGTCTGGGAAAGTTCATGGTTATTTAGCCCTTCCAAGTCTAACAATAGCAGCCCTCAGTCACTCCAGAAGTGGTACATCCACTAGTTGTACCAATTCTGGCTCTTTGCCCCGGCTCTTTAGGATATTCTGCTTTACCTTTTTTTTCCTACTTGTTTTTGATAACAAGCCAAGGTATAGCAGACAGCTTGGGGCTGGTATTATCAGGCTGGGAAGGCCCATGGTTATTTGGCACTTTCCAGCCTAAAAATAACAGCCCAGAATTGGCACATCCATTAGTTGTGCCAATTCTGCTGCTTCACCCAGACTCTTCCGGATCTACTTTACCTTGGCTCACCCTCTTATTTTTGATAACCAGTCAAGGTAAAGCAGACAGCTGGGAGCTGGTATCATGAGGCTGGGAAGTCCCATGGTTATTTGGCCCTTTTGAGCCTGAAAATAACAGCACAGAATTGGTGCATTTGTACCGCCCCGCACTCGGCTGCAGCCGAGCCACTCGGATCCGGGCTCATTGGTGGGTATCTCGAGCGTCTCCAGACCCGGGGTCACTTCGCTCCGAAAGGGTGCTGGCGCAACTTAGGGGGTTGGCAGGTGCACGGCCGGAGCCGTGTTTAAATTCGTGACGCCACCCACGGGTTGTGGTGAAGGTGGACACCACCGCTGCGGTTACTGGGCACCCGGGGCAGATGGTGATGCAGCAAATTGTTAACCCCTCCGTGGGCAGGAATGGTGGCCCCGGCACCCGTTGGGGAGAGCTGGGTGGTGCAGGGCGGTGCGCAGCCGGATGGCACTGTTCTACTCACTGTTATTGACACACACAAGTCTCTGGGAAACAAATTGATGGTGGTCAGTGCCCACAGCCGGCTGTGTCTGGTCCCCCACCCGGTTTGGTGGTCTTTGCCTTTCTCCTGCACCATGTAGTGTATATGTAGACTGCCTACGCTTCAGCGACGGGAGTCCGCTCTCCGGCTGTGTGTATGTTGGGAGAGCCAGTTTGCCTGCAGACGCTGGCCCATGGGATCTCTCTGCCTGTGCGGTGGCTTTCTATCCCCCTCGGTGGGCTGTTCTCTTCAGTCGGGACTTGGGTGGGAAAGGACCTATAGTCCAGACCGCAATCAGTTAATTAACTCAGTCCAGTGGATTCTGGACCTCGTTTCAGGGTCTGAATACCCCCTGTGTGCTCCGGTTTCCAGTCGGTTCCCCGGGTCGGTACCGGCGGGCCACTACCCTGTCCCGGTCCACCACGATTCCACCGAGCCGTCTTCCCGGCTCCTGCAGGCTGAGGCCACCGTATGCCTCCTAGCCAAAGGTGCCCGGGCTCCAACCTCGACACCTGTCAGACTCCTTCACTCCTCACTCACTACTACTCACTCACTGACTGACTGACTCTTTTCCTGCCTCAGGCCCTCTGAATTCCTCGGTGGGCATGGCCAACCACCTGGCTCCGCCCCCTGGTATGTTCATCACGCTCTGAGGGAGGTGACTAGGGTTTATGGTTTGGCTGGTGTTAACTAGTGAGGGACTGGTGTTGTGCGGGGCACTATCTGTGACTACCTGGCTAGTCCAGGGCGTCACACTTTCATTAGTTGTGCATTCTGACGCTTCGCCCGGCTGTTCCCGATTGTCTGCTTTACCTTTTCTGGTTATCAAAAATAGAGATGAACCACCGCGCACGAGAAATTCCGAGTCTGGCACTGACCAGGAGTGACCTATAGAGCCTTGTTTTCTGAACAAGGTTCCATAGGTTGGCGTACCGATTTGGGGGGATGTCGTGAGTCCAGTACGCCATGGATTACATCGGAGCTTTGTGATTTTCTTCTAACTAATTAATTGGTGAAGGAGGGAGTGTGGTGGAGGCTTTATTTAAATAAACTATTTTGTCCCTGTGTCTGTGTGTTTTTTACTTTACCCTTGCCGGGTTATTAATGGGAGTGTCTGATACACGACTCTCCATTATTAACCCCTGGACTTGATGTCAGCTGACATCAACCCCCTCTACCACTACTCTGCTTGCCATTGCACTTGAGCAAAGTACCAGAATTGGAACATCTAATAGAGGTGCCGCTTTCTGAGTAGGCTGCGGGCTGCTATTTTTAGGCTGGGAGGGACCAAATAACCATGGACCTTCCCAGACTGAAAATACCAGCCCCCAGCTGTCTGTTTTACCCTGGATGTTTAACAAAAATAGGGGGGACCCCACACCATCTTATTTATTTATTTATTTACTTCCTAGAGATGTGTATTCTGGATGCTGTGGTCTTCACCAAAACCCAAACTCACATCTTGTAGCCTAGCCGTCAGAAACTTAAGCTGTGAGGCACAGGCCGCACTATAAAGTAAAGGAGGATTTTCTTTGCCTAAAGAGCTCAACAGTATCACATCGCTATAAACCAGTACATCTCCATGTACCTGTCTATTAGGGGTAAAATAAGATTTAGAGGGATTTTTCCCAGTATCTTAATGAAAAATGATTATAATAATCACATTTTGTAATACACTTGTAAAAAATAAACATCAGACTGTTACAGCCTGTGCAATACAGTGATCAGGTTGTGATTGGAAAAAGACGCAATAAATACGCAATGTGAACATGCATGTAAATATGCGTGAGACTATGGATGGGGGAGGGGCGGACACGTCTTATTTTTCAGCATTATAAAAAAAGATCTCATTTTTTTAATTTCTGTAACTTTAGAGGGGACTGATAATTGCATTTTTTGAATAAATTATGGCTGATACTAATCCGAGGCGTCTCCAATGTTACCGTCGATTCGTATGACCAAATGGTGAACAGGAGGTGTCTCAGTACCTTGTGTGTGATGTGAGGCCAAACAGCGAGCGCGTGGTGGGGAGATCTGTCAGGAAATAGCTCAGTTCCCCTGGAAACCCCAGAGACAGCGATGACTCCAGAAGGTAAAGGGGTGGAATGTATAAGCCTCAATATGGCAGTGACAAATATTCATCTGATTGTCATTACATGCACCGATCTGTGCAAAATATGCCAGAGTCACATGGGGAGGACGAGCAAGACTCATGCTTTCCAAAAATTGTGAGAACAGGAAAAAATAGAGAAAAAAAATATTGGACAAAAACAATCCACCCCCCGATATATTGTTATTAATAATAATAATAATAATAATAATAATAATTATAATAATAACAATAACTATTTTAATAAAATTGAAGAGGCAGCAACAGTAATAGAAAGAAGAGTTACATAGAAAAAGTGGCAGCAACAATGATAGAAAAAAGAGGTAAATAGGAGAAAGGGCAGCAACAGTAATAGAAAGAAGCGTTATATAAAAGTAGTGGCAGCAACAGTTATAGAAAGAAGAGTTAAATAGGAGAAGGGGCAGCGACAGTAATAGAAAAAAAAGTTAAAATGAAGAAGGGGCAGCAACAGTAATAGAAATAAGAGTTAAATAGAAGAAGTGGCAGCAACAATATTAAAAAGAAGAGTTAAATAGGAGAAGTAGCAGCAACAGTAATAGAAAGAAGAGTTAAATGGGAGTAGTGGCAGCAACAGTAATAGAAAGAAAAATTAAATAGGAGAATTGGCAGCAACAGTAATAGAAAGAAGAGTTCTATAAAAGAAGGGGCAGCAACAGTAATAGAAAGAAGAGTTCTATAAAAGAAGGGGCAGCAACAGTAAAAGAAAGAAGAGTTATATAAAAAAAAGGGGCAGCAACAGTAATAGAAAGAAGAGTCCTATAAAAGAAGCGGCAGCAACAGTAATAGAAAGAAGAGTTATATAAAAAAAGGGGCAGCAACAGTAATAGAAAGAAGAGTTCTATAAAAGAAGGGGCAGCAACAGTAATAATAGAATAATAGAAAGAAGAGTTATATAAAAGAAGTGGCAGCAACAGTAATATAAAGAAGAGTTATATAAAAGAAGTGGCAGCAACAGGAATAGAAAGAAGAGTTATATAAAAGAAGGGGCAGCAACAGTAATAGAAAGAAGAGTCCTATAAAAGAAGCGGCAGCAACAGTAATAGAAAGAAGAGTCCTATAAAAGAAGCAGCAGCAACAGTAATAGAAAGAAGAGTTATATAAAAAAAAAGGGCAGCAACAGTAATAGAAAGAAGAGTTCTATAAAAGAAGGGGCAGCAACAGTAATAGAAAGAAGAGTTATATAAAAGAAGTGGCAGCAACAGTAATATAAAGAAGAGTTATATAAAAGAAGTGGCAGCAACAGTAATAGAAAGAAGAGTTATATAAAAGAAGGGACAGTAATAGAAAGAAGAGTTATATAAAAGAAGGGACAGTAATAGAAAGAAGAGTTATATAAAAGAAGGGGCAGCAACAGTAATAGAAAGAAGAGTTATATAAAAGAAGGGACAGTAATAGAAAGAAGAGTTATATAAAAGAAGGGGCAGCAACAGTAATAGAAATAAGAATTATATAAAAAAGGGGCAGCAACAGTAATAGAAATAAGAATTATATAAAAAAGGGGCAGCAACAGTAATAGAAAGAAGAGTTATATAAAAGAAGGGGCAGCAACAGTAATAGAAATAAGAGTTATACAAAAAAAGGGGCAGCAACAGTAATAGAAAGAAGAGTTATATAAAAGAAGGGGCAGCAACAGTAATAGAAAGAAGAGTTATATAAAAGAAGGGGCAGCAACAGGAATAGAAAGAAGAGTTATATGAAGTGCAAGAGAATGTGTGATAATAGGAGACTGGAAGAAATATCCTGTCGGAGATGGTCAATTTTTTCTTTAAAATAATTGGCCAGATTGTCCGCGCTGAGGTTGGTGGTTGAGGCTGGCACTCTAGAACCGAGGAGGGAATGAAAAGTGTCAGAGTCATTTAAATTGTCTCTCCAGGAAAGGAGACAAACTCTAGCGCAGCGCCACCTATTTGAAGTAGCAATCCTAAAAGTCAAAAGTGGATTTTTAACGATACTTTGCATATGACTTAGGATTTATGCCAGATCAGAATCCCAATTTGCAGACACGGTGTTTCGGGGTGCTTGCCCCTCGTCAGTGCAAAGTATGGGGTGTCTGATCCGGCTCATGAGGGGACTATATGGGGACCACTATTCTTCTTAAGGAGTCATTTAGAATTGTTGGCAAGAGAGGTGATGAGGAAGGTGAAGTCGCTTGTTTGGAGAGGTGAGGGGCAGAATTATATGTTTTAAGAATAAACTCATAAATGATTAAATCTTTGGTCAGATTGGATTTTCTCTACAGACGCTCAGCAGCCCTGGAGCACCTCTGGAGATGACATGTTTGAAGGGTGTGCCAGGGCTGCTGCCATCCAAGGAGCGTTGTTTTGTGTGTATGAGGTGCAGCTTCATCCAGGATGCTCTGCAGAATTTCATTAGAATGTTTCAGAGCAGAGTCAGGACATGAGAGGGAGGAGATCGGGGCCAATGATGACGGCAAATTCTTCAGAAGTTTCTGGGTAATAACAGCATATTCCAATGAGTGTGGTAAGTGGGGGCGTCCTGAGCGGGGGGATAGCTCTCGACAGAGAAAGAAAGAAGGTTGTGGTCAGAGAGCAGGAGAGGGAGTTAGTAAGATCATGCCCTGAGCAGGGCCGGGAGAAGATCTGGTCCAGCGTCTTCATGTGTAGGAGAGTACGTAAGTCATACAAGGCCAAGAGAGGAGGTCAGAGATAAAAGATGAGCGGTACTGGGGAGAGGGGATCATCGATAGGGATGTTACAGTCCCCCATGATGAGAGTGGGGAGGTCACAGGCTGGAAAGTGTGGAAGCCAGGTGGCTAAGTGACCGAGACCCTGACTGGGGGGGGTTGTTACTGCCTCTGGACGTTGCTGGTGGTTCAGGGGGCCCCCTATTCCCACCTGCCCTCAGCCTCGGCCTCCTTCTCTGATCTCTCCTATTCCCACCTGCCCTCAGCCTCGGCCTCCTTCTCTGATCTCTCCTATTCCCACCTGCCCTCAGCCACGGCCTCCTTCTCTGATCTCCATGGACACAGTCCAGAAATAAAAATTCACAGATGAAAACATTACATTTCTAAGACCCTTCGAGACATTAAATCTTCCTCAGTTTACAGAGAACCGGACAAATATTGATGTTCTGACTGAAGACGGAGCGGAATAAACAGAGAGATGTGATATACGACGAGCGCCGAAGAGCAAACTGCCAAAGCTATAACATGTAGCAGAGCCGAGCGTGTCCTTCTCCGAAACAACACAGAAGCAATGGCGGAGACTTAAAAAAGCGAGGACATCAAAAATTGTCCTTTTTTTCTATAGGAGCCAATCACAGCGCAGCTTTTATTCTTCATTGGCTGGATGACAGCTGAACCCTGATATTAGGCCACATTTAAAGAGAATGTGTAAATCTAAAAGAATTTATGGTTTAGGATAAGTTTTTTGTTGAATGCATTTTTTTAGAATTTTTTGGGTGATTTCTGTGTCATTTTTCCATTTTTCGCTAAGCCTAATGTTAACGTTTCCTTTTCTGTACAGATCACTTTTCAGCAGTCGTCTCATTATCAGCACAGACTTTACAGCAGTGGCTAAAAGTTTCTGAACTGTTCAAACTTTTCCAGATTTCTGCATAAATTTGAGCCAAACTCACATAAAATGTTCACACAAGTCCTAAACGATGGGCCTATAATAATAATAATAATAATAATAATAATAGCAAAGGAATATTTTTAGATTTTTTTTTTTTATATTTGTGTAATTCTCTCTCCAATACCATACAAATGTGTACGAGGTAACTACAGCTACACAATAAGAACATTATGAGGGATGAAAACAGCATAACTATGACTTTGCCCAACCCAAACCCAATTATGTTAAAGGAATTTTCCATTGATTGCACAGGAACCCCCCAATCACATAGGGTTGAGGCAATGTAGGCATTTTCTCTGCACAGTGTCAAAAGGTTGGGTTCACATGGTCCATACTTGATTTCCAAAAATATTGTCACACCTGACCAGAGGTTGTATTGAAATGAATCAGACTGAGCTGTGTACCGCCCCTAGCAGCGGTCGAACCGCTCGGATCCGGGTGTCGCTACTCGTGGCTCGAGGGTCTCCGGACCCGGGGGCTCGGGGACACTCTTGAATGAAAAGGGGTTATTTACAGGGGAGATATAGTTAGTGACGCCACCCATGATGTGCGATAATAAGAGTACCGCCGCTGCCGTCGGGAGTACCCGGGGTGATTGAGTGGGGCAGCTAGATGACGTTACCCTCTACGGGTAGGGGATTACTCCGGGACTCGGGATGGTGCCTTGGGAATGCAGGGGGAGCGCTCGCTGGTTGCAGGGGTTATAAGGTACTCACTCAGAGGAATGCAGACACTGACAACGTAGTAAACCAAGTGTCTGACTGCCGCTGTCTCCTGGAGGGGAGCTCATCATCATAGTGGTCTGTGGCCTCTCTCCTGGCACCGTGTTTTAGAGTGTCCTTTGTGGCCCGTCAGCCTGGAGCTTTCCGGGCCCCGCTCCCCACTGTGGCTAAGTAGAAGAGCTTGTTCTCAGGGGCTCACGCTTGGGATTTCAGTGGGCCGCTTGTTTGGAAAGCCCTATCCCCCTCGTTGCGCTAGTGCCCCCGATCTCTGAGCTTCGTGGGAACAGTCCATAGAGGTCCTGTCCTCCGCAGGTTAATTGCCGGGTTGCCTGAAGCTTCTCCCCGACCCAGGGTCCGTGTACCCCGTTGTGCTTTTGGTCCCAGACCAGTGATTAGGCCCAGGCTGCTGACCATCCTCCAAGATAGGTCTCAGGTACCTAGCCTCAATCCCCTGCGACCGGGGGTTCGACTCCACTAGGTCCAGACTACCGTCAGCAACCTAGTCTGCTTCCCCTGGAAGCTACAACTCCCAGCTTCCTCAGAGCTCCTCACAGGGATACCACTCAACTCTGGGGAGCTGCTACTCCCAGCTCCTCACTCACTGGGAGCTACTTCTCAACTGACTTGTCACCTCCCACCTCCCTGCCTGACCTCTAGGTGGGCGGCCCTATTCCGGCTTAAGCAGCCCACTGGTGTGCCTGACAGGTGTGTTGCAAAGTGTATCTAGGATTTGTGAATGCTGGTGGAGGCAGTACTGCAGCTTAGGTTCCCAGAACCATGGGGGTTTGAGCCCTGCACGGGAAGAGAAAGATGGTGGAGAACTCTGTGACGACCTGACTAGTCCAGGGCGTCACAGCTGCTGTACCACTTTCCACCTGTGAACAGATGTGGCGCTGTTTTTAGAAGGAACCAGCCATTTTTTTTTAACCTTGCACCGGTCCTTTTTGTCACGTTCCTATCTAGCATTCCTAAAGACCCTCATGTGCTGCCAAAATCTCTAATAAAATGTTGAAGGTAAATATTGAGAGGCCGTTTCTCAATACAAACCTTAAAGGCAGAAATAGAAGTATTTCCACAGAATGTCACAACATTCCTGGACGAGGAGCTCGGTTCTGCCGTCGTCCTACACAGCGGTGATAACGCACGTGAGACCTTCTCGCAGGTTGGACACCGGTATGACATTTCCCTCGCAGCCCATATGCCTTCGCCAAGTCCATGAATAATTCAAGGTTTTATTTTTGCTTTGGTTTGTGAGGACTCGGAGAGTTTCCGATCTGACGGAGATACAAATCTGACGAGGCCTTCTCTGCTTTCCATTTGGGGAAGATCTGGACAAATAGTGTTTGACAGATAAGTCAGGAACACGGGTCCAGAAGGAGGTCAACGAGTGTTCAACAACTCAGCAAATCTGCAACGTGAACTCGTGTCTCAGGTTTACCACATGGCTGCTCAACGCTCGGGCACGGCGGCTGTGTCCTACCCGAAGGAAACCTTCCCTGCCAAGAAGATGGATGCACAGTGCAGGGGTTTACTATCCGTGCCCCCCTTAGTCATTCTCGGCATCGTGACACACACATACACACACACATACATACATACACACACACATACACATACATACACTGCGCTTTAGATATTATATATATTACATATACATACACACACACATATATATATATATATATATATATATATATATATATACAGTCATATGAAAAAGTTTGGGCACCCCTATTAATGTTAACCTTTTTTTCTTTATAACAATTTGGGTTTTTGCTATTTCAGTTTCATATATCTAATAACTGATGGACTGAGTAATATTTCTGGATTGAAATGAGGTTTATTGTACTAACAGAAAATGTGCAATCCGCATTTAAACAAAATTTGACCGGTGCAAAAGTATGGGCACCTCAACATAAAAGTGACATTAATATTTTGTAGATCCTCCTTTTGCAAAAATCACAGCCTCTAGTCGCTTCCTGTAGCTTTTAATGAGTTCCTGGATCCTGGATGAAGGTAGATTTGACCATTCCTGTTTATAAAACAATTCCAGTTCAGTTAAGTTTGATGGTCGCCGAGCATGGACAGCCGCTTCACATCATCCCACAGATGTTCAATGATATTCAGGTCTGGGGACTGGGATGGCCATTCCAGAACATTGTAATTGTTCCTCTGCATGAATGCCTGAGTAGATTTGAAGCGGTGTTTTGGATCATTGTCTTGCTGAATTATCCATCCCCTGCGTAACTTCAGCTTCGTCACTGATTCTTGCACATTATTGTCAAGAATCTGCTGATACTGAGTTGAATCCATGCAACCCTCAACTTTAACAAGATTCTCGGTGCCGGCATTGGCCACACAGCCCCAAAGCATGATGGAACCTCCACCAAATTTTACTGTGGGTAGCAAGTGCTTTTCTTGGAATGCCATGTTTTTTTGCCTCCATGCATAACGCCTTTTTGTATGACCAAACAACTCAATCTTTGTTTCATCAGTCCACAGGACCTTCTCCAAAATGTAACTGGCTTGTCCAAATGTGCTTTTGCATACCTCAGGCGACTCTGTTTGTGGCGTGCTTGCAGAAACGGGTTCTTTCGCATCACTCTCCCATACAGCTTCTCCTTGTGCAAAGTGCGCTGTATTGTTGACCGATGCATATTGACACCATCTGCAGCAAGATGATGCTGAAGGTCTTTGGAGGTGGTCTGTGGATTGTCCTTGACTGTTCTCACCATTCTTCTTCTCTGCCCTTCTTATATTTTTCTTGGCCTGCCACTTCTGGGCTTAACAAGAACTGTACCTGTGTTCTTCCATTTCCTTACTATGTTCCTCACAGTGGAAACTGACAGTTTAAATCTCTGAGACAACTTTTTGTACCTTCCCCTGAACAACTATGTTGAATATTCTTTGTTTTCAGATCATTTGAGAGTTGTTTTGAGGAGCCCATGATGCCACTCTTCATAGGAGATTCAAATAGGAGAACAACTTGCAAGTGGCCACCTCTAATACCTTTTCTCATGATTGGATACACCTGCCTATGAAGTGCAAAGCTCAATGAGGTTACAAAACCAATTTAGTGCTTTAGTAAGTCAGTAAAAAGTAGTTAGGAGTGTCCAAATCAAGAAATTGATAAGGGTGCCCATACTTTTGCACCGGTCAAATTTTGATTAAATGCGGATTGCACATTTTCTGTTAGTACAATAAACCTCATTTCAATCCAGAAATATTACTCAGTCCATCAGTTATTAGATATATGAAACTGAAATAGCAAAAACCCAAATTGTTATAAAGAAAAAAGATTAAACATTAATAGGGGTGCTCAAACTTTAACATATGACTGTATATATATATATATATATATATATATATATATATATATATATATATAAAAAAAACTTTTTAATGGCAAAAAAGGTCATGCTTTATTTTGAATATTTTTTTTTTACATTTTATCCCCTCCTTCTAATATTGTTTTACAACTAGCAGCATCATACAGTCATCTTAGCCAACATCTTGTAGTAACGTCCCCCATCCTATAGTAATGTCCCCCATCCTGTAGTAGTAATGTCACCCCTGTGTCCTGTATAATATGCACATCCTTGTGTCCTGTGGTTATGTCCCCCATACTGTAGCAATGTCCCCATATTTGTGCCCTGTAGTAATGTCCCCCATCCTTGTCCTCTGTAGTAATGTCCCCATCTTGTCCCTGTAGTAATGTCTCCTATCCTTGTGCCCTATAGTAATGTGCCTCTTCCTTGTTCCCTGAGTAATGTGCCCATCCTTGTACCCTGCAGTAATGTCTGCTATCATTGTGCCCTGTAGTATTGTGCCTATCCATGCAGTATTGTCCATAGTATTGTGCTCATCCTTGTGCCCTGTAGTATTGTGCCCATCCTTGTAGTATTGTGCCAATCCTTGTAGTGTTGTTTCTATTCTTGTGTCTTGTAGTACTGTGCCCATCCTTGTAGTATTGTGCCCATCCTTGTAGTATTGTGCCCATCCTTGTAGTATTGTGCCCATCCTTCTAGTATTGTGCCCATCCTTCCAGTATTGTGCCCATCCTTCTAGTATTGTGCCCATCCTTCTACTATTGTGTCCATCCTTCTAGTATTGTGCCCATCCTTCTAGTATTGTGCCCATCCTTCTAGTATTGTGTCCATCCTTCTAGTATTGTGCCCATCCTTGTAGTACTGTGCCCATCCTTGTAGTATTGTGCCCATCCTTCTAGTATTGTGCCCATCCTTCTAGTATTGTGCCCATCCTTCTAGTATTGTGCCCATCCTTCTAGTATTGTGTCCATCCTTCTAGTATTGTGCCCATCCTTGTAGTATTGTGCCCATCCTTGTAGTATTGTGCCCATCCTTGTAGTATTGTGCTCATCCTTGTAGTATTGTGCCCATCCTTCTAGTATTGTGCCTATCCTTCTAGTATTGTGCCCATTCTTCTAGTAGTGTGCCCATCCTTCTAGTATTGTGCCCATTCTTCTAGTAGTGTGCCCATTCTTCTAGTATTGTGCCCATCCTTGTGGTATTGTGTCCATTCTTGTAGTATTGTGCCCATCCTTCTAGTATTGTGCCCATCCTTCTAGTATTGTGCCCATCCTTCTAGTATTGTGTCCATCCTTCTAGTATTGTGCCCATCCTTGTAGTATTGTGCCCATCCTTGTAGTATTGTGCCCATCCTTGTAGTATTGTGCTCATCCTTGTAGTATTGTGCTCATCCTTGTAGTATTGTGCCCATCCTTGTAGTATTGTGCCCATCCTTGTAGTATTGTGCTCATCCTTGTAGTATTGTGCCCATCCTTCTAGTATTGTGCCTATCCTTCTACTATTGTGCCCATTCTTCTAGTAGTGTGCCCATCCTTCTAGTATTGTGCCCATTCTTCTAGTAGTGTGCCCATTCTTCTAGTATTGTGCCCATCCTTGTGGTATTGTGTCCATTCTTGTAGTATTGTGCCCATCCTTGCGGTATTGTGCCTATCCTTGTGCCCTATAGTAATGTGCCTCTTCCTTGTTCCCTGAGTAATGTGCCCATCCTTGTACGCTGCAGTAATGTCTGCTATCATTGTGCCCTGTAGTATTGTGCCTATCCATGCAGTATTGTCCATAGTATTGTGCTCATCCTTGTGCCCTGTAGTATTCTGCCCATCCTTGTAGTATTGTCCCAATCCTTGTAGTATTGTTTCTATTCTTGTGTCTTGTAGTACTGTGCCCATCCTTGTAGTATTGTGTCCATCCTTCTAGTATTGTGTCCATCCTTCTAGTATTGTGCCCATCCTTCTAGTATTGTGCCCATCCTTCTAGTATTATGTCCATCCTTCTAGTATTGTGCCCATCCTTGTAGTATTGTGCCCATCCTTGTAGTATTGTGCCCATCCTTGTAGTATTGTGCTCATCCTTGTAGTATTGTGCTCATCCTTGTAGTATTTTGCCCATCCTTCTAGTATTGTGTCCATCCTTCTAGTATTGTGTCCATCCTTCTAGTATTGTGCCCATCCTTGTAGTATTGTGCCTATCCTAGTATTGTGCCCATCCTTCTAGTATTGTGCCTATCCTTCTAGTATTGTGCCCATTCTTCTAGTAGTGTGCCCATCCTTCTAGTATTGTGCCCATTCTTCTAGTATTGTGCCCATTCTTCTAGTATTGTGCCCATCCTTCTAGTATTGTGCCTATCCTTCTAGTATTGTGCCCATTCTTCTAGTAGTGTGCCCATCCTTCTAGTATTGTGCCCATTCTTCTAGTATTGTGCCCATTCTTCTAGTATTGTGCCCATCCTTCTAGTATTGTGCCTATCCTTCTAGTATTGTGCCCATTCTTCTAGTATTGTGCCCATTCTTCTAGTATTGTGCCCATTCTTCTAGTATTGTGCCCATCCTTGCAGTATTGTGCCTATCCTTGTGCCCTCACCTATTATGCCGCTCTTCACAAACGCAAAAAAAATAAAACTCTCTTCACCTTTCCTCCGTTCCCTCAGTGCTGCGTGCTGATCAGTGTTTGCAGCGTTTTGGAGGCAGCATGTTTCAGCAGTGTGGGTGGGATTTCTAGAAATTCCATCCACTGTGTGTGTGCGGCCCGCAGCAAACACTGACCTACGGTGCGGCTTTCAGAGTCACAAGTGTCATCCGTACTGAGAATACAGCGAGGAGACCGCAGTGGCCCGAACCCAGATCGTGAGCACGAGCAGCTGCGGTCTCCTGCATTCTTCTGCGGAGGAGACTCACGGCCCCGCAGTCAGGACCCGCCACGTCCAGGACACAGCGGGTCCTGATCATTGGCACATACCTGCTTTTTGTGGCCCGCAGACCCCGTGACAATCGCAGCTCTATGCCAGGAGCCGGCGCCGACAGGCTACAGTTGAATAATTTGCGGTGCAGCACAGAGGAGCTCTGAGCACTATACCAATGGCTACCGCCAGCCAATCAGATGCAATGAGGTGACGTAATACAGCGACATCACCTCCTTACATCTGATTGGCTGCGTCATCCATTGGTATAGCGCTCAGAGCTCCACTGAGATGCACCGCAAATGATTCAACTGTAGTAAAACCCTGACTGCCGGCGAAGGCCCCCGGCATAGAGCTGCGATCATCACGGGGTCTGCGGGCCACAAAAAGCAGCCTCAGGGGCCACATGCGGCCTGCGTGTTTGAGACCTTTGGTTTAGATTATATGGTTGTTTATTGCAACCAGGTGTCGGTTCACCTTGCAGGAGGTTGGGCTTATCTTTAGTGACCAATTCTGATTTGGGGAAATGATAGGAGGAAGAGGAAGCCCAGGACACCAATCTGTAGGAGGCTTGTGACCGGCAATATGGAAACTGGTAATGATGATTGGCACGGAGAAAGTCTGGGAGTCGTCTTTTCCGTCATTACTTATACAGAAATCCTGTGAGTCCTCCCTCTCATATAGAAAGCCTGTGAGTTCTGCTTCCCCACACCCTTAAAGAGAAAGCCTGTGAGTCCAGCTTCTCCCTCCCTCTCATAGAGAACGCCTGTGAGTCCTTCCCCTCCCTCTCATAGAGAAAGCCTGTAAGTCCTGCTTCTCCCACATACTGATAGAGAATGTCTGTGAGTCCTGCTTCCTCTTTCTCCTCATAGAGAAAGCCTGTGAGTCCTGCTTTCTCCTTACTCTCATAGAGAAAGCCTGTGAGTCCTGCTTCTTCCTTCCTGCTCCCACTCAGAGAAAGCCTGTGAGTCCTTCTTCCTCCTTACTCTCATAGAGAAAGCCTGTGAGTCCTACTTCTTCCTTCCTCTCATAGAGAAAGCCTGTGAGTCCTACTTCTTCCTTCCTCTCATAGAGAAAGCCTGTGAGTCCTACTTCTTCCTTCCTCTCATAGAGAAAGCCTGTGAGTCCTGCTTTCTCCTTCCTCTCATAGAGAAAGCCTGTGAGTCCTGCTTTCTCCTTCCTCTCATAGAGAAAGCCTGTGAGTCCTTCTTCCTCCTTCCTCTCATAGAGAAAGCCTGTGAGTCCTACTTCTTCCTTCCTCTCATAGAGAAAGCCTGTGAGTCCTACTTCTTCCTTCCTCTCATAGAGAAAGACTGTGAGTCCTACTTCTTCCTTCCTCTCATAGAGAAAGCCTGTGAGTCCTGCTTTCTCTTTCCTCTCATAGAGAAAGCCTGTGAGTCCTGCTTCTTCCTCCCTCTCAGAGAAAGCATGTGAGTCCTTCTTCCTCCTTCCTCTCATAGAGAAAGCCTGTGAGTCCTGCTTCCTCATTCCTCTCATAGAGAAAGCCTGTGAGTCCTGCTTCCTCATTCCTCTCATAGAGAAAGTCTGTGAGTCCTGCTTTCTCCTTCCTCTCATAGAGAAAGCCTGTGAGTCCTGCTTCTTCCTTCCTGTCATAGAGAAAGCCTGTGAGTCCTGCTTCCTCTTTCCTCTCAGAGAGAAAGTCTGTGAGTCCTGCTTTCTCCTTCCTCTCATAGAGAAAGCCTGTGAGTCCTGCTTTCTCCTTCCTCTCATAGAGAAAGCCTGTGAGTCCTGCTTCTTCCTCCCTCTCAGAGAAAGCATGTGAGTCCTTCTTCCTCCTTCCTCTCATAGAGAAAGCCTGTGAGTCCTTCCCCTCACTCTCATAGAGAAAGCCTGTGAGTCCTGCTTTCTCCTTACTCTCATAGAGAAAGCCTGTGAGTCCTGCTTCTTCCTTCCTGCTCCCACTCAGAGAAAGCCTGTGAGTCCTTCTTCCTCTTTCCTCTCATAGAGAAAGCCTGTGAGTCCTACTTCTTCCTTCCTCTCATAGAGAAAGCCTGTGAGTCCTACTTCTTCCTTCCTCTCATAGAGAAAGCCTGTGAGTCCTGCTTTCTCCTTCCTCTCATAGAGAAAGCCTGTGAGTCCTGATTCTTCCTCCCTCTCAGAGAAAGCATGTGAGTCCTTCTTCCTCCTTCCTCTCATAGAGAAAGCCTGTGAGTCCTGCTTCCTCATTCCTCTCATAGAGAAAGCCTGTGAGTCCTGCTTCCTCATTCCTCTCATAGAGAAAGCCTGTGAGTCCTGCTTCCTCATTCCTCTCATAGAGAAAGTCTGTAAGTCCTGCTTTCTCCTTCCTCTCATAGAGAAAGCCTGTGAGTCCTGCTTCTTCCTTCCTGTCATAGAGAAAGCCTGTGAGTCCTGCTTCCTCTTTCCTCTCAGAGAGAAAGTCTGTGAGTCCTGCTTTCTCCTTCCTCTCATAGAGAAAGCCTGTGAGTCCTGCTTTCTCCTTCCTCTCATAGAGAAAGCCTGTGAGTCCTGCTTCTTCCTCCCTCTCAGAGAAAGCATGTGAGTCCTTCTTCCTCCTTCCTCTCATAGAGAAAGCCTGTGAGTCCTTCCCCTCACTCTCATAGAGAAAGCCTGTGAGTCCTGCTTCTTCCTTCCTGTCATAGAGAAAGCCTGTGAGTCCTGCTTCCTCTTTCCTCTCAGAGAGAAAGTCTGTGAGTCCTGCTTTCTCCTTCCTCTCATAGAGAAAGCCTGTGAGTCCTGCTTCCTCCTTCCTCTCATAGAGAAAGCCTGGGAGTCTTGCTTCCTCCTTCCTCTCATAGAGAAAGCCTGTGAGTCGTTCCCCTCACTCTCATAGAGAAGCCTGTGAGTCCTTCCCCTCACTCTCATAGAGAAGCCTGTGAGTTGTTCCCCTCACTCTCATAGAGAAGCCTGTGAGTCCTTCCCCTCCCTCTCATAGAGAATGCCTGTGAGTCCTTCCCCTCCCTCTCATAGAGAAAGCCTGTGCGTCCTTCCCCTCCCTCTCATAGAGAACGCCTGTGAGTCCTTCCCCTCCCTCTCATAGAGAAAGCCTGTGAGTCCTACTTTCTCCTCACTCTCATAGAGAAAGCCTGTGAGTCCTACTTTCTCCTCACTCTCATAGAGAAAGCCTGTGAGTCCTTCCCCTCCCTCTCATAGAGAAAGCCTGTGAGTACTTATCCTCCTCCCTCTCATAGAGAAAGTCTGTGAGTCCTGCTTTCTCCTCACTCTCATAGAGAAAGCCTGTGAGTCCTGCTTCCTCCTCCCTCTCAGAGAAAGCATGTGAGTCCTGCTTCTTCCTCCCTCTCATAGAGAAAGCATGTGAGTCCTGCTTCTTCCTCCCTCTCATAGAGAAAGCCTGTGCATCCTTCCCCTCCCTCTCATAGAGAACGCCTGTGAGTCCTTCCCCTCCCTCTCATAGAGAAAGCCTGTGCGTCCTTCCCCTCCCTCTCATAGAGAAAGCCTGTGCGTCCTTCCCCTCCTTCTCATAGAGAACGCCTGTGAGTCTTTCCCCTCCCTCTCATAGAGAAAGCCTGTGAGTCCTAAAGAGGCCATCAGGGCACGCTGGGAGTTGTAGTTTTTCAGGAGCCTGATAGCCAACTATCGTAGACGGGTACTGTGGAGGTGACCACAGATTTCTCTTCTTCTCTCATTTTCTTTGTCCTATTTGTATGTGCACATTGCGTATCCGCAGCACGCGCACCCACAGGCAGAGCCGTCCTCCGGCATTACCATTTATTTCCCATTCTCAGCAGGGACTCATAATTAACCTGCAATGCTCGGGCTCTCTGCTCTGGATATTAATATCATCAGACAACATCACTAATTCAATATAATGACATGAGGAATAATGTGGAGGGGGAGGAAATACCCACCGGGGGACCAAGTGACGGCATAGCGGGGGCGAGAGGATGGCTCTACATAATAAACAAGCCATGGTGGAGACGCCCTGGCTTTTTTTTTCCCAAACCCCTAATGTTTAACTCAAGTCCCCTACATCAAAAGGTTTATAACTTGCAGCCACCACCAGAGGGAGCTACAGAGCTGTCTGCATACTGGAGTTCACCAACCTCAGTGATGATTTGTAGCTTTTATTGGCTCCATTTTTGGGGCTTATTGGGTGGATATGCAAGAACTTAAAACATATATTTCTGTCTTGATTTTTTTAACTTGACGCCATTAATATTAGATCACACTTTTACGAGGGCAACAAAACCAATTAGGGCTAAATAAAAAAGGGGAGGGGTTCTTTCAAAATTTTTCGTTTTCTTTAGAAACAATTTTTTTTCTTTATTTTACTTTATTTTTAGCCCCTTTAAAGAATTTGAAGTCGCCAGTATCAATATTATGGCGTCTGCGCTTCGTTGGAGTACCACCATGGCAGTCATGGGGGTTCCCAGTGTCATCTAAAGGGTCAGTGGTTGGAGCACAGGAACAGGGGAGGATTGGACGGTTCCTTTTCGTCAATTTTTGATGGCTAAATGTGTATTCCAGGGAAAATCTTTTATTTATGAGCCGGGGAAGCCTTATGTTCATGAATGCAGCATACGGGCAGAGGAGGGGGCGGATTTCTTCCGGCTCACAGCCCGCAATGTATGTTCTCTATAGCTTGGTGCCCATTAGAGTCATTCATGCACAAAGCCCCGGAGCCTGGGGGCCGCGCCGCTCTGCGCTACAAGCTGCAGCCGCTCCTCCATTTATTTGGTGACACATATGTGACCCCCGGTAAGCGGAGCCCATATACGATGCATCCTCTGCAGATAAAGGCACACGTCGCCCCGTCCATCCTGCACAGAATTATCACACGTGTCGTCACATTATTATTTTCAGCACAACTTAATTAATTCAGCGTAAAAAGGATCAATTCTGATTAGAAGCGATCGCTGCGGAGAGTGTGAAGCGCAGAACGGCTCAATGTCCTCGTCCAGACATCTACACTTTGTTAGAACTTTGCTTCAGTCACATCCAGAGCTGCACTCACAATTCTGCTGACTTTTTGCTCGGTGTAGAACGCAAAAGGAACCTGTCACATGTAAAAAAAAAAAACAAAAAAAAACGCTATTAACCTGCAGATCAATCATATATCTTCTTGTTTGGAACCTGCCAGGCGCCCGAACTGAGAGCCCCGCTGCTGGGAGGAAATTAATTTTATCAGGGGCAGACACTGACTGCTTGGGGCCCCTGTGCAAGAAAATGTGCCTGAGACCCCCTCCTTTTAGGATGACAAAGCTACAGATATATACTGTATATGTGACGCCCTGGGCAAGCCAGGGGTCACAGGTAATGACATCACCACACCCTACACCCCGGTTAGGTACACCTAAGCTAGACCAGAAATCCGGACCGAGACAGCAAGGTTGGCAGACGGCGGTGACCGTCTGCAGTGGAGGCTGATAGGAGTTGCCGTGAGGACCGCGGACGGGTGGTGGCCCGGCGGTACCGGACCGGTACACAAGGAGAAGCCAGCACCATTGGCAGGGGCCTTTCGGATCCCGGCAAGGCTTGGAGTCTCCGTGAATTTGCCAAATCCGTCAGTGAAGGGGACCTCCGGGTCTCCAAACAACTAAGTCCCGATTGAAGGCAACAGTCCAACCGTAAGAGAGAGACACCGCCACTGCCAAGGCACCAGTTTCTCAGGGCCAGCGCCTGCGGGCAAAGAGGGGCTCCTCCGGCCCATGTCCAAGTCGGGGAGCGGGTTACCGGTGGGAACCCATCGCAACCAACAGAAGTACTAGGTGCAGGGAAAGAGACAGTCACCGTTAACTACCGGGGAAAAGCAACAGCAGCCGTCCGTGGGAACCGTCTTTCTAGCCGTGTGTTTTACCGAGAACTGTGTCCCTGTCTCAGGATGAGTGAGTACCACCGTGCCGTGAGGCACAGCGCTGCCCCCGCGACCCTGCACCTCACCAGGCCCCGCTCCCGGCCTGCCATTCACCCCTACCCCATCAACGGGCCCCGGGACAACCAACCCCCTACCCACGGAGGGGAGAAATAACAACAAAGCTGCGCCCTGTCACCGCTCCCGGGATCCCCATACAGAGCAGCGGTGGTGTCCACACAATCACCACAACCGTGGGTGGCATCACGGACAATAAATCCCCAAAACCAAACCCCTTTTCACTCACGGGCGAGGAGCGCCGCTCGAGTCCCCGGGATCCGGCCCATCGCTCGAGCCACCGAGCCGCAGAGGCCGCAGCAGCAGCGGCAGCCGGACCCGAGCAGTGGGAGAGCGCAGCGTCCCCTCCTCCGCCCGCGACATATATAATACATAGTTCCCTCTCTTGTTATGCACAGCACCATGTCTTACATATCAGAGTCTCTTATTAAAGGGGTTATCCGGCTTCTTTTGACTTTTTTTTTTATTACCCTTTTGGGCTACATTGGGGCAGGTAAGTAGATAGTGAGCACTTACCTGCGCTGCTGTCAGCCCCTCTCCCCCGGCTCAGAGTGGTCATGTGACCGCTCCTGCCGCGATTTTGCTGCTTCCGGTCACTTCATGTCAACATGGGCAGAGCCATGTTGACATGCAAATCTGGAACAGCATGTTGCCTCCCTGCTGGGCTGTACAGTGCGTGAGTCCCTGCCCCCTTCCCTGCACCCTCCCACACATTCCCCCGCACCCCATACTCTCCCCGAAACCTCCCCCTGCACTGCTGTGGGGTCCGTCACCTGGGGCAGGGGCCTGGCGGAGGCTGCCCATGATGTCAGCGCCAGCACCGGACCCCCTGCTCAGGATCACACATTCAAATGTACCGGCATCACAGATCACCGATCACAGATCACCGATGCCGGTACATTTGAAAGTGCTGATGAGAGGGAGCGCAGCTTCTCATCACTGTCCCTCCGGCTGTCTGAGCTCTCTTCAGCACAACGGTAACGTCACTACTGTGCTGATATGTCCAGAGCACAGACAGCGCGCGAACGTGCAGGAGCGGCGCGGACCGAGGACGGGTGAGTATGTACTCCCTACATGTGTTCCCTATGGGGGAAGGGGGGTCGGTACAGAGCGCCGTGTGTGCGTGCGGTGCAGAGCCATATGTGTGTGTGTGCGGTGCAGAGCCATATGTGTGTGTGTGTGTGTGTCGCCCTGGGCAAGCCAGGGGACACAGGTCAAACACCACCACACCCCACACTCCAGGTAGGCACATCACAGCTAACCACAAATCCTTGTTGCCTTCCTCCAGGAGTCTGATGATGCACACCAGGGGGTGGGCCAGGCGGTTGGCTCCGCCCACCGAGGAGCTCACAACTCTGGAGGCAGGAAGAAACCAGGCAGATGAGTCAGGGAGGAGGAAGTGGAAGGAGTGAAGTGAAGCCCAGGCAGGGCAAGTGTGAGGAGCTAAGTGAAAGTGAAGGAAGGAAAGCAGTAAAGGAGGAAAAGCAAGTAAAGTGACAGAAGAGAAAGACAGCCTGAAGGGTCCAGCTTTGTGAGGGCCAGAACAGCAAGGTCAGCAACGGCGGTGACTGTCTGGAGGGGGACCGTTTGGAAGTTCCTGGAAGGACCCCGTTGGCTGTGTGCCCGGTGGTCTGGAGCAGTGTTCCGAAGGACAGTCAGTGTGGCGCCCCTGACCTGGTCAGGCACCACTGAGTACTGCACCCATGCTGGGGACAGTACAATACAGGTAATCCAGAAGGCTGACCGGGGTGTGGTACACAGGCGCATAGTGATCAGGTCTCACACATGTACCCATGAGAGGACCCCTGGGGATCCCAGGAGGGGGAAAAGCCTTCACCTTCACTGGAATAGTGGAGGGGGCCAAAAGCCTCCATCTCCTCTCAAGGGGTGTGGTAAGAGAATCTGGTTGCTAGGTGGCGTAGGCAGGCACAAAAGGGAAAAGAGGAGGAGGAGTAAACAGTCTAGAGTCTGCAGCAGAGTGTGGAGGAGTGAGGAGCAGGAAAGTGAAGCTCTGACAGGAGCAGCAGTGAAGGTCCCAGATGTGAGCCGGTTCAGTGCAGAGTCCAGGGAGCTCGAGTGAGGAGCAGATCCCGTGGGCTGCTGTAGTCTGACAGCGTCCGCGCAGTGGCTACCGACGGGGGAGAACGGTCACCTAGGAGGGCTACCCGAAACCCATCTCCAGCTAGAGAGAGAGCACAGAGTGGGAAGTAAGGAGACTGCTAGGGAGAACCAGGCCCAAACGGGCGGCAGATCCCGGAGCGGGGATAGATCCACCTTTCCCTGCTAAACCTGCCGGTGTGGGGCCCTCAAAGCCCACACCACAACACCACAAAAGCCGCAGCCACGTAGCCACAGTTAGGGCCCATAGCTCACAGGAGGCAAGCAGCTGGAGTGAGCTGGTCCAGGCCACAAGCAAACGGCAAACGAAGGGGAGTGAGGCTTCAGCAACTTCCCTGGGTGACCCCCATAGGGACTAAAAGTCGGGTTACCCCAAACCACCAAGGGCTAAGGAAGGCGAGTTGGTAGTCACCATCAGAAGTCAGCCTGAAGGATACCTGGTTCCCGCCTGGTTCATCCCAGCTACGCCCGGGTTACTCACCCTGCCACCTGAAGTGAGTAAAAACCCTGAAAGACATTCTGCCTGTGTGGAGTTATTCTGCGCCTTGTGGTTCTACGCACCTACACAGGGCCCTGGGGCTTGCCTCACTCTCAGGAGGCTACTACAACTGGCTGCACCCACCATCAGCCCCAGGCATCCCTTAACCTGCAGTGGCGGTCCCCACTGACCGCAAATCTGAGAGTGGCGTCACGACAAACTATAAAGAAGGTTTCCTACCTGTGACCAGACAGATCCATCTACGTGGAGTCCCTGAAGGTAATGCACCGACACAGCGTTTGCGGGGCTTCACATCAGCACCAGGGCAGGGGCCTCTCGGACCCCGGCAAGGCTAGGAGTTGCCAGATTTGCCAAATCCGTCAGTGACGGGGACGCAGATCCCCCAACAACCAAGTCCCGATTGAAGGCAACAGCCCAACCCGTATTGGAGAGACACCGCCACCGCCACGGCACAAGTTTCTCAGGGCCAGCGCCTGCGGGCAAAGTGTAGAGCTCCTCCGGCCCAGATTGCAGCCGGGGAGCGGGTAACCGGAGGGAATCCACCGCTACCATCAGTCAACACAGGTGCAAGGAAGAGGGACATCACCGTCACCTACCGGGAGTGCAATTGCAGCCGTCTGTGGGACCGTCCTACCAGCCGTTGGTTTACCGTACAAACTGTGTCCGTGTGTCAGGCTGAGTGAGTACCATAGTGCCGCAAGGCACAGCGCTGCCCCCGCGTCCCTGCGCCCTCCAGGCCCTACACTTTACATCTCATCACCGGGCCCCGGGATCACCAACCCCTACCCACGGAGGGGCAACACAACACCTGGCTGCTCCGCATCACCATCCCCGGGACCCCCACACTGAGCAGCGGTGGTGCAATCACCACAACCGTGGGTGGCGTCACGAACTATAACAATCCCCAACCACAAGCCCCTCTTTCACTCACGGGCGAGGAGTGTCGCTCGAGACACCCCGGGATCCGGCCCACCGCTCGAGCCACCACTGAGCAGCTGCCGGACCCGAGCAGAAGGGGTGAGCGCGGTGTGCTGACACCCTCCTCCCCGCCCGCGACATGTGCGGTGCAGAGCCCGATGTGTGTGTGCGGTGCAGAGCCCGATGTGCATGTGCGGTGCAGAGCCCAATGTGCGTGTGCGGTGCAGAGCCCGATGTGCGTGTGCGGTGCAGAGCCTGATGTGCGCGTGCGGTGCAGAGCCCGATGTGCGTGTGCGGTGCAGAGCCCGGTGTGTGTGTGCGGTGCAGAGCCCGGTGTGCGTGTGCGGTGCAGAGCCCGGTGTGCGGTGCAGAGTCCGATGTGCGTGTGCGGTGCAGAGTCCGATGTGCGTGTGTGTGGTGCAGAACCATATGTGCGTGTGTGTGGTGCAGAGCCATATGTGCGTGTGTGTGGTGCAGAGCCATATGTGCGTGTGCGGTGCAGAGCCCGATGTGGTGCTGTTATTTGCAATGCTGTAGTGATAACAGGTCAGGTGCTGGGGAAGAATACTGACAGGGAATGTGTGTGCAGGGGGCGGGCAGGGGGCAGGGGGCCTGGACACTGGGGAGGGGCTGGACACTGGTGTGGGTGGTGCCAGCTGTGACTGGGAGGTTTGGCACAGGAAGAGGTCATTTTGATTGTGCTGAATGTAAACAAGGAGCTGCAGAGAATAAAGGGTGAATTCAAAAGGAACAAAAGTTAGAAAACAAAAAATAACAATGTAGGGGAGTTTAATATGACAATACAGCACAGATTAGCTTAACAAACATTTTTGAGTTTATGTCAGACAACTCCTTTAATTAGTGTGTCCTGTCTTTATTATATAGTGCCCTCTCTTATTATATACAGCACCGTCTCTTACATATTGGGTTCTATTGTTATTTAGTGTGTCCTACCTTTAATATATAGTGCCCCTCCATCAGCAGTCATTTAATATCTAACAAGAGAGGATTAAGTTATCGGCTGGGCACTGTGAGTAGCAAAAATAATGAGAATGCGCTTTTGCAAGCAACAGTGCTATTTTTATATATATATATATATATATATATATATACATATATACACACGCACACACACACACACATTTTATATATATAATAGAAGACACTACATAATACGAGACAGTATCATACATAACTGAAGGGAATGCTACCTAATAAGGGACAGCGTTATATATATAACTAGACAGGACACTATATAATAAGGGATAGTGCTATACAGTTAGGTCCAGAAATCTTTGGACAGTGACACAATTTTGGCGAGTTGGGCTCTGCATGCCACCACATTGGATTTGAAATGAAACCTCTACAACAGAATTCAAGTGCAGATTGTAACGTTTAATTTGAAGGTTTGAACAAAAATATCTGATAGAAATTGTAGGAATTGTCACATTTCTTTACAAACACTCCACATTTTAGGAGGTCAAAAGTAATTGGACAAATAAACCAAACCCAAACAAAATATTTTTATTTTCAATATTTTGTTGCGAATCCTTTGGAGGCAATCACTGCCTTAAGTCTGGAACCCATGGACATCACCAAACGCTGGGTGTCCTCCTTCTTATTGCTTTGCCAGGCCTTTACAGCCACAGGCTTCAGGTCTTTCTTGTTTGTGGGTCTTTCCGTCTTAAGTCTGGATTTGAGCAAGTGAAATGCATGCTCAATTGGGTTAAGATCTGGTGATTGACTTGGCCATTGCAGAATGTTCCACTTTTTTGCACTCATGATCTCCTGGGTAGCTTTGGCTGTATGCTTGGGGTCATTGTCCATCTGTACTATGAAGCGCCGTCCGATCAACTTTGCGGCATTTGGCTGAATCTGGGCTGAAAGTATATCCCGATACACTTCAGAATTCATCCGGCTACTCTTGTCTGCTGTTATGTCATCAATAAACACAAGTGACCCAGTGCCATTGAAAGCCATGCATGCCCATGCCATCACGTTGCCTCCACCATGTTTTACAGAGGATGTGGTGTGCCTTGGATCATGTGCCGTTCCCTTTCTTCTCCAAACTTTTTTCTTCCCATCATTCTGGTACAGGTTGATCTTTGTCTCATCTGTCCATAGAATACTTTTCCAGAACTGAGCTGGCTTCATGAGGTGTTTTTCAGCAAATTTAACTCTGGCCTGTCTATTTTTGGAATTGATGAATGGTTTGCATCTAGATGTGAACCCTTTGTATTTACTTTCATGGAGTCTTCTCTTTACTGTTGACTTAGAGACAGATACACCTACTTCACTGAGAGTGTTCTGGACTTCAGTTGATGTTGTGAACGGGTTCTTCTTCACCAAAGAAAGTATGCGGCGATCATCCACCACTGTTGTCATCCGTGGACGCCCAGGCCTTTTTGAGTTCCCAAGCTCACCAGTCAATTCCTTTTTTCTCAGAATGTACCCGACTGTTGATTTTGCTACTCCAAGCATGTCTGCTATCTCTCTAATAAATGTTTTCTTTTTTTTCAGCCTCAGGATGTTCTGCTTCACCTCAATTTAGAGTTCCTTAAACCGCATGTTGTCTGGTCACAGCAACAACTTCCAAATGCAAAACCACACACCTGTAATCAACCCCAGACCTTTTAACTAGTGATGAGAGAGTACTAAAAAGCTCGGGTGCTCGAAGCTCGGGCCGAGCCTCCCAAGATACTCGTGTACTCGGCCCGAGCAACGAGCCCAATGTTATCCTATGGGAGACCCGAGTATTTTTGTGAAATGACCCCCCGGCAGCATGGAGAAACCCTAAAAATGTCACAAAAGTCTCAGAAGAGTGCTCAAATGACATGGCAACAGCATGGGGAAGACCCCTTGAAGCATTTATCACTGAAAAGTCACAGCTGTGAACAATTTTGTCCGCGTTTTACGCCATTTTTACGGACTCACCAGAAAACCTTCCAAAATGACCCCAAAATGATTTTTCATGGCGGAAATGTTAAGGGCACATACCCAATAGTGAGATAGAGCTGGTGTATGTTACTTTTTGAGATTAATACATGAAAGATTTTACGTGAAAACATTGTGTGGCACTCCGATGTCCCTGAGAAGAGACGTACATGAAGGCCTCTTGAGTCTAATGTGCCCATTTTGAGGAAGTGAGTCTTTGTAGTATTTTCCTTTGCCAGGGCAGTCCAAAATTGTGAGGTTCACCAATGCCCCTGCATACAGACGTGCATGAGGGCCTGTAAACCTGAAGTGCCCATTGTAAGGAAGTGGGTCTATTGTAGTATAGCCCTTAGGCAGGGCAGCCAAAAATTGGGAGGCTCCACGTTGTCCCTGGATAGAGACGTGCATGAGGGCCTGTAAACCTGAAGTGCCCATTGTAAGGAAGTGGGTCTATTGTAGTATAGCCCTTAGGCAGGGCAGCCAAAAATTGGGAGGCTCCACGTTGTCCCTGGATAGAGACGTGCATGAGGGCCTGTAAACCTGAAGTGCCCATTGTAAGGAAGTGGGTCTATTGTAGTATAGCCCTTAGGCAGGGCAGCCAAAAATTGGGAGGCTCCACGTTGTCCCTGGATAGAGACGTGCATGAGGGCCTGTAAACCTGAAGTGCCCATTGGAAGGAAGTGGGTCTATTGTAGTATAGCCCTTAGGCAGGGCAGCCAAAAATTGGGAGGCTCCACGTTGTCCCTGGATAGAGACGTGCATGAGGGCCTGTAAACCTGAAGTGCCCATTGGAAGGAAGTGGGTCTATTGTAGTATAGCCCTTAGGCAGGGCAGCCAAAAATTGGGAGGCTCCACGTTGTCCCTGGATAGAGACGTGCATGAGGGCCTGTAAACCTGAAGTGCCCATTGGAAGGAAGTGGGTCTATTGTAGTATAGCCCTTAGGCAGGGCAGCCAAAAATTGGGAGGCTCCACGTTGTCCCCTGGATAGAGACGTGCATGATGGCCTGTAAACTGAAGTGCCCATTGGAAGGAAGTGGGTCTATTGTAGTATAGCCCTTAGGCAGGGCAGCCAAAAATTGGGAGGCTCCACGTTGTCCCTGGATAGAGACGTGCATGAGGGCCCGTAAACCTGAAGTGCCCATTGTAAGGAAGTGGGTCTATTGTAGTATAGCCCTTAGGCAGGGCAGCCAAAAATTGGAGGCTCCACGTTGTCCCTGGGTAGAGACGTGCATGAGGGCCTCAAAACATTAAGTGTCCATTGTCAGGAAGTGGGTGTATTATAGTATAGCCCTTAGGCAGGGCAGCCAAAAAATGGGAGGCTCCACGTTGTCCCTGGGTAGAGACGTGCATGAGGGCCTCAAAACATTAAGTGTCCATTGTCAGGAAGTGGGTCTATTGTAGTATAGCCCTTAGGCAGGGCAGCCAAAAATTGGGAGGCTCCACGTTGTCCCTGGGTAGAGACGTGCATGAGGGCCTCAAAACATTAAGTGTCCATTGTCAGGAAGTGGGTGTATTATAGTATAGCCCTTAGCAGGGCAGCCAAAAATTGGGAGGCTCCACGTTGTCCCTGGGTAGAGACATGCATGAGGGCCTCAAAACATTAAGTGTCCATTGTCAGGAAGTGGTGTATTATAGTATAGCCCTTAGGCAGGGCAGCCAAAATTGGGAGGCTCCACGTTGTCCCTGGGTAGAGACGTGCATGAGGGCCTCAAAACATTGTTCCCATTGCAAAGGAGCGGGTCTCCTGTCGTTGTAATGTCCATTCTGCAAAGAATGGGCGAAAAAATTTACCACTGGGGGTATACCTGAAACAAAGGCCTAAGTATTGCAATTTGTAACGGTCATCATGGTGGCGCATGAGGAGAAGGAGGAGCAGTCCAGTGATTATCCAAAGTCCAGAAGTGTGTACCCATGGGTGAGTGGAGGTACATGGCAAACTTTAAATTCCGCTCTCATTTGCTGGTGGTGTGGTGAAGTCTGGCCCAATCCAACCCTTGTTCATCTTGATCAGAGTCAGCCTGTCAGCATTTTCAGTTGACAGGCGGGTGCGTTTATCTGTAATGATTCCACCTGCGGCACTAAAAACACGCTCTGACAAAACGCTAGCGGCAGGCAGGCAGGACTTCCAAGGCGTAGAGAGCCAATTCATGCCACGTGTCCAGCTTGGATACCCAATAATTATAAGGCACAGAGGAATGTCGGAGTACTGTTGTTCGATCTGCAAGGTACTCCTTCAGCATCTGGGCAAACTTAGGATTTCTTGTGGCACTACCCCGCACCTCAGGGGCTGTGGTACGTGAGGGGCTGAGAAAACTGTCCCACATCTTAAAGACTGTTCCCCTACCTCTGGCGGATTGGACTTGTGCCTCTCTCGGCTGTACGCCTCGGTTGTCCACTGATTCCTGACCTATGCCGCTAGCGTTTTGTGAGGGGAATGCTTTGCCTACTTCCGTGACTATGGCCTTCTGGAACTGCTGCATTTTGGTTGACCTCTCCTCCACGGGAATAAGAGACAAAAAGTTCTCCTTGTAGCGTGGTCTAACAGTGTTACCAACCAGTAATGATTGTCGGCCAAGATGTTCTTAACGCGACGGTCACGAGACAGGCAGCTTACCATAAAGTCAGCCATGTGCGCCAGACTCTTAACAGCCAGGACTTCAGTAGCCTGACCAACAAGATGACTGAACATGCTGTCCTCCTCCTCCTCCTCTCCTCCTCATCTACCCTGTCCTCTAGCCAGCCACGCTGAACCGAGGATATGACTGGTGTGCATGTCATATCCTCAATTTGCCGGAGAGTTGCTCCATGTCTTCATCCTCCTCCTCGTCATAGTCCTCCACTGCACGTTGTGATGAGACGAGGCTGGGCTGTGTGTTATCACCCACACCCACTACTGTTTCTTGCTGCAACTCATCGCGCTCCGCCTGCAATGCATCATGTTTGTTTTTCAGCAGAGACCGTTTTAGAAGGCAGAGTAGCGGTATGGTGACGCTAATAATGGCGTCATCACCACTCACCATCTTGGTGGAGTCCTCAAAGTTTTGGAGGATGGTACATAGGTCTGACATCCATCTCCACTCCTCAGGTGTTATGTGTGGAATTTGAACCATTTCCCGACGGCTTAGGTGATGCAGGTACTCAACAACTGCCCTCTTCTGCTCACATATCCTGACCAACATGTGCAGAGTTGAATTCCAATGCGTGGGGACATCACACACCAGTCTGTGAGCCGGAAGATGCAAACTGCGCTGAAAGCCGGCAAGGCCGGCTGAAGCAGTAGGTGACTTTCGAAAATGTGCAGACAGGCGGCGAACTTTTACCAGCAGATCAGACAGCTCTGGGTATGACTTTAGAAACCGCTGAACCACGAGGTTGAGCACATGGGCCACGCATGGAACATGTGTCAGCTGGCCTCGCCTCAAAGCCGCCACCAGGTTCCGGCCATTGTCACACACGACCTTTCCTGGCTTTAGGTTCAGAGGTGTGAGCCAGTGATCTGCCTGCTGTTTCAGAGCTGTCCACAGCTCTTCTGCATTGTGGGGTTTGTCACCTATGCAGATTAGCTTCAGCACAGCCTGTTGCCGCTTCGCCGAGGCAGTGCTGCAGTGCTTCCAGCTTGGGACTGGTGTGGAGGGTAAAGTGGATCAGGATGCGCAGGAGGAGGAGGAGGCTGAAGAGCATGACATTCCGGAGCTGTAGAGTGTGGGTGAAACCCTGACTGAGGTAGGGCCTGCAAACCTTGGTGTGGGAAGGACGTGTTCCGTCCCTCGCTCAGACTGGGTCCCAGCTTCCACAATATTAACCCAGTGTGCCGTCAACGAGATGTAGCGGCCTTGCCCACAAGCACTTGTCCACGTGTCTGTGGTTAGGTGGACCTTGGCTGAAACAGCGTTGTTCAGGGCACGTGTGATGTTTTGTGACACGTGGTTATGCAACGCGGGGACGGCACACCGGGAGAAATAGTGGCGGCTGGGGACCGAGTAACGTGGGACAGCTGCCGCCATCAGGTCACGGAATGCTTCTGTCTCCACCAGCCTAAAAGGCAACATTTCCAGCGCAAGCAGTCGCGAAATGTTAGCATTTAGAACTGTGGCATGTGGGGTGTTGGCAGTGTATTTGCGCCTGCGTTCAAAGGTTTGCTGAATGGATAACTGAACGCTGCGCTGGGACAAGGACGTGCTTGATGATGGTGTTCTTTCTGCGTAGGCAACTGCAGGTGCAGGAGTGGAGGAGGCTTGTTCGCAGGCAGCATGGACAGGGGATTGGCTCGCATGCACAACCAGCGAAGACGTAGCAGTGACATAAGCAAGCACTGCTCCTCGACTCTGTTGTACTTCCCACAAAGTCGGGTGCTTGGCTGACATGTGCCTGATCATGCTGGTGGTGGTCAGGCTGCTAGTTTTGGTACCCCTGCTGATGCTGGCACGGCAGGTGTTGCAAATGGCCTTTTTTGAATCATCTGGATCCAACTTAAAAAACTGCCAGACTCGGGAAGACCTAACATTTGTACAGGCACCTTGTGTCGTCGTGTTGTTCCGGGGAACGGTTGCCTGACTTCTGCCTGGGGCCACCACCCTGCTTCTTACTGCCTGTTGTGATGCTACGCCTCCCTCCCCCTGTGCACTGCTGTCCTCGCTCTGCATATCCTCCTGCCAGGTTGGGTCAGTTACTAGATCATCCACCACGTCGTCTTCCTCTTCCGCACCCTGCTCCTCCTCCTGACTTCCTGACAATTGTGTCTCATCATCGTCCACCACTTGTTGAGACACGTTGCCAACTTCGTGAGAACGTGGCTGCTCAAATATTTGGCCATCTGTACATACGATCTCCTCATGACCCACTTCAACATTAGCTGGCGAGAGGCCAGAATGTGCGAATTGAAACGTGAACAGCTCTTCCGAGTGTCCAAGTGTGGGATCATTAATGTCCGAGGAGGACGTGTACTCAGCCTGGTGGTAGGAAGGAGGATCAGGTTCAGAAATGTGCGGTGCAGTATCACGGCTACTGACACTTGACCGTGTGGAAGACAGAGTGTTTGTGGTGGTGCCAATCTGACTGGAAGCATTATCTGCTATCTGCCAACTAACAACCTGTTGACACTGGTCTTGGTTCAAGAGCGGTGTACTGCTGCGGTCCCCAAGAATTTGGGACAGGACGTGCGAGCGACTAGATGTGGCCCTTTGTTGTGGCGAAATTAGAGCTTGCCCACGACCTCGGCCTCTGCCTGCACCACCATCACGTCCACTTCCTTGTTCCTTGCCAATGCCCTTGCGCATTTTGCAATGCTGTGCTGACGTGTATATTCACTACTTGTGCGTTATATCAAAGTTTGTGGAAATTGCACACAAGTGCACCTGTACGCTGCCACCGACAGGCACACACGTGCGGTTTTAAAAACCAAGCACGGACGCAATAAGAACCTAACAGGTTTTTTTGGGGAGCGACAATTACAGACAAGTCAGACACTATCTGGACTGTTTTACACTGTGTACACCAGCCCCAGATATGATGAAGGCTGGTATACGGTCACCACTACCCTGCCTGCCTGCCTGCCTGTATACTGGTACAATAGTCCTGAGAAGGACTCTTCTGGTCACTAGCCTGTATTCCGACCTGGCTATACCCTGCCTGTATATAGCAACAGTAGTCCTGAGAAGGACTCTGCTACTGTACTCCGACCTGGCTATACCCTGCCTGCCTGTATACAACTAGAATAGTCCTGAGAAGGACTTTTGGTCACACTGTTTGCAGCCCTGCAACTGAAAAAGCTATAAAGGGCCGCAAAGCTTTCCCTGAATCAGCGACCCTCTCCCTGCACTGACAGTCTGGATAGCTGTGAGCAGAGCACAGCGCGCCGGCCGATATAAAGGCTCGGTCACGCTGTGCAGGCCGGCCAATCACTGCAATTCCACAACTAACAGGGCTGTGGCATTGCAGTGGTCTGCCAGCCAATCCCTGCATGAGGGCTGGCTCTCAAAAGAGCGCCAACATGCAGAAATGAAGACCACGAGTACAGCACGAGTATCGCGAGATTACTCGGTCCCCGCCGAGCAGCCCGAGTACAGCGATACTCGTGCGAGTACCGAGTAGTTACAAGCATGCTCGCTCATCACTACTTTTAACTACTTCATTGATTACAGGTTAACGAGGGAGACGCCTTCAGAGTTAATTGCAGCCCTTAGAGTCCCTTGTCCAATTACTTTTGGTCCCTTGAAAAAGAGGAGGCTATGCATTACAGAGCTATGATTCCTAAACCCTTTCTCCGATTTGGATGTGAAAACTCTCATATTGCAGCTGGGAGTGTGCACTTTCAGCCCATATTATATATATAATTGTATTTCTGAACATGTTTTTGTAAACAGCTAAAATAACAAAACTTGTGTCACTGTCCAAATATTTCTGGACCTAACTGTACATAATAAGAGAGGATGCTATCTTATAAGGGAGGTTCTATACATAACTAGAGAGGACGGCATATAATAATGAACAGCACCATATATAACATGAGAGGATGCTAATAAGAAACAGTGCTATATATAGTAAAAGAGGAAACTATGTAAATAAGGATGGCGCTTTACACTAAATACTAATGGACTGGGCTATACATAAGGCTACATGCTTGCATCAATGTGAAGTCTCGTGTGTGGCCTGACTTTATTTTCTCGGACAGCGCACAGGCCCATTCCTCATAACCATATGAGAACAGCACATGCTCTGAGTCTCTCAGATCTCATTCTTAGATCCGTGGAATGACAAATTGTGGGGTAGTAGAGGACTTGATCAGGAACATGTAATGAATTATGGGGTGGGGAGGAGGCTATCAGGGCCATATAATGAATTGTGGGGTGATGGGTCACTGTTGGGGGTCATATAATGAATTGTGGGGTGGGGGATTATACTATCAGGGCCATATAGTGAATTGTGGGGTAGGGGAGGAGGCTATCAGGGCCATATAATGAATTGTGGGGTTGGGGAGGAGGCTTTCAGGACCATATAATGAATTGTGGGGTGGGGAAAGATGCTATCAGGGCCATATATTGATTTATGGGGTGGGGAGGTGGTTATCAAGGCCATATAATGAATTGTGGGGTAGTGGAGGATGCTATCATACTCAGCATCCTCCAACCACCCAATTTATTTTCAATCCATATTTAACGTTCTCCTCAATCTGTTCCACCCCTTACTCCGATCCCAATCCTGCCTCTCCTCATTGCCCTCTCCCTAGTGTATTTAGATGGATTTCTGTGTCTTCATTGCCTACACTGCACAGCAGAGCCGTGGAATCACTCCCTGCCAGGAATGATGTTTGTGATGAGGATAATGTGGTGATGGGCCCCCGGGTCTCCAAGAGATGTTCAGAATTTGAGCTACTTTCTTTTATAACCTAACCCTGCTTTACTCTTCTCCTCTTTATCCATGACCTGTCTGGTGTGTTCCTTGGTTTTCATAATGCTGTTTGATCCCTAATATTCTCACACAAACAGTTGTCATACTGAGTATAAATTACACCCCGGTTCACTCAATTTACTAATGATGTGACTTCTGGAGGCGACTGGTCACTCAGGATTTTATTTAGAGGCATCAGACTACTGGGGAATGAATACTAATGCACATCAAGATTTTCAGATATATTTTTAAAATACTTAGAAAACCATTTATCATTTCCTTTTCACTTCACAAATACTTGTACTTACTGTTGGTGTCATATAAAATCCCAATAAAGTAACAAGGAAAAGTTCATGGGGTATGAATACTTTTGCAAAACACAAAGTTTAGATTGCGCTACCTATTTTATGTCAGTACTGAGCTGGAGAGAACTGAAAAGTCGATGGTACTAGAAATAAGACGTAGGACAGTGCTGGGGTGCGTATATGGATCAGATGAGACGGCTCCAATACTCGCAGGTAATAGTGCCGCACTATGTTGCATAGCTCCATGTAATACCGCCAGACAGTGCTGAAATAACAGTGCGATAAGCTGCCAGAATACCGAGTGTGATGGGAAAGAGCAGGTTGGAGATTGTGAGCAGCTGCCCAGGAGCTCCTGTACCCCGCGCCCTCTCGGTACCCGAGCACAGATCAGCTTAGATGCAGCACAATAATCTGTGACATGAGGCTGCAGATCAGAGCCGCCTGCTGCGCGGATTCCACAATGGACGCAACGAGCAAAGCTCCTGTGTGACCACAGCGCCCCCTAGAGACCGAGAGCCGGAACGTGAGGAGCACAGAAAAAGAAAGGACAGAAAGGAGTCAGGACACGCAGAGCATCGCAGCTATGATAGAAAGGAGTCAGGACCCGCAGAGCATCGCAGCTATGATAGAAAGGAGTCAGGACCCGCAGAGCATCGCAGCTATGATAGAAAGGAGTCAGGACACGCAGAGCATCGCAGCTATGATAGAAAGGAGTCAGGACACGCAGAGCATCGCAGCTATGATAGAAAGGAGTCAGGACCCGCAGAGCATCGCAGCTATGATAGAAAGGAGTCAGGACCCGCAGAGCATCACAGCTATGATAGAAAGGAGTCAGGACACGCAGAGCATCGCAGCTATGATAGAAAGGAGTCAGGACACGCAGAGCATCGCAGCTATGATAGAAAGGAGTCAGGACCCGCAAAGCATCGCAGCTATGATAGAAAGGAGTCAGGACCCGCAGAGCATCGCAGCTATGATAGAAAGGAGTCAGGACACGCAGAGCATCGCAGCTATGATAGAAAGGAGTCAGGACCCGCAGAGCATCGCAGCTATGATAGAAAGGAGTCAGGACCCGCAAAGCATCGCAGCTATGATAGAAAGGAGTCAGGACCCGCAGAGCATCGCAGCTATGATAGAAAGGAGTCAGGACACGCAGAGCATTGCAGCTATGATAGAAAGGAGTCAGGACCCGCAGAGCATCGCAGCTATGATAGAAAGGAGTCAGGTCACGCAGAGCATCGCAGCTATGATAGAAAGGAGTCAGGACACGCAGAGCATCGCAGCTATGATAGAAAGGAGTCAGCACCCGCAGAGCATCGCAGCTATGATAGAAAGGAGTCAGGACACGCAGAGCATCGCAGCTATGATAGAAAGGAGTCAGGACCCGCAGAGCATCGCAGCTATGATAGAAAGGAGTCAGGACCCGCAAAGCATCGCAGCTATGATAGAAAGGAGTCAGGACACGCAGAGCATCGCAGCTATGATAGAAAGGAGTCAGGACACGCAGAGCATCGAAGCTATGATAGAAAGGAGTCAGGACACGCAGAGCATCGCAGCTATGATAGAAAGGAGTCAGGACACGCAGAGCATCGAAGCTATGATAGAAAGGAGTCAGGACACGCAGAGCATCGAAGCTATGATAGAAAGGAGTCAGGACCCGCAGAGCATCGCAGCTATGATAGAAAGGAGTCAGGATCCGCAGAGCATCGCAGCTATGATAGAAAGGAGTCAGGACACGCAGAGCATCACAGCTATGATAGAAAAGAGTCAGGACACGCAGAGCATCGCAGCTGTGATAGAAAGGAGTCAGGACACGCAGAGCATCGCAGTTATCATAGACAGGAGTCAGGACACGCAGAGCATCGCAGCTATGATAGAAAGGAGTCAGGACCCGCAGAGCATCGCAGCTATGATAGAAAGGAGTCAGGACACGCAGAGCATCGCAGCTATGATAGAAAGGAGTCAGGACACGCAGAGCATCACAGCCATGATAGAAAAGAGTCAGGACCCGCAGAGTATCGCAGCTATGATAGAAAAGAGTCAGGACACGCAGAGCATCGCAGCTATGATAGAAAGGAGACAGGACACGCAGAGCATCGCAGCTATGACAGAAAGGGGTCAGGACACGCAGAGTATCGCAGCTATGATAGAAAGGAGTCAGGACCCGCAGAACATCACAGCTATAATAGAAAGGAGCCAGGACCCGCAGAGCATCGCAGCTATGATAGAAAAGAGTCAGGACATGCAGAGCATCACAGCTATGATAGAAAGGAGTCAGGACACGCAGAGCATCGCAACTGTGATAGAAAGGAATCAGGACACGCAGAGCATCGCAGCTATGATAGAAAGGAGCCAGGACACGCAGAGCATCACAGCTATGATAGAAAGGAGTCAGGACATGCAGAGCATCGCAGCTATGATAGAAAGGAGTCAGGACACGCAGAGCATCGCAGCTAGGATAGAAAAGGGTCAGGACACGCAGAGCATCGCAGCTATGATAGAAAGGAGTCAGGACACGCAGAGCATCACAGCTAGGATAGAAAGGAGTCAGGACACGCAGAGCATCGCATCTATGATAGAAAGGAGTCAGGACATGCAGAGCATCGCAGCTATGATAGAAAGGAGTCAGGACACGCAGTGCATCGCAGCTATGATAGAATGGAGTCAGGACATGCAGAGCATCGCAGCTATGATAGAAAAGAGTCAGGACACGCAGAGCAGCACAGCTATGATAGAAAGGAGTCAGGACATGCAGAGCATCGCAGCCATGATAGAAAGGAGTCAGGACACGCAGAGCATCGCAGCTATGATAGAAAGGAGTCAGGACATGCAGAGCATCGCAGCTATGATAGAAAGGAGTCAGGACACGCAGAGCATCGCAGCCATGATAGAAAAGAGTCAGGACACGCAGAGCATCGCAGCTATGATAGAATGGAGTCAGGACCTGTAGAGCATCGCAGCTATGATAGAAAGGAGCCAGGACACGCAGAGCATCGCAGCTATGATAGAAAAGAGTCAGGACCCGCAGAGCATCACAGCTATGATAGAAAGGAGTCAGGACCCGCAGAGCATCGCAGCTATGATAGAAAGGAGTCAGGACATGCAGAGGATCGCAGCTATGATAGAAAGGAGCTAGGACATGCAGAGCATCGCAGCTATGATAGAAAGGAGTCAGGACCCGCAGAGCATTGCAGCTATGATAGAAAAGAGTCAGGACCCGCAGAGCATTGCAGCTATGATAGAAAGGAGTCAGGACCCGCAGAGCATCACAGCTATGATAGAAAGGAGTCAGGACACGCAGAGCATCGCAGCTATGATAGAAAGGAGTCAGGACACGCAGAGCATCGCAGCTATGATAGAAAGGAGTCAGGACACGCAGAGCATCACAGCTATGATAGAAAGGAGTCAGGACACGCAGAACATCACAGCTATGATAGAAAGGAGTCAGGACACGCAGAACATCGCAGCTATGATAGAAAGGAGTCAGGACACGCAGAACATCACAGCTATGATAGAAAGGAGTCAGGACACGCAGAACATCACAGCTATGATAGAAAGGAGTCAGGACACGCAGAGCATCACAGCTATGATAGAAAGGAGCCAGGACACGCAGAGCATCACAGCTATGATAGAAGGGAGTCAGGACCCGCAGAGCATCGCAGCTATGATAGAAAGGAGTCAGGACACGCAGAGCATCGCAGCTATGATAAAAAGGAGTCAGGACACGCAGAGCATCGCAGCTATGATAAAAAGGAGTCAGGACACGCAGAGCATCGCAGCTATGATAGAAAGGAGTCAGGAGACGCGGAGCATCGCAGCTATGATAGAAAGGAGTCAGGACACGCAGAGCATCACAGCTATGATAGAAAGGAGTCAGGACACGCAGAGCATCGCAGCTATGATAGAAAGGAGTCAGGACCCGCAGAGCATTGCAGCTATGTTAGAAAGGAGTCAGGACATGCAGAGCATCGCAGCTATGATAGAAAGGAGTCAGGACACGCAGAGCATCGCAGCTATGATAGAAAGGAGTCAGGACCCGCAGATCATCGCAGCTATGATAGAAAGGAGTCCGGACCCGCAGAGCATCGAAGCTATGATAGAAAGGAGTCAGGACACGCAGAGCATCGCAGCCATGATAGAAAAGAGTCAGGACACGCAGAGCATCGCAGCTATGATAGAAAGGAGTCAGGAGTCAGGACACGCAGAGCATCGCAGCTATGATAGAAAGGAGTCAGGAGTCAGGACACGCAGAGCATCGCAGCTATGATAGAAAGGAGTCAGGAGTCAGGACACGCAGAGCATCACAGCTATGATAGAAAGGAGTCAGGACCCGCAGAGCATCGCAGCTATGATAGAAAGGAGTCAGGACACGCAGAGCATCGCAGCTATGATAGAAAGGAGTCAGGACACGCAGAGCATCACAGCCATGATAGAAAAGAGTCAGGACACGCAGAGCATCGCAGCTATGATAGAAAGGAGTCAGGACACGCAGAGCATCGCAGCTAGGATAGAAAGGAGTCAGGACACGCAGAGCATCGCAGCTATGATAGAAAGGAGTCAGGACCCGCAGAGCATCGCAGCTATGATAGAAAGGAGTCAGGACACGCAGAGCATCACAGCTATGATAGAAAGGAGTCAGGACACGCAGAGCGTCACAGCTATGATAGAAAGGAGTCAGGACACGCAGAGCATCGCAGCTATCATTGAAAGGAGTCAGGACATGCAGAGCATCGCAGCTATGATAGAAAGGAGTCAGGACACGCAGAGCATCGCAGCTATGATAGAAAGGAGTCAGGACACGCAGAGCATCGCAGCTAGGATAGAAAAGGGTCAGGACACGCAGAACATCGCAGCTATGATAGAAAGGAGTCAGGACACGCAGAGTATCGCAGCTATGATAGAAAAGAGTCAGGACACGCAGAGCATCGCAGCTATGATAGAAAGGAGCCAGGACACGCAGAGCATCGCAGCTATGATAGAAATGTGTCAGGACACGCAGAGCATCGCAGCTAGGATAGAAAAGGGTCAGGACACGCAGAGCATCGCAGCTATGATAGAAAGGAGTCAGGACACGCAGAGCATCACAGCTAGGATAGAAAGGAGTCAGGACATGCAGAGCATCGCATCTATGATAGAAAGGAGTCAGGACACGCAGAGCATCGCAGCCATGATAGAAAAGAGTCAGGACACGCAGAGCAGCACAGCTATGATAGAATGGAGTCAGGACATGCAGAGCATCGCAGCCATGATAGAAAGGAGTCAGGACCTGCAGAGCATCGCAGCTATGATAGAAAGGAGCTAGGACCTGCAAAGCATCGCAGCTATGATAGAAAGGAGTCAGTACCCGCAGAGCATCGCAGCTATGATAGAAAAGAGTCAGGACCCGCAGAGCATCACAGCTATGATAGAAAGGAGTCAGGACACGCAGAGCATCGCAGCTATGATAGAAAGGAGCTAGGACATGCAGAGCATCGCAGCTATGATAGAAAGGAGTCAGGACCCGCAGAGCATTGCAGCTATGATAGAAAAGAGTCAGGACCCGCAGAGCATCACAGCTATGATAGAAAGGAGTCAGGACACGCAGAGCATCGCAGCTATGATAGAAAGGAGCTAGGACATGCAGAGCATCGCAGCTATGATAGAAAGGAGTCAGGACCCGCAGAGCATTGCAGCTATGATAGAAAAGAGTCAGGACCCGCAGAGCATCACAGCTATGATAGAAAGGAGTCAGGACACGCAGAGCATCACAGCTATGACAGAAAGGAGCTAGGACATGCAGAGCATCGCAGCTATGATAGAAAGGAGTCAGGACCCGCAGAGCATCACAGCTATGATAGACAGGAGTCAGGACACGCAGAGCATCACAGCTATGATAGAAAGGAGTCAGGACACGCAGACCATCGCAGCTATGATAGAAAGGAGTCAGGACCCGCAGAGCATCACAGCTATGATAGAAAGGAGTCAGGACATGCAGAGCATCGCAGCTATGATAGAAAGGAGTCAGGACACGCAGAACATCACAGCTATGATAGAAAGGAGTCAGGACCCGCAGAGCATCGCAGCTATGATAGAAAGGAGTCAGGACACGCAGAGCATCGCAGCTATGATAGAAAGGAGTCAGGACCCGCAGAGCATCGCAGCTATGATAGAAAGGAGTCAGGACACGCAGAGCATCGCAGCTATGATAGAAAGGGGTCAGGACACGCAGAGCATCGCAGCTATAATAGAAAGGAGTCAGGACACGTAGAGCATCACAGCTATGATAGAAAGGAGTCAGGACATGCAGCGCATCGCAGCTATGATAGAAATGAGTCAGGACACTCAGAGCATCGCAGCTATGATAGAAAGGAGCCAGGACACGCAGAGCATCGCAGCTATAATAGAAAGGAGTCAGGACACGTAGAGCATCACAGCTATGATAGAAAGGAGTCAGGACCCGCAGAGCATCGCAGCTATGATAAAAAGGAGTCAGGACCCGCAGAGCATCGAAGCTATGATAGAAAGGAGTCAGGACCCGCAGAGCATCGCAGCTATGATAGAAAGGAGTCAGGACCCGCAGAGCATCGCAGCTATGATAGAAAGGAGTCAGGACACGCAGAGCATCACAGCTATGATAGAAAGGAGTCAGGACACGCAGAGCATCGCAGCTATGATAGAAAGGAGTCCTGACACGCAGAGCATCGCAGCTATGATAGAAAGGAGTCAGGACCCGCAGAGCATCACAGCTATGATAGAAAGGAGTCAGGACACGCAGAGCATCGCAGCTATGATAGAAAGGAGTCAGGACACGCAGAGCATCGCAGCTATGATAGAAAGGAGTCAGGATCCGCAGAGCATCGCAGCTATGATAGAAAGGAGTTAGGACCCGCAGAGCATCGCAGCTATGATAGAAAGGAGTCAGGACACGCAGAGCATCTCAGCTATGATAGAAAGGGGTCAGGACACGCAGAGCATCGCAGCTATGTTAGAAAGGAGTCAGGACCCGCAGAACATCACAGCTATGATAGAAAGGAGTCAGGACACGCAGAGCATCGCACCTATGATAGAAATGAGTCAGGACACGCAGAGCATCGCAGCTATGATAGAAAGGAGCCAGGACACGCAGAGCATCACAGCTATAATAGAAAGGAGCCAAGACACGCAGAGCATCGCAGCTATGATAGAAATGAGTCAGGACACGCAGAGCATCTCAGCTGTGATAGAAAGGAGTTAGGACACGCAGAGCATCGCAGCTATGATAGAAAGGAGTCAGGACACGCAGAGCATCACAGCTATGATATAAAGGAGTCAGGACACGCAGAGCATCGCAGCTATGATAGAAAGGAGTCAGGACACGCAGAGCATCGCAGCTATGATAGAAAGGAGTCAGGACTTGCAGAGCATCCCAGATATGATAGAAAGGAGTCAGGACACGCAGAGCATCGCAGCTATGATAGAAAGGAGTCAGGACCCGCAGAGCATCGCAGCTATGATAGAAAGGAGTCAGGACACGCAGAGCATCGCAGCTATGATAGAAAGGAGTCAGGACACGCAGAGCATCGCAGCTATGATAGAAAGGAGTCAGGACCCGCAGAGCATCGCAGCTATGATAGAAAGGAGTCAGGACACGCAGAGCATCACAGCTATGATAGAAAGGAGTCAGGACCCGCAGAGCATCACAGCTATGATAGAAAGGAGTCAGGACACGCAGAGCATCGCAGCTATGATAGAAAGGAGTCTGGACACGCAGAGCATCACAGCTATGAGAAAAAGGAGTCAGGACATGCAGAGCATCGCAGCTATGATAGAAAGGAGTCAGGACACGCAGAGCATCACAGCTATGATTGAAAGGAGTCAGGACACGCAGAGCATCGCAGCTATGATAGAAAGGAGTCAGGACACGCAGAGCATCGCAGCTATGATAGAAAGGAGTCAGGACCCGCAGAGCATCGTAGCTATGATAGAAAGGAGTCAGGACCCACAGAGCATCGCAGCTATGATAGAAAGGAGTCAGGACCCGCAGAGCATCGCAACTATGATAGAAATGAGTCAGGACACGCAGAGCATCGCAGCTATGATAGAAAGGAGTCAGGACCCGCAGAGCATCGCAGCTATGATAGAAAGGAGTCAGGACACGCAGACCATCGCAGCTATGATAGAAAGGAGTCAGGACCCGCAGAGCATCACAGCTATGATAGAAAGGAGTCAGGACACGCAGAGCATCGCAGCTATGATAGAAAGGAGTCAGGACACGCAGAACATCACAGCTATGATAGAAAGGAGTCAGGACCCGCAGAGCATCGCAGAGCATCGCAGCTATGATAGAAAGGAGTCAGGACACGCAGAGCATCGCAGCTATGATAGAAAGGAGTCAGGACACGCAGAGCATCACAGCTATGATAGAAAGGAGTCAGGACCCGCAGAGCATCGCAGCTATGATAGAAAGGAGTCAGGACCCGCAGAGCATCGCAGCTATGATAGAAAGGAGTCAGGACACACAGAGCATCACAGCTATGATAGAAAGGGGTCAGGACCCGCAGAGCATCACAGCTATGATAGAAAGGAGTCAGGACACGCAGAGCATCGCAGCTATGATAGAAAGGAGTCAGGACCCGCAGAGCATCGCAGCTATGATAGAAAGGAGTCAGGACACGCAGAGCATCGCAGCTATGATAGAAAGGGGTCAGGACACGCAGAGCATCGCAGCTATAATAGAAAGGAGTCAGGACATGCAGCGCATCGCAGCTATGATAGAAAGGAGTCAGGACACTCAGAGCATCGCAGCTATGATAGAAAGGAGCCAGGACACGCAGAGCATCGCAGCTATAATAGAAAGGAGTCAGGACACGTAGAGCATCACAGCTATGATAGAAAGGAGTCAGGACCCGCAGAGCATCGCAGCTATGATAAAAAGGAGTCAGGACCCGCAGAGCATCGAAGCTATGATAGAAAGGAGTCAGGACCCGCAGAGCATCGCAGCTATGATAGAAAGGAGTCAGGACCCGCAGAGCATCGCAGCTATGATAGAAAGGAGTCAGGACACGCAGAGCATCACAGCTATGATAGAAAGGAGTCAGGACACGCAGAGCATCGCAGCTATGATAGAAAGGAGTCCTGACACGCAGAGCATCGCAGCTATGATAGAAAGGAGTCAGGACCCGCAGAGCATCACAGCTATGATAGAAAGGAGTCAGGACACGCAGAGCATCGCAGCTATGATAGAAAGGAGTCAGGACACGCAGAGCATCGCAGCTATGATAGAAAAGACTCAGGATCCGCAGAGCATCGCAGCTATGATAGAAAGGAGTTAGGATCCGCAGAGCATCGCAGCTATGATAGAAAGGAGTCAGGACACGCAGAGCATCTCAGCTATGATAGAAAGGGGTCAGGACACGCAGAGCATCGCAGCTATGTTAGAAAGGAGTCAGGACCCGCAGAACATCACAGCTATGATAGAAAGGAGTCAGGACACGCAGAGCATCACAGCTATAATAGAAAGGAGTCAGGACACGCAGAGCATCGCACCTATGATAGAAATGAGTCAGGACACGCAGAGCATCGCAGCTATGATAGAAAGGAGCCAGGACACGCAGAGCATCACAGCTATAATAGAAAGGAGCCAAGACACGCAGAGCATCGCAGCTATGATAGAAATGAGTCAGGACACGCAGAGCATCTCAGCTGTGATAGAAAGGAGTTAGGACACGCAGAGCATCGCAGCTATGATAGAAAGGAGTCAGGACACGCAGAGCATCACAGCTATGATATAAAGGAGTCAGGACACGCAGAGCATCGCAGCTATGATAGAAAGGAGTCAGGACACGCAGAGCATCGCAGCTATGATAGAAAGGAGTCAGGACTTGCAGAGCATCCCAGATATGATAGAAAGGAGTCAGGACACGCAGAGCATCGCAGCTATGATAGAAAGGAGTCAGGACCCGCAGAGCATCGCAGCTATGATAGAAAGGAGTCAGGACACGCAGAGCATCGCAGCTATGATAGAAAGGAGTCAGGACACGCAGAGCATCGCAGCTATGATAGAAAGGAGTCAGGACCCGCAGAGCATCGCAGCTATGATAGAAAGGAGTCAGGACACGCAGAGCATCACAGCTATGATAGAAAGGAGTCAGGACCCGCAGAGCATCACAGCTATGATAGAAAGGAGTCAGGACAAGCAGAGCATCGCAGCTATGATAGAAAGGAGTCTGGACACGCAGAGCATCACAGCTATGAGAGAAAGGAGTCAGGACATGCAGAGCATCGCAGCTATGATAGAAAGGAGTCAGGACACGCAGAGCATCACAGCTATGATTGAAAGGAGTCAGGACACGCAGAGCATCGCAGCTATGATAGAAAGGAGTCAGGACACGCAGAGCATCGCAGCTATGATAGAAAGGAGTCAGGACCCGCAGAGCATCGTAGCTATGATAGAAAGGAGTCAGGACCCGCAGAGCATCGCAGCTATGAAAGAAAGGAGTCAGGACCCGCAGAGCATCGCAACTATGATAGAAATGAGTCAGGACACGCAGAGCATCGCAGCTATGATAGAAAGGAGTCAGGACCCGCAGAGCATCGCAGCTATGATAGAAAGGAGTCAGGACACGCAGACCATCGCAGCTATGATAGAAAGGAGTCAGGACCCGCAGAGCATCACAGCTATGATAGAAAGGAGTCAGGACACGCAGAGCATCGCAGCTATGATAGAAAGGAGTCAGGACACGCAGAACATCACAGCTATGATAGAAAGGAGTCAGGACCCGCAGAGCATCGCAGAGCATCGCAGCTATGATAGAAAGGAGTCAGGACACGCAGAGCATCGCAGCTATGATAGAAAGGAGTCAGGACACGCAGAGCATCACAGCTATGATAGAAAGGAGTCAGGACCCGCAGAGCATCGCAGCTATGATAGAAAGGAGTCAGGACACACAGAGCATCACAGCTATGATAGAAAGGAGTCAGGACCCGCAGAGCATCGCAGAGCATCGCAGCTATGATAGAAAGGAGTCAGGACCCGCAGAGCATCACAGCTATGATAGAAAGGAGTCAGGACACGCAGAGCATCACAGCTATGATAGAAAGGAGTCAGGACCCGCAGAGCATCGCAGCTATGATAGAAAGGAGTCAGGACACACAGAGCATCACAGCTATGATAGAAAGGAGTCAGGACCCGCAGACCATCGCAGCTATGATAGAAAGGAGTCAGGACACGCAGAACATCACAGCTATGATAGAATGGAGTCAGGACACGCAGAGCATCGCAGCTATGATAGAAAAGAGTCAGGACACGCAGAGCATCGCAGCTATGATAGAAAGGAGTCAGGACACGCAGAGCATCGCAGCTATGATAGAAAGGAGTCAGGACACACAGAGCATCACAGCTATGATAGAAAGGGGTCAGGACACGCAGAGCATCGCAGCTATGATAGAAAGGAGTCAGGACACGCAGAGTATCGCAGCTATAATAGAAAGGAGTCAGGACATGCAGCGCATCGCAGCTATGATAGAAATGAGTCAGGACACGCAGAGCATCGCAGCTATGATAGAAAGGAGTCAGGACCCGCAGAGCATCGCAACTATGATAGAAAGGAGCCAGGACACGCAGAGCATCACAGCTATGATAGAAAGGAGTCAGGACCCGCAGAGCATCGCAGCTATGATAGAAAGGAGTCAGGACCCGCAGAGCATCGAAGCTATGATAGAAAGGAGTCAGGACCCGCAGAGCATCGCAGCTATGATAGAAAGGAGTCAGGACCCGCAGAGCATCGCAGCTATGATAGAAAGGAGTCAGGACACGCAGAGCATCACAGCTATGATAGAAAGGAGTCCTGACACGCAGAGCATCGCAGCTATGATAGAAAGGAGTCAGGACCCGCAGAGCATCACAGCTATGATAGAAAGGAGTCAGGACACGCAGAGCATCGCAGCTATGATAGAAAGGAGTCAGGACACGCAGAGCATCGCAGCTATGATAGAAAGGAGTCAGGATCCGCAGAGCATCGCAGCTCTGATAGAAAGGAGTTAGGACCCGCAGAGCATCGCAGCTATGATAGAAAGGAGTCAGGACACGCAGAGCATCTCAGCTATGATAGAAAGGGGTCAGGACACGCAGAGCATCGCAGCTATGTTAGAAAGGAGTCAGGACCCGCAGAACATCACAGCTATGATAGAAAGGAGTCAGGACACGCAGAGCATCACAGCTATAATAGAAAGGAGTCAGGACACGCAGAGCATCGCACCTATGATAGAAATGAGTCAGGACACGCAGAGCATCGCAGCTATGATAGAAAGGAGCCAGGACACGCAGAGCATCACAGCTATAATAGAAAGGAGCCAGGACACGCAGAGCATCACAGCTATGATAGAAAGGAGTCAGGACACGCAGAGCATCTCAGCTGTGATAGAAAGGAGTCAGGACACGCAGAGCATCGCAGCTATGATAGAAAGGAGTCAGGACACGCAGAGCATCACAGCTATGATAGAAATGAGTCAGGACACGCAGAGCATCTCAGCTGTGATAGAAAGGAGTCAGGACACGCAGAGCATCGCAGCTATGATAGAAAGGAGTCAGGACACGCAGAGCATCACAGCTATGATATAAAGGAGTCAGGACACGCAGAGCATCGCAGCTATGATAGAAAGGAGTCAGGACACGCAGAGCATCGCAGCTATGATAGAAAGGAGTCAGGACTTGCAGAGCATCCCAGATATGATAGAAAGGAGTCAGGACACGCAGAGCATCGCAGCTATGATAGAAAGGAGTCAGGACCCGCAGAGCATCGGAGCTATGATAGAAAGGAGTCAGGACACGCAGAGCATCGCAGCTATGATAGAAAGGAGTCAGGACACGCAGAGCATCGCAGCTATGATAGAAAGGAGTCAGGACCCGCAGAGCATCACAGCTATGATAGAAAGGAGTCAGGACACGCAGAGCATCGCAGCTATGATAGAAAGGAGTCTGGACACGCAGAGCATCACAGCTATGAGAGAAAGGAGTCAGGACATGCAGAGCATCGCAGCTATGATAGAAAGGAGTCAGGACACGCAGAGCATCACAGCTATGATTGAAAGGAGTCAGGACACGCAGAGCATCGCAGCTATGATAGAAAGGAGTCAGGACACGCAGAGCATCGCAGCTATGATAGAAAGGAGTCAGGACCCGCAGAGCATCGTAGCTATGATAGAAAGGAGTCAGGACCCGCAGAGCATCGCAGCTATGATAGAAAGGAGTCAGGACCCGCAGAGCATCGCAGCTATGATAGAAAGGAGTCAGGACACGCAGAGCATCGCAGCTATGATAGAAAGGAGTCAGGACCCGCAGAGCATCGCAGCTATGATAGAAAGGAGTCAGGACACGCAGACCATCGCAGCTATGATAGAAAGGAGTCAGGACCCGCAGAGCATCACAGCTATGATAGAAAGGAGTCAGGACACGCAGAGCATCGCAGCTATGATAGAAAGGAGTCAGGACACGCAGAGCATCGCAGCTATGATAGAAAGGAGTCAGGACACGCAGAGCATCGCAGCTATGATAGAAAGGAGTCAGGACCCGCAGAGCATCGCAGCTATGATAGAAAAGAGTCAGGACACACAGAGCATCACAGCTATGATAGAAAGGGGTCAGGACACGCAGAGCATCGCAGCTATGATAGAAAGGAGTCAGGACACGCAGAGCATCGCAGCTATAATAGAAAGGGGTCAGGACACGCAGAGCATCGCAGCTATGATAGAAATGAGTCAGGACACGCAGAGCATCACAGCTATGATAGAAAGGAGTCAGGACACGCAGAGCATCACAGCTATGATAGAAAGGAGTCAGGACCCGCAGAGCATCACAGCTATGATAGAAAGGAGTCAGGACCCGCAGAGCATCGCAACTATGATAGAAAGGAGCCAGGACACGCAGAGCATCACAGCTATGATAGAAAGGAGTCAGGACCCGCAGAGCATCGCAGCTATGATAGAAAGGAGTCAGGACCCGCAGAGCATCGAAGCTATGATAGAAAGGAGTCAGGACCCGCAGAGCATCGCAACTATGATAGAAAGGAGTCAGGACCCGCAGAGCATCGAAGCTATGATAGAAAGGAGTCAGGACCCGCAGAGCATCGCAGCTATGATAGAAAGGAGTCAGGACCCGCAGAGCATCGCAGCTATGATAGAAAGGAGTCAGGATACGCAGCGCATCGCAGCTATGATAGAAATGAGTCAGGACACGCAGAGCATCGCAGCTATGATAGAAAGGAGCCAGGACACGCAGAGCATCACAGCTATAATAGAAAGGAGCCAGGACACGCAGAGCATCACAGCTATGATAGAAAGGAGTCAGGATCCGCAGAGCATCGCAGCTATGATAGAAAGGAGTCAGGACCCGCAGAGCATCGAAGCTATGATAGAAAGGAGTCAGGACACGCAGAGCATCGCAGCTATGATAGAAAGGAGTCAGGACCCGCAGAGCATCACAGCTATGATAAAAAGGAGTCAGAACACGCAGAGCATCGCAGCTATGATAGAAAGGAGTCAGGAAACACAGAGCATCACAGCTATGATAGAAAGGAGTCAGGACCCGCAGAGCATCGCAGCTATGATAGAAAGGAGTCAGGACACGCAGAGCATCGCAGCTATGATAGAAAGGAGTCAGGACCCGCAGAGCATCGCAGCTATGATAGAAAGGAGTCAGGACCCGCAGAGCATCGCAGCTATGATAGAAAGGAGTCAGGACACGCAGAGCATCTCAGCTGTGATAGAAAGGAGTCAGGACACGCAGAGCATCGCAGCTATGATAGAAAGGGGTCAGGACACGCAGAGCATCACAGCTATGATAGAAAGGAGTCAGGACACGCAGAGCATCGCAGCTATGATAGAAAGGAGTCAGGACACGCAGAGCATCGCAGCTATGATAGAAAGGAGTCCGGACCCGCAGAGCATCGCAGCTATGATAGAAAGGAGTCAGGACACGCAGAGCATCGCAGTTATCATAGAAAGGAGTCAGGACACGCAGAGCATCGCAGCTATGATAGAAAGGGGTCAGGAAACGCAGAGCATCGCAGCTATGATAGAAAGAAGTCAGGACCCGCAGAGCATCGCAGCTATGATAGAAAGGAGTCAGGACACGCAGAGCATCAAAGCTATGATAGAAAGGAGTCAGGACCCGCAGAGCATCACAGCTATAATAGAAAGGAGTCAGGACACGCAGAGCATCGCAGCTATGATAGAAAGGAGTCAGGACCCGCAGAGCATCGCAGCTATGATAGAAAGGAGTCAGGACACGCAGAGCATCGCAGCTATGATAGAAAGGAGTCAGGACACGCAGAGCATCGCAGCTATGATAGAAAGGAGTCAGGACACGCAGAGCATCGCAGCTATGATAGAAAGGAGTCAGGACCCGCAGAGCATCGCAGCTATGATAGAAAGGAGTCAGGACACGCAGAGCATCACAGCTATGATAGAAAGGAGTCAGGACCCGCAGAGCATCACAGCTATGATAGAAAGGAGTCAGGACACGCAGAGCATCGCAGCTATGATAGAAAGGAGTCTGGACACGCAGAGCATCACAGCTATGATAGAAAGGAGTCAGGACATGCAGAGCATCGCAGCTATGATAGAAAGGAGTCAGGACACGCAGAGCATCACAGCTATGATTGAAAGGAGTCAGGACACGCAGAGCATCGCAGCTATGATAGAAAGGAGTCAGGACACGCAGAGCATCGCAGCTATGATAGAAAGGAGTCAGGACCCGCAGAGCATCGTAGCTATGATAGAAAGGAGTCAGGACCCGCAGAGCATCGCAGCTATGATAGAAAGGAGTCAGGACCCGCAGAGCATCGCAGCTATGATAGAAATGAGTCAGGACACGCAGAGCATCGCAGCTATGATAGAAAGGAGTCAGGACCCGCAGAGCATCGCAGCTATGATAGAAAGGAGTCAGGACACGCAGACCATCGCAGCTATGATAGAAAGGAGTCAGGACACGCAGAGCATCACAGCTATGATAGAAAGCAGTCAGGACACGCAGAGCATCGCAGCTATGATAGAAAGGAGTCAGGACACGCAGAACATCACAGCTATGATAGAAAGGAGTCAGGACCCGCAGAGCATCGCAGCTATGATAGAAAGGAGTCAGGACACGCAGAGCATCGCAGCTATGATAGAAAGGAGTCAGGACCCGCAGAGCATCGCAGCTATGATAGAAAGGAGTCAGGACACACAGAGCATCACAGCTATGATAGAAAGGAGTCAGGACACGCAGAGCATCACAGCTATGATAGAAAGGAGTCAGGACACGCAGAGCATTGCAGCTATGATAGAAAGGAGTCAGGACACGCAGAGCATCGCAGCTATGATAGAAAGGAGTCAGGACCCGCAGAGCATCGCAGCTATGATAGAAAGGAGTCAGGACACACAGAGCATCACAGCTATGATAGAAAGGAGTCAGGACACGCAGAGCATTGCAGCTATGATAGAAAGGAGTCAGGACACACAGAGTATCACAGCTATGATAGAAAGGGGTCAGGACACGCAGAGCATCGCAGCTATGATAGAAAGGAGTCAGGACACGCAGAGCATCGCAGCTATAATAGAAAGGAGTCAGGATCCGCAGAGCATCGCAGCTATGATAGAAAGGAGTTAGGACCCGCAGAGCATCGCAGCTATGATAGAAAGGAGTCAGGACACGCAGAGCATCTCAGCTATGATAGAAAGGGGTCAGGACACGCAGAGCATCACAGCTATAATAGAAAGGAGTCAGGACACGCAGAGCATCTCAGCTATGATAGAAAGGGGTCAGGACACGCAGAGCATCGCAGCTATGTTAGAAAGGAGTCAGGACCCGCAGAACATCACAGCTATGATAGAAAGGAGTCAGGACACGCAGAGCATCACAGCTATAATAGAAAGGAGCCAGGACACGCAGAGCATCGCAGCTATGATAGAAATGAGTCAGGACACGCAGAGCATCTCAGCTGTGATAGAAAGGAGTTAGGACACGCAGAGCATCGCAGCTATGATAGAAAGGAGTCAGGACACGCAGAGCATCACAGCTATGATATAAAGGAGTCAGGACACGCAGAGCATCGCAGCTATGATAGAAAGGAGTCAGGACACGCAGAGCATCGCAGCTATGATAGAAAGGAGTCAGGACTTGCAGAGCATCCCAGATATGATAGAAAGGAGTCAGGACACGCAGAGCATCGCAGCTATGATAGAAAGGAGTCAGGACCCGCAGAGCATCGCAGCTATGATAGAAAGGAGTCAGGACACGCAGAGCATCGCAGCTATGATAGAAAGGAGTCAGGACACGCAGAGCATCGCAGCTATGATAGAAAGGAGTCAGGACACGCAGAGCATCGCAGCTATGATAGAAAGGAGTCAGGACCCGCAGAGCATCGCAGCTATGATAGAAAGGAGTCAGGACACGCAGAGCATCACAGCTATGATAGAAAGGAGTCAGGACCCGCAGAGCATCACAGCTATGATAGAAAGGAGTCAGGACACGCAGAGCATCGCAGCTATGATAGAAAGGAGTCTGGACACGCAGAGCATCACAGCTATGATAGAAAGGAATCAGGACATGCAGAGCATCACAGCTATGATAGAAAGGAGTCAGGACACGCAGAGCATCACAGCTATGATAGAAAGGAGTCAGGACACGCAGACCATCGCAGCTATGATAGAAAGGAGTCAGGACCCGCAGAGCATCGTAGCTATGATAGAAAGGAGTCAGGACCCGCAGAGCATCACAGCTATGATTGAAAGGAGTCAGGACACGCAGAGCATCGCAGCTATGATAGAAAGGAGTCAGGACACGCAGAGCATCGCAGCTATGATAGAAAGGAGTCAGGACCCGCAGAGCATCACAGCTATGATAGAAAGGAGTCAGGACACGCAGAGCATCGCAGCTATGATAGAAAGGAGTCAGGACACGCAGAACATCACAGCTATGATAGAAAGGAGTCAGGACCCGCAGAGCATCGCAGAGCATCGCAGCTATGATAGAAAGGAGTCAGGACACGCAGAGCATCGCAGCTATGATAGAAAGGAGTCAGGAGACGCAGAGCATCACAGCTATGATTGAAAGGAGTCAGGACACGCAGAGCATCGCAGCTATGATAGAAAGGAGTCAGGACACGCAGAGCATCGCAGCTATGATAGAAAGGAGTCAGGACCCGCAGAGCATCGTAGCTATGACAGAAAGGAGTCAGGACCCGCAGAGCATCGCAGCTATGATAGAAAGGAGTCAGGACCCGCAGAGCATCGCAGCTATGATAGAAAGGAGTCAGGACACGCAGAGCATCGCAGCTATGATAGAAAGGAGTCAGGACCAGCAGAGCATCGCAGCTATGATAGAAAGGAGTCAGGACACGCAGACCATCGCAGCTATGATAGAAAGGAGTCAGGACCCGCAGAGCATCACAGCTATGATAGAAAGGAGTCAGGACACGCAGAGCATCGCAGCTATGATAGAAAGGAGTCAGGACACGCAGAACATCACAGCTATGATAGAAAGGAGTCAGGACCCGCAGAGCATCGCAGAGCATCGCAGCTATGATAGAAAGGAGTCAGGACACGCAGAGCATCGCAGCTATGATAGAAAGGAGTCAGGACCCGCAGAGCATCGCAGCTATGATAGAAAGGAGTCAGGACACGCAGAGCATCGCAGCTATGATAGAAAGGAGTCAGGACCAGCAGAGCATCGCAGCTATGATAGAAAGGAGTCAGGACACGCAGACCATCGCAGCTATGATAGAAAGGAGTCAGGACCCGCAGAGCATCACAGCTATGATAGAAAGGAGTCAGGACACGCAGAGCATCGCAGCTATGATAGAAAGGAGTCAGGACACGCAGAACATCACAGCTATGATAGAAAGGAGTCAGGACCCGCAGAGCATCGCAGAGCATCGCAGCTATGATAGAAAGGAGTCAGGACACGCAGAGCATCGCAGCTATGATAGAAAGGAGTCAGGACCCGCAGAGCATCGCAGCTATGATAGAAAGGAGTCAGGACACACAGAGCATCACAGCTATGATAGAAAGGGGTCAGGACACGCAGAGCATCGCAGCTATGATAGAAAGGAGTCAGGACACGCAGAGCATCGCAGCTATAATAGAAAGGAGTCAGGACATGCAGCGCATCGCAGCTATGATAGAAATGAGTCAGGACACGCAGAGCATCACAGCTATGATAGAAAGGAGTCAGGACCCGCAGAGCATCACAGCTATGATAGAAAGGAGTCAGGACCCGCAGAGCATCGCAACTATGATAGAAAGGAGCCAGGACACGCAGAGCATCACAGCTATGATAGAAAGGAGTCAGGACCCGCAGAGCATCGCAGCTATGATAGAAAGGAGTCAGGACCCGCAGAGCATCGAAGCTATGATAGAAAGGAGTCAGGACCCGCAGAGCATCGCAACTATGATAGAAAGGAGTCAGGACCCGCAGAGCATCGAAGCTATGATAGAAAGGAGTCAGGACCCGCAGAGCATCGCAGCTATGACAGAAAGGAGTCAGGACCCGCAGAGCATCGCAGCTATGATAGAAAGGAGTCAGGATACGCAGCGCATCGCAGCTATGATAGAAAGGAGCCAGGACACGCAGAGCATCACAGCTATAATAGAAAGAAGCCAGGACACGCAGAGCATCACAGCTATGATAGAAAGGAGTCAGGATCCGCAGAGCATCGCAGCTATGATAGAAAGGAGTCAGGACCCGCAGAGCATCGAAGCTATGATAGAAAGGAGTCAGGACCCGCAGAGCATCACAGCAATGATAGAAAGGAGTCATAACACGCAGAGCATCGCAGCTATGATAGAAAGGAGTCAGGACCCGCAGAGCATCACAGCTATGATAAAAAGGAGTCAGAACACGCAGAGCATCGCAGCTATGATAGAAAGGAGTCAGGAAACACAGAGCATCACAGCTATGATAGAAAGGAGTCAGGACCCGCAGAGCATCGCAGCTATGATAGAAAGGAGTCAGGACCCGCAGAGCATCGCAGCTATGATAGAAAGGAGTCAGGACACGCAGAGCATCTCAGCTGTGATAGAAAGGAGTCAGGACACGCAGAGCATCGCAGCTATGATAGAAAGGGGTCAGGACACGCAGAGCATCACAGCTATGATAGAAAGGAGTCAGGACACGCAGAGCATCGCAGCTATGATAGAAAGGAGTCAGGACACGCAGAGTATCGCAGCTATGATAGAAAGGAGTCCGGACCCGCAGAGCATCGCAGCTATGATAGAAAGGAGTCAGGACACGCAGAGCATCGCAGTTATCATAGAAAGGAGTCAGGACACGCAGAGCATCGCAGCTATGATAGAAAGGAGTCAGGACACGCAGAACATCGCAGCTATGATAGAAAGGAGTCAGGACCCGCAGAGCATCGGAGCTATGATAGAAAGGAGTCAGGACCCGCAGAGCATCACAGCTATGATAGAAAGGAATCAGGACACGCAGAGCATCACAGCTATGATAGAAAGAAGTCAGGACCCGCAGAGCATCGCAGCTATGATAGAAAGGAGTCAGGACACGCAGAGCATCAAAGCTATGATAGAAAGGAGTCAGGACCCGCAGAGCATCACAGCTATAATAGAAAGGAGTCAGGACACGCAGAGCATCGCAGCTATGATAGAAAGGAGTCAGGACCCGCAGAGCATCACAGTTATGATAGAAAGGAGTCAGGACACGCAGAGCATCGCAGCTATACTAGAAAGGAGTCAGGACACGCAGAGCATCACAGCTATGATAGAAAGGAGTCAGGACATGCAGAGCATCGCAGCTATGATAGAAAGGAGTCAGGACACACAGAGCATCACAGCTATGATAGAAAGGAGTCAGGACACGCAGAGCATCGCAGCTATGATAGAAAGGAGTCAGGACACGCAGAGCATCGCAGCTATGATAGAAAGGAGTCAGGACCCGCAGAGCATAGTAGCTATGATAGAAAGGAGTCAGGACCCGCAGAGCATCGCAGCTATGATAGAAAGGAGTCAGTACACGCAGAGCATCGCAGCTATGCTAGGAAGGAGTCAGGACACGCAGAGCATCGCAGCTATGATAGAAAGGAGTCAGAACCCGCAGAGCATTGCAGCTATGATAGAACGGATTCAGGACCCGCAGAGCATCACAGCTATGACAGAAAGGAGTCAGGACACGCAGAGCATCGCAGCTATGATAGAAAGGAGCCAGGACACGCAGAGCATCGCAGCTATGATAGAAAGGAGTCAGGACCCGCAGAGCATCGCAGCTATGATAGAAAGGAGTCAGGACCCGCAGAGCATCGCAGCTATGATAGAATGGAGTCAGGACACGCAGAGCATCTCAGCTGTGATAGAAAGGAGTCAGGACACGCAGAGCATCGCAGCTATGATAGAAAGGGGTCAGGACACGCAAAGCATCACAGCTATGATAGAATGGAGTCAGGACACGCAGAGCATCGCAGCTATGATAGAATGGAGTCAGGACACGCAGAGCATCGCAGCTATGATAGAAAGGAGCCAGGACACGCAGAGCATCGCAGCTATGATAGAAAGGAGTCAGGACCCGCAGAGCATCGCAGCTATGATAGAAAGGAGTCAGGACCCGCAGAGCATCGCAGCTATGATAGAAATGAGTCAGGACACGCAGAGCATCGCAGCTATGATAGAAAGGAGCCAGGACACGCAGAGCATCACAGCTATAATAGAAAGAAGCCAGGACACGCAGAGCATCACAGCTATGATAGAAAGGAGTCAGGATCCGCAGAGCATCGCAGCTATGATAGAAAGGAGTCAGGACCCGCAGAGCATCGAAGCTATGATAGAAAGGAGTCAGGACCCGCAGAGCATCGCAGCTATGATAGAAAGGAGTCAGGACACGCAGAGCATCGCAGCTATGATAGAAAGGAGTCAGGACTTGCAGAGCATCGCAGCTATGATAGAAATGAGTCAGGACACGCAGAGCATCGCAGCTATGATAGAAAGGAGTCAGGACACGCAGAGCATCACAGCTATAATAGAAAGGAGTCAGGACACGCAGAGCATCGCAGCTATGATAGAAAGGAGTCAGGACACGCAGAGCATCACAGCAATGATAGAAAGGAGTCATAACACGCAGAGCTTCGCAGCTATGATAGAAAGGAGTCAGGACACGCAGAGCATCGCAGCTATGATAGAAAGGAGTCAGGACCCGCAGAGCATCACAGCTATGATAAAAAGGAGTCAGAACACGCAGAGCATCGCAGCTATGATAGAAAGGAGTCAGGAAACACAGAGCATCACAGCTATGATAGAAAGGAGTCAGGACCCGCAGAGCATCGCAGCTATGATAGAAAGGAGTCAGGACCCGCAGAGCATCGCAGCTATGATAGAAAGGAGTCAGGACCCGCAGAGCATCGCAGCTATGATAGAAAGGAGTCAGGACACGCAGAGCATCTCAGCTGTGATAGAAAGGAGTCAGGACACGCAGAGCATCGCAGCTATGATAGAAAGGGGTCAGGACACGCAGAGCATCACAGCTATGATAGAAAGGAGTCAGGACACGCAGAGCATCGCAGCTATGATAGAAAGGAGTCAGGACACGCAGAGTATCGCAGCTATGATAGAAAGGAGTCCGGACCCGCAGAGCATCGCAGCTATGATAGAAAGGAGTCAGGACACGCAGAGCATCGCAGTTATCATAGAAAGGAGTCAGGACACGCAGAGCATCGCAGCTATGATAGAAAGGGGTCAGGAAACGCAGAGCATCGCAGCTATGATAGAAAGAAGTCAGGACCCGCAGAGCATCGCAGCTATGATAGAAAGGAGTCAGGACACGCAGAGCATCAAAGCTATGATAGAAAGGAGTCAGGACCCGCAGAGCATCACAGCTATAATAGAAAGGAGTCAGGACACGCAGAGCATCGCAGCTATGATAGAAAGGAGTCAGGACCCGCAGAGCATCACAGTTATGATAGAAAGGAGTCAGGACACGCAGAGCATCGCAGCTATACTAGAAAGGAGTCAGGACACGCAGAGCATCACAGCTATGATAGAAAGGAGTCAGGACATGCAGAGCATCGCAGCTATGATAGAAAGGAGTCAGGACACACAGAGCATCACAGCTATGATAGAAAGGAGTCAGGACACGCAGAGCATCGCAGCTATGATAGAAAGGAGTCAGGACACGCAGAGCATCGCAGCTATGATAGAAAGGAGTCAGGACCCGCAGAGCATAGTAGCTATGATAGAAAGGAGTCAGGACCCGCAGAGCATCGCAGCTATGATAGAAAGGAGTCAGTACACGCAGAGCATCGCAGCTATGCTAGGAAGGAGTCAGGACACGCAGAGCATCGCAGCTATGATAGAAAGGAGTCAGAACCCGCAGAGCATTGCAGCTATGATAGAACGGATTCAAGACCCGCAGAGCATCACAGCTATGACAGAAAGGAGTCAGGACACGCAGAGCATCGCAGCTATGATAGAAAGGAGCCAGGACACGCAGAGCATCGCAGCTATGATAGAAAGGAGTCAGGACCCGCAGAGCATCGCAGCTATGATAGAAAGGAGTCAGGACCCGCAGAGCATCGCAGCTATGATAGAATGGAGTCAGGACACGCAGAGCATCTCAGCTGTGATAGAAAGGAGTCAGGACACGCAGAGCATCGCAGCTATGATAGAAAGGGGTCAGGACACGCAAAGCATCACAGCTATGATAGAATGGAGTCAGGAAACGCAGAGCATCGCAGAGCATCGCAGCTATGATAGAAATGAGTCAGGACACGCAGAGCATCGCAGCTATGATAGCAAGGAGCCAGGACACGCAGAGCATCACAGCTATAATAGAAAGGAGCCAGGACACGCAGAGCATCGCAGCTATGATAGAAAGGAGTCAGGACTCGCAGAGCATCGCAGCTATGATAGAAAGGAGTCAGGACCCACAGAGCATCGCAGCTATGATAGAAAGGAGTCAGGACTCGCAGAGCATCGCAGCTATGATAGAAAGGAGTCAGGACACGCAGAGCATCAAAGCTATGATAGAAAGGAGTCAGGACCCGCAGAGCATCACAGCTATGATAGAAAGGAGTCAGGACACGCAGAGCATCGCAGCTATGATAGAAAGGAGTCAGGACACGCAGAGCATCAAAGCTATGATAGAAAGGAGTCAGGACCCGCAGAGCATCACAGCTATGATAGAAAGGAGTCAGGACTCGCAGAGCATCGCAGCTATGATAGAAAGGAGTCAGGACATGCAGAGCATCACAGCTATGATAGAAAGGAGTCAGGACAGGCAGAGCATCGCAGCTATGATAGAAAGGAGTCAGGACATGCAGAGCATCACAGCTATGATAGAAAGGAGTCAGGACCCGCAGAGCATCGCAGCTATGATAGAAAGGAGTCAGGAGACGCAGAGCATCGCAGCTATGATAGAAAAGGAGTCAGGACACGCAGAGCAGCAAAGCTATGATAGAAAGGAGTCAGGACACGCAGAGCATCACAGCTATAATAGAAAGGAGCCAGGACACGCAGAGCATCGCAGCTATGATAGAAAGGAGTCCGGACCCGCAGAGCATCGCAGCTATGATAGAAAGGAGTCAGGACACGCAGAGCATCGCAGTTATCATAGAAAGGAGTCAGGACACGCAGAGCATCGCAGCTATGATAGAAAGGGGTCAGGAAACGCAGAGCATCGCAGCTATGATAGAAAGAAGTCAGGACCCGCAGAGCATCGCAGCTATGATAGAAAGGAGTCAGGACACGCAGAGCATCAAAGCTATGATAGAAAGGAGTCAGGACCCGCAGAGCATCACAGCTATAATAGAAAGGAGTCAGGAGACGCAGAGCATCGCAGCTATGATAGAAAGGAGTCAGGACCCGCAGAGCATCACAGTTATGATAGAAAAGAGTCAGGACACGCAGAGCATCGCAGCTATACTAGAAAGGAGTCAGGACACGCAGAGCATCACAGCTATGATAGAAAGGAGTCAGGACATGCAGAGCATCGCAGCTATGATAGAAAGGAGTCAGGACACACAGAGCATCACAGCTATGATAGAAAGGAGTCAGGACACGCAGAGCATCGCAGCTATGATAGAAAGGAGTCAGGACACGCAGAGCATCGCAGCTATGATAGAAAGGAGTCAGGACCCGCAGAGCATAGTAGCTATGATAGAAAGGAGTCAGGACCCGCAGAGCATCGCAGCTATGATAGAAAGGAGTCAGTACACGCAGAGCATCGCAGCTATGCTAGGAAGGAGTCAGGACACGCAGAGCATCGCAGCTATGATAGAAAGGAGTCAGAACCCGCAGAGCATTGCAGCTATGATAGAACGGATTCAAGACCCGCAGAGCATCACAGCTATGACAGAAAGGAGTCAGGACACGCAGAGCATCGCAGCTATGATAGAAAGGAGCCAGGACACGCAGAGCATCGCAGCTATGATAGAAAGGAGTCAGGACCCGCAGAGCATCGCAGCTATGATAGAAAGGAGTCAGGACCCGCAGAGCATCGCAGCTATGATAGAATGGAGTCAGGACACGCAGAGCATCTCAGCTGTGATAGAAAGGAGTCAGGACACGCAGAGCATCGCAGCTATGATAGAAAGGGGTCAGGACACGCAAAGCATCACAGCTATGATAGAATGGAGTCAGGACACGCAGAGCATCGCAGCTATGATAGAATGGAGTCAGGACACGCAGAGCATCGCAGCTATGATAGAAAGGAGTCTGGAGACGCAGAGCATCGCAGCTATGATAGAAAGGAGTCAGGACACGCAGAGCATCGCAGTTATCATAGACAGGAGTCAGGATACGCAGAGCATCGCAGCTATGATAGAAAGGGGTCAGGAAACGCAGAGCATCGCAGAGCATCGCAGCTATGATAGAAATGAGTCAGGACACGCAGAGCATCGCAGCTATGATAGCAAGGAGCCAGGACACGCAGAGCATCACAGCTATAATAGAAAGGAGCCAGGACACGCAGAGCATCGCAGCTATGATAGAAAGGAGTCAGGACTCGCAGAGCATCGCAGCTATGATAGAAAGGAGTCAGGACCCACAGAGCATCGCAGCTATGATAGAAAAGAGTCAGGACTCGCAGAGCATCGCAGCTATGATAGAAAGGAGTCAGGACACGCAGAGCATCAAAGCTATGATAGAAAGGAGTCAGGACCCGCAGAGCATCACAGCTATGATAGAAAGGAGTCAGGACACGCAGAGCATCGCAGCTATGATAGAAAGGAGTCAGGACCCGCAGAGCATCACAGCTATGATAGAAAGGAGTCAGGACCCGCAGAGCATCACAGCTATGATAGAAAGGAGTCAGGACCTGCAGAGCATCGCAGCTATGATAGAAAGGAGTCAGGACCCGCAGAGCATCACAGCTATGATAGAAAGGAGTCAGGACACGCAGAGCATCGCAGCTATGATAGAAAGGAGTCAGGACACGCAGAGCATCAAAGCTATGATAGAAAGGAGTCAGGACCCGCAGAGCATCACAGCTATGATAGAAAGGAGTCAGACTCGCAGAGCATCGCAGCTATGATAGAAAGCAGTCAGGACAACGCAGAGCAGCAAAGCTATGATAGAAAGGAGTCAGGACCCGCAGAGCATCACAGCTATGATAGAAAGGAGTCAGGACACGCAGAGCATCACAGCTATAATAGAAAGGAGCCAGGACACGCAGAGCATCGCAGCTATGATAGAAAGGAGTCAGGACTCGCAGAGCATCGCAGCTATGATAGAAAGGAGTCAGGACCTGCAGAGCATCGCAGCTATGATAGAAAGGAGTCAGGACCCGCAGAGCATCGCAGCTATGATAGAAAGGAGTCAGGACCCGCAGAGCATCACAGCTATGATAGAAAGGAGTCAGGACACGCAGAGCATCGCAGCTATGATAGAAAGGAGTCAGGACACGCAGAGCATCGCAGCTATGATAGAAAGGAGTCAGGACCCGCAGAGCATCGCAGCTATGATAGAAAGGAGTCAGGACCCGCAGAGCATCGCAGCTACGATAGAAAGGAGTCAGGACACGCAGAGCATCTCAGCTGTGATAGCAAAGGAGTCAGGACACGCAGAGCATCGCAGCTATGATAGAAAGGGGTCAGGACACGCAGAGCATCACAGCTATGATAGAAAGGAGTCAGGACACGCAGAGCATCGCAGCTATGATAGAAAGGAGTCAGGACACGCAGAGCATCGCAGCTATGATAGAAAGGAGTCAGGACCCGCAGAGCATCGCAGCTATGATAGAAAGGAGTCAGGACACGCAGAGCATCACAGCTATGATAGAAAGGAGTCAGGACACGCAGAGCATCGCAGCTATGATAGAAAGGAGCCAGGACACGCAGAGCATCACAGCTATAATAGAAAGGAGCCAGGACACGCAGAGCATCACAGCTATGATAGAAAGGAGTCAGGACCCGCAGAGTATCGCAGCTATGATAGAAAGGAGTCAGGAACCGCAGAGCATCGAAGCTATGATAGAACGAGTCAGGACCCGCAGAGCATCGCACCTATGATAGAAAGGAGTCAGGACCCGCAGAGCATCGCAGCTATGATAGAAAGGAGTCAGGACACGCAGAGTATCGCAGCTATGATAGAAAAAAGTCAGGACACGCAGAGCATCACAGCTATGATAGAAAGGAGTCAGGACACGCAGAGCATCGCAGTGTTGATAGAAAGGAGTCAGGACCCGCAGAGCATCGCAGAGCATCGCAGCTATGATAGAAAGGAGTCAGGACCCGCAGAGCATCGCAGCTATCATAGAAAGGGGTCAGGACACGCAGAGCATCGCAGCTATGATAGAAAGGAGTCAGGACACGCAGAGCATCGCAGCTATAATAGAAAGGAGTCAGGACACGCAGCGCATCGCAGCTATGATAGAAATGAGTCAGGACAACGCAGAGCATCGCAGCTATGATAGAAAGGAGCCAGGACACGCAGAGCATCGCAGCTATGATAGAAAGGAGTCAGGACCCGCAGAGCATCGCAGCTATCATAGAAAGGGGTCAGGACACGCAGAGCATCGCAGCTATGATAGAAAGGAGTCAGGACACGCAGAGCATCACAGCTATAATAGAAAGGAGCCAGGACACGCAGAGCATCACAGCTATGATAGAAAGGAGTCAGGACCCGCAGAGCATCGCAGCTATGATAGAAAGGAGTCAGGACCCGCAGAGCATCGAAGCTATGATAGAAAGGAGTCAGGACCCGCAGAGCATCAGAGCAATGATAGAAAGGAGTCAGGACACGCAGAGCATCGCAGCTATGATAGAAAGGAGTCAGGACACGCAGAGCATCGCAGCTATGATAGAAAGGAGTCAGGACCCGCAGAGCATCACAGCTATGATAAAAAGGAGTCAGGACACGCAGAGCATCGCAGCTATGATAGAAAGGAGTCAGGAAACACAGAGCATCACAGCTATGATAGAAAGGAGTCAGGACCCGCAGAGCATCGCAGCTATGATAGAAAGGAGTCAGGACCCGCAGAGCATCGCAGCTATGATAGAAAGGAGTCAGGACACGCAGAGCATCTCAGCGGTTATAGAAAGGAGTCAGGACACGCAGAGCATCGCAGCTATGATAGAAAGGAGTCAGGACCCGCAGAGCATCGCAGCTATGATAGAAAGGAGTCAGGACACGCAGAGCATCTCAGCTGTTATAGAAAGGAGTGAGGACACGCAGAGCATCGCAGCTATGATAGAAAGGGGTCAGGACACGCAGAGCATCACAGCTATGATAGAAAGGAGTCAGGACACGCAGAGCATCGCAGCTATGATAGAAAGGAGTCAGGACACGCAGAGCATCGCAGCTATGATAGAAAGGAGTCTGGACACGCAGAGCATCGCAGTTATCATAGAAAGAAGTCAGGACCCGCAGAGCATCGCAGCTATGATAGAAAGGAGTCAGGACACGCAGAGCATCAAAGCTATGATAGAAAGGAGTCAGGACCCGCAGAGCATCACAGCTATGATAGAAAGGAGTCAGGACACGCAGAGCATCGCAGCTATGATAGAAAGGAGTCAGGATCCGCAGAGCATCACAGTTATGATAGAAAGGAGTCAGGACACACAGAGCATCGCAGCTATGATAGAAAGGAGTCAGGACACGCAGAGCATCGCAGCTATGATAGAAAGGAGTCAGGACACGCAGAGCATCGCAGCTATGATAGAAAGGAGTCAGGACACACAGAGCATCACAGCTATGATAGAAAGGAGTCAGGACACGCAGAGCATCGCAGCTATGATAGAAAGGAGTCAGGACACACAGAGCATCACAGCTATGATAGAAAGGAGTCAGGACACGCAGAGCATCGCAGCTATGATAGAAAGGAGTCAGGACACGCAGAGCATCGCAGCTATGATAGAAAGGAGTCAGGACCCGCAGAGCATCGTAGCTATGATAGAAAGGAGTCAGGACACGCAGAGCATCGCAGCTATGATAGAAAGGAGTCAGGACCCGCAGAGCATCGCAGCTATGATAGAAAGGAGTCAGGACCCGCAGAGCATCGCAGCTATGCTAGGAAGGAGTCAGGACACGCAGAGCATCGCAGCTATGATAGAAAGGAGTCAGAACCCGCAGAGCATCGCAGCTATGATAGAAAGGAGTCAGGACACGCAGAGCATTGCAGCTATGATAGAACGGATTCAGGACCCGCAGAGCATCACAGCCATGATAGAAAGGAGTCAGGACACGCAGAGCATCGCAGCTATGACAGAAAGGAGTCAGGACACGCAGAGCATCGCAGCTATGATAGAAAGGAGTCAGGACACGCAGAGCATCGCAGCTATGATAGAAAGGAGTCAGGACCCGCAGAGCATCGCAGCTATGATAGAAAGGAGTCAGGACCCGCAGAGCATCGCAGCCATGATAGAAAGGAGTCAGGACACGCAGAGCATCGCAGCTATAATAGAAAGGAGTCAGGACATGCAGCGCATCGCAGCTATGATAGAAATGAGTCAGGACACTCAGAGCATCGCAGCTATGATAGAAATGAGTCAGGACACGCAGAGCATTGCAGCTATGATAGAAAGGAGCCAGGACACCAGAGCATCGCAGCTATAATAGAAAGGAGTCAGGACACGTAGAGCATCACAGCTATGATAGAAAGGAGTCAGGACCCGCAGAGCATCGCAGCTATGATAGAAAGGAGTCAGGACACGCAGAGCATCGCAGCTATGATAAAAAGGAGTCAGGACCCGCAGAGCATCGAAGCTATGATAGAAAGGAGTCAGGACCCGCAGAGCATCGCAGCTATGATAGAAAGGAGTCAGGACCCGCAGAGCATCGCAGCTATGATAGAAAGGAGTCAGGACACGCAGAGCATCACAGCTATGATAGAAAGGAGTCAGGACACGCAGAGCATCGCAGCTATGATAGAAAGGAGTCCTGACACGCAGAGCATCGCAGCTATGATAGACAGGAGTCAGGACCCGCAGAGCATCACAGCTATGATAGAAAGGAGTCAGGACACGCAGAGCATCGCAGCTATGATAGAAAGGAGCCAGGACACGCAGAGCATCGCAGCTATGATAGAAAGGAGTCAGGACCCGCAGAGCATCGCAGCTATGATAGAAAGGAGTCAGGACACGCAGAGCATCGCAGCTATGATAGAAAGGAGCCAGGACACGCAGAGCATCGCAGCTATGATAGAAAGGAGCCAGGACACGCAGAGCATCACAGCTATAATAGAAAGAAGCCAGGACACGCAGAGCATCACAGCTATGATAGAAAGGAGTCAGGATCCGCAGAGCATCGCAGCTATGATAGAAAGGAGTCAGGACCCGCAGAGCATCGAAGCTATGATAGAAAGGAGTCAGGACCCGCAGAGCATCACAGCAATGATAGAAAGGAGTCATAACACGCAGAGCTTCGCAGCTATGATAGAAAGGAGTCAGGACACGCAGAGCATCGCAGCTATGATAGAAAGGAGTCAGGACCCGCAGAGCATCACAGCTATGATAAAAAGGAGTCAGAACACGCAGAGCATCGCAGCTATGATAGAAAGGAGTCAGGAAACACAGAGCATCACAGCTATGATAGAAAGGAGTCAGGACCCGCAGAGCATCGCAGCTATGATAGAAAGGAGTCAGGACCCGCAGAGCATCGCAGCTATGATAGAAAGGAGTCAGGACACGCAGAGCATCTCAGCTGTGATAGAAAGGAGTCAGGACACGCAGAGCATCGCAGCTATGATAGAAAGGGGTCAGGACACGCAGAGCATCACAGCTATGATAGAAAGGAGTCAGGACACGCAGAGCATCGCAGCTATGATAGAAAGGAGTCAGGACACGCAGAGTATCGCAGCTATGATAGAAAGGAGTCCGGACCCGCAGAGCATCGCAGCTATGATAGAAAGGGGTCAGGAAACGCAGAGCATCGCAGCTATGATAGAAAGAAGTCAGGACCCGCAGAGCATCGCAGCTATGATAGAAAGGAGTCAGGACACGCAGAGCATCAAAGCTATGATAGAAAGGAGTCAGGACCCGCAGAGCATCACAGCTATAATAGAAAGGAGTCAGGACACGCAGAGCATCGCAGCTATGATAGAAAGGAGTCAGGACCCGCAGAGCATCAAAGTTATGATAGAAAGGAGTCAGGACACGCAGAGCATCGCAGCTATGATAGAAAGGAGTCAGGACACGCAGAGCATCGCAGCTATGATAGAAAGGAGTCAGGACACGCAGAGCATCTCAGCTGTGATAGAAAGGAGTCAGGACACGCAGAGCATCGCAGCTATGATAGAAAGGGGTCAGGACACGCAGAGTATCGCAGCTATGATAGAAAGGAGTCAGGACACGCAGAGCATCACAGCTATGATAGAAAGGAGTCAGGACACGCAGAGCATCGCAGCTATGATAGAAAGGAGTCAGGACACGCAGAGTATCGCAGCTATGATAGAAAGGAGTCCGGACCCGCAGAGCATCGCAGCTATGATAGAAAGGAGTCAGGACACGCAGAGCATCGCAGTTATCATAGAAAGGAGTCAGGACACGCAGAGCATCGCAGCTATGATAGAAAGGGGTCAGGAAACGCAGAGCATCGCAGCTATGATAGAAAGAAGTCAGGACCCGCAGAGCATCGCAGCTATGATAGAAAGGAGTCAGGACACGCAGAGCATCAAAGCTATGATAGAAAGGAGTCAGGACCCGCAGAGCATCACAGCTATAATAGAAAGGAGTCAGGACACGCAGAGCATCGCAGCTATGATAGAAAGGAGTCAGGACCCGCAGAGCATCACAGTTATGATAGAAAGGAGTCAGGACACGCAGAGCATCGCAGCTATGATAGGAAGGAGTCAGGACACGCAGAGCATCGCAGCTATACTAGAAAGGAGTCAGGACACGCAGAGCATCACAGCTATGATAGAAAGGAGTCAGGACATGCAGAGCATCGCAGCTATGATAGAAAGGAGTCAGGACATGCAGAGCATCGCAGCTATGATAGAAAGGAGTCCGGACACGCAGAGCATCGCAGCTACGATAGAAAGGAGTCAGGACACGCAGAGCATCGCAGCTATGATAGAAAGGAGTCAGGACACACAGAGCATCACAGCTATGATAGAAAGGAGTCAGGACACGCAGAGCATCGCAGCTATGATAGAAAGGAGTCAGGACACGCAGAGCATCGCAGCTATGATAGAAAGGAGTCAGGACCCGCAGAGCATAGTAGCTATGATAGAAAGGAGTCAGGACCCGCAGAGCATCGCAGCTATGATAGAAAGGAGTCAGTACACGCAGAGCATCACAGCTATGCTAGGAAGGAGTCAGGACACGCAGAGCATCGCAGCTATGATAGAAAGGAGTCAGAACCCGCAGAGCATTGCAGCTATGATAGAACGGATTCAGGACCCGCAGAGCATCACAGCTATGACAGAAAGGAGTCAGGACACGCAGAGCATCGCAGCTATGATAGAAAGGAGCCAGGACACGCAGAGCATCGCAGCTATGATAGAAAGGAGTCAGGACCCGCAGAGCATCGCAGCTATGATAGAAAGGAGTCAGGACACGCAGAGCATCAAAGCTATGATAGAAAGGAGTCAGGACCCGCAGAGCATCACAGCTATAATAGAAAGGAGTCAGGACACGCAGAGCATCGCAGCTATGATAGAAAGGAGTCAGGACCCGCAGAGCATCACAGTTATGATAGAAAGGAGTCAGGACACGCAGAGCATCGCAGCTATACTAGAAAGGAGTCAGGACACGCAGAGCATCACAGCTATGATAGAAAGGAGTCAGGACATGCAGAGCATCGCAGCTATGATAGAAAGGAGTCAGGACACACAGAGCATCACAGCTATGATAGAAAGGAGTCAGGACACGCAGAGCATCGCAGCTATGATAGAAAGGAGTCAGGACACGCAGAGCATCGCAGCTATGATAGAAAGGAGTCAGGACCCGCAGAGCATAGTAGCTATGATAGAAAGGAGTCAGGACCCGCAGAGCATCGCAGCTATGATAGAAAGGAGTCAGTACACGCAGAGCATCGCAGCTATGCTAGGAAGGAGTCAGGACACGCAGAGCATTGCAGCTATGATAGAACGGATTCAAGACCCGCAGAGCATCACAGCTATGACAGAAAGGAGTCAGGACACGCAGAGCATCGCAGCTATGATAGAAAGGAGCCAGGACACGCAGAGCATCGCAGCTATGATAGAAAGGAGTCAGGACCCGCAGAGCATCGCAGCTATGATAGAAAGGAGTCAGGACCCGCAGAGCATCGCAGCTATGATAGAATGGAGTCAGGACACGCAGAGCATCTCAGCTGTGATAGAAAGGAGTCAGGACACGCAGAGCATCGCAGCTATGATAGAAAGGGGTCAGGACACGCAAAGCATCACAGCTATGATAGAATGGAGTCAGGACACGCAGAGCATCGCAGCTATGATAGAATGGAGTCAGGACACGCAGAGCATCGCAGCTATGATAGAAAGGAGTCAGGACCCGCAGAGCATCGCAGCTATGATAGAAAGGAGTCAGGACACGCAGAGCATCGCAGTTATCATAGACAGGAGTCAGGACACGCAGAGCATCGCAGCTATGATAGAAAGGGGGAATGTTAGAATACCATAAAAATCCATTAGGCAATATACATGTTCACAATGAAAAAGGAACCACGGAAAAAAGCAAGAGGGTTTAAACCGTGGACATGATGCACACCACAGGCAGCAATCAAAAACAGGAGGACAAAAGTGGCTAGTATGCAAAAGTATAACAAATATTTATTTAGTAGTAGACACATCAAATAAAAAGAATATCATGGAGAAGAGAAAAAAGACATGACATGAAGAAATTGGCACAACAGATGGTAAACAGTTAATACAAAGGTCTGCACCGGAGGCTAAAATGATGCGATACTGTGCAGTTACAATGAAAGTACAAAATCAATCACAGAAACATACCCAGTGCAGCCGGATTAACAAATAATAAAGTGCCAGTAGTGCAAACGACAGAGGTCTGGATACCCCCCTAGGAAGGGTAACGCGCGTTTCGCGTGGACAGAGTGACACGCTTCATCAGACCGTGAGGGATATGATTAGCTCCGTTACCAGGAAGTACTAAATGGGCCAGCTGACTCATCACATGGTTACTGAAGCCCAATGAATGGTGGGGAAATCGGCGCATGCGCGGTCGGCGCGGGCGCCCGGGGATGCGCACACAGCGTCAGACAGAGCGTGCACGAGAGGGGGCGTGGTCCCCAGTCCTGCACGCCGCTACCATGGAGACGCCGTCGGGCAATCCGGGACACCAGGCGCGGACCACGCATGCGCACAATACACCATCCGCGTCGAGAAGATAGCAGCTGTAAGTAAAAACCCACAGTAATTAAACACAGAATAGTGCCCGCACGGTGCCGGTAAATCACATGAAAGCGTATAACAATTTAATCCGCAACCAATGAGAATGGAATACAATAATTAGTAAAAGATTGAATATCCATGGCAAGCACTCGTGCGGAGACAAAAAGGCTCTGAAATAAATTCTTCAAACCGACGGTGGTGGTTAAATGCTGGTCACACAGAACGGAGAAGAAAACTGTGAAAAAAATGAAAAATAGGAAAAAATTAAAAACAATATAAAAACAAATAAAATTCTGGAACAGATGCCGGAGAATATCAGACAGGCAGATGTTCCAGAAAAGGAACATCGCTTTCATGTGATTTACCGGCACCGTGCGGGCACTATTCTGTGTTTAATTACTGTGGGTTTTTACTTACAGCTGCTATCTTCTCGACGCGGATGGTGTATTGTGCGCATGCGTGGTCCGCGCCTGGTGTCCCGGATTGCCCGACGGCGTCTCCATGGTAGCGGCGTGCAGGACTGGGGACCACGCCCCCTCTCGTGCACGCTCTGTCTGACGCTGTGTGCGCATCCCCGGGCGCCCGCGCCGACCGCGCATGCGCCGATTTCCCCACCATTCATTGGGCTTCAGTAACCATGTGATGAGTCAGCTGGCCCATTTAGTACTTCCTGGTAACGGAGCTAATCATATCCCTCACGGTCTGATGAAGCGTGTCACTCTGTCCACGCGAAACGCGCGTTACCCTTCCTAGGGGGGTATCCAGACCTCTGTCGTTTGCACTACTGGCACTTTATTATTTGTTAATCCGGCTGCACTGGGTATGTTTCTGTGATTGATTTTGTACTTTCATTGTAACTGCACAGTATCGCATCATTTTAGCCTCCGGTGCAGACCTTTGTATTAACTGTTTACCATCTGTTGTGCCAATTTCTTCATGTCATGTCTTTTTTCTCTTCTCCATGATATTCTTTTTATTTGATGTGTCTACTACTAAATAAATATTTGTTATACTTTTGCATACTAGCCACTTTTGTCCTCCTGTTTTTGATTGCTGCCTGTGGTGTGCATCATGTCCACGGTTTAAACCCTCTTGCTTTTTTCCGTGGTTCCTTTTTCATTGTGAACATGTATATTGCCTAATGGATTTTTATGGTATTCTAACTTTGCTTTCTGTGTTTTGCACAGTGTCTCCATTTTTGGCTATGGATTTCCATGTGCGAGAAGAGACGTGGCGGTCTCAGCTCAATGATTTTTTCAGACATGACGGTGGTGCAGATGCCAGGTCCGGTGAGGTGAGCCTGCGGGAAGAAGTGGCTAAATATAAGGGGCTCATTCACAAACGCACCAAAATATGGTGGAACCGCGCCTTTTTGGAACGGTATCTACAACAAGGACTTATACCACGAGGACTCAGGGTCCAGGTGTTCCCATCATTTGACATAGATGATAATACCTTCAAAGACAAATGGGAAGATTTCGCCAACAACTGTTCAAAGGGTTTTATTCAATTGTTATGTGATCTTAACAGCTCACAACTCCGGGCTATTGAGACTGAGACAGTTGATTTACAAAACAGGATCGTTGCGGGACTCAGTACGGAGGCCTTTAAAACTTTTGAGATGGATATTGAGAGTGATATGTCTAGGTGGGAGAAAGAGGTCAAGGACAGTAAAATTAAGAAATTCCATCGGGATGAACTTGACCTGCAATCCAACAGGGTCTATAAATGGAGGATGTCAACCGACCGTTCTAGACCGTTTAGACGATTTAATCAGAACCGATCACGCTCTAGATCTACTTCAATACGGTCGTTTACCTCAGGTGAGGAATCCTCCACAGAGGCATATGATCCCTCCACATCCGGGAATAGGATGCCTATACCCCAAAGGAGATATAAGAAGAAACAGGCGGATACGCCTAGACCTCCAACGGATCCCCCCATGACTAGACAACAACATAAAAATGCTCTACAGGTAATTAACCTGTCTTCACATTCACTTTCCCAAATTCAGGTCGAACTATTATCTAAAGGTCTCAGTTTTTCTCCCACTAACTCATTCGATTTCTTTACAGCCTTAAAGGACCTCCATATTTTCTCTCGCAAGGTCCTGTTGAAAAAGTTGCACTCAAAAAACCCTTTGTCCTTTAACTCTACTGACCGGGCCGAACAAGAAGCTCTCCAGGTGTTGGAAGACCTCTTGACTGAACAACAGGTAGACCAACAGGGTGTTTTTCCATCTTCCATCCTACCACGTTCCACACGTTTTCCTCCCTTGTCCCTCTGTTCCTCTGTAGAGATTTTCACTAGACTTGTTTCTGATGAATTTAAACTTCTTTCTACAAGACGTAGATTTGATAATCTCAACCATGCACAGAGGAGGGCACTCCGGGATTTGCAAAATCTCGATGATGTACAGATAAAACCGGCGGACAAGGGAGGAAACATTGTGGTTTGGCCTAACGGTCTGTACGAGAAAGAGGTATACCGCCAGTTACGTGATAGACAAACCTATTTGAGATTGGAGTCGAGCCCTCTGGTTCATTACTCCGATTCACTCCACCGGATACTGTGGGGAGCTTTCGAGGATGGCATCATCACTAAAAAAGTCTTTGATGGCTTATTTGTAACCTCTCCAAAGATTCCGACATTTTATCTTCTGCCCAAAATCCACAAAAATCCCGAAAACCCACCGGGGCGTCCGATCGTGTCTGGCATTGATGGTCTCTGTGATCCAGTGTGCCGATTCATAGATTACTATCTTAAGCCACTCGTTGAGACCTTACCATCTTACGCCAAAGACACGACGGACGTCCTGAACAGGGTCGACGGGATTTTTGTGGATACCGATACCCTTTTGGTGACAGCAGACATTGAGGCCCTGTATACTAGCATCAATCATGAGGATGGTTTAGAGGCGGTCCGCTTCTTTCTGGGCAACACCAACCGGGATGGCCATTTCTGTGAACTTATACTTGAGCTGCTCCGCTTCATTCTTACACACAATTTTTTCATTTTTAAAGATCGTTTTTATTTACAGACACGCGGCACTGCGATGGGCGCGGCCTGTGCGCCTTCGTACGCCAACTTGTTCCTCGGCTATTGGGAGAGGGGCATCTTTGGCGACGAGGGCGTCCAGGCGGCTGCCCATGCGCAGTGCTGGATTAGATACATCGACGATGTATTTATCCTTTGGCAGGGTACAGCGGAGCAGCTTACCTTATTTATGGACACATTGAATCATAATTCCATTAATTTAAAACTCACATTCAAATATGATTTACAGCAGATTGATTTTTTAGACATTTCCATTGGAGTTGACCCATGTCGGCAGCTACAGACTGACGTCTTCAGGAAGCCGACATCGGTCAACTCCCTTTTACATGCTTCATCCTCTCACACCTCCAGTACTATTCAAGCTATCCCGGTTGGTCAGTTTCTCAGAATGAAGCGGATCTGTTCCACCTCTGATAATTTCAAGGCACAGGCGGAAGATCTTAGTTCTAGATTGGTTGCTAGGGGCTACAGTCAACGCTCCATCAAAAAGGGCTACAATCGGGCTCGGAATACTCAGAGGCGGGAGCTCCTACAGCCTTCTGTTCGAGGGGATAGGGGTTTCGGAGAGGTTCGCTTCATTTCAACTTTTAATCATGAGTGGCAAACGATGCGCGATATTTTGAATAAATACTGGCCAATTCTTAAGAGCGACCCGAGTTTGAGTCCCCATCTATCCGATCACCCACTTATGACGGCACGACGCTCTAGGAACCTTAAAGACTACCTTGTGCGCAGTCATTACGTTCCAGCGGTGTCCTACCCCTTTGGCCAGATTGCCCCTCTACATGGCTGTTTTCCATGTGGCCACTGTCTTGCCTGCACCAATGTCCCCCGCAGCAAGACCTTCACAACCGTAGACGGCAGCCGCACTTTCGATATCAGGTGTTATGTTTCCTGTGCAACCTCGAATGTGGTTTATTATGCCACTTGTGGCTGCCCGAAGGTCTACATAGGTCTGACTTCACGGGAACTCCGAGTTAGGGTCCGTGAACACGTGAGGGACATTGGTGCGGCCAAGACGGTGGTGGATATCTCCACCCTTAAAACCCTGCCCCGACACTTTCGTAGTCATCACGATTGTAATAGTAAGTCCCTTAGGATTAAGGGTATAGATGTAATCCATGTCGGTAGTAGGGGCGGTAATATCAGGAAAATCCTTGCCCAAAGGGAAACTAAGTGGATTACCATCTTGGGTTCTTTGACCCCAGCTGGCCTGAATGAGTCCCTTAGCTTTGCCCCCTTCCTGTAGATCCTCTTTCCCTCACCCCCCTTCCTTTTCTGGAACATCTGCCTGTCTGATATTCTCCGGCATCTGTTCCAGAATTTTATTTGTTTTTATATTGTTTTTAATTTTTTCCTATTTTTCATTTTTTTCACAGTTTCCTTCTCCGTTCTGTGTGACCAGCATTTAACCACCACCGTCGGTTTGAAGAATTTATTTCAGAGCCTTTTTGTCTCCGCACGAGTGCTTGCCATGGATATTCAATCTTTTACTAATTATTGTATTCCATTCTCATTGGTTGCGGATTAAATTGTTATACGCTTTCATGTGATTTACCGGCACCGTGCGGGCACTATTCTGTGTTTAATTACTGTGGGTTTTTACTTACAGCTGCTATCTTCTCGACGCGGATGGTGTATTGTGCGCATGCGTGGTCCGCGCCTGGTGTCCCGGATTGCCCGACGGCGTCTCCATGGTAGCGGCGTGCAGGACTGGGGACCACGCCCCCTCTCGTGCACGCTCTGTCTGACGCTGTGTGCGCATCCCCGGGCGCCCGCGCCGACCGCGCATGCGCCGATTTCCCCACCATTCATTGGGCTTCAGTAACCATGTGATGAGTCAGCTGGCCCATTTAGTACTTCCTGGTAACGGAGCTAATCATATCCCTCACGGTCTGATGAAGCGTGTCACTCTGTCCACGCGAAACGCGCGTTACCCTTCCTAGGGGGGTATCCAGACCTCTGTCGTTTGCACTACTGGCACTTTATTATTTGTTAATCCGGCTGCACTGGGTATGTTTCTGTGATTGATTTTGTACTTTCATTGTAACTGCACAGTATCGCATCATTTTAGCCTCCGGTGCAGACCTTTGTATTAACTGTTTACCATCTGTTGTGCCAATTTCTTCATGTCATGTCTTTTTTCTCTTCTCCATGATATTCTTTTTATTTGATGTGTCTACTACTAAATAAATATTTGTTATACTTTTGCATACTAGCCACTTTTGTCCTCCTGTTTTTGATTGTATGATAGAAAGGGGTCAGGAAACGCAGAGCATCGCAGAGCATCGCAGCTATGATAGAAATGAGTCAGGACACGCAGAGCATCGCAGCTATAATAGCAAGGAGCCAGGACACGCAGAGCATCACAGCTATAATAGAAAGGAGCCAGGAAACGCAGAGCATCGCAGCTATGATAGAAAGGAGTCAGGACTCGCAGAGCATCGCAGCTATGATAGAAAGGAGTCAGGACCCACAGAGCATCGCAGCTATGATAGAAAGGAGTCAGGACCTGCAGAGCATCGCAGCTATGATAGAAAGGAGTCAGGACCCGCAGAGCATCGCAGCTATGATAGAAAGGAGTCAGGACCTGCAGAGCATCACAGCTATGATAGAAAGGAGTCAGGACACGCAGAGCATCGCAGCTATGATAGAAAGGAGTCAGGACACGCAGAGCATCGCAGCTATGATAGAAATGAGTCAGGACCCGCAGAGCATCGCAGCTATGATAGAAAGGAGTCAGGACCCGCAGAGCATCGCAGCTACGATAGAAAGGAGTCAGGACACGCAGAGCATCTCAGCTGTGATAGAAAGGAGTCAGGACACGCAGAGCATCGCAGCTATGATAGAAAGGGGTCAGGACACGCAGAGCATCACAGCTATGATAGAAAGGAGTCAGGACACGCAGAGCATCGCAGCTATGATAGAAAGGAGCCAGGAAACGCAGAGCATCGCAGCTATGATAGAAAGGAGTCAGGACTCGCAGAGCATCGCAGCTATGATAGAAAGGAGTCAGGACCCACAGAGCATCGCAGCTATGATAGAAAGGAGTCAGGACCTGCAGAGCATCGCAGCTATGATAGAAAGGAGTCAGGACCCGCAGAGCATCGCAGCTATGATAGAAAGGAGTCAGGACCTGCAGAGCATCACAGCTATGATAGAAAGGAGTCAGGACACGCAGAGCATCGCAGCTATGATAGAAAGGAGTCAGGACACGCAGAGCATCGCAGCTATGATAGAAATGAGTCAGGACCCGCAGAGCATCGCAGCTATGATAGAAAGGAGTCAGGACCCGCAGAGCATCGCAGCTACGATAGAAAGGAGTCAGGACACGCAGAGCATCTCAGCTGTGATAGAAAGGAGTCAGGACACGCAGAGCATCGCAGCTATGATAGAAAGGGGTCAGGACACGCAGAGCATCACAGCTATGATAGAAAGGAGTCAGGACACGCAGAGCATCGCAGCTATGATAGAAAGGAGTCAGGACACGCAGAGCATCGCAGCTATGATAGAAAGGAGTCAGGACCCGCAGAGCATCGCAGCTATGATAGAAAGGAGTCAGGACACGCAGAGCATCACAGCTATGATAGAAAGGAGTCAGGACACGCAGAGCATCGCAGCTATGATAGAAAGGAGCCAGGACACGCAGAGCATCACAGCTATAATAGAAAGGAGCCAGGACACGCAGAGCATCACAGCTATGATAGAAAGGAGTCAGGACCCGCAGAGCATCGCAGCTATGATAGAAAGGAGTCAGGAACCGCAGAGCATCGAAGCTATGATAGAACGGAGTCAGGACCCGCAGAGCATCGCACCTATGATAGAAAGGAGTCAGGACCCGCAGAGCATCGCAGCTATGATAGAAAGGAGTCAGGACACGCAGAGTATCGCAGCTATGATAGAAAAAAGTCAGGACACGCAGAGCATCACAGCTATGATAGAAAGGAGTCAGGACACGCAGAGCATCGCAGTGTTGATAGAAAGGAGTCAGGACACGCAGAACATCACAGCTATGATAGAAAGGAGTCAGGACCCGCAGAGCATCGCAGAGCATCGCAGCTATGATAGAAAGGAGTCAGGACCCGCAGAGCATCGCAGCTATCATAGAAAGGGGTCAGGACACGCAGAGCATCGCAGCTATGATAGAAAGGAGTCAGGACACGCAGAGCATCGCAGCTATAATAGAAAGGAGTCAGGACACGCAGCGCATCGCAGCTATGATAGAAATGAGTCAGGACACGCAGAGCATCGCAGCTATGATAGAAAGGAGCCAGGACACGCAGAGCATCGCAGCTATGATAGAAAGGAGTCAGGACCCGCAGAGCATCGCAGCTATCATAGAAAGGGGTCAGGACACGCAGAGCATCGCAGCTATGATAGAAAGGAGTCAGGACACGCAGAGCATCACAGCTATAATAGAAAGGAGCCAGGACACGCAGAGCATCACAGCTATGATAGAAAGGAGTCAGGACCCGCAGAGCATCGCAGCTATGATAGAAAGGAGTCAGGACCCGCAGAGCATCGAAGCTATGATAGAAAGGAGTCAGGACCCGCAGAGCATCAGAGCAATGATAGAAAGGAGTCAGGACACGCAGAGCATCGCAGCTATGATAGAAAGGAGTCAGGACACGCAGAGCATCGCAGCTATGATAGAAAGGAGTCAGGACCCGCAGAGCATCACAGCTATGATAAAAAGGAGTCAGGACACGCAGAGCATCGCAGCTATGATAGAGAGGAGTCAGGAAACACAGAGCATCACAGCTATGATAGAAAGGAGTCAGGACCCGCAGAGCATCGCAGCTATGATAGAAAGGAGTCAGGACCCGCAGAGCATCGCAGCTATGATAGAAAGGAGTCAGGACACGCAGAGCATCTCAGCGGTTATAGAAAGGAGTCAGGACACGCAGAGCATCGCAGCTATGATAGAAAGGAGTCAGGACCCGCAGAGCATCGCAGCTATGATAGAAAGGAGTCAGGACACGCAGAGCATCTCAGCTGTTATAGAAAGGAGTGAGGACACGCAGAGCATCGCAGCTATGATAGAAATGAGTCAGGACACGCAGAGCATCCCAGCTATGATAGAAAGGAGTCAGGACACGCAGAGCATCACAGCTATGATAGAAAGGAGTCAGGACACGCAGAGCATCGCAGCTATGATAGAAAGGAGTCAGGACACGCAGAGCATCGCAGCTATGATAGAAAGGAGTCTGGACACGCAGAGCATCGCAGTTATCATAGAAAGAAGTCAGGACCCGCAGAGCATCGCAGCTATGATAGAAAGGAGTCAGGACACGCAGAGCATCAAAGCTATGATAGAAAGGAGTCAGGACCCGCAGAGCATCACAGCTATGATAGAAAGGAGTCAGGACACGCAGAGCATCGCAGCTATGATAGAAAGGAGTCAGGATCCGCAGAGCATCACAGTTATGATAGAAAGGAGTCAGGACACGCAGAGCATCGCAGCTATGATAGAAAGGAGTCAGGACACGCAGAGCATCGCAGCTATGATAGAAAGGAGTCAGGACACGCAGAGCATCGCAGCTATGATAGAAAGGAGTCAGGACACACAGAGCATCACAGCTATGATAGAAAGGAGTCAGGACACGCAGAGCATCGCAGCTATGATAGAAAGGAGTCAGGACACACAGAGCATCACAGCTATGATAGAAAGGAGTCAGGACACGCAGAGCATCGCAGCTATGATAGAAAGGAGTCAGGACACGCAGAGCATCGCAGCTATGATAGAAAGGAGTCAGGACCCGCAGAGCATCGTAGCTATGATAGAAAGGAGTCAGGACACGCAGAGCATCGCAGCTATGATAGAAAGGAGTCAGGACCCGCAGAGCATCGCAGCTATGATAGAAAGGAGTCAGGACCCGCAGAGCATCGCAGCTATGCTAGGAAGGAGTCAGGACACGCAGAGCATCGCAGCTATGATAGAAAGGAGTCAGAACCCGCAGAGCATCGCAGCTATGATAGAAAAGAGTCAGGACACGCAGAGCATTGCAGCTATGATAGAACGGATTCAGGACCCGCAGAGCATCACAGCCATGATAGAAAGGAGTCAGGACACGCAGAGCATCGCAGCTATGACAGAAAGGAGTCAGGACACGCAGAGCATCGCAGCTATGATAGAAAGGAGTCAGGACACGCAGAGCATCGCAGCTATGATAGAAAGGAGTCAGGACCCGCAGAGCATCGCAGCTATGATAGAAAGGAGTCAGGACCCGCAGAGCATCGCAGCCATGATAGAAAGGAGTCAGGACACGCAGAGCATCGCAGCTATAATAGAAAGGAGTCAGGACATGCAGCGCATCGCAGCTATGATAGAAATGAGTCAGGACACTCAGAGCATCGCAGCTATGATAGAAATGAGTCAGGACACGCAGAGCATCGCAGCTATGATAGAAAGGAGCCAGGACACGCAGAGCATCGCAGCTATAATAGAAAGGAGTCAGGACACGTAGAGCATCACAGCTATGATAGAAAGGAGTCAGGACCCGCAGAGCATCGCAGCTATGATAGAAAGGAGTCAGGACACGCAGAGCATCGCAGCTATGATAAAAAGGAGTCAGGACCCGCAGAGCATCGAAGCTATGATAGAAAGGAGTCAGGACCCGCAGAGCATCGCAGCTATGATAGAAAGGAGTCAGGACCCGCAGAGCATCGCAGCTATGATAGAAAGGAGTCAGGACACGCAGAGCATCACAGCTATGATAGAAAGGAGTCAGGACACGCAGAGCATCGCAGCTATGATAGAAAGGAGTCCTGACACGCAGAGCATCGCAGCTATGATAGAAAGGAGTCAGGACCCGCAGAGCATCACAGCTATGATAGAAAGGAGTCAGGACACGCAGAGCATCGCAGCTATGATAGAAAGGAGCCAGGACACGCAGAGCATCGCAGCTATGATAGAAAGGAGTCAGGACCCGCAGAGCATCGCAGCTATGATAGAAAGGAGTCAGGACACGCAGAGCATCGCAGCTATGATAGAAAGGAGCCAGGACACGCAGAGCATCGCAGCTATGATAGAAAGGAGTCAGGACACGCAGAGCATCGCAGCTATGATAGAAAGGAGTCAGGACACGCAGAGCATCGCAGCTATGATAGAAAGGAGTCAGGATCCGCAGAGCATCGCAGCTATGATAGAAAGGAGTTAGTACCCGCAGAGCATCGCAGCTATGATAGAAAGGGGTCAGGACACGCAGAGCATCACAGCTATGTTAGAAAGGAGTCAGGACCCGCAGAACATCACAGCTATGATAGAAATGAGTCAGGACACGCAGAGCATCTCAGCTGTGATAGAAAGGAGTTAGGACACGCAGAGCATCGCAGCTATGATAGAAAGGAGTCAGGACACGCAGAGCATCACAGCTATGATATAAAGGAGTCAGGACACGCAGAGCATCGCAGCTATGATAGAAAGGAGTCAGGACACGCAGAGCATCGCAGCTATGATAGAAAGGAGTCAGGACACGCAGAGCATCGCAGCTATGATAGAAAGGAGTCAGGACACGCAGAGCATCGCAGCTATGATAGAAAGGAGTCAGGACATGCAGAGCATCGCAGCTATGATAGAAAGGAGTCAGGACTTGCAGAGCATCCCAGATATGATAGAAAGGAGTCAGGACACGCAGAGCATCGCAGCTATGATAGAAAGGAGTCATTTTGTAGGTTTACTACAGGACCCACAAGAAACCCTGGCTACTAATGAGCACTACCATTCTCTGGTGCACAGGTGTATCTCTAATTAACTCAGATGTTGTAGAAGCTTCTAAAAACATGACATCATCATATCGGCGGTCCCATATTATTTAAAGGCACAGTACTCTTAGTGTATGGAAAGTGTTGACTTTGCAGAAAGTAATAAAAATGCCTGAAAACATTTTCTCTAATTATTCTGGCATTTGGCAAATAGAAGTAATTTTGGTTCCTAATTGACCAAAAACAAGAAAGGTTTATTCTGATTTCATGTCAGATAGTGAGAAAAACCTGCAGATGTGTTTGTATAGAGAGGAGGGAAAAACCTGCAGATGTGTCTGTATAGAGAGTGGAGGGAAAAACCTTCAGATGTGTCTGTATAGAGAGGAGGGAAAAACCTGCAGATGTGTCTGTATAGAGAGGAGGGGAAAAACCTGCAGATGTGTCTGTATAGAGAGGAGGGAAAATCTGCAGATGTGTCTGTATAGAGAGGAGGGAAAAACCTGCAGATGTGTCTGTATAGAGAGGAGGGAAAAACCTGCAGATGTGTCTGTATAGAGAGGAGGGAAAAACCTGCAGATGTGTCTTTATAGAGAGCGGAGAGAAAAACCTGCACATGTGTCTGTATAGAGTGTGTAGGAAAAAACCTGCAGATGTGTTTTTATAGAGATTGAAGGGAAAAACCTGCAGATGTGTCTATATAGAGCGCGGATCAAAAAACCTGGCATTTTTAATCTGGCATTTGGCAAATCTACATAATTTTGGTTCTTAATTGAACTAAAATGTGAAAGTTTTATTCTCATTTCATGTCAGATAGTGAGAAAAAACCTGCAAATGTGTCTGTATAGAGAGCAGAGGGAAAATCCTGCAGAAGTGTCTGTATAGAGAGCAGAGGGAAAACCTGCAGATGTGTCTTTACAGAGAATGAAGGGGAAAAACCTGCAGATCTGTCTTTATAGAGCGTGGAGGGAAAAAGCTTCAGATGTGTCTTTATAGCGAGCAGAGGGAAAAACCTGCAGATGTGTCCGTATAGAGAGTGGAGGGAAAAACTTTCCAATGTGTCTTTATTGAGAGCGGAGGGAAAAAAACTGCCAATGTGTCTTTATAGAGAGTGGAGGGAAAAACATGCAGATGTGTCTTTATAAAGAGCGGAGGGAAAAAACTGCCAATGTGTCTTTATAGAGAGTGGAGGGAAAAACATGCAGATGTGTCTGTATAGAGAGCAGTATTATAGTAGTTATATTCTTGTACATAGGGGGCAGTATTATAGTAGTTATATTCTTGTACATAGGGGGCAGTATTATAGTAGTTATATTCTTGTACATAGGAGCAGTATTATAGTAGTTATATTGTACATAGGGACAGTATTATAGAAGTTATATTCTTGTACATAGGGGGCAGTATTATAGTAGTTATATTCTTGTACATAGGGGCAGTATTATAGTAGTTATATTCTTGGACATAGGAACAATATTATAGAAGTTATATTCTTGTAGATAGAGGGCAGTATTATAGTAGTTATATTCTTGTACATTGGGGGCAGTATTATAGTAGTTATACTCTTGTACATAGGGGCAGTATTATAGTAGTTATATTCTTGTACATTGGGGCAGTATTATAGTAGTTATACTCTTGTACATAGGGGCAGTATTATAGTAGTTATATTCTTGTACATTGGGGGCAGTATTATAGTAGTTTTACTGTTGCACATAGGGGCAGTATTATAGTAGTTATATTCTTGTACATAGGGGCAGTATTATAGTAGTTATATTCTTGTACATAGGGGGCAGTATTATAGTAGTTATATTCTTGTACATTGGGGCAGTATTATAGTAGTTTTACTGTTGTACATAGGGGCAGTATTATAGTAGTTATATTCTTGTATATTGGGGGCAGTATTATAGTAGTTATATTCTTGTACATAGGGGGCAGTATTATAGTAGTTATATTCTTGTATATAGGGAGCAGTATTATAGTAGTTATATTCTTGTACATAGGAGCAGTATTATAGTAGTTATATTCTTTTACTTAGGGGCAGTATTATAGTAGTTCTATTCTTGTACATAGGGGCAGTATTATAGTAGTTATATTCTTGTACATAGGGGGCAGTATTATAGTAGTTATATTCTTGTATATAGGGGCAGTATTATAGTAGCTATATTCTTGTACATAGGAGCAGTATTATAGTAGATATATTCTTGTACATAGGGGCAGTATTATAGTAGTTCTATTCCTGTACATAGGGGCAGTATTATAGTAGTTATATTCCTGTACATAGGGGCAGTATTATAGTAGTTATATTCTTGTACATAGGGGACAGTATTATAGTAGTTATATTCTTGTACATAGGGGCAGTATTATGGTAGTTATATTCCTGTACATAGGGGCAGTATTATAGTAGTTATATTCTTGTACATAGGGGCAGCATTATAGTAGTTATATTCCTGTACATAGGGGCAGTATTATAGTAGTTATATTCTTGTACATAGGGGACAGTATTATAGTAGTTATACTCTTGTACATAGGGGCAGTATTATAGTAGTTATATTCTTGTACATAGAGGCAGTATTATAGTAGTTATACTCTTGTACATAGGGGCAGTATTATAGTAGTTATATTCTTGTACATTGGGGGCAGTATTATAGTAGTTATATTCTTGTACATTGGGGCAGTATTATAGTAGTTATACTCTTGTACATAGGGGCAGTATTATAGTAGTTATATTCTTGTACATTTGGGGCAGTATTATAGTAGTCATACTCTTGTACATAGGGGCAGTATTATAGTAGTTATATTCTTGTACATTGGGGGCAGTATTATAGTAGTTATACTCTTGTACATAGGGGCAGTATTATAGTAGTTATATTCTTGTACATAGGGGACAGTATTATAGTAGTTATATTCTTGTACATAGGAGACTCTTCTTTCTGGTCCCTCCACCAGGGTATGGCAGTGATGTACAGGGCACATTATCATGGTTTACAGAGGGGGGGGGGTGTTTTACATTTCCGTAAAGCTTACTCTTCGCCTCCATCTTCCCTTTCATAATTTACATAATCTTTTCAGATTCTTGTGACTTAGGGTGAGGTGGCTCCTCCGGGAGCACCGTCAGGACACGGCCTCGCACCGCCGCTGCTTTCCGGCCACGCACTAGAGCGATGATCCTGAAGTCTGAGGCCGGGGCCGCGTGTGACAGCGATGGTTAATTATTCATCAGATAATTAAAACATTTATGAATCTGGATGGTGATGAGAACATTACGCCCCATAAAACAAGAAATCCTTCCCTAATTTCCGAGTATTATCCTGTAAATATTACAGAGTATGACAAAGCGAATATGACGGCTGCTGCGGGGTCTCATGAGCGATCTGTATATCTATATACGAGCCTGTGCTGCTTGTCTGAGGATGGGAAGCAGATTGCTGTAGCACAAAGCTTCTGCCCACTTCATATATTCACACCACACAAACATCCTTGCTTCTTTCTACTTCTAGTAAGAAATGGAAAAAATCTTGTCAGAAGCGCCATCTTGCAACCATTACTTCTGACTGGCAAGAAGTCAGAGGTTATGTCAGAAGCTACCAATGCAAGTCTGTAAGGGCCAGAAGGGGTCAAGACGAGGCTAGAATGAGAAACGAATGGGGCCGGAATGAGGGCAGAAAGGGCCAAGACGTGGGTAGAGCGGGGCAGAAAGGGCCAAGACGAGGGCAGAACGAGGCTTAGAATGAAGTCAGAGAGAGGGTACAAAGGGGCCAAGACGAGGGCAGAACAAGGCTTAGAATAAGGGCAGAGAGAGGGCACAAAGGGGCCAAGACGAGGGCAGAACAAGGCTTAGAATGAGGGCAGAGAGAGGGCACAAAGAGGCCAAGACGAGGGCAGAACGAGGCTTAGAATGAGGGCAGAGAGAGGGCACAAAGGGGCCAAGACGAGGCTTAGAATGAGGGCAGAGAGAGGGCACAAAGAGGCCAAGACGAGGGCAGAACAAGGCTTAGAATGAGGGCAGAGAGAGGGCACAAAGAGGCCAAGACGAGGGCAGAACGAGGCTTAGAATGAGGGCAGAGAGAGGGCACAAAGGGGCCAAGATGAGGGCAGAATAAGGCTTAGAATGAGGGCAGAGAGAGGGCACAAAGGGGCCAAGACAAGGGCAGATTGAGGCTTGGAATGAGGGCAGAGAGGGCACAAAGGGGCTAAGACGAGGGCAGAACAAGGCTTAGAATGAGGGCAGAGAGAGGGCACAAAGATGCCAAGACGAGGGCAGAACGAGGCTTAGAATGTGGGCAGAGAGAGGGCACAAAGAGGCCAAGACGAGGGCAGAACGAGGCTTAGAATGAGGGCAGAGAGAGGGCACAAAGAAGCCAAGACGAGGGCAGAACGAGGCTTAGAATGAGGGCAGAGAGAGGGCACAAAGAGGCCAAGACGAGGGCAGAACAAGGCTTAGAATGAGGGCAGAGAGAGGGCACAAAGAGGCTAAGACGAGGGCAGAACGAGGCTTAGAATAAGAGCAGAGAGAGGGCACAAAGAGGCCAAGACGAGGGCAGAATGAGGTTTGAATGAGGGCAGAGAGAGGGCACAAAGGGGCCAAGACGAGGGCAGAACGAGGCTTAGAATGAGGGCAGGGAGAGGGCGCAAAGGGGCCAAGACGAGGGCAGAACAAGGCTTAGAATGAGGGCAGAGAGAGGGCACAAAGAGGCCAAGACGAGGGCAAAACGAGGCTTAGAATGAAGGCAAAGAGGGCACAAAGGGGCCAAGACGAGGGCAGAACGAGGCTTAGAATGAAGGCAGAGAAAGGGCACAAAGGCCAAGATGAGGGCAGAACAAGGCTTAGAATGAAGGCAAAGAGAGGGCATAAAGGGGCCAAGACGAGGCTTAGAATGAGGGCAAAGAGAGGGCACAAAGAGGCCAAGACGAGGGCAGAACAAGGGTTAGAATGAGGGCAGAGAGAGGGCACAAAGGGACCAAGACGAGGGCAGAACGAGGTTTAGAATGAGGGCAGAGAGAGGGCACAAAGGGGCCAAGACGAGGGCAGAATGAGGTTTAAAATGAGGGCAGAGAAAGGGCACAAAGGGGCCAAGACGAGGGCAGAACGAGGTTTAGAATGAGGGCAGAGAGAGGGCACAAAGGGGTCAAGACGAGGGCAGAACGAGGTTTAGAATGAGGGCAGAGAGAGGGCACAAAGGGGTCAAGACGAGGGCAGAACGAGGTTTAGAATGAAGGTAGAGAGAGGGCACATAGGGGCCAAGACGAGTGCAGAACGAGGTTTAGAATGAGGGCAGAGGGAACAAAGTGGCCAAGACGAGGGCAGAATGAGGCTTAGAATGAGGGCAGAGAGAGGGCACAAAGGGGCCAAGACGAGGGAGAATGAGGTTTGAATGAGGGCAGAGAGAGGGCACAAAGAGGCCAAGACAAGGGCAGAATGAGGCTTAGAATGAGGGCAGAGAGAGGGCACAAAGGGGCCAAGACGAGGGCAGAACGAGGTTTAGAATGAGGGCAGAGAGAGGGCACAAAGGGGTCAAGACGAGGGCAGAACGAGGTTTAGAATGAGGGCAGAGAGAGGGCACAAAGGGGCCAAGACGAGGGCAGAACGAGGCTTAGAATGAGGGCAGAGAGTTGGCACAAATCGGCCAAGACGAGGGAAGAACAAGGCTTAGAATGAAGGTAGAGAGAGGGCACATAGGGGCCAAGACGAGGGCAGAACGAGGTTTAGAATGAGGGCAGAATGAGGCTTAGAATGAGGGCAGAGAGAGGGCACAAAAGGGCCAAGACGAGGGCAGAACGAGGCTTAGAATGAGAGCAGAGAGAGGGCACAAAGAGGCCAAGACGAGGGCAGAACGAGAGCCAGAACGAGGACCAAATAGGAGCCAGAATGAAGGTAGAAGTGACAGATGAGGGCAGAAAGAGGGCCAGAACGAGGGCAGAAAGGGGTCAAGATAAGGGTAGAAAGAGGGCAAGAACTAGGCCAAGACGAGGGTTAAAACAAGGGAAAGAGAAAGGACTTGAATGGGGTCAAGATGAGGGCAGATCGGGGGGCCAGAACGAGGGCAGAGCGGGGCACAAAGAAGCCGAGATGAGGGCAGAACAAGCGCACAAAGGGGCCGAGGGCAGAATGAGAGCCAGAAAGATGCCAAGATGATGGTAGAAAGAGGGTAGAGAGTGGGCAAGAACAAGAGCAGAAAAGGGCAAAGACGAATGCAAAATGATGGCCACAACAAGGGCTCAAAGGGGCCAAGACCAGGGCAGAATGAAGGCCACAAAGAGGGCACAAAGGGGCCAAGATGAGGGTAGAACGAGGACCAGAACAAGGCCAAGACGAGGGCAGAACGAGGCTTAGAATGAGGGCAGAGAGAGGGCACAAATCGGCCAAGACGAGGGCAGAACAAGGCTTAGAATGAGGGCAGAGAGAGGGCACAAAGAGGCCAAGATGAGGGTAGAACGAGGACCAGAACAAGGCCAAGACAAGGGCAAAACGAGGGAAAGAGCAAGGGCCAGAAGAGGGTCAAGATTTGGGCAGAACGGGGGACCAGAACGAGGTCTCTCAGACTAAACTTTCATAGACTTTACATATCACCATTCCAGGGCGGAAATCAAAAAAATTAAATAAATTAAAAAAAATAAACCAAACAAACACCAGAGTGGTGCATTAAAGGTCCCATAGAAATGAGGGGGAAAACTTGACTTTCCGTATGCTGCCTAATAGACATATATTATCATGGTTTAGAAGCAGGTTTGTCATCATTTATCTGGATTTTTGTTGTTTTTTTTTTAACTCATTTTTACACTTTTACAGTTTTACCTCTACCACCAGACCTCCATTACTTACCACCAGGGGGCGCTCCCATTAACTCAATGAACAATAAATGTTCCTGGGACCTGCTCCGATCTCATTCACTGCGGAAGGGCCGGGGATGGAGCCGCGCTACCGTTGTCACTAATTGTGCGATTAGACTCTGTTCACATGTCCAGTAATCATCCGTCAGTACGAACTAAGTTGCGATCCGTTGGTCAAAAAGGTTGTGCAGATAGAACGGGTATATTTTTAAAAAAAAACAAAAAAACCCAAACCTGCTTTAGTCTGGAATTAGAGCATTAGCTCGTTATGTTGTGGATTCATGAGAGCGGTGCAGCGGCCTCCGTCTTCTTGTTCTCACTGAAGGGCTTTGCTTACTTCCCATAATCTGTGAATGTAGACAGCAGTGCTGGTTTTCCAGCGTCAATACCTCTTGTGGACACCAGATGGCGGTAGACTAACACATTACCCTGGTTTTCACACTCTGCTCCAGGATCTGCACAAAGAAACATAACCTACAAGCTCCACATATCCAGGATCTGGGGTCTCCCTCTACATATCAGTTACTCCCCTCATTCCAGAGAACACCTGACGCTGCCCAAACAAATGACGATGGGAGCGACGCTGTGTTACATTATCCTCAACTTTGCTGGTGCTTGGGACGAGAATCTGTGTAATCACCGTCTCTAAATGGGAACATTATAGCTGCCGAGAATGTTTAAACTCCGCCCCTATCCCCACCCCTGCTTATACTTAGAACACCCTAGAGCAACCAATTATGGGCAGGATTTACAAAACCACTGAGGCAGTCGGACACTACACATACTGTAGACTGCGAGCCCTCGCGGGCACGGTCCACTGTCCCTCTGTAGACTGTGAGCCCTTTTGGGCAGGGTCCACTGTCCCTCTGTAGACTGCGAGCCCTCGCAGGCAGGGTCCACTGTCCCTCTGTAGACTGTGAGACCTCGGGGGCAGGGTCCTCTCCCCCCTGTAGACTGTGAGCCCTCGGGGCAGGGTCCTCTCCCTCTGTAGACTGCGAGCCCTCGGGGCAGGGTCCATTATCCCTCTGTAGACTGATCCCTCAGGGGCAGGGTCCTCTCTCCCTCTGTAAACTGTGAGCCCTCGGGGGCAGGACCCTCTCTCCCTCTGTAGACTGTGAGCCCTCGGGGCAGGGTCCATTCTCCCTCTGTAGACTGCGAGCCCTAGGGGGCAGGGTCCTCTCTCCCTCTGTAGACTGTGAGCCCTCGGAGGCAGGGTCCTCTCTCCCTCTGTAGACTGTGAGCCCTACGGGGCAGAGTCCTCTCTCCCTCTGTAGACTGTGAGCCCTCGGGGGCAGGGTCCTCTCTTCCTCTGTAGACTGTGAGCCCTCGGGGCAGGGTCCATTCTCCCTCTGTAGACTGCGAGCACTAGGGGGCAGGGTCCATTATCCCTCTGTAGACTGATCCCTCAGGGGCAGGGTCCTCTCTCCCTCTGTAAACTGTGAGCCCTCGGAGGTAGGGTCCTCTCTCCCTCTGTAGACTGTGAGCCCTTGGGGCAGGGTCCATTCTCCCTCTGTAGACTGCGAGCCCTAGGGGGCAGGGTCCTCTCTCCCTCTGTAGACTGTGAGCCCTCGGGGGTAGGGTCCTCTCTCCCTCTGTAGACTGTGAGCCCTCGGGGGCAGGGTCCATTCTCTCTCTGTAGACTGTGAGCCCTCGGGGGTAGGGTCCTCTCTCCCTCTGTAGACTGTGAGCCCTAGGGGGCAGGGTCCTCTCTCCCTCTGTAGACTGTGAGCCCTCGGGGGTAGGGTCCTCTCTCCCTCTGTAGACTGAGCCCTCGGGGGTAGGGTCCTCTCTCTCTGTAGACTGTGAGCCCTCGGGGGCAGGGTCCATTCTCACTCTGTAGACTGCGCGCCCTCGGGGGCAGGGTCCATTCTCTCTCTTTAGACTGTGAGCCCTCAGGGGCAGGGTCCATTATCCTTCTGTAGACTGATCCCTCAGGGGCAGGGTCCTCTCTCCCTCTGTAAACTCTGAGCCCTCGGGGGCAGGATCCTCTGTAGACTGTGAGCCCTCGGGGCAGGGTCCTCTCTCCCTCTGTAGACTGTGATACCTCACGGGCAGGGTCCTCTCTCCCTCTGTAGACTGTGAGCCCTCGGGGACAGGGTCCTCTCTCTCCCTCTGTAGACTGTGAGCCCTCGGGGACAGGGTCCTCTCTCTCCCTCTGTAGACTGTGAGCCCTCGGGGACAGGGTCCTCTCTCTCTCTGTAGACTGTGATACCTCACGGGCAGGGTCCTCTCTCCCTCTGTACACTGTGAGCCATCGGGGGCAGGGTCCTTTCCTCTTCTACCTATCTGTGCCTAGTATTGTTTATAATTATTGTACTTTATCACGTATATACATTTTCACATGTAAAGTGCCATGGAATAAATGGCGGCATAGTAAATAATTATCCACCTATAAATAGGGCTGTACTCTGGATGCAAAGTGCTTACAAGCTCTCTACCACCGAGCATGTGAGAACTGCTTTGAAGCTGGAGAGCATGCGGCTATCTCCTAATTTTGGCCAGTGCTTAAAGGGAACCTGTCGCCTGCGGGGCGGTCCAATACGTTGCGGTCCGATGGGTGTCGCTGCTCTCGGGTCCGGCACCTTCTTTATCCTTGCTCAATGGAGGAGACTGTGTGCATGACGTAGAGACGTGTCATCCACACAAAGAAAGGAGGAGGACTGCGAAGGCACCACACGCTAGACCAGCGGCACCCATCGGTCCAGCATGTATCAGACCGCTCCACTGGTCAGTAGATGACATATCCCCTTTAGAAGCGAGGCAGCTGTGGTGGTCGGTCCCCTAGGCAACAAGCTGTAAACACAATGGATGAGAATTTTAATAAAGCAGTAAATTGCACAAGTTCTTGTTTGCACAAGTTTGCCATCGTCCCTCCTATAACGATAGGCATAATCCTGTAAGACTGATCATTCAGGGTTTACTGCAGCAGGTTAAGAAAACGGAACGGATCCCTTAAGACAGACCTGGAGTCGTTATCAAGGATCTGTGATTAATGAAATCCTCTCATTTTACTATTGCAAGATATAGAGCGACATATTTCTCAGCATTTGCAGAAAGATATAAGCCCCGCCCCCAAGGAACATCCCTCAAATTATTCAGGGAAAATTGTTAATGTTCTCATTGCTCATTTTTCCTTCTTGTGGTACATTCCTGCTACTCTAAAGACAACAGATTTGGGAGCATATAAGGGGTCATGATATCGTAAACAGACATCCCTGAGCTTTTAATTTAAGCTGTCGAGAAAAGGAGGGCTAAGGCGAGAATTCTTTATAATAATATAAATATATATAATTCTTTATATTCTTTATATATCCACAATCGGGCCTTTTTTGTTTCTAAAAAAAATGATAGATGAGAAAGACAAAACAAAGGCTATATTTCAAAGTGTGCATCAGACAAGTGTACTGCAATGAATGAGGCCAGAATTGGACCTGAAGGTAACTCTTTATGTTTCTCTTCATTTTCACCCCTAGAATACTTATTTTTTACTTACCCCCGATTTTTAAACTCTGTCATGAACTATTCATCTCTCCCTCCATCCTCCCCACCCATCTCACCTCTACCTCAGATCGGTCTCCACATGCACATGGACACCTCATGGCCTCTCCTGCTCCCACTAACACTTCCTCTACTTCTCATTGCTGGAGATCTCTCCTAATCCTGGCCCTCCTCACCACATCACCTATCACAAACAATGAACTGTTCATCTCTCCCTCCATCCCCCCCACCCATCTCACCTCTACCTCAAAATGGTCTCCAGATGCACACGGGCACCTCATGGCCTCTCCTGCTCCCACCTAACACTTCCTCTACTTCTCATTGCTGGAGATCTCTCCTAATCCTGGCCCTCTTCACCACATCCCCAGTCATTTCTAACCCCCATCCACAAACTTCCTAACCTTATACTCATTCACCCAGCCCCTGCTCCCCCGGTCCCTCTAACAGGAGCTCTATGGAACGCTCTGTCTGCAACAATACGAATACACCCATGACCTCTTCACCACTAACAAACCTTCCTTCCTCGGCATCATCCTGGCTCGACGCCTCTAACACAGCATCTTCTGGAGGAGTTGGTTTTCTTCTGTTCTATAACTGCTCCTTTACCCAAATTTCACTGCCACCCTCCATCACTCTCCCCTCTTTTGAGGTACACTTCATTTCCTTTCCACCGACATCCCCACCATCATCATGGGTGACTAACATCCCCATTGACACTTCCCACTCAGATGCCACTAAACATCTAACACTCACTTCCTCCTTCGGCCTCACCCAATGGTCTTCTGCAGCTGCTCACAAAGATGGCCACACGCTTGACCTCATCTTCACTTGCCTCTGTTCCCTAAATCTCTCTAACTAGTCTCTCCCCCTTCGGACCACAACCTACTCACATTCTCTTCTCCAAGTAACCCCCCCCCCCCAAACTTTCAGAGCAACGCAGAAATCCCAAAACCTTGATTTACACTCACTTTCTCAGCCCCTTCTCCCTCTCGCAGACATTGCTTCCTTACGATGCTGCTGCCACTTTATATAAACACCACAATCTCAGCAGCTCTTCAAATCAGCTGTCCTCATGCATACCAAAACTCACAAGATCAACAGGCAACCTTGGTACATGAGCCAGAACAAAGAACTGAGACGGGCTTCCAGGATTGCTGAGCGGAGATTGAAGAGGTCCCATTCCACCGAGTACTTCATCACATATAAACAGTCTATTAAAAATTTCAAGTCCACACTCACTGCTGCAAAACAAACTTACTTCTCATCTCTCATATCCGCCCTGTCTCAGAAACCTAAACAGCTATTCAACACCTTCAACCCACTCCTCCGTCCCCCAGCGCCACCTCCCTCTCCTCTCATCTCAGCTGAAGATTTTGCTTCTTTTTTCAAGAAAACTATGGTCAACATCAGAGCAAGTTTTGGCCCACAATCATCACAGGCCCTCTTCATAACTAGTCAGCCCTCTTCCTCCAAATCCAGCTTCACCATCATGACAGAAGATCATCTTTCCACTCTACTCTCAAGATCACACCTCACCACCTATGCACTCGATCTGATCCCATACCACCTCTACCCCAATCTCACTACAGTCTTCCTCCCAACCCTAACACATCTTTTAACCCCTTCAGCCCCCAGGCACTTTCCGTTTTTGCGTTTTTGTTTTTTGCTCCCCTTCTTCCGAGAGGCGTAACTTTTTTATTTTTCCATCAATCTTGCCATATGAGGGCTTGTTTTTTGCAGGACGAGTTGTACTTTTAAATGAAACCATAAGGTTTACCATATAGTGTACTGGAGAACAGCAAAAAAATTCCAAGTGTGGAAAAATTGCAAAAAAAGTGGGATTGTACAATAGTTTTTGGGATATTTTATTCACCGTGTTCACTATATGGTAAAACTGATGTGTGGGTATGATGCCTCAGGTCGGTGCGAGTTTATAGACACCAAACATGTATAGGTTTACTTGTATCTAAGGGGTTAAAAAAAATTCACAAGCTTGTCCGAAAAACGTGGCGCACGTTTTGCGCCATTTTCCAAAACCCGTAGCGTTCTCATTTTTCAGGATCTGAGGCTGTGATGGCTTATTTTTTGCGTCTCGACCTGACGTTCTTAACGGTACCATTTTTGCACAGATGCTACGTTTTGATCGCCTGTTATTGCATTTTGCGCAAAATTTGCGGCGACCAAAAAACGTAATTTTGGCGTTTGGAATTTTTTTGCCGCTACGCCGTTTACTGATCAGATTCATTGATTTTATATTTTGATAGATCGGGCATTTCTGAACGTGGCGATACCAAATATGTGTGTATTTTTTATTTTTTTAACCCTTTAATTTTCAATGGAGTGAAAGGGGGGTGATTTGAACTTTTAGGTTTTTTTATTTTTTTTAATTTTTTAAAACTTTTTTTTTTACTTTTTTTTTATTTTACTAGTCCCCCTAGGGGGCTATTGCGATCAGCAATCCGATCGCTCTGCACTATCTGCAGATCTCAGCTACAGAGCTGAGAACTGCAGATTTGCTGCTTCACTTTCAATGCCGGCTGTATTCCGGCATTGAGAGGAAGTGACTCATGTTAGCCACAGGCGTCATCACATGACCCTGTGCTACCATGGCAACCGCCGAAAGTCACGTGATCATGTCACGTGACTTCCGGCGGGGGCGGGGTAAGTCACTGTCATGGCGGCGCCCATATACATATCGCTGCCAAGACTTTGGCAGCGAAATGTAAGGGGTTAATGGCCGCGGGTGGAAGCGATTCCACCCGCGGCTAGCAGGCACACATATCAGCTGTTGATAACAGCTGATATGTGCGCGTCTCGCTGCCGCCGACCGGCGGCAGGGGGCGGGGCTTACCGGCACACGATCCATGACGTATTCAGTACGTCATGGGTCGTTAAGGGGTTAAACCTATCACTACCAGTGTATTCCCTTCATGCTTTAAACATGTCTCCATCACACTGATCTTCAAAAAGCCCTCCTTTGCCCCTTCCTCGGTGTCTAGCTATCACCCCATATCACTTCTCCCCTACACCTCAAAACCACTGGAGCAGCATGTCCATCTTAAACTGTCCTCACATCTCTCCTCCTCCAGCTCCCTCTTCCACAGGTTACAATCTGGCTTCTGATTGCATCACTCCACTGAAACTACCCTAACTAAAGTCACCAATGACCTACTGATCGCCAAAGCCAAGCGACACTATTCGGTGCACCTCCCGCCTTCAACACAGTCGACCATTACCTCCTATTACAGATGCTCTCATCCCTTGGCATCACAGACTTGGCCTCATCTTGGATCTCTTCATACCTAATGGACCGGACTTTCAGCGTCTCCCACTCTCACACTACCTCCTCAGCCTGCCCCCTATCTATCTGTCAGTAGCCCTCGAAGTTCAGTTCTTGGACCACTGCTGTTCTCCATCTACACCTTCAGCCTGGAACAGCTCAAAGTCCCATGGCCTTTAATAGCTCCTCGACGCTGATGATATGTAGATCTACCTCTCTGGACCTGACATCACCTCCATACTAAACAGAATCCCCCAATGTCTGTCTATTTCATCCTTCTCTGCTCGATTTCTAAAACTGAACATGGACAAAACAGAATTCCTTATCTTTCCTTCTCCTCTCTCAACCACTCCAACAAGCCTATCCATCAACGTCAATGGCTGCTCAATCTCCCCAGTCTTGCAAGCTCATTGCCTCAGGGTAACTCTACATATCAAATCCCTCTTCACCTGCCGACTTCAACTCAAAAATCAAAAATATCTCCTGAATCCGTACGTTTCTTAACGAAGAATCAGCAAACACACTAGTGCATGCCCTCATCACCCGCCTCGACTACTGCAACCTTCTACTCTCTGGCCTCCCTTCCAACACTCTTGCACCCCTAAAATCTATTCTAAACTATACTGCCCGACTAATCCACCTCTCCTCTCGCTATTCTCCGACCTGGCCACTTTGCCAATCCCTTCACGGGCTTCCCATTGCCTAAAGACTTCAATTCAAAACACTAACCATGGCATACAAAGCCATCCACAACCTGTCTTCTCTATACATCTGTGACCTAGTCTCCCAGTACTTACCTGCACGTAACTTCCGATCCTCACAAGATCTTATTCTCATATTGCCTCTTCCCACAATCGCATATAAGATTTCTCCTGTGCCTCCCCCATACTCTGGATCTCTCTACCACAACAGATCAGACTTTCACCTATCGTGGAAACCTTCAAAAGTACCTGATGACCCACGTCTTCCGACAAGCCTACAAGCTACAATAACCATCGGACCAGTACATAATTGCGCAATCAGCTCTACCCTTACCTACTGTCCCCTAACCCATCCCCTGTAGACTGTAAGCCCTCGCGGGCAGGGTCCTCTCTCCTCCTGTAGACGGTGAACCATCGCGGGCAGGGCCCTCTCCCCTCCTGTAGACTGTGAGCCCTCGTGGGCAGGGCTCTCTCCCCTCCTGTAGACTGTGAGCCCTCGTGGGCAGGGCTCTCTCCCCTCCTGTAGACTGTGAGCCGTCGCGGGCAGGGTCCTCTCTCCTACTGTACCAGTCTGTTTTGTATTGGTCATGATTATTGTACTTGTTCTTTATGTATACCCTTTTCACGTATAAGGAGCCATAGAATAAATTGTGCTATAATAATAAATAATATTTCAAAAGACCATAACACCAAACCCATCCACCCAGCAATGTCCCGCACCAATAATCCGTCACACCAGGACGCTCATCTTCAAACCATCCTTTATTAATAGAATTTTTCTTCGGTGCTCTGTTCTTTGATTCCAAACATCTCAAAATATTTACAAAATTGACCCGATTGTAGCAAACGGTAGACTGAAAGCAGCACTTATGTAGCATATATAATCTATAAAGGTCCCCCCCTGACGTTGAGCGTGCACGGTACTGGTCAGACTCGCACATCTTGGGGGCAGTCTCGTAGATGGATCCAACATCTGCGAAAACAAAAGCCCCGGTATATCGACGACGTCTTATATTTAATACAGCTTCCACCGCCAGATTCTGTGCGGTCACGCGATACTTAGTATCCATATAAAATCGACAGCATGCTCAAAGTCAGAGGGGAGGATTGTTTCATCGCCCCAAAAAAACATGAATTGCTGTCTTGAGTAACCGGGTGGGGGGGGATTTATACAAAGTCAAGAGGAAAAAAAAAAACAAAAAAAAAACCACTCAATCACTGCAAGAACAAAATGCCAACGTATAAAGAGCATAGACCTCAATCCGACAAATACGTCTGTACAAAAATAAACCTTTCTGGTAAAACGTAACCCGAATTTCAATGTCAGCCATCCGGTCATCAAGCAAAATTCACATCAGATACGGCAGAATCTGGGCCCCAATTCTGCTCCAGGGGAACAAGGAAGGGGGTTGCTAAAGGCAATGAAGACCCTGCACTTTGCAGGAAATAACGTTCAGTATCCCAGTGAAACAAGGTGCCAAACGATGGATCTTTGGTGAGATGCAATGGTCTAAGGTCCGAGCAGAACCGGCATCGGTAAGCGGGTCCAATGGTCGTCAAGATACACGACTTGGTCTTCAGGATGGAAGAGAAGATACAAGGACAAGTTTGATTTTTATCTTTGGATTCAGACCTCAGATGAGATGATAGAAAAAATAAAAAGATGGATGGTCCTGTGGGAAGAACAAACACAACTGGCCAAGAGCGCGCTCCTCCATGACTCCAACACCGGAGAGTGGAAACGCTCGTCATCACCAGAAGCAGGTCATATAGAAAAAGACCCAAAAAAACAACCTCTAGTGCGACACCTTCCACTAGTGATGTATAAACATTATACATAAAACATGCATCGTCAATGTGCTGCCGAGCACGGATGCATGGAGGTATAATACAAGCCCAAAAAAAAGGCGAGGAAAAAAAAAAAACAAAAAAAAAAAAAACGGGATCTGAGTGAATTTGTGCAGAATGCCAAGTCGCCAATGTGCAAATTTGACAGCTCACAAAGGTCTTTGCTTCAAATACATAAAACAAAAAAAAAAAAAAGAAAAAATATATATAGAAAGAACATAAGGTGTACAAATTAGCTTACATTCTGGGGAGGGTCTAGAGATCGCTACAAAAGAAGAAACAAACAAAAAAGAATACTTTTGGTTGCTCTGTAGACATTGCCACTGCCACGAAAGTTATAGAGTCCTTTAATTCTCAACCTAAAAAAAAAAAAAAAAAAAAAAAAAAATATATATATATATAGGAGGCGACCCAGACCTCTCATTCCCGGAGTCACGTCCCCAATCCGCTGCTGGTGCCGAGCCAAAAAACTCACTTTAAAAAGTATTGCAAGAGAAAAATATATAATATATATAGTTATGTTAAATTTTCTTTTTTTTTTTTTTTTTTTTCTCATTTTGGCCCGTTCACAATCCTGGAGAAAGTCTTCAAAAAAATACACATTTGGTTCATTAGATACAGAAAATCCTTAAAAAAAAACAAAAACACCCCAAAACGATCAACGCAAAACCAGAGGGGAGAGATGAGAGCGGGCGCGGCCGTCTCTGGGGGGATCCAGTTTACAGTCCTCGGTCTCGGTGTCTCCGGCGGCTCCACTTTGGTCGATCGTCATTGTACAAATCCAAAAAAAGTTGCAACGATGAAAATAAAAGTCCAAACACCCCTGAAAAATATTAACCCCTACAATTCCTCCGTCGATGAAGAAGAGCGTGAACACGTCGTGATGAGGCTCCTCCTAATGTTCAGCGTCCATGGCGTCCAGGTATTTGGATTCAATGATCTTGGGTAGTAGGTTGTATCTACAGAAGAAAGGGAAGAGTCTTAGCGGGGGGAGACGGGACTGCTTCTACCAGTGGTCCTAAGAATGGACTGTAGTGTCTTATGTGCAGGGTCCTCTCTCTCCTGTATAGTGTCAGCTCTTATGTGCAGGGTCTTCTCTCTCCTGTAGAGTGTCAGCTCTTATGTGCAGGGTCCTCTCCCCTATGTAGTGTCAGCTCTTATGCGCAGGGTCCTCTCCCCGGTAGAGAGTCAGCTCTTATGTGCAGGCTCCTCTCTCTCCTGTATAGTGTCAGCTCTTATGTGTAGGGTCCTCTCTCTCCTGTATAGTGTCAGCTCTTATGTGCAGGGCCCTCTCTCTCCTGTAGAGTGGCAGCTCTTATGTGCAGGGTCCTCTCTCTCCTGTAGAGTGGCAGCTCTTATGTGCAGGGTTCTCTCTCTCCTGTAGAGTGTCAGCTCTTATGTGCGGGGTCCTCTCTCCTGTAGAGTGGCAGCTCTTATGTGCAGGCTCCTCTCTCTCCTGTAGAGTGTCAGCTCTTATGTGCAGGGTTCTCTCTCCTGTATAGTGTCAGCTCTTATGTGCAGGGTCCTCTCTCTCCTGTAGAGTATCAGCTCTTATGTGCAGGGTTCTCTCTCTCCTGTATAGTGTCAGCTCTTATGTGCAGGCTCCTCTCTCTCCTGTAGAGTGTCAGCTCTTATGTGCAGGGTCCTATCTCTCCTGTAGAGTGTCAGCTCTTATGTGCGGGGTCCTCTCTCCTGTAGAGTGTCAGCTCTTATGTGCAGGGTTCTCTCTCCTGTAGAGTGTCAGCTCTTATGTGCGGGGTCCTCTCTCCTGTAGAGTGTCAGCTCTTATGTGCAGGCTCCTCTCTCCTGTAGAGTGTCAGCTCTTATGTGCAGGGTCCTCTCTCCTGTAGAGTGTCAGCTCTTATGTGCAGGGTCCTATCTCTCCTGTAGAGTGTCAGCTCTTATGTGCGGGGTCCTCTCTCCTGTAGAGTGTCAGCTCTTATGTGCAGGGTTCTCTCTCCTGTAGAGTGTCAGCTCTTATGTGCGGGGTCCTCTCTCCTGTAGAGTGTCAGCTCTTATGTGCAGGCTCCTCTCTCCTGTAGAGTGTCAGCTCTTATGTGCAGGGTCCTCTCTCCTGTAGAGTGTCAGCTCTTATGTGCGGGGTCCTCTCTCCTGTAGAGTGTCAGCTCTTATATGCAGGGTCCTCTCTCCTGTAGAGTGTCAGCTCTTATGTGCAGGGTTCTCTCTCCTGTAGAGTGTCAGCTCTTATGTGCAGGGTCCTCTCTCCTGTAGAGTGTCAGCTCTTATGTGCAGGGTCCTCTCTCCTGTAGAGTGTCAGCTCTTATGTGCAGGGTCCTCTCCCCGGTAGAGTGTCAGCTCTTATGTGCAGGGTCCTATCTCTCCTGTATAGTGTAAGCTCTTATGTGCGGGGTCCTCTCTCCTGTATAGTGTCAGCTCTTATGTGCAGGGTTCTCTCTCCTGTAGAGTGTCAGCTCTTATGTGCAGGGTCCTCTCTCCTGTAGAGTGTCAGCTCTTATGTGCAGGGTCCTCTCTCCTGTAGAGTGTCAGCTCTTATGTGCAGGGTCCTCTCCCCGGTAGAGTGTCAGCTCTTATGTGCAGGGTCCTATCTCTCCTGTATAGTGTAAGCTCTTATGTGCAGGGTCCTATCTCTCCTGTAGAGTGTCAGCTCTTATGTGCGGGGTCCTCTCTCCTGTATAGTGTCAGCTCTTATGTGCAGGGTTCTCTCTCCTGTAGAGTGTCAGCTCTTATGTGCAGGGTCCTCTCTCCTGTAGAGTGTCAGCTCTTATGTGCAGGGTCCTCTCTCCTGTAGAGTGTCAGCTCTTATGTGCAGGGTCCTCTCCCCGGTAGAGTGTCAGCTCTTATGTGCAGGGTCCTATCTCTCCTGTATAGTGTAAGCTCTTATGTGCAGGGTCCTATCTCTCCTGTATAATGTCAGCTCTTATGTGCGGGGTCCTCTCTCCTGTAGAGTGTCAGCTCTTATGTGCAGGGTCCTCTCCCCGGTAGAGTGTCAGCTCTTATGCGCAGGGTCCTCTCCCCAGTAGAGTGTCAGCTCTTATGCGCAGGGTCCTCTCCCCAGTAGAGTGTCAGCTCTTATGTGCGGGGTCCTCTCTCCTGTATAGTGTCAGCTCTTATGCGCAGGGTCCTCTCCCCGGTAGAGTGTCAGCTCTTATGCGCAGGGTAATCTCCCCAGTAGAGTGTCAGCTCTTATGCTCAGATCTGGACTCACCTGATCGGGATCATTCCAATCATAATGAGAGGGAAGATCATCTTCATGTAGGGGAGCGGGGACATGCCGAATCCGCACAGGATGATGAGCTGCAGGACCTGAAGCCCCGTGAAGTAGTGGATCTTCCTCTGGGGGACCCTCCTGATGTAATGGGTTGGGGGGTACGCCGTCTGCGGGAGGGAAGGCAGAATATACAGTCAGATGGCGCCTTCTCTATGAATATACTGCATGTATCTATACATCCTGTATCTGCACTCGTATACAGACGCAGGCGGCCGTCACATCATATATCACATTCTCTGCGTTTCTTGTGGTTTTCGGCTTTGGATCCATTGTTTGGCATAAGGAGAGTTCTGACCCCATGACCCATTCAGGAAGCGCGCGGCGCTGTGATATAGATAAAGGGTCCGGCCATCACACAATGGGGTCTTTGATGTGGTCCGCAGGTCACCGATCCACACAATGAGTGCACATCCTGGGGAAACACTAATTGCTGCTCTACCTGCGGCACATCCTGCGCACCCTCCAGCCGCCGCCATCCACCTACCTGCTCTTTCAACAGCAGAGCCACCCGCTCAAAGAGCTGGCTGCCATCGATGGAGGTCAGGGCGATGTACAGGAAGAGGCCGTACAGCACGGGTTTGGGGATCCACTGGAGCGGCAGAGGCAGGAGGAACAGCGAGAGGCCCACCAGAATGTTAGCCACCAGCGAGGTCAGGCGCGTCTCCTTCACACTGACGATCCTGAGGAAACACAGGGGGCAAACCGGTCACATCTGAGGCCGAAAAATGCAAAAACCACGGCCGGACTACGTGCGGCAATGAGTCAGCGCCCCCTGTGGACAAACATCCGGGAAGTATCGGCTATGTAATTGCTCGGTAGACTGCGGCACTTACGTCTCGTAGATGTGGCCGTGCTCCACCCTCTCCTCCACGAAGGCCAGCGCTCGGACGTGCAGCGGGGAGTGCGGGAAGGCGGCGTGGATCCAGGGCAGTCCGTACATGGAGAGTCCGATGTTAATAAGGGCCACGAGGAGGAGGTCCCAGTGATACGCAGTACCCTTCACCAGGCTGAGGACCAAAAGAGCCGCACAATCAGCCCGTGCCGCCAGACGCGCCCCAGAGCCCGCGCCGCCAGACGCACCCCAGAGCCCGCGCCGCCAGACGCACCCCAGAGCCCGCGCCGCCAGACGCACCCCAGAGCCCGCGCCGCCAGACGCACCCCAGAGCCCGCGCCGCCAGACACACCCCAGAGCCCGCGCCGCCAGACACACCCCAGAGCCCGCGCCGCCAGACACACCCCAGAGCCCGCATCTGTACAGCCACTGTTGGGGGCACTCATCGCTTCTTTGTCCTATTCATTTGCAACACAGACTGGACTGTACACCTTGTGACAGTCTGATAGCGTTATGTGAGTATAAATGTAATACCGCCACACACACTTCTACAATTCCATCTTTGTGGCGTGTCATCACATGTGACAACAGGGGGTCCTGACCGCGGAGTTCTAAGAGTTATCTTCTGGGGGTTCTGTGTGAGCTTTCCTTTGAGTGTTGCTTTTTTACTTTGTGGTGTTTTGTTTTTTATTTCCTGTGTGCTTTATTTTTTCTTCAGTTTTCTTTTGTGCTTTTCTTTCATGGGTTTATTCACTTTTTTAACTTGTCCTTTCTTTCAGTGTTTTTTTTTAATGTCCTATTTTTTTTTGGCCCTAGTGATTTCTAATTTTTTTTTACGTGGTTTTTACATCCTTTGTTATTTGTTTTAATGCCTTTGTGTTTATTTCTTGTTTTTTTTGTACTTTTTTTGTAATCTGTTTTTCATTTATTTTGTTCTTTTAATGCCCTGTGAGTTTGTTAGGTCCTCTGTGCTTTTAAGTTTTTTTTTTTATGCTTTTTTTATGGGTTTTTTTTAGGTCCTCTGTACGTTTCTTTTATGCATTTTTATAATATTTTTTTTATAGGTCCTCTGTTTTTACATTTTTTGTGTGTTATTTTTTAGATCCATTGTTTTTACATTTCTCTTATGTATTTTTTTACGTGACAATTTTTAGGTCCTCAATTTTTACATTTCTTTTATACTATTTTGGGTGTTAATTTTTAGGTCATTTATTTTTATGTTTCTTTTATGCAATTTTTTAGGTGTTATTCTTTAGGTCATATATTTTTACATTTATGTCATTTTTTAGGTCCTTTGTTTTTACATTTTTATCCTTTTTGTGTGTTATTTTTAGGTTCCCTGTTTCTACATTTCTTTTATGCATTTTTTTATTTTATTTTTTTAGCTCCTTTGTTTTTACATTTCTTTTATGCTTTTTTCATAATTTTTTTAGATCCTCTTTTACAATTATTTTTTATTATTTTTAGGTCCTCTTTACTTTTCTTTGTTAATTTTTTTGTCCTCCTTTAACGCATTTTTTAGGTCCTCTCTACATTTCTTTAATGCATTTATGTGTTTCTTATGCATTTTTTGTTATTTTTTTTATAGGTCCTTTGTGTTTACATTTCTTTTATACAATTTTTTTTAGGTCCAATATTTTTACATTTTTTTTATGCTTTTTTTATGTTATTTTTTAGGTCCTGGGTTTTTACATTTCTTTTATTCTTTTTTTTTTCATTATTTTTTAAGTCCTCATTTACATTTATTTTATGCATTTGTTTTACATTATTTTTAGGTCCTCTTTTTACATTTCTTTTATGCATTTTTTTTGTTTTTTTAGGTCCTTTGTTTTTACATTTATTTTATGTATTTTTGTGTGTTTCTTCTGCATTTTTTTTTATAGATCCAATATTTTTACATTTCTTTTATGTATTTTTTTATTTTAGTTAGGTCCTGGATTTTTACATTTCTTTTATGCTTTTTTCCCCCATTTTTTTAGGTCCTCATTTACATTTCTTTTATGCATTTTAACATTTTTAGGTCCTCTTTTTACATTTCTTTTATGTATCTTTCATGTGTTTCTTATGCATTTTTTTGATATTTTTTTTACAAGTCCAATATTTTTATTTTATTTCTTATGTTATTTATTTTTAGGTCCTTTGTTTTTACATTTCTTTTATGCATTTTTTATGTGTTTCTTATGCATTATTTTTTATAGGTCCAATATTTGCACTTTTTTATGTTTATGTCTTTTGTTTTTAGCTTTCTTTTTTGCGTTTCTTTTGCATTTTGTTATTTATTTTTACATTTCTTTTATGCATTTTTTTATGTTTATGTCTTTTGTTTTTACATTTCTTATATGCTTTTTTTATGTGTTTCTTTTGCATTTTATTTATTTTTTATAGGTCCAAAATGTTTACATTTCTTTTAGGCCTTTTTTTAAGTCTTGTTTTTACATCTCTTATGCCTTTTTCATGTGTTTCACATGCATTTTTTCGTGTTATTTTTTAGGTCTTTTATGTTTACATTTCTTTTATGCATTTATGTGTTTCTTATGCTTTAATTGTTTTTACATTTATATGCTTTTTTTACGTCTTTTTTTAGCTCTTTGTTTTTACATCTCTTTTATGCATTTATGTGTTATTTGGTTGCATGTTGTTATATAGTGTATATTAATAAACTTTTTTTATTCCCTCTTTTTTTTTTTTTCTTCCTCCCAGGCCATCTGTAGATCTATGGCTTGTTCGTACAGGTCAGATTAGGGTCTATCTACTCGGCATTTGTAGTGTTAGGTCAAAGTCCATGCCGGGAGAATTTCCTGATGCTGCGGAAGTAAGTCGCTGTATAGCTCCATATTTCGCCATGTTAATGTAATGTATCATTTTTTGAGGGGGGGGGGGGGGGGGAGCAGGGTTGGGGTGGGGAACCCCTTTTAAAAAAAAAAAAAAAATAATAGAGCCAGAGCTATTGCACACAGCTAACAAAAAGAGAAGATGACAAGCAGCTGGACGGAGCATGGACGGAGCATGGACGGAGCTCCTGCGGTGACGGTGCACACAGCAACAGACACGTCCAAAGCCAAACTAGTGAAATTTAATTAATTAAAAAAGAGAAAAAAAACATCCTAGCTCCATCTGGTTCATGTCAGACTAGGATAAGGATCTGTAACTTGACTCATCTGTTCACAGCCAGACTTAATATAATTATGAGGAGATAATGATCCCTGCACATCATGATGGGGGGGTGGGGGATGATTTATCTTACTGCAAAACAGCATCAAAATCTGTCCATAAAAGTAAAGAGCAGACGCTTTAGGATTTTAGTTGCTCCATCGTGATAAATGGATCATTTTTGTGGATGGCTCTCCTAAAAACGAGCAGTTTTTCAATTTGGACTTTATTAAAATGTTCATCCATTCTTCAGATATTGAACATTTTTTTGTTTACAGCTCGTTACAGTGGAGACCGACCACTGCGCAGCTCTTACAAGCTCTTTACCATAGAGCTTGTAAGCACTGCATCGAAGCCGGACAGTGGAAAGCGTTACATCCCACAACAATGAGAAGCTTCAGTGTAGTGCATACAAGCACGACTACGGCGGTGGTTGGTTTCCAAGGCAACAAACTGTAAACAAAAAAGAGAAAATGTTAAATATCTCAAGAACGGCTGCAAATTTTAATAAGCAGTAAATTGCTAAAGTGTTTGATTTTACAAGGTCTGGGAATAATGAAGATGGGAAGAAGCATTTAGAGAAGTGCAGGATAAATGTGCATCATAAGGCCCAACAAGTCAAGGCATACCAGTCTCCAGCCAGGGGCAAAAATGTTTGTTTTTGTGGCTTATGGAAAACAACAGAAGTCAGAAAGGAATGAAAGTGAGTAGATTTGTGATCATTCATAGGTTTCTAGATAAAAACATTTTCCCTGGTGGTCTGGAGGTATGTTTCTACTGGACTGTGCATATACCGTATGTGAGGGGTGGTACGCTGCGCACGCTGAGCAGGGACTTACCGATTCTCAGGAGCGTTGGTGAGAGACGCCACAATGTTCTGCTCTATGAAGAACAACATGGACAGCAGGAAGCCCAAGCCCATGGAGCTGGCGATGGCCCCCAAAGACATGGAGCCGAGCGGCGCCATCACAAACAGACTCTCTGCTTCAATGTAACTAAACTTGGCGACTATGGAAAGAAGAAAAAAAAATAAAAAATAAATGCTGAGCGAGAATCCATGACTGAAGCTTCAGATACACCCGGCGAGCATCAACCGGATACACGGGTCCTGAGGATTACGGAGAAGGCCACCAGGCTCTACCGCTAGAAACTATTCCCAAGACGCTACAAAAAGACCGTTCTAAGCTGAAAGCCGGTACATCCGAGGGGTCCGGACGCTGCACTGTGAGAAAAAAGCGCCATACAGAAATATGAAAACATGCTGCACCGGCCTCTCCTCTGAGTGCGCCGACCTCTTCCTCTGAGCATGCGCTGGCAGCTTCCCCTCTCCCACCCCCCAAGCACGTGTCGGCAGCCTCCCCTTCCACCCCACCCCCCAAGCATGGGCCGGAAGCCTAACTCCCCTCCCCCCCCCAAACATGCATAGGCAGCCTACCTTCCCCCGCGTGCCTCCCCCCCACCCAAGCAAGGGCCGGAAGCCTACCTCTCCCCCCCCCCCCAAACATGCGTAGGCAGCCTACCTTCCCCCTGTGCCCCCCCCACCCAAGCACAGGTCGGAAGCCTCTCTTTCTGCCCCAAGAATGCACCGACAGCCTCCCCCCCCCTTCCCCCAAGCATGCGATTGCAGCCTCTCCCTCCCTCCCCCCCTCCCCCTCCCAAGCATGCGCTGGCAGCCTCCCCTTTTCCCCCACAGCATGAGCCGACAGCCTCCCCAAGCATGAGGCAACCTCCCCTTTCCCACCCCAACCATGAGCCGGCAGCCCCCCCTTTCCCTCCCAAGCATGCGCCGGGCAGCCTCTCCCCCCCCCTCTATGCATGTGCTGGCAGCTTCTCCCTCCCCTTCCCCCCAAGCATGCGCTGGCAGCCTCTCCCCCCCTCTAAGCATGTGCTGGCAGCTTCTCCCTCCCTCCCCTTCCCCCCAAGCATGCGCTCGCAGCCTCTCCCTCCCTCTTCTCCCCCCCCCCCCCCCAAAGCATGCACCTGCAACCTCTCCCCCCCCCCCAAGCATGCGCTGCCAGCCTCCCCTTTTCCCCCAAAGCATGAGCCAGCAGTCTCCCCCCCCCCCCCCAAGCATTCAGTCTCCCCTCCCCCCCCCCTCCCTCCCCCCCAAAGCATGAGCCGGCAGCCTCCCCTTTTCCTCCCCAAGCATGCGACGGCAGCCTCCCCTTATCCTCTCCAAGCATGAGGCAGCCTCCCCTTTCCCACCCCAACCATGAGCCGGCAGCCTCCCCTTTCACTCCCAAGCATGCGCCGGCAGCCTCTCCCCCACCCCCAAGAATGCGCCGGCAGCCTCCCCTTTCCCTCCCCAAGCATGAGCCAGCAGCCTCCCCTTTACCTCCCCAAGCATGAGCCAGCAGCCTCCCCTTTCCCTCCCCAAGCATGAGCCAGCAGCCTCCCCTTTCCCTCCCCATTCCCTCCCCAAGCATGAGCCAGCAGCCTCCCCTTTCCCTCCCCATTCCCTCCCCAAGCATGAGCCAGCAGCCTCCCCTTTCCCTCCCCAAGCATGAGGCAGCCTCCCCTTTCCCTCCCCGAGCATGAGGCAGCCTCCCCTTTCTCTCCCCATTCCCTCCCCAAGCATGAGCCAGCAGCCTCCCCTTTCCCTCCCCAAGCATGAGGCAGCCTCCCCTTTCCCTCCCCTTTCCCACCCAAACCATGAGTCAGCAGCCTGCCCTTGGACATAAGGTTGAAGGAAGCGTTGCCTACACAAATGAATGGACCAGGACACTTGGACATTCGGGTAGCGGCCGGTGGACACTTGGGACATAATTTGAATATTGTTTTTCTAACTTTTTTTTTTAAAAAGGTACTGGTGAAAAGAAGGGAATTTTGTTTACTTACCGTAAATTCCTTTTCTTCTAGCTCCAATTGGGAGACCCAGACAATTGGGTGTATAGCTATGCCTCCGGAGGCCACACAAAGTATTACACTAAAAGTGTAAAGCCCCTCCCCTTCAGCCTATACACCCCCCGTGCTGCCACGGGCTCATCAGTTTTGGTGCAAAAGCCCGAAGGAGGAAAACATTATAAACTGGTTTAAAGTAAATTCAATCCGAAGGAATATCGGAGAACTGAAACCATTTAACATGAACAACATGTGTATACAAAAACAGGGGCGGGTGCTGGGTCTCCCAATTGGAGCTAGAAGAAAAGGAATTTACGGTAAGTAAACAAAATTCCCTTCTTTGTCGCTCCTTATTGGGAGACCCAGACAATTGGGACGTCCAAAAGCAGTCCCTGGGTGGGTAAATAATACCTCATAATAGAGCCGTAACGGCTCCGTCCTACAGGTGGGCAACTGCCGCCTGAAGGACTCGCCTACCTAGGCTGGCATCTGCCGAAGCATAGGTATGCACCTGATAGTGTTTCGTGAAAGTGTGCAGGCTCGACCAGGTAGCTGCCTGACACACCTGCTGAGCCGTAGCCTGGTGTCGCAAGGCCCAGGACGCTCCCACGGCCCTGGTAGAATGGGCCTTCAGTCCTGAGGGAACCGGAAGCCCCGAGGAACGGTAAGCTTCGAGAATTGGTTCCTTGATCCACCGAGCCAGGGTTGACTTGGAAGCTTGTGTCCCTTTACGCTGGCCAGCGACAAGGACAAAGAGTGCATCCGAGCGGCGCAGGGGCGCCGTACGAGAAATGTAGAGTCTGAGTGCTCTCACCAGATCTAACAAGTGCAAATCCTTTTCACATTGGTGAACTGGATGAGGACAAAACGAGGGTAAGGAGTTGTCCTGATTGAGATGAAAAGTGGGCAAGGCAAATGGCCAGGGAGAAAACCCCTGAGCAGAGCACCACGACAGGAATATTTTCCACGTCCTGTGGTAGGTCTTGGCGGACGTTGGTTTCCTAGCCTGTCTCATAGTGGCAATGACCTCTTGAGATAATCCTGAAGACGCTAGGATCCAGGACTCAATGGCCACACAGTCAGGTTGAGGGCCGCAGAATTCAGATGGAAAAACGGCCCTTGAGACAGCAAATCTGGTCGGTCTGGCAGTGCCCACGGTTGGCCGACCGTGAGATGCCACAGATCCGGGTACCACGACCTCCTCGGCCAGTCTGGAGCGACGAGGATGACGCGGCGGCAGTCGGCCCTGATCTTGCGTAACACTCTGGGCAACAGTGCCAGAGGAGGAAACACATAAGGAAGCCGAAACTGCGACCAATCCTGAACTAAGGCGTCTGCCGCCAGAGCTCTGTGATCTTGAGATCGAGCCATGAATGTTGGGACCTTGTTGTTGTGCCGTGACGCCATTAGGTCGACGTCCGGCATCCCCCAGCGGCAACAGATCTCCTGAAACACGTCCGGGTGAAGGGACCATTCCCCTGCGTCCATGCCCTGGCGACTGAGAAAGTCTGCTTCCCAGTTTTCTACGCCCGGGATGTGAACTGCGGATATGGTGGATGCTGTGGCTTCCACCCACAGCAGAATCCGCCGGACTTCCTGGAAGGCTTGCCGACTGCGTGTTCCACCTTGGTGGTTGATGTAAGCCACCGCTGTGGAGTTGTCCGACTGAATTCGGATCTGCTTGCCTTCCAGCCACTGCTGGAACGCTTTTAGGGCAAGATACACTGCCCTGATCTCCAGAACATTGATCTGAAGTGAGGACTCTTGCTGAGTCCACGTACCCTGAGCCCTGTGGTGGCGAAAAACTGCTCCCCACCCTGACAGACTCGCGTCCGTCGTGACCACCGCCCAGGATGGGGGTAGGAAGGATTTCCCCTTCGATAATGAGGTGGGAAGAAGCCACCACCGAAGGGAAGCTTTGGTTGCCTGAGAGAGGGAGACGTTCCTGTCTAGGGACGTCGGCTTCCTGTCCCACTTGCGTAGGATGTCCCATTGAAGTGGACGCAGGTGAAACTGCGCGAAAGGGACTGCTTCCATTGCTGCCACCATCTTCCCCAGGAAGTGCATGAGGTGCCTCAAGGGGTGTGACCGACCTTGAAGGAGAGATTGCACCCCTGTCTGTAGTGAACGCTGTTTGTCCAGCGGAAGCTTCACTATCGCTGGAAGAGTATGAAACTCCATGCCAAGATAGGTCAGCGATTGGACCGGTGTCAGATTTGACTTTGGAAAATTGATGATCCACCCGAAACTCTGGAGAAACTCCAGAGTAACGTTGAGGCTGTGTTGGCATGCCTCTTGAGAGGGTGCCTTGACCAGCAGATCGTCTAAGTAAGGTATCACTGAGTGACCCTGAGAGTGGAGGACCGCAACTACTGTAGCCATGACCTTGGTGAAAACCCTTGGGGCTGTCGCCAGGCCGAACGGCAGTGCCGCGAACTGAAGGTGTTCGTCTCCTATGGCGAAGCGCAAGAAGCGCTGATGCTCTGGAGCAATTGGTACGTGGAGATAAGCATCCTTGATATCGATCGATGCTAGGAAATCTCCTTGGGACATTGAGGCGATGACGGAGCGGAGGGATTCCATCCGGTACCGCCTGGTCCTTACGTGTTTGTTGAGCAGTTTTAGGTCCAAAACAGGACGGAAGGACCCGTCCTTCTTTGGAACCACAAACAGGTTGGAGTAGAAACCGTGACCCTGTTGCTGAAGAGGAACCGGGATCACCACTCCTTCTGCCTTCAGAATGCCCACCGCCTGCAGAAGAGCCTCGGCTCGCTCGGGAGGCGGAGATGTTCTGAAGAATCGAGTCGGAGGACGAGAGCTGAACTCTATCCTGTAACCGTGAGACAAAATGTCTCTCACCCAACGGTCTTTTACTTGTGGCAGCCAGGTGTCGCAAAAGCGGGAGAGCCTGCCACCGACCGAGGATGCGGTGTGAGGAGGCCGTAAGTCATGAGGAAGCCGCCTTAGTAGCGGCACCTCCGGCGGTCTTTTTAGGGCGTGATTTAGACCGCCCGTCGGAGTTCCTCTGATCCTTCTGAGGCCTTTTGGACGAGGAGAATTGGGACCTGCCCGCACCCCGAAAGGACCGAAACCTCGACTGTCCCCTCCTCTGTTGGGGTGTTTTTGGTTTGGCCTGGGGTAAGGATGTTTCCTTTCCCTTGGATTGTTTGATGATTTCATCCAATCTCTCACCAAACAAACGGTCGCCAGAAAATGGCAATCCAGTTAAGCACTTTTTGGAAGCCAAATCTGCCTTCCATTCCCGCAGCCACAAGGCCCTGCGTATTGCCACGGAATTGTCGGCTGCAACCGCCGTACGGCTCGCAGAGTCCAGGACAGCATTAATAGCGTAGGACGCAAATGCCGACGTTTGAGAGGTTATGGACGCCACCTGCGGCGCAGACGTACGTGTGAGTGCGTCAATTTGCGCCTGACCAGCTGAGATAGCTTGGAGTGCCCATACGGCTGCGAATGCTGGAGCAAAAGACGCGCCGATAGCTTCATAGATGGATTTCAACCAGAGCTCCATCTGTCTGTCAGTGGCATCCTTGAGTGAAGCTCCATCTTCCACTGCAACTATGGATCTAGCCGCAAGTCTGGAGATTGGAGGATCCACCTTGGGACACTGAGTCCAGCCCTTGACCACGTCAGGGGGGAAAGGGTAACGTGTATCCTAAAGGCGCTTGGAAAAACGCTTATCTGGACAAGCTCGGTGTTTCTGGACTGCCTCTCTGAAGTCAGAGTGGTCCAGAAACATACTCTTTGTACGCTTGGGAAACCTGAAACGGAATTTCTCCTGCTGAGAAGCTGACTCCTCCACTGGAGGAGCTGAGGGAGAAATATCCAACATTTCATTGATGGACGCAATAAGATCATTCACTATGGCGTCCCCATCAGGAGTATCAAGGTTGAGAGCGGCTTCAGGATCAGAATCCTGATCAGCTACCTCCGCTTCATCATACAGAGAGTCCTCTCGCTGAGACCCTGAACATTGTGATGATGTCGAGGGGATATCATAGCGAGCTCGCTTAATCGGTCTGGGGCTGCGGTCCGTGTCAGAGACCTCACCCTGGGATCCATGAGACACCCCGGGAGGACATTGCTGTTCCAACTGAGGGGGACCAGGGGGCAATGATTCCACAGTGCCCCTGGCTTGAGATGCCGGCCTGGACTGCAAGGCTTCTAATATCTTAGCCATAGTCTCAGAAAGTCTTTCAGTAAAAACTGCAAACTCCGTCCCTGTCACCTGGACAGTGTTAACAGGTGGTTCTCCCTGGGCCACCCTTAGCAGAGGCTCCGGCTGAGAAAGTGCCACAGGGGCCGAGCATTGCACACAATGAGGGTCAGTGGAACCTGCCGGCAGTATAGCCGTACATGCTGCACAGGCAGCATAGTAAGTCTGTGCTTTGGCACCCTTGCTATTTGTGGACGACATGCTGTTGTCTCCTCTGAGCAATACAGGAGGGTATATAGACAAAAATCAACAGTGCACCATACAGTGTAAAGTATAGTCTATAATCATGTAATCTATAAGTACACTTCTGCACTAGTGGGGCCAGCACCACAGGTGCTGCTTACCGCCTTCGCAAAGCGGTTGTGTGGGCACCAGAAATCCTGCCTGGGTCTCCCTGAGCTTGTCTCTCCTCTCCAGCGTTAGCAGAGCTGAGAGGAATGGCTGCCGGCGTCCTGAGGAGAGGAGGGGGCCGTGGGCGTGACCCAGAAAAGTGCGGGAATCTGGTGCCCCACTGTGCACAGTGAGGGGGGTGGAGTATGCAAAGCATGCTCCAGCCCTCAGTGCTGCCGTCCTGTACAGCGTCCCGCCCTTCCCCTGACTGGCAGGGCTGGGGGGCGGGAAGAAAACGAGACTAGGCCGCAAAAGCCGGGGACTCGAGTTATAAGCGCGGCCGCCGTATAAGCGCGGTCGGCGCGGAAGTCCCCGGCGCACTAACAGTCCCAGCCGCGCCGCAGTGATAACCATGGCAGCGGCGGTCAGCGCGGCAGTCCCCCTACACGAACACACTCAGCGACGCTGAAGTGTCTAATGGCACAAACGCAGTCAGTGCTGCTGTCCCCGGTGCACTAGCACACCCAGCAATGCTGGAGTGTTGCTGTGCGCGGTCCCCACGGGGACACAGAGTACCTCAAAGTAGCAGGGCCATGTCCCTGAACGATACTCGACTCCTATCCAGCATGGTCCTCAGGAGCTGTGGATGAAGCACGGTCTCCTGTGCCTGGAGACCGAAAGGATCCCACTTCACCCAGAGCCCTAATTGAGGGATGGGGAAGGAAAACAGCATGTGGGCTCCAGCCTCCGTACCCGCAATGGATACCTCAACCTTAACAACACCGCCGACAAGAGTGGGGTGAGAAGGGAGCATGCTGGGGGCCCTGTTATGGGCCCTCTTTTCTTCCATCCGACATAGTCAGCAGCTGCTGCTGACCAATCTGTGGAGCTGTGCGTGCATGTCTGACCTCCTTCGCACAAAGCATAAAAACTGATGAGCCCGTAGCAGCACGGGGGGTGTATAGGCTGAAGGGGAGGGGCTTTACACTTTTAGTGTAATACTTTGTGTGGCCTCCGGAGGCATAGCTATACACCCAATTGTCTGGGTCTCCCAATAAGGAGCGACAAAGAAATGGCTATTGGTTTAGAAAAGCTCAAAGTAGTGACACTCAGTAAGAGGTTTTCTATCAATCTCCAAAACCCGGTGAGAAAAAAAAAAAAAAGGAAAAAAAAAAATAAATAGTAATTGCACCTTTCAGTGCCCATAACCCGGTCATCAGACCCAATCTGTGATGCTTTACCCTGCAGGCTGCATGTAAAGGACTAGAGACCAGTAAACAATAAGTTTCTATCACAAGTTTTTGTCTCCTGTGATTTTGACTTAACAATACTTCACAACAGGTAAAGAATGGAAAAACCTCTCCCCGTCTGATATTGGGTGTTCGTGAATAACACGGCGATGACCTATTAATTTCCATAAAATTGCTAACGTCACCGGAGGACGGCGGATTCTTGGCTCCTCCAGCCGGGTCTTCCTGGGGTGGAAAGGTCTCTCGTTTTTGCCAAATTGATCTGAATCTGTTCCCATCACCCCATTATGTGGAGGCGGCGAGGAAGAGCCCGAATGTGGGACGTAAAAAGCCGCGCAGGGCGACCCAAACATCTGGAGACAAGAGACACTGATCCTCATCCTGTTATTTTGTGTTAACAATTAAAAACTTTTGGGGGTCAAATCTGAGAAAAATCGCTTTCGCCAAGAGGATTCACATAAAAGTATGAAAAATAATGGCAGAAGCTCAGGTTCTACGGATGTGCGTCCGACAGTGGCGAGTGATAAGTATTCACACCGGCCACAAACGTCACAGAAATACTGACCCGATAGGTAAAAACATAGCCCCCCGTCACCACAGCACAAAGCATAATACTGCCCCAATAACCAAGAATATAACTACTGTAATACTGCCCCTATGTACAAGAATATAACTACTATAATACTTCCCCTATCTACAAGAATATAACTACTATAATACTGCCTATGTACAAGAATATAACTACTATAATACTTCCCCTATCTACAAGAATATAACTACTATAATACTGGCCCTATGTACAAGAATATAACTACTATAATACTGCTCCTATGTACAAGAATATATCTACTATAATACTGCCCCCTATGTACAAGAATATAACTACTATAATACTGCCCCTATCTACAAGAATATAACTACTATAATACTGCCCCTATGTACAAGAATATAACTACTATAATACTGCCCCTATGTACAAGAATATAACTACTATAATACTGCCCCCTATGTACAAGAATATAACTACTATAATACTGCTCCTATGTACAAGAATATAACTACTATAATACTGCTCCTATGTACAAGAATACATCTACTATAATACTGCCCCTATGTACAAGAATATAACTACTATAATACTGCCCCTATGTACAAGAATATAACTACTATAATACTGCCCCCTATGTACAAGAATATAACTACTATAATACTGCTCCTATGTACAAGAATATAACTACTATACTGCTCCTATGTACAGGAATATAACTACTATAATACTGCCCCTATGTACAAGAATATAACTACTATAATACTGCTCCTATGTACAAGAATATATCTACTATAATACTGCTCCTATGTACAAGAATATAACTACTAATACTGCTCCTATATACAAGGAATATAACTACTATAATACTGCTCCTATGTACAAGAATATAGCTACTATAATACTGTCCCTATATACAAGAATATAACTATTATAATACTGCCCCTATGTACAAGAATATAACTACTATAATACTGCCCCCATGTACAAGAATATAACTACTATAATACTGCCCCTATGTACAAGAATATATCTACTATAATACTGCCCCCTATGTACAAGAATATAACTACTATAATACTGCTCCTATGTACAAGAATATAACTACTATAATACTGCTCCTATGTACAAGAATATAACTACTATAATACTGCCCCCATGTACAAGAATATAACTACTATAATACTGCTCCTATGTACAAGAATATATCTACTATAATACTGCCCCCTATGTACAAGAATATAACTACTATAATACTGCTCCGATGTACAAGAATATAACTACTATAATACTGCCCCCATGTACAAGAATATAACTACTGTAATACTGCTCCTATGTACAAGAATATAACTACTGTAATACTGCCCCTATGTACAAGAATATAACTACTATAATACTGCCCCCTATGTACAAGAATATAACTACTGTAATACTGCCCCTATGTACAAGAATATAACTATTATAATACTGCCCCTATGTACAAGAATATAACTACTATAATACTGCCCCTATGTACAAGGAATATAACTACTATAATACTGCTCCTATGTACAAAGAATATAACTACTATAATACTGCCCCTATGTACAAGAATATAACTACTATAATACTGCTCCTATGTACAAGAATATAACTACTATAATACTGCCCCTATGTACAAGAAGACAACGACTATAATACTGCCCCTATGTACAAGAATATAACTACTATAATACTGCTCCTATATACAAGAATATAACTACTATAATACTGTCCCCTATGTACAAGAATATAACTGCTATAATACTGCCCCTATGTACAGGAATATACCCGCTATAACAATCTGTAATACACGCTACCTTCCTGAATGTACAGAGTGCACAGAACGTTCGGGATCCACGGGGGACCGGTTGATTTGAAGATGAAATCTGGCGTAGAAAGATATTTAATCCCCTTTAATTAGGACATTAATCCGGCGTCCCGGGGAGGTCGGGGCTCAGCCGCTAACCTTTATGGCCGGCTACTGTTATGTCAACACGAGTGCGGATTGACGGGCCGACTTACTGAGTATATCCTGGAAGAAGTACGAGCCCACGGCGGAGAAGGTCAGGACAGATATCGGCAGCGCGCAGTCGGACAGCATTTCCCGGACTCGGGCGTGCAGGTAGGGGCTGAAACACAGGGACATATTAATGTATTTCATCTCGCACATCCACATTTGCATAATAAAACTTTTCATTTGCAGAATAACTTTTCCAGTTGTGGTTATTTCTGAAAACAGCGCCCCTCGTGTCCACAGGTTGGGTGCGGTATTGCAGGTTTTTTCCTAGATTTCTTCTACTAGATACATTAAAATACAAAGTGGACCCCTCCAAGATCTCCTGAAGGACTTGTCATTACCTCTTCTTGAACTGGTACAAGGTGTGTCCGAGCCACAAGGTGCCGAACATGAGCATGAGGCTGAGGACGGCCGACTCCTTCCCGTGCTGACTGTCCGGGTGGCCCGCGCCGGGGCCGTGCGGGTCCGAGCCGTTCAGGGTGATGTTGAATAAGAGGTCAGGAGACCAGGTGGCATTGGGGAAGGCGCTGTAAGACTCCTCGTTATAGTGTAGCAGGGGGTCCTGGTAATACTTATTGAAAACTGTAAGAGAAGAATATAGTCACATGAGGATCGGTCAGGCTCCCATAGAACAAATGGAAAACGCGGGCAGAGAGAACAGTGACTATGCATTTCTATGAAGCCTTGTGACCCAGTGACTAATAACCCAGGGGTACCATCACTGAAAATAAAATGCACGGGTAATTTGAGCTACAGAGCTGAAATGCGTTGGTACCAACAGTAAAAAATCCCCTGGTAATTTGAGGTGACCAGTACTAATAATGGAGCTGAAATGCGTTGGTACCAACACTGAACATGCACTGGCAACTTGAGCTGACCAATACTGAATGAAGCTGAAATGCGTTGGTTTAACACTGAAAAAGCACTGCTAATTTGAGCTGACCACTTGATTGCAAAGCTGAAATGCGTCAGCACCAACACTGAAAATTATCCATACTGATAATGGAGCTGAAATGAGTCGGTACCAAAACTGGGAAAATGCACTATTATTTGAGGTGACCACTACTGATGGTAAAACTGAAATGTGTTGGTACCAACACCGACATTCACTGGTAATTTGAGCTGATCAATGCTGATAATGAAGCTGAAATGCGTTGGTTGAACACGGAAAAAGCACTGGTAACTTGAGCTGACCACTTTTGATTGCAAAGCTGAAATGCGTCGGCACCAACAATGAAAATTTGAGGTGACCACTACTGATAATGGAGCTGAAATGCATCGGTCCCAACACTGGGAAAATTCACTGGTAATTTGAGGTGATCACTACTGATGGTGAAGCTGAAATGCGTTGATGTGACTGGACAGCATTGATAATATTGAGATTACTAGTGTTGGAAGAAAGGACTGAAATGCATTACACATACATATATATAATCATTTAAATAGGGGTCAGAAATGAAATGAATATTGGAATGTGGGTGGGGGGGATGGAAACGCGTTTATAAGATGACAATTTGCGTTGACCACTCTACTGGAGGGACTGAAATGAGCATTATTGAAAGCACTGAAACGCATTGATAATTTAAGATGGGCACTCTTATGGAAAGAGGACCGAAATGCGAAGGACTGAAAGAAATGAGAAGAACATATAGGAAGGCAGAATGAGCTGAAGTGTGTTTAGTGTAAAGCTTTAAGGAGATCATTAGTGGAAGGAGGAACGGAAATATTTGACAATTTGAGAGATGAGCCTTCTTATGGAAAAGAGGAACTGAAACGCATTTTTGAGATTGTCACTTAAAATTGGGGACCGAAATACAATGCGATTATTGAAATGGTGGGGGATGGAGTTAAATACATTTATAATAGGGGGACAATCTGAGATGACTACTTGTAGAAGGGACTGAAATGCGTGGATAAAGTGACCACTTGTAGAAGGGACTGAAATGCGTGGATAAAGTGACCACTTGTAGAAGGGACTGAAATGCGTGGATAAAGTGACCACTTGTAGAAGGGACTGAAATGCGTGGATAAAGTGACCACTTGTAGAAGGGACTGAAATGCGTGGATAAAGTGACCACTTGTAGAAGGGACTGAAATGCGTGGATAAAGTGACCACTTGTAGAAGGGACTGAAATGCGTGGATAAAGTGACCACTTGTAGAAGGGACTGAAATGCGTGGATAAAGTGACCACTTGTAGAAGGGACTGAAATGCGTGGATAAAGTGACCACTTGTAGAAGGGACTGAAATGCGTGGATAAAGTGACCACTTGTAGAAGGGACTGAAATGCGTGGATAAAGTGACCACTTGTAGAAGGGACTGAAATGCGTGGATAAAGTGACCACTTGTAGAAGGGACTGAAATGCGTGGATAAAGTGACCACTTGTAGAAGGGACTGAAATGCGTGGATAAAGTGACCACTTGTAGAAGGGACTGAAATGCGTGGATAAAGTGACCACTTGTAGAAGGGACTGAAATGCGTGGATAAAGTGACCACTTGTAGAAGGGACTGAAATGCGTGGATAAAGTGACCACTTGTAGAAGGGACTGAAATGCGTGGATAAAGTGACCACTTGTAGAAGGGACTGAAATGCGTGGATAAAGTGACCACTTGTAGAAGGGACTGAAATGCGTGGATAAAGTGACCACTTGTAGAAGGGACTGAAATGCGTGGATAAAGTGACCACTTGTAGAAGGGACTGAAATGCGTGGATAAAGTGACCACTTGTTGAAGGGACTGAAATGCGTGGATAAAGTGACCACTAGTTGAAGGGACTGAAATGCGTGGATAAAGTGACCACTAGTTGAAGGGACTGAAATGCGTGGATAAAGTGACCACTAGTTGAAGGGACTGAAATGCGTGGATAAAGTGACCACTAGTTGAAGGGACTGAAATGCGTGGATAAAGTGACCACTAGTTGAAGGGACTGAAATGCGTGGATAAAGTGACCACTAGTTGAAGGGACTGAAATGCGTGGATAAAGTGACCACTAGTTGAAGGGACTGAAATGCGTGGATAAAGTGACCACAAGTTGAAGGGACTGAAATGCGTGGATAAAGTGACCACAAGTTGAAGGGACTGAAATGCGTGGATAAAGTGACCACAAGTTGAAGGGACTGAAATGCGTGGATAAAGTGACCACTAGTTGAAGGGACTGAAATGCGTGGATAAAGTGACCACTAGTTGAAGGGACTGAAATGCGTGGATAAAGTGACCACTAGTTGAAGGGACTGAAATGCGTGGAAAAAGTGACCACTAGTTGAAGGGACTGAAATGCGTGGATAAAGTGACCACTAGTTGAAGGGACTGAAATGCGTGGATAAAGTGACCACTAGTTGAAGGGACTGAAATGCGTGGATAAAGTGACCACTAGTTGAAGGGACTGAAATGCGTGGATAAAGTGACCACTAGTTGAAGGGACTGAAATGCGTGGATAAAGTGACCACTAGTTGAAGGGACTGAAATGCGTGGATAAAGTGACCACTAGTGAAGGGACTGAAATGCGTGGATAAAGTGACCACTAGTGAAGGGACTGAAATGCGTTGATAATTTAATAGGAGCACTCTACTAGAGAGAGACTAAGATTCTGTGAACGTGAAGTTCTAAAAAAGAAGTTGAGAAGAACATATAAGAATGCAGACGACCTGAAGTGCGTTTAGTATAAGGCTTTAAGATGCTCATTAGTGGAAGGAGGAACTGATGTTTGCCAATTTGAGAGATGAGCGCTCTTCTGGAAAGAGGAACTGAAACGCATTCATATTTTTGAGATTATCACTATCGACATAGGAGACTGAAACGCGATGGCATTTTTTGGAACGGAGGGAGGTAAACATGTTTATAATAGAATGACAGTTTGAGTTGACCACTATTGGAGGCAGTGAACTGTGTTGATCATCTGAGCGGACCACTAGTAAAAGGGACTGAAATGCGTGGATAAATTGAGATGAGAAGTATTGAAAGAAATGATTGAAATGTGTTGCTAATTTTAGTTGAGCACTCTACCGGAAAGGGGATTAAAATGCACTGAATTTAAGACTCCATGAAGGACTGAAATGCGTTGAAATTGTGAGTAGAACATAGTGAAGATTAGGGCTGGCTAAAATGCGTTTAGTGCAAGATGATGATCAATTTTGAAAGGAGGAACTGAAATGTTTTGATAGTTTGAGCACTCTTAAGGGGGGACTGAAATTAATTTACAACAAAGTTGTTAACTAAGGAGTGAAATGCGTTGGTGAATTAAAATGACAATTAGAGAGACTGAAATGCGTTGGAATCTTAAGATAATTATTAAAGGGACTGAAACGCGTTGATCCCAATGAAAATCAGGGACTAAAATGCACTGACAATGGTTTGGTAGACCCAGAACAGAGATGAACTATGCCGGGATCTACTGTTGGCAGCAGGCTTGGAGTAACGCATTTCCTTCTTTTTCCCCCCTTTATGTGATGAGCGCACAACATTTGATGGAGGCCACGATGATGACATTGAGGTGACGGCTACTCTCTGAGGAGAGAATGAAAAGCGATGACACATGGAGGTGACAAGCAGAGACTGAAACGCGTTTGATGGTGGGTCAAAGGTGCGCGAGTAGAGGATACCCGTGACACAGGTGAACGTGGTGAGGGCTTACGGTTGTCCACATCTGTAGTAGACAATGGGCCGGGGGGGGGGGGCGACGCGTTTCCTTGTGTTTTTTCCTTTATGTGATGGAGACTGGTGAGAGCAGGACCGGACGGGGGGGATGGCGCAGGACAGGTGTTACTGGGAGCAGCCAGATGTCCGCGGCTTCCTGCAGCTCTCCCCTAACTAGCGGCACAAGGGGGCAGAGAAGTGCTAACTAATGCGGAAATATCTGACCCCGGGGGTTACTCCAGGGGAAGGCCGCCATGTACTGTGCATCCAATAACCATACAAAAGGACACAATATTTATATATGGCTGATAACAGAGAGTAATAGAATATCACATTACTATATATATGCCACAGATCAGCAACCAATGGCGGTAAAGCAGGCTGTGGGACTTGTAGTTTCACAACCGCTGTGAAGATCCCTGATGTATGCAGATATTTACCAAAGGCTGATAAAAGGGAGCAACAGCTTAGATCCCACGATATAATTATTGGGAATAAGACCTTATGACAGGCAGCGGCTCACATGGGGGGGTGCACACATTTCTCGGCTGGCGGTCCCAGCAGCTGACGGGTGTTAATGGAGAGGAGCATCCCGCCCATCATATGACTCCTCGTAAAAGTCAGAAAAAGCCGCGGTTATTCACCGAGGAGCCAGCGCCCTCCGACAGCACGTAACCGACACCGAGATCAAGAGGTATGCAGCGCCGAGCCGATAATAGCCGGAACGTCACCGCATTGTCCCCACATTGTCCCCCGCGGCCGTCACCCCACAACGAGGGCCGGGTACAGAGCAGAACTTACTTTTGATGATCCCTTTCAGAGCGTCCAGCACAAATGTTATAGATATAAAAAGGGCGATTATCTCCTCTGTGGACCTGAGAAAGGGAGAACAAACCCAGCATTAACGCCTGTATTATACTCCAGAGCTGCACTCACTATTCTGCTGGTGCAGTCACTGTGTACTTACATTACATTACTGATCCTGAGTTACCTCCTGTATTCTACTCCAGAGCTGCACTCATTATTCTGCTGGTGCAGTCACTGTGTACATACATTACATTACTGATCCTGAGTTACCTCCTGTATTATACTCCAGAGCTGCGCTCACTATTCTGCTGGTGCAGTCACTGTGTACATACATTACATTACTGATCCTGAGTTACCTCCTGTATTATACTCCAGAGCTGCACTCATTATTCTGCTGGTGCAGTCACTGTGTACATACATTACATTACTGATCCTGAGTTACCTCCTGTATTATACTCCAGAGCTGCGCTCACTATTCTGCTGGTGCAGTCACTGTGTACATACATTACATTACTGATCCTGAGTTACCTCCTGTATTATACTCCAGAGCTGCACTCATTATTCTGCTGGTGCAGTCACTGTGTACATACATTACATTACTGATCCTGAGTTACCTCCTGTATTATACTCCAGAGCTGCACTCACTATTCTGCTGGTGCAGTCACTGTGTACATACATTACATTACTGATCCTAAGTTACATCCTGTATTATCCTCTAGAGCTGCACTCACTATTCTGCTGGAGCAGTCACTGTGTACTTACATTACATTACTGATCCTGAGTTACCTCCTGTATTATACTCCAGAGCTGCACTCACTATTCTGCTGGTGCAGTCACTGTGCACATACATTACTGATCCTGAGTTACCTCCTGTATTATACTCCAGAGCTGCACTCACTATTCTGCTGGAGCAGTCACTGTGTACATACATTACATTACTGATCCTGAGTTACCTCCTGTATTATACTCCAGAGCTGCACTCACTATTCTGCTGGTGCAGTCACTGTGTACTTACATTACATTACTGATCCTGAGTTACATCCTGTATTATACTCCAGAGCTGCACTCACTATTCTGCTGGTGCAGTCACTATGTACATACATTACTGATCCTGAGTTACCTCCTGTATTATACTCCAGAGCTGCACTCACTATTCTGCTGGTGCAGTCACTGTGTACATACATTACATTACTGATCCTGTACTGATCCTGAGTTACATCCTGTATTATACTCCAGAGCTGCACTCACTATTCTGCTGGTGCAGTCACTGTGTACATACATTACATTACTGATCCTGAGTTACCTCCTGTATTATACTCCAGAGCTGCACTCACTATTCTGCTGGTGCAGTCACTGTGTACATGCATTACATTACTTTTCCTGTACTGATGCGGAGTTACATCCTGCATTATACTCCAGAGCTGCACTCATTCTACTATACTGAACATTTCTAGCTGTGCCTGTTACCACAGTCAGAGTCATACAGGTGAATAAGCCTCGGACCCCCGCTCTCAATGTATGGACCTCCACATTATAGTCCATGAAACAGGTCCTATAGAATAAATAATTGTGCTGGTAACACAGTAGACAGATGTATGTGCCCGGGGTTGTACAGAGTGATGACTAATGGCTGTGCCATGCGGTGTAGTAGCAGTAGTGGTGTAGTAGCAGTAGTGGTATACGCGCGGTCACCTCTTGAAGAGCTTCATGAGCAGGCTACAATTGAACAGCGAGTAGAGGATGAGGAAGAAGCTGTTCCACAGCCCCGTCCAGGCATAGAAGGCTTTAAAGTCCAGCTTGTAGTCATCGCAGATCCCTCTGATAACTGCAGGAAGAGGAGACTGGGGGTTATACACCGCTCCCCGATACATGATACAGGGGGCCTGCTTCACCTACGACGCGCTCCGCTTCCCTTGATATTAATTTGGTGGAGAATGCGGGCAGTGGCTGTGTGGGGCCGGCCGTCACTCGCAGATCCCTTCCCTCTACATCGATTAGGACATGCATACAATTAGTTGGGGGTTTCGCAGGCAGTGTCAGGGGGGTGTGAGTATATTTGCACTTGATATTACATTATAGACCCTGCTGAACAGGAAAGCATCATCCAAGGCTGAAGTCTACGACGCCCGCGGCCGTGCGCTCATACCTACCATTGATATATAAAGCCAAGGGTGCCGTCGTCAATAAGACCACCAGAGGTTGCCCGGCGAGGAAGGAGTATACCACCCCCCCAATGCCCTGACCAATCATCGTCTTCTGCACGTCTGGAACGAGAGGTGGACATGGTGTTGAGTAAACTTTTCAAGCTCAAAAAAAAAAAAAAAAAAAAAAAAAAAAAATCAACATTTCCAAACATCAAGGAACAATGTGTACACAAAAATATGCAAAGATAAACAACTTCCTATAGAATGTTTAGCATTTGGCTGCTGCAGAGACCGTTACCTAGCTCAGCGCTCTGCAGAAAGGCTACTAACCCATCAGAGCTCCGGGTCTGACAGGGCTGTCCCTGCTCTAGCCCCTCCTTACACTCAGGGTCAAAAGACACAAGCGGGAGAGGGGAGGAGTACTGCAGACATTCCCACAACGGAGGGGAGAAAGCATGTACAGTCTCAAGGAGAGGAGAGAAAACAGGCTGTATAGAACAAGATGGGTATATAATAAAAAAATATACAGGATATAAGCGGTGCTGAAACATGAGCTCAAAGACGGCCCGACCAGTCACGAGGAGGGGGGAGACGGCCCGACCAGTCACGCGGAGGGGGGAAGATGGCCCGACCAGTCACGCGGAGGGGGGAAGACGGCCCGACCAGTCACGCGGAGGGGGGAAGACGGCCCGACCAGTCACGCGGAGGGGGGAGACGGCCCGACCAGTCACGCGGAGGGGGGAGACGGCCCGACCAGTCACGCGGAGGGGGGAGACGGCCCGACCAGTCACGCGGAGGGGGGAGACGGCCCGACCAGTCACGCGGAGGGGGGAGACGGCCCGACCAGTCACGCGGAGGGGGGAGACGGCCCGACCAGTCACGCGGAGGGGGGGAAGACGGCCCGACCAGTCACGAGGAGGGGGGAAGACGGCCCGACCAGTCACGAGGAGGGGGGAAGACGGCCCGACCAGTCACGAAAAGGGGGGAAGACGGCCCGACCAGTCACGCGGAGGGGGGAGACGGCCCGACCAGTCACGCGGAGGGGGGAGACAGCATGTAGTGTTTCAGTAACGCAGAGAAAACAGGCAGTACAGAAGGACAAAAGTACAGAATAGAAGCTGTGTGGATGAGCTCATGAAGGCAGCAATATTAGGGACCCCAAACCAATGACAGCTTCAATTTACGAAAAATGTCACTTATCAACAATTATACTAATAACAATATTAAAAAATGGAGTAATTTTACTGTATGATATTCCTCAGTCTCCCGTGATTTCCTGTCTATCCAATCCTGATGCTTGATTTTAGAAACAGGCGGAAATTCAACTCAACTCAACACCCTGCCTAACACGGGCATCTCCCAAAATGCACTAGCACTTGGCAATACTGACCTCCACCACTAGGGGCACTGATCCTTGTATACTAGTATATGACTGCTACTGACCTCCACCACTTGGGGCGCTGATCCTTGTATACTAGTATATGACTACTACTGACCTCCACCACTAGGGGCGCTGATCCTTGAATACCAGTACATGACTACTACTGACCTCCACCACTAGGGGCACTGATCCATGTATACTAGTATATGACTGCTACTGACCTCCACCACTAGGGGCGCTGATCCTTGTATACTAGTATATGACTACTACTGACCTCCACCACTAGGGGCGCTGATCCTTGAATACCAGTACATGACTACTACTGACCTCCACCACTAGGGGTGCTGATCCTTGTATATGACTACTACTGACCTCCACCACTAGGGGTGCTGATCCTTGTATACTAGTATATGACTGCTACTGACCACCACTAGGGGCGCTGATCCTTGTATGCTAGTATATGACTACTACTGACCTCCACCACTAGGGGCGCTGATCCATGTATACTAGTATATGACTACTACTGACCTCCACCACTAGGGGCGCTGATCCATGTATACTAGTATATGACTACTACTGACCACCACCACTAGGGGCGCTGATCCTTGTATACCAGTACATGACTACTACTGACCTCCACCACTAGGGGCGCTGATCCTTGTATACTATATGACTACTACTGACCTCCACCACTAGGGGCGCTGATCCTTGAATACCACCACTACAGCAAAGTATAGTAACTGAACATTAGATGCAATTCTCTCTCAGTCAGTGAGGAAGAGACGAAAACCTTGTTTCTGGATGATGGAGGAACTAGAGCTCTTGAGGAAGCAGCAGCAGGGGCGAAACGTGACCCTGAAAATTGTGGCAGAGCAGACATGGCTGTGATCTGGAGCGCGCAGGAATTCAGGGACACCCTGTCTCACATTGTATCAGGGGCAATAAGTAATATAACGGTCTGTGATGGGCACACCACGGTCCATATCACCAAGTCAATGGAAGATCCCCATCACCACATTCGATATCCAGGCAAGCAAAGTCTCTACATGTGTACACAGTCAGCACACCGGAGGCAATGTCTACACGCCCACACATGCCAGCAGTACAGACGTAAGTAGCACCGATGCTACCCACCTGTTTAATCTCTTCCAAGTTGATAGATGCAAAACAAATGATCTTCAAAGAAAATCTTACCAATCACCCCGCGAGTGTTTTCATCATTCAAAGAGCCAAAGGCGATAGAGGGCAGGAGGCAAGCAAAGTACAAGAAAATCGTGGTTGTGAGGTACTTTCCGATGGACTTGTTATTTCCAGTAATGCCTGAGGAGGAAAGCAGAGCAACAAAGGCTGGAGTTACGCCTGGGACCGCGCTCAGGGGCAGGGGTAACAAGGGGAATAATGGTATAATACTGGGGGAGTAGTAGTATGAGAGGGTGGGAGGGGGGTAAGTGAGAAAGAAAGAGGAGGGTGGAGCAACAAAGAAAGAAAGGAAGGGGGCGACAAAGAAAGAAAGGAAGGGGGCGACAAAGAAAGAAAGGGGGCGACAAAGAAAGAAAGGAAGGGGGCGACAAAGAAAGAAAGGAAGGGGGCGACAAAGAAAGAAAGGAAGGGGGCGACAAAGAAAGAAAGGGGGCGACAAAGAAAGAAAGGAAGGGGGCGACAAAGAAAGAAAGGAAGGGGGCGACAAAGAAAGGAAGGGGGCGACAAAGAAAGAAAGGAAGGGGGCGACAAGAAAGAAAGGAAGGGGGCGACAAAGAAAGAAAGGAAGGGGGCGACAAAGAAAGAAAGGAAGGGGGCGACAAAGAAAGAAAGGAAGGGGGCGACAAAGAAAGAAAGGAAGGGGGCGACAAAGAAAGAAAGGAAGGGGGCGACAAAGAAAGAAAGGAAGGGGGCGACAAAGAAAGAAAGGAAGGGGGCGACAAAGAAAGAAAGGAAGGGGGCGACAAAGAAAGAAAGGAAGGGGGCGACAAAGAAAGAAAGGAAGGGGGCGACAAAGAAAGAAAGGAAGGGGGCGACAAAGAAAGAAAGGAAGGGGGCGACAAAGAAAGAAAGGAAGGGGGCGACAAAGAAAGAAAGAGGAGGGGGGAGCGACAAAGAAAGAAAGAGGAGGGGGGAGCGACAAAGAAAGAAAGAGGAGGGGGGAGCGACAAAGAAAGAAAGAGGAGGGGGGAGCGACAAAGAAAGAAAGAGGAGGGGGGAGCGACAAAGAAAGAAAGGAAGGGGGCGACAAAGAAAGAAAGGAAGGGGGCGACAAAGAAAGAAAGGAAGGGGGCGACAAAGAAAGAAAGGAAGGGGGCGACAAAGAAAGAAAGGAAGGGGGCGACAAAGAAAGAAAGGAAGGGGGCGACAAAGAAAGAAAGGAAGGGGGCGACAAAGAAAGAAAGGAAGGGGGCGACAAAGAAAGAAAGGAGGGGGGAGCGACAAAGAAAGAAAGGAGGGGGGAGCGACAAAGAAAGAAAGGAGGGGGGAGCGACAAAGAAAGAAAGAGGAGGGGGAGCGACAAAGAAAGAAAGGAGGGGGGAGCGACAAAGAAAGAAAGAGGAGGGGGAGCGACAAAGAAAGAAAGAGGAGGGGGGAGCGACAAAGAAAGAAAGAGGAGGGGGGAGCGACAAAGAAAGAAAGAGGAGGGGGGAGCGACAAAAAGAAAGAAAGAGGAGAGGGGAGCGACAAAAAGAAAGGAGGGGGGAGCGACAAAGAAAGAAGGGGGGAGCGACAAAGAAAGAAAGAGGAGGGGGGAGCGACAAAGAAAGAAAGGAGGGGGGAGCGACAAAAAGAAAGAGGAGAGGGGAGCGACAAAAAGAAAGGAGGGGGGAGCGACAAAGAAAGAAAGAGGAGGGGGGAGCGACAAAGAAAGAAAGAGGAGGGGGGAGCGACAAAAAGAAAGAAAGAGGAGGGGGGAGCGACAAAAAGAAAGAAAGAGAGGGGAGCGACAAAAAGAAAGAAAGAGGAGGGGGTGCGACAAAAAGAAAGAAAGAGGAGGGGGTGCGACAAAAAGAAAGAAAGAGGAGGGGGTGCGACAAAAAGAAAGAGGAGGGGCGAGCGACAAAGAAAGAAAGAGGAGGGGGGAGCGACAAAGAAAGAAAGAGGAGGGGGAGCGACAAAGAAAGAAAGAGGAGGGGGAGCGACAAAGAAAGAAAGAGGAGAGGGGAGCGACAAAAAGAAAGAAAGAGGAGGGGGAGCGACAAAGAGAAAGAGGAGGGGGAGCGACAAAGAAAGAAAGAGGGGAGAAAAAAAGAAAGAGGGGGGGAGAAAGAGGGAGGAGCGAGAAAGAGGGGGAAGCGAGGAGAAAAAAAAAAAAAAACAGGGAGAGCAAGATTGAAAAAAGAGAAAAAAAAATGAAAAGGAAAAAAGGAGAGAGGAGAAGGATGTAGATAGAGATGAGAGAACGTCTTGACTTGAGATAACAAAGGCAGCGAGAACAAATGAAAATAAAAACTCTTAAGTGTAGCTATAATAGAATGGCCCCCACATGATGACGCCTTTAATTGGTACCAGTCCCTCCCAGGAGATGAATGCCCGGACGTGGGGCTCCGCGTCCTCGCAGCACAGAGGGGTTTGGTTGGATCAGTTACATAACGACCCTCGGAGGACGCGGCGGCTTTCTTGGCGGGAGCATTATTACAATATTGTTCTATAAGTGCGTATGGAGCGTCTGAAGAGTCGGGGGATAGAGGACGCCATTAGGCAGGTGAGGAGAGTCATTACCGCTGTGACGCCTTATTGACCCATTTCATACCGCACAAGCCGTATCCAGGAGCCGCGCCGGCTTATAGCCGTAACTGGGTCATATATTACTGCCGGGGAAAGCCGAAGATTTCATATGTAATCACTGTCTGCATGTGTAATATCACCGCCGAGTGAAGAGCGGCAAGATCACGGACGGAGACCCACTGAGCGGTGTCCTCCGAGAACAGGCAGAGGGGTTCAAAAGCTGCATCAACCTTACATTAACCCCTTCATTGCTCTAAACCAGCAGAGATCCTTACAATAGACAATACTCTAGACCACCAGGGATACTAGAATAAACCCCCCTCTGTACTAGACCACCAGGGATACTAGAATAAACCCCCCTCTGTACTAGACCACCAGGGATACTAGAATAAACCCCCCTCTGTACTAGACCACCAGGAATACTAGAATAAACCCCCCTCTGTACTAGACCACCAGGGATACTAGAATAAACCCCCCTCTGTACTAGACCACCAGGAGTACTAGAATAAACCCCCCTCTGTACTAGACCACCAGGGATACTAGAATAAACCCCCCTCTGTACTAGACCACCAGGAGTACTAGAATAAACCCCCCTCTGTACTAGACCACCAGGAGTACTAGAATAAACCCCCCTCTGTACTAGACCACCAGGGATACTAGAATAACCCCCCTCTGTACTAGACCACCAGGGATACTAGAATAACCCCCCTCTGTACTAGACCACCAGGGATACTAGAATAACCCCCCTCTCTGTACTAGACCACCAGGGATACTAGAATAAACCCCCCTCTGTACTAGACCACCAGGAGTACTAGAATAAACCCCCCTCTGTACTAGACCACCAGGGATATTAGAATAAACCCCCACTGTACTAGACCACCAGGGATACTAGAATAAACCCCCCTCTGTACTAGACCACCAGGAGTAACTAATATAAAACCCCTCTGTACTAGACCACCAGGAATACTAGAATAAACCCCTCTCTGTACTAGACCACCAGGAATACTAGAATAACCCACCTCTCTGTACTAGACCACCAGGGATACTAGAATAACCCCCCCTCTGTACTAGACCACCAGGGATATTAGAATAAACCCCCACTGTACTAGACCACCAGGGATACTAGAATAAACCCCCCTCTGTACTAGACCACCAGGAGTACTAGAATAACCCCCTCTCTGTACTAGACCACCAGGGATACTAGAATAAACCCCTCTCTGTACTAGACCACCAGGGATACTAGAATAACCCCCCTCTCTGTACTAGACCACCAGGAGTACTAGAATAAACCCCCTCTCTGTACTAGACTACCAGGAGTACTAGAATAAACCCCCTCTGTACTAGACCACCAGGGATACTAGAATAAACCCCCTCTCTGTACTAGACCACCAGGGATACTAGAATAACCCCCCTCTCTGTACTAGACCACCAGGAGTACTAGAATAAATCCCCTCTCTGTACTAGACCACCAGGAGTACTAGAATAAACCCCATCTGTACTAGACCACCAGGAGTACTAGAATAAACCCCCTCTCTGTACTAGACCACCAGGAGTACTAGAATAAACCCCCTCTGTACTAGACCACCAGGGATACTAGAATAAACCCCTCTCTGTACTAGACCACTAGGAGTACTAGAATAAACCCCTCTCTGTACTAGACCACTAGGAGTACTAGAATAAACCCTCTCTGTACTAGACCACCAGGGATACTAGAATAAACCCCCTCTCTGTACTAGACCACCAGGAATTCTAGAATAAACCCTCTCTGTACTAGACCACCAGGGATACTAGAATAAACCCCCTCTCTGTACTAGACCACCAGGGATACTAGAATAAACCCCCTCTCTGTACTAGACCACCAGGGATACTAGAATAACCCCCCTCTCTGTACTAGACCACCAGGGATACTAGAATAACCCCCCTCTGTACTAGACCACCAGGGATACTAGAATAACCCCCCTCTCTGTACTAGACCACCAGGGGTACTAGAATAAACCCCCCTCTCTGTACTAGACCACCAGGAGTACTAGAATAACCCCCTCTCTGTACTAGACCACCAGGAATACTAGAATAAACCCCCTCTCTGTACTAGACCACCAGGGATACTAGAATAAACCCCTCTCTGTACTAGACCACCAGGGATACTAGAATAAACCCCTCTCTGTACTAGACCACCAGGAATACTAGAATAAACCCCCTCTCTGTACTAGACCACCAGGAGTACTAGAATAAACCCCCTCTGTACTAGACCACCAGGGATACTAGAATAACCCCCCTCTCTGTACTAGACCACCAGGGATACTAGAATAAACCCCCCCTCTGTACTAGACCACCAGGGATACTAGAATAAACCCCCCTCTGTACTAGACCACCAGGGATACTAGAATAAACCCCCTCTCTGTACTAGACCACTAGGGATACTAGAATAACCCCCCTCTGTACTAGACCACCAGGGATACTAGAATAAACCCCCTCTCTGTACTAGACCACCAGGGATACTAGAATAACCCCCCTCTCTGTACTAGACCACCAGGGATACTAGAATAAACCCCCTCTCTGTACTAGACCACCAGGGATACTAGAATAAACCCCCCTCTGTAGTAGACCACCAGGGATACTAGAATAACCCCCCTCTCTGTACTAGACCACCAGGGATACTAGAATAAACCCCTCTCTGTACTAGACCACCAGGGATACTAGAATAAACCCCCTCACTGTACTAGACCACCAGGGATATTAGAATAAACCCCCTCACTGTACTAGACCACCAGGGATACTAGAATAAACCCCCTCTCTGTACTAGACCACCAGGGATACTAGAATAAATCCCCTCACTGTACTAGACCACTAGGAGTACTAGAATAAACCCCCTCACTGTACTAGACCACCAGGGATACAGGAATTACCTCATTCCCTGTATTAGAAGACCAAGAATATTGATATTAACTTAATCTCTTCCCTAGACCACCAGGAATCCTTAACCTAAACCCGTCACTGTCCTAGACCATCAAAGTGCTCTCACTGCCATAAACCTCCAGGAATTTTTTTTAATTAACCTCTTCCCTGCCAAAAACTACCAGGCATATAGTTCTAGAAGTGCATCCTTAAACTGCTCTAGTCCACCAGGGATGTAAACAGCACTACTTCATTTCAATTTGATGAGTGATTCGTTATATGTGCGCTAGCTTTATAGCCAATTTACTATATGGCTGTACAGTAACCTTTATTTTATGCAGCTTAACAGGAGCATAATCAAAAGGCTTACAGGGGTAATCCCATCAAGATCCTATCCCAATATGTAGTAGGTGTAATACCAATATTAGCAAATACCTCCAATTAGAAATGTAGTATAGTCTCCTGATTAGGTATGACTTTTACCTCATGTGCAGGGCATTGCAGCTTGGGTATCCATGGTTACACCCACTCATATGGTGACAGTTCGTTGCTCTTGGTCATAACCATGGATACCTAAGCTGCAATGCCCTGCACATGAGGTATGACCACGAGCAACTAACTGTCACCATATGAGTGGGCGTAACCATGGATACCCAAGCTGCAATGCCCTGCACATTAGGTAAAAGTCATACCTAATCAGGAGACTATACTACATTTCTAATATTCCTACACATTGGCATAGGATCTTGGAGATGGGTAACGTTTCCCAAAAGGTGTTGTGGCTCCCATATGCGTCTAGCGGGTGGCCAGTCTACCTCCATGGTGGCCATACTAGTCTACACCCATGGTGGCCATACTAGTCTACTCCCGGGTTGTACAAGACATTTCCAGACCGCAGCACTCACGGTCAGCGCCTCTTCTCTGCTCTCCCGGGGTACGACCTCCTCGGTGCAAGGTTCTGGGAGGGTAAATGAGTGAATCTTACCGTCTGTGAAATCCAGATGGTAGACGGGCAGCCGGCGCGCGATATCATCGAAAATTCCCTTTCCCACATTGAAGAATTCCTTTAACTGCAGAGAAGAAGGGAACAGTATGAGGGTCCGGCCGTGAAGACCCCACAAGCCCTGAGATCGCACATCACACGAGACGTCACCACAGCGGAGGCGGGATGTCCTGGACGCTACACAACACCAATCATGGCCAGTCAGGGGCTACGGAGGTCTCTGCAGACCCCAATACTTACGGGATCACACAGAGAACTGATGAGAAAAAAAATGAAAATACTTGTAGATCTGAGGATATCACAAACTGCAAACACTGAGGAAAACCCAGCAAGAAGTGTTGGGGCGACAACTGTAACAAGCCGAGATCTCAAAATGACGCACTAATGCTGCCCACCTTCATAGTGAAAATGATGCACTAATGCAGTCTACCTTCATAGTGAAAATGATGCACTAATGCAGTCTACCTTCATAGTGAAAATGATGCACTACTGCTGCCCACCTTCATAGTGAAAATGATGCACTAATGCAGTCTACCTTCATAGTGAAAATGACGCACTAATGCTGCCCACCTTCATAGTGAAAATGACGCACTAATGCTGCCCACCTTCATAGTGAAAATGATGCACTAATGCAGTCTACCTTCATAGTGAAAATGACGCACTAATGCTGCCCACCTTCATAGTGAAAATGACGCACTAATGCTGCCCACCTTCATAGTGAAAATGACGCACTAATGCTGCCCACCTTCATAGTGAAAATGACGCACTAATGCTGTCTACCTTCATAGTGAAAATGACGCACTAATGCTGCCCACCTTCATAGTGAAAATGACGCACTAATGCAGTCTACCTTCATAGTGAAAATGACGCACTAATGCTGCCCACCTTCATAGAGGAGAGAAAATGACACACTAATGCAGTCTACCTTCATAGAGGGGGGGAAATGACGCACTAATGCTGTCTACCTTCATAGAGGGGGGGGGAAATAATGATCAATGTGGCCTACCTTCATAGAGGGGGGAAAATGACGCACTAATGCTGTCCACCTTCATAGTGAAAATGACGCACTAATGCTGCCCACCTTCATAGTGAAAATGATGCACTAATGCAGTCTACCTTCATAGTGAAAATGATGCACTAATGCTGCCCACCTTCATAGTGAAAATGATGCACTAATGCAGTCTACCTTCATAGTGAAAATGACGCACTAATGCTGCCCACCTTCATAGTGAAAATGACGCACTAATGCTGCCCACCTTCATAGTGAAAATGATGCACTAATGCTGCCCACCTTCATAGTGAAAATGACACACTAATGCTGCCCACCTTCATAGTGAAAATGATGCACTAATGCTGCCCACCTTCATAGAGAAAATGACGCACTAATGCTGCCCACCTTCATAGTGAAAATGACACACTAATGCTGCCCACCTTCATAATGAATATAACGCACTACTGCTGCCCACCTTCATAGAGAAAGTGATGCACTACTGCTGCCCACCTTCATAGAGGAAATGATGCACTAATGCTGCCCACCTTCATAGTGAAAATAACACACTAATGCTGCCCACCTTCATAGAGAAAATGATGCACTAATGCTGTCCACCTTCATAGAGAAAATGATGCACTAATGCTGCCCACCTTCATAGTGAAAATGACACACTAATGCTGCCCACCTTCATAGTGAAAATGATGCACTAATGCTGCCCACCTTCATAGTGAAAATGACACACTAATGCTGCCCACCTTCATAGTGAAAATGACACACTAATGCTGCCCACCTTCATAATGAATATAACGCACTACTGCTGCCCACCTTCATAGTGAAAATGATGCACTAATGCTGCCCACCTTCATAGTGAAAATGACACACTAATGCTGCCCACCTTCACAATGAAAATGACACACTAATGCTGCCCACCTTCATAGAGAAAATGATGCACTAATGCTGCCCACCTTCATAAAGAAAATGACGCACTAATGCTGCCCACCTTCATAAAGAAAATGACGCACTAATGCTGCCCACCTTCATAAAGAAAATGACGCACTAACGCTGCCCACTTTCAGAAAGGGGAGAAAACTGACGGTCCAAGATCGACAACCCCATTAGGGCTGAAGAAAAGTAAAAGGTGTCACAGGTTCTATCCAAAAAGACGTGGAATTTATTGTTCAGAACACTGGTTGTTGTCAGTGAATAGAAACTTCCCATATTACACATGGTAATGAATACAACTAATCTGCGATTCAAGCAGCGAACATCAAAGTGCAGGATCACGTGCATCACACAAAACGGAGAAATGATCCACAAACCATCAGTCCCACTATAAGAAAGGCGGATGATCATGGCTGCCCGCATGTCATCAAAGGGAGGGGCGGACAAACCGCATCAGACTGGGCATTGCTGGCAGCCGCATGGATGAAGGTATCACAGAGCAGGGGAAGGAGCGGGGTGGAACGTCAGAAAGCAGCGTACGGCTAGGAGATATATATGTATATATTAGATGGAATGAAACGCAACAGGCCAAAGCATGAAATATACCAATGTGCAGCGTTTATAGCCTGTCCACAGCCAGTGCCGGGGGCCGCCTGGTGCTTATAGCAAAGAGGGAGAAAGAGCAGCTCCTGACAAAGGCCAGAGTCTCAGCTATCAAGGGAGCAGTATAGCACTTATATTCTTGTACATAGGGGGCAGTATTATAGTAGTTATATACTTGTACATAGGGGCAGTATTATAGTAGTTATATTCTTGTACATAGGGGCAGTATTATAATAGTTATATTCTTGTACATAGGGGCAGTATTATAATAGTTATATTCTTGTACATAGGAGCAGTATTATAGTAGTTATATTCTTGTACATAGGAGCAGTATTATAGTAGTTATATTCTTGTACATAGGAGCAGTATTATAGTAGTAATATTCTTGTACATAGGGGCAGTATTATAGTAGTTATATTCTTGTACATAGGAGCAGTATTATAGTAGTTATATTCTTGTACATAGGGGCAGTATTATAGTAGTTATATTCTTGTACATAGGAGCAGTATTATAGTAGTTATATTTTTGTACATAGGAGCAGTATTATAGTAGTTATATTCTTGTACATAGGGGCAGTATTATAGTAGTTATATTCTTGTACATAGGGGCAGTATTATAGTAGTTATATTCTTGTACATAGGGGCAGTATTATAGTAGTTATATTCTTATACATAGGGGGCAGTATTATAGTAGTTATATCCTTGTATATAGGAGACAGTATTATAGTAGTTATATTCTTGTACATAGGGGGCAGTATTATAGTAGTTATATTCTTGTACATAGGGGCAGTATTATAGTAGTTATATTCTTGTACATAGGGGCAGTATTATAGTAGTTATATTCTTGTACATAGGGGCAGTATTATAGTAGTTATATTCTTGTACATAGGGGCTGTATTATAGTATTTATATTCTTGTACATAGGGAGCAGTATTATAGTAGTTATATTCTTGTACATAGGGGCAGTAATATAGTAGTTATATTCTTGTACATAGGAGGCAGTATTATAGTAGTTATATTCTTGTACATAGGGGCAGTATTATAGTAGTTATATTCTTGTACATAGGGGGCAGTATTATAGTAGTTATATTCTTGTACATAGGGGCAGTATTATAGTAGTTATATTCTTGTACATAGGAGGCAGTATTATAGTAGTTATATTCTTGTACATAGGGGCAGTATTATAGTAGTTATATTCTTGTACATAGGAGCAGTATTATAGTAGTTATATTCTTGTACATAGGAGGCAGTATTATAGTAGTTATATTCTTGTACATAGGGGCAGTATTATAGTAGTTATATTCTTGTACATAGGGGCAGTATTATAGTAGTTATATTCTTGTACATAGGGGCAGTAATATAGTAGTTATATTCTTGTACATAGGAGGCAGTATTATAGTAGTTATATTCTTGTACATAGGGGCAGTATTATAGTAGTTATATTCTTGTACATAGGGGGCAGTATTATAGTAGTTATATTCTTGTACATAGGGGCTGTATTATAGTATTTATATTCTTGTACATAGGGAGCAGTATTATAGTAGTTATATTCTTGTACATAGGGGCTGTATTATAGTATTTATATTCTTGTACATAGGAGGCAGTATTATAGTAGTTATATTCTTGTACATAGGGGCAGTATTATAGTAGTTATATTCTTGTACATAGGAGGCAGTATTATAGTAGTTATATTCTTGTACATAGGGGCAGTATTATAGTAGTTATATTCTTGTACATAGGGGCAGTATTATAGTAGTTATATTCTTGTACATAGGAGGCAGTATTATAGTAGTTATATTCTTGTACATAGGGGCAGTATTATAGTAGTTATATTCTTGTACATAGGAGGCAGTATTATAGCAGATATAATCTTGCTTTCTTGTACACAGCTGGGTTTATATTGATGAACCCTGTCTTATCTGCTATGCCTGTAGAGCACACACCATTTGCCCCCTCTGCAGTAAGCGGTCAGGCAGGCCCCGGCGACTGGCAATGACAGGCTGGCTCGTGGCTCTGAGACACAGACCAGAAGACAGAAGAAGGAGTTGTGGCAGACCTGCCTGGAAGGCCCGGCTCGTGGAACCAGTAGCAAATCCTTTAGGAGAAGAGGTAAAAAGGACAGAAATAAAAATACAGATGAACCAGCAATAACTCAAATCTACAGCCCTGGGTTCCTCACAGCCGCCAGGGCTGGACTACTCACAGCCGCCAGGGCTGGACTACTCACAGCCGCCAGGGCTGGACTACTCACAGCCGCCAGGGCTGGACTACTCACAGCCGCCAGGGCTGGACTACTCACAGCCGCCAGGGCTGGACTACTCACAGCCGCCAGGGCTGGACTACTCACAGCCGCCAGGGCTGGACTACTCACAGCCGCCAGGGCTGGACTACTCACAGCCGCCAGGGCTGGACTACTCACAGCCGCCAGGGCTGGACTACTCACAGCCGCCAGGGCTGGACTACTCACAGCCGCCAGGGCTGGACTACTCACAGTCGCCAGGGCTGGACTACTCACAGCCGCCAGGGCTGGACTACTCACAGCCGCCAGGGCTGGACTACTCACAGCCGCCAGGGCTGGACTACTCACAGCCGCCAGGGCTGGACTACTCACAGTCGCCAGGGCTGGACTACTCACAGCCGCCAGGGCTGGACTACTCACAGCCGCCAGGGCTGGACTACTCACAGCCGCCAGGGCTGGACTACTCACAGCCGCCAGGGCTGGACTACTCACAGCCGCCAGGGCTGGACTACTCACAGCCGCCAGGGCTGGACTACTCACAGCCGCCAGGGCTGGACTACTCACAGCCGCCAGGGCTGGACTACTCACAGCTGCCACTATAAACCTCCGATTCAGTTTACACAACTTAATGGACTCTGACCTCCGGGCAAGGCAGCCATCGCGCGTCGGACTGGCTGCAGGGGCACGGTTTTGGATGGACGGGGGATGGACTTAGGTCACTGGTGACTGGCCATTTGGCAGCACAATGAAGATTAAGGATTTGATGTGGGACACTCACCTTTAGAGGTTTGTGGCTGCTGGTTTTGTGGCCATCCTTCCCTGAGGAGTGTTTGTTGGCAGCGGTCAGGAGGTGCCGCTGATGCACCAACGCGTCCTTAAACTCCTCTACCGTTTTAACCTCTAGTAGTTTCTGTCGGAACTCGATGTCGGAGAACATGGTGGCAAACGTCCGGCCGACTTCTGTGGCGGTTTTGGTACTTTTCTAAGAAGGACGAGAGAAAAGGATAAGAAATGACGTCATCTTGTACTTCCTGCCCTTACACAGTACCACCCCTTTATTCCGGCACTTGGACTCACCATTTTTGGTGGAGCCACGACGAGGATGACGAACCTGACTTCACAGGAGTTCTCCCCCCAGTTCTGCGGCTTCTCTAGTCGGCTGATGCAAACGTGTCGCTTTTGAAGGGACTTTATACTGCAACTGTATGACGGCACAAGAAATCACGCTGTGCCTAATAGGACATAAAACTTATACACATAATAAAGTGCAAAGGAGCAGAAAAGTCCCCACTGAGCCGTACACCACCGAGCACAATGCCGAGCCGTACACCACCAAGCACAATGCCGAGCCGTACATCACCAAGCACAATGCCGAGCCGTACATCACCAAGCACAATGCCGAGCCGTACATCACCAAGCACAATGCCGAGCCGTACATCACCAAGCACAATGCCGAGCCATACACCACCAAGCACAATACCGAGCCGTACACCACCAAGCACAATGCCGAGCCGTACACCACCAAGCACAATGCCGAGCCGTACATCACCAAGCACAATGCCGAGCCGTACATCACCAAGCACAATGCCAAGCCGTACATCACCAAGCACAATGCCAAGCCGTACATCACCAAGCACAATGCCGAGCCGTACATCACCAAGCACAATGCCGAGCCGTACATCACCAAGCACAATGCCGAGCCGTACATCACCAAGCACAATGCCGAGCCGCACATCACCAAGCACAATGCTGAGCCGTACATCACCAAGCACAATGCCGAGCCGTACATCACCAAGCACAATGCCGAGCCGTACACCACCAAGCACAATGCCGAGCCGTACATCACCAAGCACAATGCCGAGCCGTACACCACCGAGCACAATGCCGAGCCGTACACCACCAAGCACAATGCCGAGCCGTACATCACCAAGCACAATGCCGAGCCGTACATCACCAAGCACAATGCCGAGCCGTACATCACCAAGCACAATGCCGAGCGAGCCGTACATCACCAAGCACAATGCCGAGCCGTACACCACCAAGCACAATGCCGAGCCGTACACCACCAAGCACAATGCCGAGCCGTACATCACCAAGCACAATGCCGAGCTGTACATCAAGCACAATGCTGAGCCGTACACCACCAAGCACAATGTCGAGCCGTACATCACCAAGCACAATGTCGAGCCGTACACCACCAAGAACAATGCCGAGCCGTACACCACCAAGCACAATGCCGAGCCGTACACCACCAAGCACAATGCCAAGCCGTACACCACCAAGCACAATGTCGAGCCGTACATCACCAAGCACAATGTCGAGCCGTACATCACCAAGCACAATGCTGAGCCGTACATCACCAAGCACAATGCCGAGCCATACATCACCAAGCGCAATGCCGAGCCATACATCACCAAGCGCAATGCCGAGCCGTACATCACCAAGCACAATGCCGAGCCGTACATCACCAAGCACAATGCTAAGCCGCACATCACCAAGCACAATGCTGAGCCGTACATCACCAAGCACAATGCCGAGCATTGGATGGAGTGCCGGATCACACTGCTCTGTGTCTGATGGATGAGTCTGGGTTTGGTGATGGAGGACATTACCCCCTGACTGCATGGTGCCCACTGTAGTTTGGTGGAGGAGGAGACTGATCTGGTCTATTATCAGGGGTTGTCCTCAGCCTCTTATTTCCAGTGATGGGAAATCTTAAGACATTGTGAACAATTGCAGCTTACCACTTTGTGGAAACAAATGGGAGAAGTCAATTGTCTGTATGGAGCTTGTGCACTGGGCACCGTTATGGGAAATAGACATGGAGGGGGAGACCGGTGGAAGAACATGACCGGCCGCACAGAGTCCTGACCTCCGCTCCATCCAACGCTCAACATTGAAATTTGCATAGTGTATATGTACATGTGTGTGCACGGTTTGGGTGTACGTCAGATGAAAGTGCGAGGCACGACTGACTGAATGAATGCATTGTTCCACGCAGACGTCAACAATTAAACTCGTAAGCAGATCCACATGGGGCTCGTCGGCAGTGAGCGGGTTTGTGATGGACCCTGGTAGGTATAGTCCTTGTCTCATGCAGATCGCTCACATTCAGAAAGCGACCTGCGTCTGAAGGATCCTATCCTACGTACAGTAATTGCAAAAGTGTTGGCACCCTTGAAATTGTTCCAGAAAATTAAGTATTTCTCCCAGAAATGTATTGTAAATACACGTTTATTGCGTGTATGTGTAGTGGAACAACACACAAAGAAAAAAAAACTGCAGAAAAGGCAAATTAGGAGGAATTTTACACAAAATCCCCAAAATGAGCACTCCAGAGCTTTGTTTCCATCCATTTCTGGGGCTTCTTGAAGTGTTTGGGGGTCATTGTCGTGCTGGAAGACTCATAGGACACACTGGGCACCACATCACCTCCCAAAATCCTTTGGTAATCTTCCAATTTGATGATGTCTTGCACACAGTGAAGACACTCCAAAACATCTCTGACCTCCACCATGCCTGACTGAAGGAACTGTGTTCTTTTCTGTGTAGGCCTCATTCGGTTTATAGTAAACAATAGAATGATGTGCTTTACCAAAAAGCTCCATCTTGGTCTCATCTGTCGAGAAGACACTTTTCCAGAAGGATTTTGGTTACACCCGTTCATTTTGGATTTTTTTCTGCCTCTGTCAGCAGTGTGGTCCTCCTGGGTCTCCACCATAGCGTTTCATGTCATTCAGATGTGGCCGGATAGTTTGTGATGACACTGATGCCCCCTGAGCCTGCAGTACGGCTTGAATTACTCTGGACTTTGACTGGGGCTTATCCACCATCCGGACCATCCTGCGTTGCAACCTTTCATCAATTTGTTTCTGCTCTCCACGTCCAGGGAGATCAGCTACAGCGCCATGGGTTGTAAACTTCTTGCTTACACTACTCACAAAAATGTAGCGATATTTGGCTGAAATTTTGGGATGATCCTAAAATGCTCTCTGACCTTAATGTGACCTTCTCTAATCCTTTGAAGGTCATGTCCAACTGTTCAATGCTTCAGGACTTTTTGCACAACTTGCGGTTCTCTAACAAGGAGCTTAAAGGAAAAATTCACATCAGGTGTTTGATCCATGAATCGCCTAATACATTTCGGGCTTAATTAGAATTGGTTTTAAACAGTCCTCCTCATCGTGAGACCAAGACGACACCTAACAATTGATCAGCAGTACCACGCTATTGTGAAGCTTCCAGCAGGACGTTCTCAGACGGAAGAGGCCACTGAACTTAGAATGTCACAGAGTGTCTCCAGCAGGTTGTACAGAGACACAGAGAGACTGGAAGAGAAAGGCAGAGAAGTGAACGTCCTTTGGCCACATGCCACACTGATGACCACTCCATTGTGAGCAATGCCCTTCGGAGCAGGATGATGAATGCCACACAACTACAGGCACATATAAGGGAGGCGAGAGCCGCCCAAGTGTCATGTCAGACCATTCGAAACCATTTACATCACCGGGGTCTGTGTACTAGAGGACCTGCAATGTACCTGAGCGCACAACCAGGCACAGGCGTCATCTACGTACCTGACCATACCACCAGGCACAAGTGTCATTTACGTACCTGACCATACCACCAGGCACAAGCGTCATCTACATACCTGACCGCACCATCAGGCACAGGTGTCACCTACGCACCTGACCATACCACCAGGCACAAGCGTCATCTACATACCTGACCATACCACCAGGCACAAGCGTCATCTACGTACCTGACCATACCACCAGGCACAAGTGTCATCTACATACCTGACCATACCACCAGGCACAAGCGTCATCTACATACCTGACCTCACCACCAGGCACAAGTGTCATCTACATACCTGACCTCACCACCAGGCACAAGTGTCATCTACATACCTGACCTCACCACCAGGCACAGGTGTCATCTACATACCTGACCTCACCACCAGGCACAGGTGTCATCTATGTACCTGACAACACCACCAGGCACAGGTGTCATCTATGTACCTGACAACACCACCAGGCACAGGTGTCATCTACATACCTGACCTCACCACAAGTGTCATCTACGAACCTGACACCACCAGGCGCAGGCATCATCTACGTAGCTGACAACACCACCAGGTACAGGCATCATCTACATACCTAACCACACCACAAGGCACAAGTGTCATCTACGTACCTGACCACACCACCAGCCACAAGTGTCACCTACGCACCTGACCGCACCACCAGGCACAGGCATCATCTACGTACCTGACAACACCACCAGGCACAGGCATCATCTACATACCTGACCACACCACCAGGCACAGGTGTCACCTACGCACCTGACCGCACCACCAGCCAAGCAGTCATTTACGCACCTGACCGCACCACCAGGCACAGGTGTCACCTACGTACCTGACCACACCATCAGGCAAAGGTGTCATTTACATACCTGACCACAAAATCAAAACACACCAGGCAAAGGTGTCACCTACGCTCCTGATCGAAACCACTGGTGTTGGCTTTTCTTTCAATTAATTGAGATGAGGAAATCACCATTTTCCTTACATTTTATTCGAAAGCCAAATATCCCACACTATTTGTGAGTAGTCTGTTTCGCACTGTGATAAGGGAACATCAAGATCTCTGGAGATGGACTTGTAACCTTGAGATTGTTGATATTTTCCAACAATTTTGGTTCTCAAGTCCCCAGACAGTTCTCTTCTCCTCTTTCTATTCTCCATCCTTCGTGCGGCACACACAGACACACAATTCAAAGACTGAGCCAACTTCTCCCCTTTTTATCTGTTTTCAGGTGTGATTTCCATATTGCCCACAGCTGTTACTTGCCACATATGAATTTGAACGAGCGTCACATGCTTGAAACAAAGCCGTTCACCCACAATTTTGGAAAAAGTGGCAACAATTTTGTCAGGCCAATTTATTTTTGGGATTGCGTGTGAAATTCAGTCCAATTTGCCTTTTTCTCTCCTTTTTTTTGGTGTTGTTCCGATACACAAAAAAGGAAAGAAACCTGGTTATAGCAAAATGTAAGTAATTACAATAATGTCTGGGAGAAATACTTCATTTTCTGGAACAATTTCAAGGGTGCCAACACTTTGTTCTATATTACCTAAAATATGCCACAGAGTATACAGTGGGAAAAAAGTATTTATTCAGCCCCCAATGGTGCAAGTTCTCCCACTTATAAAGATGAGATTTGCCTATAATTGACATCACAGGTGACCACAACTATAAGAGACAACATGAGAAAACAAATCCAGAAAATCACCGCTTCTGATTTGGCAAGTTTTTTTTTTGTTTTTGGGATGTTTTTTTTTTTAAGTTATGGTGGTAAGTATTTGGTCAATAACAAAAGTTCATCTCAACATTTTGTTCTTTATCCTTTGTTGGTAATGACAGAGGAGAAACGTTTTCTGTCTTCACAAGGTTGGCACACACTGTTGGTGGTATGTTGGCCCATTCCTCCATGCAGATCTCCTCTAGAGCAGTGATGTTTTGGGCCTATCGCTGGGCAACACAGACTTTCAACTGCCTCCAAAGGTTTTCTATGGGGTTGAGGTCTGGAGACTGGCTAGGCCACTCCAGGACCTTAATATGCTTCTTATGAAGCCCCTCTGTTGTTACCCTGGTGGTGTGCTAGGGATCATTATCATGCTGAAAGACCCAGCCACGTTTCATCTTTAATGCCCTTGCTGATGGAAGGAGGTTTGCACTCAAAATCTGAGGGTACTTTCACACATCCGGACTTTTGCTCTGCGGCACAATACGGCGTTCTGCAGAAAAACCGCAACCGGCTTTTGTAACGCCGATTGCGGTTTTTTTTGCATTGACTTACATTAGTGCCGCATTGTGCCGTAGGGGCTTGCGTTCGGTCCGGTTTTTGCCGCATGCGGCAGATTTAGCCGATGCGGCGGCCGGATCGAACGTACCCTGCAACGTTTTTTGCTCCGGCAAAAAACACCGCATCGCGCCGCATCCGGCCGCTGCGGCGCATTTTTCAATGCATCCCTATGGAGGCCGGATGCGGCGCGATGCGGAAAAAACCGCATCCGGTCGCCGCATGCGGTATTTTCCACTGCGCATGCTCAGTAGCATGCCGCAACCGGAAAAAACCGGACCGGCCGCATGTAAAAACTGATGCAAAGGATGCGGTGTTTTCACCGCATCCGTTGCATAGTTTTCACAGCCGGATTGAGCCGCAGTGCTCAAACCGGATGTGTGAAAGTAGCCTTACAATACATCGCCACAATCATTCTTTCATGTACACGGATCAGTCATCCTAGTCTCTTTGCAGAGAAAATCACCCAAAAGCATAATGTTGCCACCCCCATGCTTCACAGTAGGTATAGTGTTCTTTGGATGCAACTCAGCATTCTGTCCCCCTTAAACACGACAAATGTTGCAGCAAAAAAAAAAAAAAAAGTTGCATCCATAAAGCTACGGAAAATATCCAACAGCGCAGAGCGGAGTCCATGGTCATTACTTACATTATGCACAGCCAGGATTGCTGATACTGAATGCCCATGGTCGTGGCCGACACTCCTTGAATCGTGTCAGAAAGCAGATGTACTGTAAAAACAAACAAAAAAAATATTAAAATAAAAAAAAAAAAAAAAAAACACTCTTCCACATTTTCCCCATCCGAGGACCCCACGGTGCAGGCCGTCCCATTACTATATGCGGGCGGGAGCCATGAAAGCTGCATTGTGCGGAGGACACAACTTTATTATGTAAGGGTTTGGGTTTTTTTGGATGGGATTTATGTAACTATTTCCACCGCTTGCGCAGGCCACAAAAAAAAAAAAAAAAAAAAAATCTGCCAAAACTTCGAGGCTGGAAAATTCCCAAAACAAGAGATTTGTGCAGTTGGAGGTGCCTGGAACGCTCATAGTAAAGCGACTGGAAACCGTTTCGGAGGACGGGGGCGATATTTTTAATTCTTGAAGTCTATATTTACGAGATGATAATGACAGGAGGCCGCGCCAGGAAGAAAGCGTGTAATCATCTCACAACTGGGCACAAGAAGGAGCCAAAGAGAAAAAGGCAAGAGGTGAAGAGGGAAGGAATGGAGGTTAAGATGGACGGTGAGGGAGGAGAGGCAGAAAATCAGCACTGTCCCCATGGGGCTCACAAGCCAAGTACCCTGGTAGAAGGTCTGTGTGGGAGGAAACCCATGCTAACACGGGGACAACGTGCAAACTCCTTCCAGATCATGGTCTTGGAGGAACTTAATCCAAGGACCCAAGCGCTGGAAGGTGACCGTGCCATCTATTGTGCTTCCTCATACAGCCTCCATAGCACTTGACTGAAGGTTTGCCACCTACACGTGCTTTTAATTTGGTGGAGGATGCGGGCACAACAGGATTTCCTATGTCTCAGTCCATACCAGCTCAGCCCTGCTACCTGAATATCTCGCTGCCACTTTCTCAAACCAACCATGGTTTACGGCCATGTGCACATGTGGCAATTTTTGTGCGTTTTTTCATGCGTTTTTCCTTGGTTATTTTAATCAATAAAAGCAAGGAAAAAGTATCCCAGCAAAGTCTATGAGAATTGTGCATACGCCGCTTCTTTTTGCCTGGCATGTCAATTGTTTCTGCTTCAATCCCCTGCAATGCTTTATCACTACAGTGGATTATAGCGCAGCACTGTGCCTCACACACCATGTATACAACATGGTCTGTGAGGCTCTCCGTAGTGCAGTAACCCGGGGTCCTCATGGTGATTATCCAGGGTTACCATGGCAGGGATTGGGTCACCGTGGAAGTAAGAGATTCCTCTCCCTGCCTCCTGAATGCTGCGGTCACATTGGTCGCAGCAGTCAAGGGGGTTAAACCGCCAAGAGCGGCGCAGGCACAGTTCCGGGCTGAGAGCCAGGTCAGGGGTGTAAGATCAGCTGGAGATCCAGCGGTGATCAATGGGGTACAGAGCCTGAACCCCCGCAACCGCCATGACAAAAAAAAAAACAAAAACACAAAAACACAGGAAAAAACGCATATGAAAAAAATGGGCAAAATCAATTAAAAAACGAGGCAGTGATGTCACGATCATGTGACCATTATGGGCAAAGCTCAGCAGAGAAGTGATAGTGAAGGACCTGTGGTAAACAGCAAAAGAGAAGTGCTTCTACAGGACCTGTACTGATGTCATGATCATGTGACCATTATGGGCGGAGCTCAGCAGAGAAGTGATGTTGAAGGACCTGTGGTGTGATCAATTACAATGCTGGGGGAGTGACCAAGTTAAAAAAAAAAATCCTGCCTGAACTTGAGTGACAGTGACTCATCCCAGCAAAAGCTCCAATACCAAGCTGTCAAAATAAGTACCGTATTTTTCGGTTTATAAGATGCCCCAGATTATAAGACGCACCCCAAATTTAGAGGAGGAAAATGGGAAAAAAAATCATCTTTAATGTTAAAATGAGGGTCCATGTAAGGCTACATGCGCACGCTGCTTCTTTTTCGTGTTCACAAACTGCAGCCAAAACTGCACCTTGTCAGAGAGAGCCTGGAAATGTCACAAAAAATGTAGGTGTTTTTTTGGTGCATTTTTGCTGCTTTTTTGGTGCGTTTTTGGCTGCAGTTTTGTCAACAATTGTTTCATGTATTTTTCAGTTCAAACAAGCCCATAAAGCTTGTTGAATTGAGAAAAAAAAAAAATTAGAAATAAATAAATAAATAAATAAATAATTAAAAAAAAACTGGCGTGCGGTCCCCCCCAATTTTAATGCCAGCCAGATAAAGCCATACGGCTGAAGGCTGGTATTCTCAGGATGGGGAGCCCCCCAGCCTAACAATATCAGTCAGCAGCCGCCCAGAATTGCCACATCCATTATATGCGACAGTTCTGGGGCTGTACCCGGCTCTTCCCGATTTGCCCTGGTGCGTTGGCAAATCGGGGTAATAAGGAGTTAATAGCAGCCCGTAGCTGCCAATAAATCCTAGATTAATCATGTCAGGCGTCTATGAGACACCCTCCATGATTAATCTGTAAATTACAGTAAATAAACACACACACCCGAAAAATCCTTTATTAGAAATAAAAAACACAAACACATTCCCTCATTACCAATTTATTAACCCCGACAAAGCCCTCCATGTCCGGCGTAATCCAGCATGCTCCAGCGTCGCATCCAGCGCTGCTGCATGGAGGTGACCGGAGCTACTGAAGACACAGCCGCTCCGGTCAGCTTCACACAGCAACTGAAGACAGCCGCGCGATCAGCTGAGCTGTCACCGAGGTTACCCGCTGTCACTGGATCCAGCGGTGGCCGCAAGTAACCTCAGTGACAGCTCAGCTGATCGCGCTACTGCGTGGAGCTCACAGGAGCGTGGAGGACGGGACTATCAGCGGCGGCGGTGGCAGTGAGAGGGGTCCATCATCTCCCCTGTGCGTGCATGCTGGGGAGAGCGGTACTTCGGGGAACACGTGGAGGACGGGACTATCAGCGGCGGCAGCGAGAGGGGGATGGACATTGGCAGCTGAAAACATTGATTTTTCCCTCTCGCTGCCGCTGCTGATAGTCCCGTCCTTCACATCATCTCCCCTGGGGACAGCGGTACTTCGGGGAACACATGGAGGACGGGACGGGACCACTTGCCTGACCTCACTTCCTGACAAATCACCTGCGTTTTTGGTACCAAAAATGCAGGTAAAAGGCAGGTAAAATGCACCACTTTTGATTAGCATGCATTTTTCCTGCGTTTTTGATGCCCTCATTGATTTCAATGGGTGACAAATGTTGACAAAAACGCAGGAAGAATGAACATGCTGCATTTTTTTTGTCACAAACTTTTGACAAAAAAAACGCTGACAAATAAACTGCAATGTGCGCATGACAAATCTGACTTCTCATAGACTTTGCTGGGAAGTCAGATGTCAGAAAGTTCAGCTGACAAAACTGCAGCAAAAAAAAGCAGCGTGCGCATGTAGCCTAATATTCCTAGAGTGTCTTAATCCTAATGCTCACCAGGGGGTGGGGGGTGGGGGGGGGGGCGGCAGCAGAACGGCTCAGGAAGGTCACAGGAGGCAGGGTCAGTGATGCTGCGGGCTCAGTGGAGGGGGTGTTACGGTTCAGGAGGGTCGGCGATACTATAGGATTGGGGGTGTCATGGCGACGGGCACCATTGATCTGAGGGCGGGCTATGGAGGTGTTTCAATGGTGAGCGCCATTGATCTGCTGGTGTGCTGTGGAGGTGTCACTGCAGTGGAGGACTCAAGAGGGTCACGGGACGGGATGTCGCTGCGGCGGATGGCTCCTGATCTGACTGCGGACTCCATTGAATCGCCCGCATGGACTTCAAGAAAATGGCCGCAGAGGCGGTGCGTGAGCAGAAAGGTCTCTGCGGCCATTTTCCTGAAGTCCATGGTGTCAATCTGCAAACGTGCCGCCTCCGCAGCCAATTTCTTGAAGGTCATCAGCTCAACCATAGTCGATTCAATAAAGCCTGCAGTCAGATCCGGTGCCGGCCACCGCCGCGACACTTTAATGACACCCTCAGTATTGCCGACCCTGCCTCCTATGACCCCGCTCCACCAACGCCGCCCCGGTACGCTATACGCACATTGTAAGACTCAACTCCATCAGTGTGTCTTACAATCCGGAAAATATGGTGACCGGTCCATTCTCTCAAGTGGTCTTATAGATGGAAGACGCTGGTATTTTTTACAATGGAATGACTTCAAAGATGCTTGGACGTCTTTTGGGGCATGTTGCCGTCATTTTTTGCTTTTATACTAGCTAGTTTATAGATGGCTTCCCCCGCACAGAGCGCCCCGTGCATTGCCGCAGATTTCACGCCCGTTTGTCAGTCTACGATGCAGAGATTTGTTACAAAAAAAAAAAGCTCAGATATTCTGTCCAGAAAACACACAGTGCAAAAGTCAGGTGTGCGCAGAGCCAAAAAGGTCAGGGCGCCCCTCGTGCAATGTGCACAAAGAGGGGCGCACAAAAAAAAAAAAAAAGAAAAGAAGAAGATGAAAGAGATAGAAAGATACAAAGTGAGAACTGAAGAGTAAATAAAGAGCAGGAAGGTGCAGCTGAGCGGTGAGGCCTCGGTGCCGGGATTCCCTCTGCGCTGCACAGCAGGCACATGCTCGCACTCTCCGGCGTCTATACCGCGCAGGCACGTGCTCCATTTCCTATGTCAATAAGGTTAGTGCCTAGTCAGACAAACTGCAGCAGCTGCTTCACCTCAGCCGGAGATGGAAGGAATTAGATCCCGGTCTCTGGGGCCAATGAGTCACCTCACAAATATTCACGAAGGAGGAAAACAAGAGGCTAATTGGCATTTGCTCCTATGGCCCGTCATCCGCAGCGAGCGTGCCTCCGGTGCCAATACGAGGAGAAGACACGGGCAGCGGCAGTTTATCACCGCTCCTCGCTCTCCTCCAAGTGTGTTGTAATCCAGAGGGAATAAAAAAAAAAGTGCATGAGAAGCAGATTGTGCGATCTGGCCATTGTACAGCCATATTGTGCAATGTGCCGGGAGAGATGTCCGGGGTACAGAGACATCCCCCGCCAGACAGCGCGGCACCAAAGGGCAACTTCCCATTACCCACCATGCTGGTTACAGATGTGTGTGACATATTGTACGGTCATCTGCCAAGGTAGATCGCCAGAGGCAAACCGCCACGGAGCCAGTAATAGAGGCCGATGGGGACCGCGCTGCCATACAGGGTTCACATCCCTCAATAGGCGCATCGTGGGGCCCGCTCACTGCCCCGAGCCTGTGCCGTGGGGGGGCCCTTCTCAGTGCTCCGAGCCTGCGCCGTGGGGGGGGGGCCCTCTCACTGCCCCGAGCCGGCGCCATGGGGGGGGCCCTCTCGCTGCCCCGAGCCGGCGCCGTGGGGGGGGGCCCTCTCGCTGCCCCGAGCCGGCGCCGTGGGGGGGGGCCCTCTCGCTGCCCCGAGCCGGCGCCGTGGGGGGGGGCCCTCTCGCTGCCCCGAGCCGGCGCCGTGGGGGGGGGCCCTCTCGCTGCCCCGAGCCGGCGCCGTGGGGGGGGGCCCTCTCGCTGCCCCGAGCCGGCGCCGTGGGGGCATGTGCACGTGTACATGTACTCAATGAGGAGAGCAAAGGCTGATAGATGCCTCCAATGGTGACTTTTCTTCCAGGGCATTGAACGGATGGGATAATGTAGTTCTCTCTGACATCTGTGGGGGACGAGTGCCAGGGCCTCCATAAAAGATGAGATGGCCAATCAGTCCCCCCAAAAAATGGTAGGTTACCCACAGATTTATTTAATGCGTTGGAGGTAATTTAAGCTGGGTGAAAACATGAAAACATGGGTTTAGGACAGGCGAGCCGGGACAAACCAATTTGGCATGAGGTTTTATTCCCCTCTATCACAACTCAATACTAAGAGGGGGGGGTAACACAGTAAGACACTATTCCCGCATAACAAGACCCTTCCGTACCATTCCCTTCCCTCGGAGAGCCAGCGTCTGTGAATAAAGTACCCATTATTTTGTCAAAGTTGCAGCTTGGGTCGATGTTCTCCGGCTCTTCCACATAGTGCTTGAGCATCTCCCGCAGGACGTCGTCCAGGGAGGTGGCCGCCTCGTCCAGGATGATGCTGGCTTTGGCAAGGAAACCGTCCAGGTCTCGGTGAGCCCTCACCTCCTCTTCAAAGTTCTTTAACTTTAGGTACTGGAAAAAGAAAAACCGGGAACAGATCATCACCTGAAGAAGAGCAGAAGGGCAGAGACGGCGAGGGACGCAGAGACGGCGAGGGACGCAGAGACGGCGAGGGACGCAGAGACGGCGAGGGACGCAGAGACGGCGAGGGACGCAGAGACGGCGAGGGGCGCGGAGACGGCGAGGGGCGCGGAGACGGCGAGGGGCGCGGAGACGGCGAGGGGCGCGGAGACGGCGAGGGGCGCGGAGACGGCGAGGGGCGCGGAGACGGCGAGGGGCGCGGAGACGGCGAGGGGCGCGGAGACGGCGAGGGGCGCGGAGACGGCGAGGGGCGCGGAGACGGCGAGGGGCGCGGAGACGGCGAGGGGCGCGGAGACGGCGAGGGACGCGGAGACGGCGAGGGACGCAGAGACGGCGAGGGACGCAGAGACGGCGAGGGACGCAGAGACGGCGAGGGACGCAGAGACGGCGAGGGACGCAGAGACGGCGAGGGACGCAGAGACGGCGAGGGACGCAGAGACGGCGAGGGACGCAGAGACGGCGAGGGACGCAGAGACGGCGAGGGACACAGATCATCACCTGAAGAAGAGCAGAAGGGCAGAGGCGGCGAGGGGCGCAGAGGCGGCGAGGGGCGCAGAGGCGGCGAGGGGCGCAGAGGCGGCGAGGGGCGCAGAGGCGGCGAGGGGCGCAGAGGCGGCGAGGGGCGCAGAGGCGGCGAGGGGCGCAGAGGCGGCGAGGGGCGCAGAGGCGGCGAGGGGCGCAGAGGCGGCGAGGGGCGCAGAGGCGGCGAGGGGCGGCGAGGGGCGCAGAGACGGCGAGGGTCGCGGAGACGGCGAGGGACGCGGAGACGGCGAGGGACGCGGAGACGGCGAGGGACGCGGAGACGGCGAGGGACGCAGAGACGGCGAGGGACGCAGAGACGGCGAGGGACGCAGAGACGGCGAGGGACGCAGAGACGGCGAGGGACGCAGAGACGGCGAGGGACGCAGAGACGGCGAGGGACGCAGAGACGGCGAGGGACGCAGAGACGGCGAGGGACGCAGATCATCACCTGAAGAAGAGCAGAAGGGCAGAGGCGGCGAGGGGCGCAGAGGCGGCGAGGGGCGCAGAGGCGGCGAGGGGCGCAGAGGCGGCGAGGGGCGCAGAGGCGGCGAGGGGCGCAGAGGCGGCGAGGGGCGCAGAGGCGGCGAGGGGCGCAGAGGCGGCGAGGGGCGAGGGGCGGCGAGGGGCGCAGAGACGGCGAGGGGCGCAGAGACGGCGAGGGGCGCAGAGACGGCGAGGGGCGCAGAGACGGCGAGGGGCGCAGAGACGGCGAGGGGCGCAGAGACGGCGAGGGGCGCAGAGACGGCGAGGGGCGCAGAGACGGCGAGGGGCGCAGAGACGGCGAGGGGCGCAGAGACGGCGAGGGGCGCAGAGACGGCGAGGAACGTGGCGGAGCAGAGTGCCCAGAGCCCCTACATGTAGAGTCCTCTTCCCCCCACCCTCATCATCACTACCCGGAGGCATGAGGTCAGGCATAGACCATAGGCTGCTTGCACACATTGGATTAAAGGTTGGTTAAACTGGACGTCTGGGCAAAAGCCGAAACACCAACTGGGGCATCACAGCTACGTGCTGGATTATATATTATTTTTTTTTCCATCCATTTATTTCCCCCTTTTAATACTGCAATCTGTACTAAAAATATAAAGTACAAATCTCAAACTTCCTGAGGTTTCAGGAAACAACACATGTGCATAGCCATAGTGCGCAGACTCTGCACCCACTCATTAGATGCTTCAATGCAAAAAATAAAAAAGTAAAGAAAAAAAATCATTGTACAGGAGGAGGCGAGCTGTGACATCTATTGTGAATGGTGGATCCTGTGTTATTAATCATTATACAAGAGGAAGAGAAGCAGGTGCGATGTGACATCACATTGTGAAAGGTGGATCCTATATTATCTACTGTAAATAGAGGTCATCAGTCATTGTACAGGAGAAGGTGAGCTGTGACATCACCTACTGTGAATGGTGGATCCTGTGTTATTAATCATTATACAAGAGGAAGAGAAGCAGGTGAGATGTGACATCACATTGTGAAAGGTGGATCCTATATTATCTACTGTATATAGAGGTTATCAGTCATAGTACAGGAGAAGGTGAGCTGTGACATCACCTACTGTGAATGGTGGATCCTGTGTTATTAATCATTATACAAGAGGAAGAGAAGCAGGTGAGATGTGACATCACATTGTGAAAGGTGGATCCTATATTATCTACTGTATATAGAGGTTATCAGTCATTGTACAGGAGGAGGTGAGCTGTGACATCTATTGTGAATGGTGATCCTATATTATCTACTGTAAATAGAGGTTATCAGTCATTGTACAGGAGGAGGTGAGCTGTGACATCTATCGTGAATGGTAGATCCTATATTATCTACTGTATATAGAGGTTATCAGTCATTGTACAGGAGGAGGAGGTGAGCTGTGACATCGGCTATTGTGAATGGTGGATCCTGTATTAATCATTATACAGGAGGAGGAGAAGCAGGTGAGATGTGACATCAAAGGTGGATCCTATGTTATCTACTGTATAAAGAGGTTATCAGTCATTGTGGAGGAAGAGGAGGAGGTGAGATGTGACATCACCTATTGTGAAAGGTGGATCCTGTTTTCTACTGTATATAGAGGTATTATCAGTCATTGTACAGGAGGAGGAGGAGATGAGCTGTGATATCACCTACTGTAAATGGTGAATTTGTTTAATTATCGAATAACTCTAGTATAGAGGTGTTATCAGTCACTGTACAAGAGAAGGAAGAGAACTTTGATTGGTGGATCCGGTGTTATCTACTGTATATAGCGGTGTTATCAGTCATTGTAGAGGAGGAGGTGAGCTGTGACATCACCCATCATGAATGGTGGATCCTGTGTTATCAGTTATTGTAGAGGAGGAGGTGAGCTGTGATATCACCACCTGTATATCCTGGATACTCCGTTACCAAATATGTATGGATAGAGTCGCTATCAGTCAGTAATCCTGCCTCTGATAATAGTGAGTCTGTTGAAAATGCTTTAAAAATTTGTTAGGGGTTATTAATTTTTTATTATTTTTTTTTTGTTTTTGGGAGGGGGGGGGGGGCGGGGAGGGGCGGTGGCTAAATTTGACTTTCAAAATCAAAAAAAAGACTCTTGCCATAACTACATTGCATAGGTGAGGTGTTATTTCTAAGCCTGCATCCTGAATCTGAGAAGTCATGAGCAATTTCCATCGCTGCGTGCCAAGCATCCGGTCAGCTTGTACACATTGATGTCGGGGTGATGGGCGCTCAGTGACTGTATCGATGCTCGGCTCCTCTTCTTGATCATCGGTGTAGGAGCATGCTGACTGATGGCGCCCGCCATTGTTCCTTCTGTAAATAAGAGTGCCGCAAGTTTCCAAACCGCCAGATCATGTAATAAAGGAGACACGGCTTCTAGGAGGGATGGAGTGCGGGCGCGGGGCTGCGCTGCCTCAGTGGGCTCACTAGAAGGAGATGGGTTTAATTAAGATAAATTCCACATTCTGGAGGTCACGTCTGCCGGGGACGAGAGCGAGCGAAACAACTGCACTCATAAAAGCTAATTCTAGACAGCGAGTGGCGGGGCGACCGTAACAAGTCAACAACACCGCCTCTGCTTCATTATGTCCCCGCCGAGCCGGGAACGTGTCCTGCTGGGCTGTACGTGGACTCTCCACCTCTCCAGTGCTATATACACGGACACACAGCATATTGGCCGGGGCACCAGCCCGCTCCTGGCTTATAATATGTGGGGCGCTATGGCTAGGAAAGGGAACTAAGGTGCAGTACCAAGTACGGCCACCACTAATGGTAGGCACTGCACGTCGTAAACAATGACTAGGCCGAGCACAGGGCCCTGATCCCCTCATTATAATCAGTGCTTAAAGGGTTTAAAGCAGGTGAGCTGTGACATCACCTATTGTGAATGGTGCATCCTGTGTTATCTACTGTACATTAGTCATTGTAGAGGAGGATGAGGTGAGCTGTGATATCTCAGAATGTGAATGGTGGACCCTGTGTTATCAGTCATTGTACAGGAGGAGGGGAGCTGTGACATCACCTATTCTGAATGGTGCATCCTGTGTTATCTATAGTATATAGAGGTGTAATCAGTCACTGCACAGGAGGTGGTGAGCTGTGATATCACCTATTGGGAATGGTGCATCCTGTGTTATCTACTACTGTACATTAGTCATTGTAGAGGAGGATGAGGTGAGCTGTGATATCTCAGATTGTGAATGGTGGACCCTGTGTTATCAGCCATTGTACAGGAGGAGGGGAGCTGTGACATCACCTATTCTGAATGGTGCATCCTGTGTCATCTACTGTACATCAGTCATTGTAGAGGAGGATGAGGTGAGCTGTGATATCTCAGATTGTGAATGGTGGACCCTGTGTTATCAGTGATTGTACAGGAGGAGGGGAGCTGTGACATCACCTATTGTGAATGGTGCATCCTGTGTTATCTATAGTATATAGAGGTGTAATCAGTCACTGCACAGGAGGAGGTGAGCTGTGACATCACCTATTGTGAATGGTGCATCCTGTGTTATCTATAGTATATAGAGGTGTAATCAGTCATTGTACAGGAGGAGAAGGTGAACTGTGACATCACCTATTGTGAATGGTGGATCATGTGTTATCTACAGTATATAGAGGTGTAAATCAGTCACTGCACAGGAGGAGGTGAGCTGTGATATCAACTATAGTGAATGGTGGATCCTGTGTTATCTATAGTATATAGAGGTGTAATCAGTCTCTGTACAGGAGGATGAGGTGAGCTGTGATATCTCAGATTGTGAATGGTGCATCCTGTGTTATCTACTGTATATAGAGGTGTAATCAGTCATTGTACAGGAGGAGAAGGTGAGCTGTGACATCACGTATTGTGAATGGTGGATCCGGTGTTAGCTCCGGTATATAGAGGTATTATCAGTCATTGTGGTCCTAAAAGAGAGTGATTGAAGGGTTCACTTACTTTTCTTGAGGTGTGCAGCAGGACACAGCCGTGGTTCTCGTCTTGTTCTAGAGAAAAATAAAAAGGTAAAATGAATACATTATTCCACCATCAAATATCAGAGCATGAAGCGTCAGGAGAGGAGACGCCGGGCGTGAGGGAACTTCTCTGCTCAAACCTTCATCTGGATGATGTTGGGAACAACAACACTGACCAGAATGCAAACAATGTAAGGAAGATATTCAACAAGCAAGCAATGCCGGGAGGTCTGAAAGCTGCAGAATTATGAATGCAGCTCAGGAGAATAATACAACCAATAAGTATCTAGGGAAGACCTGGACAAAGTGCGGCAGGCGGAGCGGACGACCCGAGGAGCTGAATACAGCGGCCGCCCCCTGCCCGGCACCTCAGAAGGCAGAGACCAGTGAAGACAAGGATGGAACAGGGAGCCGTAGGCAGAGAGCCGTCAGCTCCCTCCTCCATCACCGACATCACTACCTCATCTGCTGTGCTCAGCACACAGCGCAGAGCGGAGGGGGAACACACTGTGCAAGTGGGTCTGTGCGGGGGACATCACACTGTGCAGGGGGTCTGCACGGGGAAATCACTCAGTAGAATACAGGCAGTAACTGAAGATCTCTAATGTAATGTATATACACAGTGACTGCACCAGCAGAATAGTGAGTGCAGCTCTGGAGTACAATACAGGAGGTGACTCAGGATCAGTAATGTAATGTATGTACACAGTGACTGCACCAGCAGAATAGTGAGTGCAGCTCTGGAGTATAATACAGGAGAGAACTCAGGATCAGTAATGTATGTACACAGTGACTGCACCAGCAGAATAGTGAGTGCAGCTCTGGAGTATAATACAGGAGGTAACTCAGGATCAGTGATGTAATGTATGTACACAGTGACTGCACCAGCAGAATAGTGAGTGCAGCTCTGGAGTATAATACAGGAGAGAACTCAGGATCAGTAATGTATGTACACAGTGACTGCACCAGCAGAATAGTGAGTGCAGCTCTGGAGTATAATACAGGAGGTAACTCAGGATCAGTGATGTAATGTATGTACACAGTGACTGCACCAGCAGAATAGTGAGTGCAGCTCTGGAGTATAATACAGGAGAGAACTCAGGATCAGTAATGTATGTACACAGTGACTGCACCAGCAGAATAATGAGTGCAGCTCTGGAGTATAATACAGGCGGTAACTCAGGATCAGTAATGTAATGTATGTACACAGTGACTGCACCAGCAGAATAGTGAGTGCAGCTCTGGAGTATAATACAGGATATAACTCAGGATCAGTAATGTAATGTATGTACACAGTGACTGCACCAGAAGAATAGTGAGTGCAGCTCTGGAGTATAATACAGGAGGTAACTCAGGATCAGTAATGTAATGTATGTATACAGTGACTGCACCAGCAGAATAGTGAGTGCAGCTCTGGAGTATAATACAGGAGGTAACTCAGGATCAGTAATGTAATGTATGTACACAGTGACTGCACCAACAGAATAGTGAGTGCAGCTCTGGAGTATAATACAGGAGATAACTCAGGATCAGTAATGTAATGTATGTACACAGTGACTGCACCAGCAGAATAGTGAGTGCAGCTCTGGAGTATAATACAGGAGGTAACTCAGGATCAGTAATGTAATGTATGTACACAGTGACTGCACCAGCAGAATAGTGAGTGCAGCTCTGGAGTATAATACAGGAGGTAACTCAGGATCAGTAATGTAATTTATGTATACAGTGACTGCACCAGCAGAATAGTGAGTGCAGCTCTGGAGTATGATACAGGAGGTAACTCAGGATCAGTAATGTATGTACACAGTGACTGCACCAGCAGAATAGTGAGTGCAGCTCTGGGGTATGTAATATCTCATGTACTGTGTGTATAGCACAATAGGATGGACTCGTACGATGGAAGTGAAATCTGAGGCGTTTTGGACAGTAAATCGTTGGACACTGATAGAAATTCACCTTTTTGCGCAGGTGACAAACCAGAGAAGTGAGCGCCCTCTGGAGGAGAACTGTGGTGATGTCAGGGTGACCCCAGCGCCTTCTCCCATGTGGCTTGTGTTGGTCACACGTCTGAAGTCTGTGGCCGCGGGGCTGAGATCCGTGGTACGATAGTCGCTGCGCAGGCTCCTCGCACAGGTGGGATCGCTGACATATGGCGGACCCTCCGGCACCGTGACCAATAACCAGGAGATTTGACCATCAGCCCCCTATGTGCTGCCCAGTCATACAGCACGCAGGGTACACGTGTGCTGCCAGACCCAGGACCGCCATTACCTTACGCCACACTCCATGGAAGCCCCCCATATGGTGCACAAATAATTATGCCGTACCAAGCAAGGTCTACCCAACAGTGCCACACACTGGAAAATAATGCTGCCATATAGTGCACAGTATAATATACCGAGCAGGATCGCCTTTAATTATTAATAGCACCATGCAGGGCCCGAAAAAATGACCGCAATACAGGGTTTAAAATAATGCCGCCATACAGGGGCCAAATTCACACGCCATATGGGGATAAATAAGCTAGAAATGAGCTGCATGGATGTGATTTAGAGAAGGATCTGGCGGCACAGCTCACCCAGGTCGTCTCCTCTTTCACCTCTATTTCAGGCCTTGTAGTGCACAGCGGCATTAATAGAACGGCCATAGTGCAGCCAGCGTGCCGCCACCAGGACAGGAAGCCATACTGAGCAGCAGTGGCGGGAGGGGAGGCCGTGCCGCCATTGTGTGTATTAATGTGAGGAAGCGGGACCATTGTGTGCTCCGCTCCAGACCCCCCCTGCTCACCGCTCTCCATGGAACATACATGCTCTGCCGTGTGACCGCGCTCTCTATCCCAGATATGTATATATATGGAGCACTGGTGGTCCAGGGCAATGTAAATTCCCTGGGGATATAAAGCAGTCAAGGGCTTCAATAATATCCATGGTGGTCTAGAAGGGCAATGAAAGGGTTAGCTGTAAAATACCTGGTGGTCTAGTAGGGCAGTGAAAGGGTTAGCTGTAAAATCCCTGGTGGTCTATGAGGGCAGTGAAAGGGTTAGCTGTAAATTCCCTGGTGGTCTAGGGGGGCAATGAAAGGGTTAGCTGTAAATCCCTGGTGGTCTAGGAGGGCAGTGAAAGGGTTAGCTGTTAAATCCCTGGTGGTCTAGGAGGGCAGTGAAAGGGTTAGCTGTTAAATCCCTGGTGGTCTAGGAGGGCAGTGAAAGGGTTAGCTGTAAAATCCTTGGTGGAATTGGAGGGCAGTGAAAGGGTTAGCTGTAAATCCCTGGTGGTCAATGAGAGCAGTGAAAGGGTTAGCTGTAAAATCCCTGGTGGTCTAAGAGGGCAGGTAAAGGGTTAGCTGTAAAATCCTTGGTGGTCTAGTAGGGCAATGAAAGGGTTAGCTGTAAAATCCCTGGTGGTCCAGGGAGGCAGTGAAAGGGTTAGCTGTAAAATCCCTGGTGGAATTGGAGGGCAGTGAAAGGGTTAGCTGTAAAATCCATGGTGGTCTAGGAGGGCAGTGAAAGGGTTAGCTGTAAATTCCCTGGTGGTCTAGGGGTACAGTGAAAGGGTTAGCTGTAAAATCCCTGGTGGTCTAGGAGGGCAGTGAAAGGGTTAGTTGTAAAATCCCTGGTGGTCTCGGAAGGCAGTGAAAGGGTTAGCTGTAAATCCCTGGTGGTCTCGGAGGGCAGTGAAAGGGTTAGCTGTAAAATCCCTGGTGGTCTATGGAGGCAGTGAAAGGGTTAGCTGTAAAATCCCTGGTAGTCTAGGAAGGCAGTGAAAGGGTTAGCTGTAAAATCCCTGGTGGTCTAGGAAGGCAGTGAAAGGGTTAGCTGTAAAATCCCTGGTGGTCTAGGAGGGCAGTGAAAGGGTTAGCTGTAAAATCCCTGGTGGTCTAGTAGGGCAGTGAAAGGGTTAGCTGTAAAATCCCTGGTGGTCCAGGAGGGCAGTGAAAGGGTTAGCTGTAAAATCCCTGGTGGTCTAGGAGGGCAGTGAAAGGGTTAGCTGTAAAATCCCTGGTGGTCTCGGAGGGCAGTGAAATGGTTAGCTGTAAAATCCCTGGTGGATTAGGGGGGCAGTGAAAGGGTTAGCTGTAAAATCGCTGGTGGTCTAGTAGGGCAGTGAAAGGGTTAGCTGTAAAATCCCTGGTGGTCTAGGAGGGCAGTGAAAGGGTTAGCTGTAAAATCCCTGGTGGTCTATGAGGGCAGTGAAAGGGTTAGCTGTAAAATCCCTGGTGGTCTAGGGAGGCAGTGAAAGGGTTAGCTGTAAATCCCTGGTGGTCTATGAGAGCAGTGAAAGGGTTAGCTGTAAAATCCCTGGTGGTCTATGAGAGCAGTGAAAGGGTTAGCTGTAAAATCCCTGGTGGTCTAGGAGGGCAGTGAAAGGGTTAGCTGTAAAATCCCTGGTGGTCTCGGAGGGCAGTGAAAGGGTTAGCTGTAAAATCCTTGGTGGTCTCGGAGGGCAGTGAAAGGGTTAGCTGTAAAATCCCTGGTGGTCTAGGAGGGCAGTGAAAGGGTTAGCTGCAAAATCCCTGGTGGTCTAGGGGGGCAGTGAAAGGGTTAGCTGTAAAATCCCTGGTGGTCTATGAGGGCAGTGAAAGGGTTAGCTGTAAAATCCCTGGTGGTCTAGGAAAGCAGTGAAAGGGTTAGCTGTAAAATCCATGGTGGTCTAGTAGGGCAATGAAAGGGTTAGCTGTAAAATCCATGGTGGTCTAGTAGGGCAATGAAAGGGTTAGCTGTAAAATCCCTAGTGGTCTAGTAGGGCAATGAAAGGGTTAGCTGTAAAATCCCTGGTGATCTAGGGGGGCAGTGAACGGGTTAGCTGTAAAATCCATGGTGGTCTAGGGGGGCAGTGAAAGGGTTAGCAGTAAAATCCATGGTGGTCTAGGAGGGCAGTGAAAGGGTTAGCTGTAAAATCCCTGGTGGTCTAGGAGGGCAGTGAAAGGGTTAGCTGTAAAATCCCTGGTGGTCTAGGAGGGCAGTGAAAGGGTTAGCTGTAAAATCCATGGTGGTCTAGGGGGGCAGTGAAAGGGTTAGCTGTAAAATCCCTGGTGGTCTATGAGGGCAGTGAAAGGGTTAGCTGTAAAATCCCTGGTGGTCTAGGGAGGCAGTGAAAGGGTTAGCTGTAAAATCCATGGTGGTCTAGGGGGGCAGTGAAAGGGTTAGCTGTAAAATCCCTGGTGGTCTGGGAGGGCAGTGAAAGGGTTAGCTGTAAAATCCCTGGTGGTCTAGGAGGGCAGTGAAAGGGTTAGCTGTAAAATCCCTGGTGGTCTATGAGGGCAGTGAAAGGGTTAGCTGTAAAATCCATGGTGGTCTAGGGGGGCAGTGAAAGGGTTAGCTGTAAAATCCCTGGTGGTCTATGAGGGCAGTGAAAGGGTTAGCTGTAAAATCCCTGGTGGTCTAGGGAGGCAGTGAAAGGGTTAGCTGTAAAATCCATGGTGGTCTAGGGGGGCAGTGAAAGGGTTAGCTGTAAAATCCCTGGTGGTCTATGAGTGCAGTGAAAGGGTTAGCTGTAAAATCCCTGGTGGTCTCGGAGGGCAGTGAAAGGGTTAGCTGTAAAATCCCTGGTGGTCTAGTAGGGCAGTGAAAGGGTTAGCTGTAAAATCCCTGGTGGTCTAGGAGGGCAGTGAAAGGGTTAGCTGTAAAATCCATGGTGGTCTAGGGGGGCAGTGAAAGGGTTAGCTGTAAAATCCCTGGTGGTCTATGAGGGCAGTGAAAGGGTTAGCTGTAAAATCCCTGGTGGTCTAGGGAGGCAGTGAAAGGGTTCGCTGTAAAATCCATGGTGGTCTAGGGGGGCAGTGAAAGGGTTAGCTGTAAAATCCCTGGTGGTCTATGAGTGCAGTGAAAGGGTTAGCTGTAAAATCCCTGGTGGTCTATGAGTGCAGTGAAAGGGTTAGCTGTAAAATCCCTGGTGGTCTCGGAGGGCAGTGAAAGGGTTAGTTGTAAAAGAGCGCCCTCTAGTGGGCAGGTTATCAGATGGATGAGCTCTGGGATCACTGCCCCTTTAAGAAGCGTTTTGGCATCAGCAGAGGAGCGTCTGTCCGCACACAGTCAGACGCTCACATAGAAAATTAATGAGCCGCTCTGTGCCATGGAGCGCCCCCCGCCCGCACCCCCCGCCCGCGCCCCCCGAGCTGATTAGTGGGCCGCCTCTTATTTCTGATATTAGAGGAGGCGCTCAGCCTGTGCCAGCGTGCGCCTTCCATCTGGCACCGCCGCCGCGCCACAGAAGACGCTGCATTATTTATGCCAGGGGTAAGTGCCAGGAGTAAACACCGGAAAATGCCAGCAACATGCGTCTGAAAGAAGGCACCGTCGAGCAGAGCGAGAGTGCAGCGCTGCCCCTCCAAAACACAGATATGTACACTGTGACCAAGAGCAGAACCGTGAGTGCAGCTCCGGAGGATAGCACAGGATCATTAATGTAAGAATAGGGAGTGCAGCTCTGGAGTATAATACAGGATGTAACTCAGGATCAGTAATGTAATGTATGTACACAGTGACTGCACCAGCAGAATAGTGAGCGCAGCTCTGGCGTATAATACAGGAGGTAACTCAGGATCAGTAATGTAATGTATGTACACAGTGACTGCACCAGCAGAATAGTGAGTGCAGCTCTGGAGTATAATACAGGATATAACTCAGGATCAGTAATGTAATGTATGTACACAGTGACTGCACCAGCAGAATAGTGAGTGCAGCTCTGGAGTATAATACAGGAGGTAACTCAGGATCAGTAATGTAGTGTAGGTACACAGTGACTGCACCAGCAGAATAGTGAGTGCAGCTCTGGAGTATAATACAGGAGGTAACTCAGGATCAGTAATGTAATGTATGTACACAGTGACTGCACCAGCAGAATAGTGAGTGCAGCTCTGGAGTATAATACAGGAGGTAACTCAGGATCAGTAATGTATGTACACAGTGACTGCACCAGCAGAATAGTGAGTGCAGCTCTGGAGTATAATACAGGAGGTAACTCAGGATCAGTAATGTAATATATGTACACAGTGACTGCACCAGCAGAATAGTGAGTGCAGCTCTGGAGTATAATACAGGAGGTAACTCAGGATCAGTAATGTAATGTATGTACACAGTGACTGCACCAGCAGAATAGTGAGTGCAGCTCTGGAGTATAATACAGGATATAACTCAGGATCAGTAATGTAATGTATGTACACAGTGACTGCACCAGCAGAATAGTGAGTGCAGCTCTGGAGTATAATACAGGAGGTAACTCAGGATCAGTAATGTAATGTATGTACACAGTGACTGCACCAGCAGAATAGTGAGTGCAGCTCTGGAGTATTATACAGGAGGTAACTAAGCATCAGGAATGTAATGTATGTACACAGTGACTGCACCAGCAGAATAGTGAGTGCAGCTCTGGAGTATAATACAGGATGTAACTCAGGATCAGTAATGTAATGTATGTACACAGTGACTACACCAGCAGAATAGTGAGCGCAGCTCTGGAGTAGAATACAGGAGGTAACTCAGGATCAGTAATGTAATGTATGTACACAGTGACTGCACCAGCAGAATAGTGAGTGCAGCTCTGGAGTATAATACAGGAGGTAACTCAGGATCAGTAATGTAATGTATGTACACAGTGACTGCACCAGAAGAATAGTGAGTGCAGCTCTGGAGTATAATACAGGAGGTAACTCAGGATCAGTAATGTAATGTATGTACACAGTGACTGCACCAGCAGAATAGTGAGTGCAGCTCTGGAGTATAATACAGGAGGTAACTCAGGATCAGTAATGTATGTACACAGTGACTGCACCAGCAGAATAGTGAGTGCAGCTCTGGAGTATAATACAGGATGTAATGGATCAGTAATGAGTTCTGTATTATTTCGGGTGCTATCTTTGTGCAGGAATGGTCTGTACTTTCGGGGTGTGAATTATTAGTGAGGTACTGCGGGCTGTTTCTTCTCTGTACACAGGACACGATCTGTGCCTTCCTTTGTAGCTCGGATCCTGCCGGCCCCGTTATTCCCGCACTGTTCTATAGCCGGTACATACGGGTACGTACGGTACGTCCTGTGGATATTGTGCAGGGACCGGGCCCTACTCGTTCCTGCCCAGAGATGTGACATCTAATACACGAAGGCATAAACCACCAGGACTGGTATTAGCTTTTGGGTCATTTCACTTTGGACCCCCCCTGCCATGCAGCAGCAGCAGCTCCCCCCAATGTTATGGAGAATCCCCCTCCCAGTAATAAAGTGCATGTAATGCCGGGTTCTCTCCTCTTTAAACGGCGGGTCCGTGTGGGATAATTACCGCCTGAATACAGGGACGGGCTTCTAGTTGTGTAACAATATAACCCTGCGGCATCAGCTGCATATTGCTGACGTAGCACCGCAACACACGGATCTCCATACAGCATCCAAAGCAATGGTCATACCAGAGGATCTGCTACTTTCTCCACTTAGGGGCCACTTCTATTACCCTCAGCTCATCATTAATTTTACCAGTAATAAAACCTTAAGTTTTTTTCTTTTTCTTTTCATTGTTGCCTATCGGATCCATACTCCGGGCTGAGCGGCTCGCAGGCAGGGACTGTCACCCCTCAAGAGTATTTGAGCAGTTGGTGGAGGTCTTAGGAGCCGGCCCACCACCAGAAGAGCTGGATTCACAGCTACACTACCAAGTACTGCTTTATAATGTCCTCAGAGTATGTTTTATTTCACCTCAGCCGCGTATTCACAGCTGCACTGCTCAGTAGTGTTGTCTAATGTAACATCTATCTCACTTCAGAGCTGAATTCACAGCTACACTGCTCAGTACTGTAGTCTAATGTAACATCTATCTCACTTCAGAGCTGAATTCACAGCTACACTGCTCAGTAGTGTAGTCTAATGTAACATCTATCTCACTTCAGAGCTGAATTCACAGCTACACTGCTCAGTACTGTAGTCTAATGTAATATTTATCTCACTTCAGAGCTGAATTCACAGCTACACTGCTCAGTAGTGTAGTCTAATGTAACATCTATCTCACTTCAGAGCTGAATTCACAGCTACACTGCTCAGTACTGTAGTCTAATGTAATATTTATCTCACTTCAGAGCTGAATTCACAGCTACACTGCTCAGTAGTGTAGTCTAATGTAACATCTATCTCACTTCAGAGCTGAATTCACAGCTACACTGCTCAGTAGTGTAGTCTAATGTAACATCTATCTCACTTCAGAGCTGAATTCACAGCTACACTGCTCAGTACTGTAGTCTAATGTAACATCTATCTCACTTCAGAGCTGAATTCACAGCTACACTGCTCAGTACTGTAGTCTAATGTAATATTTATCTCACTCCAGAGCTGAATTCATAGCTACATTAGACAACTGCAGTGAGCAGTGCAGCTATTAATACAGCTCTGGAGTGAGATATGTTACATTAGACAACACTACTGAGCAGTGCAACATCTATCTGACTCCAGAGCTGTATTCACAGCTACACTGCTCAGTACTGTTGCCTAATGTAGCATATCTAACATAGCTATCTCACTCCAGAGCAGACTTCATAGCTACGCTGCTACATGCTGTTGTCTAATGTTACATATCTTTCACTCCAGAGCAGAATTCACAGCTATACTGTTCAGTACAGTGGAATATGGGGGGGGGGGGGGTTGTGTGTGGGTTCGTATTTTGGTGCTTTGTCCATTCTGTGTACATTGTCCTGTTTGCAGGTTAATCACCCCCTTCCGGGCTTTTGTTCCTAAGTCTGGGGGAGGGGGCCAGCAGATTGGTCAGTCTGTTGGAGAACTTCAGGAGACAATGTAGAAGATTGATCCTCTGGGGGAGAAGCTGCAGCTACAGGCAGCACCTCTGGAGGATTGTGACATGTAGTATAATGTTTTCCATGCTGCAGCTTTTCAGAACATATGCATCTCTCCCCAGAGCTGGATTCACAGCTACGCTGCTCAGTGCGGCTGTGTAAAGCTCTACATGTGGCTGATGCCTCTGAACACTGGTTACACAGAGACAGGAGTGCATGATACGCCACAAAACCAGCTGATCTAAGAGCCAAACCAGTATCAATTTAAAAAAAAAAATAATATAATAAATCAATATAATAATTTATAATATATTATAAATGTAGGGATTACACTCGAAGCAACCCCCCAATAGCAGCCACGACCCGCACCCACCTGTGGCATTCTGTTGTCCTTCTAGATTGACATTCACAAAAAAGCGGATACTCTCTCCAGACACAATGGAGGAATGGACCGTGTCGAACAGCTCCTCTCCTCCGCCGCCTTCCTCCTCTTTGTTTTCGCAGTTGTCATCTGTTTCGCACTTATGGTAACCTGCTGAAGACACAAAACAGACGTGAGGGGAATCCTGGAGAAGCAGCCGGAAAACGAGGGTCTCTTGTCATCAGTGACGGAGGCCTGCTCACCTCTGTGACTGGCCGTCATAGAGCAGGGGGCTGGCCGGCTGCTCACCTCTGTCCATGCACTGGCCGTCATAGAGAAGGGGGCTGGCCGGCTGCTCACCTCTGTCCATGCACTGGCCGTCATAGAGAAGGGGGCTGGCCAGCTGCTCACCTCTGTCCATGCACTGGCCGTCATAGAGAAGGGGGCTGGCCGGCTGCTCACCTCTGTCCATGCACTGGCCGTCATAGAGAAGGGGGCTGGCCGGCTGCTCACCTCTGTCCATGCACTGGCCGTCATAGAGAAGGGGGCTGGCCGGCTGCTCACCTCTGTCCATGCACTGGCCGTCATAGAGAAGGGGGCTGGCCGGCTGCTCACCTCTGTCCATTCACTGGCCATCATAGAGCAGGGGGCTGGCCGGCTGCTCACCTCTGTCCATGCACTGGCCGTCATAGAGCAGGGGGCTGGCCGGCTGCTCACCTCTGTCCATGCACTGGCAGTCATAGAAGGGGGCTGGCCGGCTGCTCACCTCTGTCCATTCACTGGCCGTCATAGAGAAGGGGGCTGGCCGGCTGCTCACCTCTGTCCATGCACTGGCCGTCATAGAGAAGGGGGCTGGCCGGCTGCTCACCTCTGTCCATTCACTGGCCGTCATAGAGAAGGGGGCTGGCCGGCTGCTCACCTCTGTCCATGCACTGGCCGTCAGAGAAGGGGACTGGCCGGCTGCTCACCTCTGTCCATGCACTGTCCCTATAGCGAAGGGGGCTGGCCGGCTGCTCACCTCTGTCCATGCACTGTCCCTATAGCGAAGGGGGCTGGCCGGCTGCTCACCTCTGTCCATGCACTGTCCCTATAGCGAAGGGGGCTGGCCGGCTGCTCACCTCTGTCCATGCACTGGCCGTCATAGAGAAGGGGGCTGGCCGGCTGCTCACCTCTGTCCATGCACTGTCCCTATAGCGAAGGGGGCTGGCCGGCTGCTCACCTCTGTCCATGCACTGGCAGTCATAGAAGGGAACTGGCCAGCTGCTCACCTCTGTCCATGCACTGGCAGTCATAGAAGGGGGCTGGCCGGCTGCTCACCTCTGTCCATACACTGGTAGTCATAGAGAAGGGGGCTGGCCGGCTGCTCACCTCTGTCCATGCACTGTCCCTATAGAGAAGGGGGCTGGCCGGCTGCTCACCTCTGTCCATGCACTGTCCCTATAGAGAAGGGGGCTGGCCGGCTGCTCACCTCTGTCCATGCACTGTCCCTATAGAGAAGGGGGCTGGCCGGCTGCTCACCTCTGTCCATGCACTGGCAGTCATAGAAGGGAACTGGCCGGCTGCTCACCTCTGTCCATGCACTGGACATCATAGAAGGGGGCTGGCCGGCTGATCACCTCTGTCCATGCACTGGACATCATAGAAGGGGGCTGGCCGGCTGCTCACCTCTGTCCATGCACTGGCAGTCATAGAAGGGGGCTGGCCGGCTGCTCACCTCTGTCCATGCACTGGACATCATAGAAGGGGGCTGGCCGGCTGCTCACCTCTCTCCATGCACTGGACATCATAGAAGGGGGCTGGCCGGCTGCTCACCTCTGTCCATGCACTGGCAGTCATAGAGAAGGGGGCTGGCCGGCTGCTCACCTCCGTCCATGCACTGGCAGTCATAGAGAAGGGGGCTGGCCGGCTGCTCACCTCTGTCCATGCACTGGCAGTCATAGAGAAGGGGGCTGGCCGGCTGCTCACCTCTGTCCATGCACTGGTAGTCATAGAGAAGGGGGCTGGCCGGCTGCTCACCTCTGTCCATACACTGGTAGTCATAGAGAAGGGGGCTGGCCGGCTGCTCACCTCTGTCCATGCACTGTCCCTATAGAGAAGGGGGCTGGCCGGCTGCTCACCTCTGTCCATGCACTGTCCCTATAGAGAAGGGGGCTGGCCGGCTGCTCACCTCTGTCCATGCACTGGCAGTCATAGAAGGGAACTGGCCGGCTGCTCACCTCTGTCCATGCACTGGACATCATAGAAGGGGGCTGGCCGGCTGATCACCTCTGTCCATGCACTGGACATCATAGAAGGGGGCTGGCCGGCTGCTCACCTCTGTCCATGCACTGGCAGTCATAGAAGGGGGCTGGCCGGCTGCTCACCTCTGTCCATGCACTGGACATCATAGAAGGGGGCTGGCCGGCTGCTCACCTCTCTCCATGCACTGGACATCATAGAAGGGGGCTGGCCGGCTGCTCACCTCTGTCCATGCACTGGACATCATAGAAGGGGGCTGGCCGGCTGCTCACCTCTGTCCATGCACTGGCGTCATAGAGAAGGAGGCTGGCCGGCTGCTCACCTCTGTCCATGCACTGGACATCATAGAGAAGGGGGCTGGCCGGCTGCTCACCTCTGTCCATGCACTAGTCCCTATAGAGAAGGGGGCTGGCCGGCTGCTCACCTCTGTCCATGCACTAGTCCCTATAGAGAAGGGGGCTGGCCGGCTCCTCACCTCTGTCCATGCACTAGTCCCTATAGAGAAGGGGGCTGGCCAGCTGCTCACCTCTGTCCATGCACTAGTCCCTATAGAGAAGGGGGCTGGCCGGCTCCTCACCTCTGTCCATGCACTAGTCCCTATAGAGAAGGGGGCTGGCCGGCTCCTCACCTCTGTCCATGCACTGGCCGTCATAGAGAAGGAGGCTGGCCGGCTGCTCACCTCTGTCCATGCACTAGTCCCTATAGAGAAGGGGGCTGGCCGGCTGCTCACCTCTGTCCATGCACTAGTCCCTATAGAGAAGGGGGCTGGCCGGCTCCTCACCTCTGTCCATGCACTGGCCGTCATAGAGAAGGAGGCTGGCCGGCTGCTCACCTCTGTCCATGCACTAGTCCCTATAGAGAAGGGGGCTGGCCGGCTGCTCACCTCTGTCCATGCACTAGTCCCTATAGAGAAGGGGGCTGGCTGACTGATAATTTCTCTGTCCATTACATTCTTTTTTCCTTGTATTATGTTTTTAATTAGAGGCTATGCTAGTTCCATTATGTGCATATATCACAGTATATACACCTGAATATACCATACCTCTTACATTGTAGGATATCGTACCATACTATATATTTTTCAGTTACAATATGCTACAGGTTACCTTTTATTATACTCTACTGTATGAACCACTTTGTTACATTGCGATGCTCTTATGTTGTCTCTTACATATTTTCTATACAATACAAGTATAATTCCCTGAATATTTCTATATGATGGATGTAAAGAATCCGGGATGAGAAGAGTTAATTTATAGCAGGAAACTGGGTTTAATGGAGCGGGTAATCGCAACGTTCTCCGGTATTATTGGCCAAAACACACACAAGTGTGAAACAAAACTGCTATTTTGTATCTGGCACAACACAGCGGCCATTGTGAAATGCCCCAAGGGGTATTGGAGTGTGTCCGTGTGAGTATACAGGAGTGTGCACGGGGTGCTAGCCGTATACCAGCAGGCTCCGCAGACAGAACACTACAGAGGTGACGCAACGCTCCACTCAGACACAACCGCACTTAAGTCCATTGTTTCTTCACTTCATAAATCAAATGTGGACATGGCCACCGTCCAAAGGGGCGTAGGAGCGTCTTTAACCCCCTCGAGTGTGGCCACAGCTCCCTACCATCATATTTCCAGCCTACCACTGAATGGATGAGTGCTGCATATGGGCCTGTACATAACAGCCCAGAAAACAGTGAACCTCCTCCCATCAGACGCCACTATAAATTATTTAACTTGTAAAGAAGATTTTCTATTCATATATATTTTTACAATTTATTTTTTTTTTTCTTAAAAGTGACCCAGTCAGTCTCCTTCCCCCTCTGGCAGCTCTAAATATATTCCCTAATTAATTCTACCCAGTCAGTCTCCTTCCTCCTCTGGCAGCTCTAAATATATTCCCTAATTAATTCTACCCAGTCAGTCTTCTTCCCCCTCTGACAGCTCTAAATATATTCCCTAATTAATTCTCCCCAGTCAGTCTTCTCCCTCCTCTGGCAGCTCTAAATATATTCCCTAATTAATTCCCCTTCTCTGTGAGCAATAAACATGGCTTCCATCCCATGGTTTCCTCCAAGCTGTAAATATAGACTATATTAAGTTGTCAGACCCCCAACTCCTTCCCACCTGGCTACTGTAAATATAACTTCCAAAAGATCCTAGTCAGTCTCCTTACCCCTCTGGCAGCTGTACATATAATCCTGAATCAGTTTCTTCCCCATCTGTCAGCTTTAAACATGGTTCATGTCCCAGGAAGTCTCCCTCGCTAGCTGTAAATATAGTCTCTCTTATAAAGTTGTCAGACCCCTCACCCCCTCCAGCTACAGTACATAAAACTCCAAAAAGATCCTAGTCAGTCTCCTTCCCCCCTCTGGCAGCTGTAAATATAATACAGATTTAGTTTCTTCCCCCCTCTGTCGACTGTAAACAAAGTTCCTGTGTCAATAAGTCTCCCTCCCGAGCTGTAAATATAGTGTATATTAAAAGTTGTCAGACCACCCCGACACCTTCCCCTGGCTATTGTAAACATGACTTCCAAAAGATCCTAGTTTAGGCTCCCTGGTAGCTGTGAATAATCTCTATCCATTTAGTTGTTTTAAATATGGTGAACCATCAGTCTCCTCCTCGCTCGGGTGGCACAAATACAGTTTCTAGTTAATCTCCTTCCCCTTCTGGCAGCTGCAAATATATCCAAGTCCCTCTCTCCACCCCATTAAACAGCTGGAAATAGGGTTCCTTAAAGAGTAAGGTTAAATCTCCTGCCACTAGTTCTAAATATAGCCCCTAGTAAGTTTGCAATTAATCAGTCTCCTCCCTGCCTCCAGCAGCTGTAAACATAAATATATTTACTGTAAGATCCAGTTAGTCTCCTTCTCACTAGGGCACATGTAAATACAGCATCACTCAGTCTTCAGCCCTTTTACGGTAGTAGTTTTAAACATGGTAGTCTACTTCCCCCTCTGGCAGCAATAACTATTGTTCCCAGCGAGTTCTCCCACAGCCTCAGGTAGACACTCACTAGGGTACATGTAAATATAGCATCACTCAGTCTTCAACCCTTGTGATAATTCTAACCATGGTAGGTAGTCTACTTCCCCCTCTGGCATCAATAATGATTGTTCCCAATGAGTCCTCCCGCAGCCTCTGGTAGACACTCACTAGGGCACATGTAAATATGTAAACATAGCATCATTCAGTCTTCAACCCTTTTAGTGGTTTTAAACATGGTAGGTAGTCTCCTTCCCCCTCTGGCAGCAATACCGATTGTTCCCAGTGAGTTCTCCCACAGCGTAGGTAGACACTCACTAGGGTACATGTAAATATAGCATAACTCAGTCTTCAACCCTTATAGTAATTCTAAACATGGTAGGTAGCCTACTTCCCCCTCTGGAAGCAATAATGATTGTTCCCAGTGAGTTTTGCCACAGCCTCTGGTAGACACTCACTAGGGTACATGTAAATATAGCATCACTCAGTCTTCAACCCTTGTAGTAATTCTAACCATGTTGTTAGTCTACTTCCCCCTCTGGCATCAATAATGATTGTTCCCAATGAGTCCTCCCGCAGGTAAATATTAAATTGTACCATGAGTTTGGATCACTGAAATGTAATAGTAGTGTCTTACCCATCTGAGCTTTTTCTGTATAAATACTAGTGACCCCTGTTCCGCTAGAACCCTTTTCTTTCCATGCATCGGCCATGACAGGGGAGGGGGCTGGCTGTGCTATGGGACAGATGCTGTCCCCCGGGACCAAAAGGGGGCTACCTGCCATAATCTAAAGGTGTTATATGGAGGAATTTCTGAACTTCCAGACTGAGGTGTGATCCGATTGAGGCCTCGACCAAGACCCTTAAGTTGACTTTTGTACCAGTAAAAATTTGGTAAGTTAGCGGGTCTCAAAAAAGCCAACATGCCTAAAAGTGCCAGGCCTCAAAAAGGAGTGGACCAGGTTGTCCCCTGGAGGAGGTGCAGTACTAGGGCACTGCCAAACTCGTCTTTCATAGCTACAAAGGCCTCCTTCATCCTTCGGGTCAACGGCTTGTGGCTTTACCTCCCTTGTGCAGCCGCCTGGCATTGTACACACGTCTTGTGGCTTTACCTCCCTTGTGCAGCCGCCTGGCATTGTGCACACATCTTGTGGCTTTACCCCACTTGTGCAGCCGCCTGGCATTGTACACACGTCTTGTGGCTTTACCTCCCTTGTGCAGCCGCCTGGCATTGTGCACACGTCTTGTGGCTTTACCCCACTTGTGCAGCCGCCTGGCATTGTGCACACGTCTTGTGGCTTTACCTCCCTTGTGCAGCCGCCTGGCATTGTGCACACGTCTTGTGGCTTTACCCCACTTGTGCAGCCGCCTGGCATTGTGCACACGTCTTGTGGCTTTACCTCCCTTGTGCAGCCGCCTGGCATTGTGCACACGGCTTGTGGCTTTACCTCCCTTGTGCAGCCGCCTGGCATTGTGCACACGTCTTGTGGCTTTACCCCACTTGTGCAGCCGCCTGGCATTGTGCACACGTCTTGTGGCTTTACCTCCCTTGTGCAGCCGCCTGGCATTGTGCACACGTCTTGTGGCTTTACCCCACTTGTGCAGCCGCCTGGCATTGTGCACACGTCTTGTGGCTTTACCCCACTTGTGCAGCCGCCTGGCATTGTGCACACGTCTTGTGGCTTTACCTCCCTTGTGCAGGTGCCTGGCATTGTGCACACGTCTTGTGGCTTTACCTCCCTTGTGCAGGTGCCTGGCATTGTGCACACGGCTTGTGGCTTTACCTCCCTTGTGCAGCCGCCTGGCATTGTGCACACGGCTTGTGGCTTTACCCCACTTGTGCAGCCGCCTGGCATTGTGCACACGGCTTGTGGCTTTACCCCACTTGTGCAGCCGCCTGGCATTGTGCACACGGCTTGTGGCTTTACCCCACTTGTGCAGCCGCCTGGCATTGTGCACACGTCTTGTGGCTTTACCCCACCTGTGCAGCCGCCTGGCATTGTGCACACGGCTTGTGGCTTTACCCCACCTGTGCAGCAACCTGGCATTGTGCACACAGCTTGTGGCTTTACCCCACCTGTGCAGCCGCCTGGCATTGTGCACACGTCTTGTGGCTTTACCCCACCTGTGCAGCCGCCTGGCATTGTGCACACGTCTTGTGGCTTTACCCCACTTGTGCAGCCGCCTGGCATTGTGCACACGTCTTGTGGCTTTACCCCACCTGTGCAGCCGCCTGGCATTGTGCACACGTCTTGTGGCTTTACCCCACCTGTGCAGCCGCCTGGCATTGTGCACACGTCTTGTGGCTTTACCCCACCTGTGCAGCCGCCTGGCATTGTGCACACAGCTTGTGGCTTTACCCCACCTGTGCAGTTGCCTGGCATTGTGCACACAGCTTGTGGCTTTACCCCACCTGTGCAGCCGCCTGGCATTGTGCACACGGCTTGTGTTTGGTTCTTTGGTTTTTTCCTAAACATTTCTTGTGCTGGAGATTTCGTCCCCACGGAGTAATGAAGAAGTCTTGAGTGTTTTGGAGACAGAACTAAGAATAGCAGGAGGATTTGGGCGCGTTCTCTAGGCGTGGCAGGCGGTGGGGTGGCGGTGGGGTTGGGGTTGCGGAGCAGTCACCTGTAGGAGGCATTGCTCCTCAACGCTCAGGACGCGGAATTAGGAAGAACACGAAAAAAAAAAAAAAAAAAAGCTATTGAGGAATTTATGGAATGAGAAAAGAATCAGCACAAACAGCTGTACGGCTGATAGCACGCCTCCGGGACCGCGCAGCTTGTCAGGACCGTACGGAAAGCAACACATCACAGATCAGGTTGTTTTTTCGGCCGTCTGTTTGGTTAAAGTCTTATGATGGTGCTTCACCTCGCCTGCAAAACCAACATCACACACAAGGACAAGACTTTATGGCCGCTCACAGGGGGTTGAAAGCTTAGTTCATCCAATTGTTGGGTCGGCAGAAGTGATGAGCGGGCACTACCATGCTCGGGTGCTCAGTACTGGTAACTAGTGATGAGCGGACACTACCATGCTCGGGTGCTCAGTACTGGTAACTAGTGATGAGTGAGCACTACCATGCTCGGGTGCTCAGTACTGGTAACTAGTGAGTGAGCACTACCATGCTCGGGTGCTCTGTACTCGTAACTAGTGATGAGCGGGCACTACCATGCTCGGGTGCTCGGTACTGGTAACTAGTGATGAGTGGGCACTACCATGCTCGGGTGCTCGGTACTGGTAACTAGTGATGAGTGGGCACTACCATGCTCGGTACTGGTAACTAGTGATGAGCGGGCACTACCATGCTCGGGTGCTCAGTACTGGTAACTAGTGATGAGCGGGCACTACCATGCTCAGGTGCTCTGTACTCGTAACTAGTGATGAGCGAGCACTACCATGCTCGGGTGTTCAGTACTGGTAACTAGTGATGAGCGGGCACTACCATGCTCGGGTGCTCAGTACTGGTAACTAGTGATGAGCGAGCACTACCATGCTCGGGTGCTCAGTACTGGTAACTAGTGATGAGCGAGCACTACCATGCTCGGGTGCTCAGTACTGGTAACTAGTGATAAGCGAGCACTACCATGCTCGGGTGCTCAGTACTGGTAACTAGTGATGAGCGAGCACTACCATGCTCGGGTGCTCAGTACTGGTAACTAGTGATGAGCGAGCACTACCATGCTCGGGTGCTCAGTACTGGTAACTAGTGATGAGCGAGCACTACCATGCTCGGGTGCTCAGTACTGGTAACTAGTGATAAGCGAGCACTACCATGCTCGGGTGCTCAGTACTGGTAACTAGTGATGAGTGAGCACTACCATGCTCGGGTGCTCAGTACTGGTAACTAGTGATGAGCGAGCACTACCATGCTCAGGTGCTCAGTACTGGTAACTAGTGAGGAGCGAGCACTACCATGCTCGGGGGCTCAGTACTGGTAACTAGTGATGAGCGAGCACTACCATGCTCGGGTGCTCAGTACTGGTAACTAGTGATGAGCGAGCACTACCATGCTCAGGTGCTCAGTACTGGTAACTAGTGATAAGCGAGCACTACCATGCTCAGGTGCTCAGTACTGGTAACTAGTGAGGAGCGAGCACTACCATGCTCGGGTGCTCAGTACTGGTAACTAGTGATGAGCGAGCACTACCATGCTCAGGTGCTCAGTACTGGTAACTAGTGATAAGCGAGCACTACCAAACTTGATCTTCCATGACAGAGTCGGGCAAGAGGTACACAAAAACAAGGAAACGGTCAACTGAGCCTCTTGATATTGGCAGGTTTAGCTGATGTTAGTCTAATGAGTATGGTAGTCTTATGTGGACCCTCCATACACATGCACGCTTTGATTAAGAGGTAGCTCTAGTGGAGGCTTATCTCCAGATAGAATAGAAAGGATGGCACATGTTGAAATCTTCCCCATCCTTTTTTGTCCAGATGTTCATCAGTAGAGGGCTATGGACACCGCCGTACACATTAGGTGGTCAAATCGATCCTGACATACTCTAAGGGTTCATCCTTCATTTATCTAATAAGTATGGCCACCTCAACACACCACTGACCATCGCGAACAAGAGCCAACCTCAACACACCACTGACCAACACGAACATGAGCCAACCTCAACACACCACTGACCATCGTGAAGGAGAGCCAACCTCAACACACCACTGACCATCGCGAACAAGAACCAACCTCAACACACCACTGACCATCGCAAAGGAGAGCCAACCTCAACACACCACTGACCAACACGAACAAGAGCCAACCTCAACACACCACTGACCATCGCGAACAAGAACCAACCTCAACACACCACTGACCATCGCGAACAAGAACCAACCTCAACACACCACTGACCAACACGAACAAGAGCCAACCTCAACACACCACTGACCATCGTGAAGGAGAGCCAACCTCAACACACCACTGACCATCGCGAAGGAGAGCCAACCTCAACACACCACTGACCATCGTGAAGGAGAGCCAATCTCAACACACCACTGACCATCGCGAAGGAGAGCCAACCTCAACACACCACTGACCATCGCGAACAAGAGCCAACCACCATCACTCCCGCCGTTCCCCGAAAAGATGCAGACATGGTTCGGAAGAAGAAATGTCACCAGACACGAATTACCCCCTGGAGATTTAGGGATGGGACATATATATAAGTAACAAACAGATTCAATAAGCTGTAGACCAGAAACATGGAATCCAGGTGGCTGTCCTCCGATGGCACTAATCCAATGGTCCGGAAAGTCTTCTAATCCAGCACGTCCAATCCAGAGGAATGATCGCATCGGTCGTGACATGTCCTGTCCCTTCTGCGAAAAGCCACCAAAAATAACAGCTAATGCTAATGCAGGGCCTGGCAGGCACGGCGGCTCCTGACACGCGATGCCGAGGACCACGAGCTGCCGCTTCAGCGCAATTTGAGTTGCACCTAATAAGATGGCAGAGTGATACTTCTGTGAGGCCCGACGGGTCAGGGATCCGAGATGCAGAAGTGCTGACTCTCCTCCTCGTCTGGCAGAACACTGCGAGAGATTCAGAAAATGATGGAGATGGCACGTTTCCAGCAAAAAAAAGAGGAGACACTGATTAGGGAGGAAGAATTAGGCGTCCCGAGCATCCTGCTGTACAGAATGTCACCCATCACCCACCTCATGATTCACCCGCAGCACCACGAGCCCCGGAGAGAACGCTGAAAAACAGGAGCCCGGCCAAGAGAAGAACATGAGTGCTAAACTACCGATCTGGTCCAGCTTCATGCCTCAAAGCTGAGGAGGGGCCTATAGACCTTTTAACTTATGCAAAAAAGGGCAGTGGGGGGGGGAGGCTCCTGCTGCAGCCACAGGACATGTAAGGAGGATTGGGGACATAGCTGAGAACTGAAATGGAACCAAGTCCATCAGATATCCTTTACCCTTCATTTCCAAAAGTGTTTAACTTAAAGTTGCACCTCTGCTGTCAGTGGATGTGGTCACTAATGGTTGAGGAGGAAACCATTAGCTTTGGTTTCGCTGCATCCTCTGAACCTGCACGCTCAATGAGGACAGTGCCAGAGATTTCTGGAGAACTGGTCATCCATTCTATAAGTATAGAGGCTTGCTGGCTCCACCAAATAATGCTGGACTTCAATCACCGATCCTTCTGCTATCGGGAGGGAAGCTGCTGCCCAAAAGATGTCCGGCAGAGGTTCACCCCTCTCCCCATTCAGAACATGTGGAAGGATGCAGTGGATCAATGGTGGCTTAATGGCTTGTAGCGGTAACTTATAGCAATGGGGTTGCATTAACGCAACATGGGCCTTCCATGGGGTTTTTTGGGGGGTAATCCCATTTTAACATCCATACCGGTGTCCCCATGCTGTCCTGCCTTCCCTACTATCCTAATATCCTGCGGTGGCTGCCCTGTTCCCAGTCCATGCCGCCATCTTTTAGAACACGTGTATACCTGGTTCTTCCTGAAAGGTGTGCACGGAGCCACACCCCTTTTCTTAAAGGGACAGCGTATCCTGACCCTCAAGTGCCTCAGGTCAGCTGAGAGGTTGCAGGTATTTATGGCACCTTCCCCTTTAGGGAGCTGCCTTGGCAACAAGTTAGTTACGTGGCTAGTTCTCAGATCCCTTTGTGGTGCTGCTGTCATTTATCTATATTTCAGTGCTTGCTGATCTGCTGCCGTTACCATCCATGCCGGCTACCACGATACCCGCCACCGCAAGTATCCACACCGGTTGCTGCTGCTGTATCTATCCATCCATCCCGGCCGGATCCACTTCTCAGCTACCTAAAACTGTACTGTGTCCGTAGCACCAGTTGTCGGGTACCACAGATCCCCTGGGGCTGCCCTCTGCTTACCAGCGTGTGTACCTGCTGACACCTCAGGGGCAGTAGTGAAGACTCGGCGGCCGGTCCAGGTTGCTCCCCCAGGTAAGTGAATCTTCGGTCCAATGGACCCACTAATACAGCGCCCGCCCCGCGAACACAACACCCATATCTTCCAACTGTCTAAAAACATTGATCGGCTAATGAAACCATCCCTAGTGTTTCGAGTCAATCTGCTTGGGAAAGGAGAAGATATCTGCAAACTTTTTGGTACTGCCGATCCTTTTGCTCTACGAAAGATAAGCCAAGGAGACTGAAGCCGCAGGGATCTCAGTAAAGAGAGGTCTATCTGCTGGCCAAACAGTCCCTCTATTATGTATGGGGGCCCTCGACCTGGGACTGAAGAGGGGAATACAATGTAGGTGCTGCACCAAAGATTACGATGGTTCAGTCAACGGATGGCCAACTTGGAGGACATTTCCATGTGTCAAAATGAAGGACAGAGTTGCCCCCTTTATGGTGGACATTTTCGCCACTTGTTATTAAATATGAGAGCCTTCAGAGGTCCCCTCACGATAAACAAGGCACCTACAGAGCATGGACAGGGATCGATCTAAGTGCCCAGCTATACTAAGATGGGCAGGTGCCATGAGGAGCACCAGGAGCAGGAGGAGAGCTGTGTGCCGATAACGACGAGGTCAATCCTCTCCCCACCCCCATGACGCCCTCGGGTCACACGTCAATGGCGCCTCCCGGGTCACACGTCAATGGCGCCTCCCGGGTCACACGTCAATGGCGCCTCCCGGGTCACACGTCAATGGCGCCTCCCGGGTCACACGTCAATGGCGCCTCCCGGGTCACACGTCAATGGCGCCTCCCGGGTCACACGTCAATGGCGCCTCCCGGGTCACACGTCAATGGCGCCTCCCGGGTCACACGTCAATGGCGCCTCCCGGGTCACACGTCAATGGCGCCTTTGGTCACTGGTGCCAACAAATCATAAAGGAGAGCAGCAGAACCAGAGTCTGAGGTCACCTTGGGACACCAAAAATAACAATCAGTGCCTATAGGAGATACTATATTTATTAAAGGAGGAACACAGTCCCCCATCCTGAAAATAAAAATGAAGTATAGCTGGTGTCTCACTTTTAAGGGTTGCAAAAAAATGAAAAAATTCTCATCCTTCATTCCCGTTACTAGCCCTTTAAGCAGCAGCAGAGACATTGGAGAAAAGAACACGAGTCTGGGACGCTTCAAAGACGACTTTGCATACATTACGCTAATAATAGACTTGGGAGGTGATGAAGAGCGGCCCTACCTGTACTGTGCAGGTACGAAGGAGCAAGACGTGAGCCAAGACGGCCACACCCTGTGCATCCCGAAGCTTACACCGCAATCAATTACGCCAATGCCCTTTGCTCCATTTAATGATCTTAAAACTCAAGATCGTCACCTTAAAAAGCTTTGCTGAGGCCTCCAGAGCGGCGAGACGCTGGAGAAAGCAAAGACGGAGGAACATACAAGCAGGCTAAACTACTGTATTAAAGGGAATCTGTCAGCAGGTTTTTGCTACCTCATCTGAAAGCATAATGATGTAGGCAAAGAGATCCTGAATCCAATGATGTATCACTTATATTAGTGGCTGCAGCTGTTTTGACACAGCAAGAGTTGAGATTTTGCATGTAGCAGTGCTGGGAGAGCTGCCCTCACCCACACCAGGCTTTACAGACAGAAGGCGATGGAGTCTGACTACAACTCACACTGCTGAGACCCACTAATGATAAAGATATGACGCTTAAGCTAACATTTTAGGTAAACAAAAAAAAAAAAAAAAAAAAGACTGCGATAAGAGACAGGGCTGAATTTTCTGTTTCAACTCTTGCAGCATGCTGTCTTCAGATTACACTGCAGAAACCTGCTTTAAAGAAACTGTCGAGTCCCGTTACTTAGACACCATCGCCAAGACCCCAAATTCTGAAGATGCAAATTTGAGCAAAGTGGCGAAACCCTAAACAGGCTGGTACCGCTCACATCACATAAGCCATAAAGCTCTCCCAGCAGAGTATCAGAACTTTTTATTTTACTTTTTTAAAAAAAAAAAAAAAAACGGTGATCTCGTGACACATCTCAGATGATAGATTTAAAGTTGAATTTTCATTTTATTTTTTATTCCATAAATCAATAGTACATCTGAAAATAAATAACTTTGTAATACACATTATCAGACAAATCTGTTTCTTTCTCCTTCTGGACGGAGCTTTCACTTTCAATTCACAGGTAAACTCTGTATTCAGCGAAGACTGATTGTTACATTACTGAGAAAGAATCTTATAAGTATCAACTGTCATCTCTCATGGAAAGGGGAGGGGAAAAGTAGAGAGGAGCTCTGCCCTGGCTCCTCCCCTTCTATGAAGGCGATGACAGAACCTCTCTCAGAAATGTAACAATCTGTCATCACTGACTACAGACTTTACCCATGACTTGAAAGTGAAAGTAGAGCCCAGGAGGAGAAAGAAGCGGATTTCTCTGATCAGATATATTACAAAGTTTCTTATTTTTATGTATACTATTCATTTATAAACTAAAAATTTAAAACAACGGATACACTTTAAGTCATATTTTGCTTAACCCCTTATCAACATGACATATTGTTACATCATATGTCAAGTCCCTGTCTTTGATGGGGCTTTTAACACGCACCAGCAAGTGGGGGAGTCATTTCATGTGCCCATCGGAGCACCTGTGACATGATAGTGGGGCACTGATGGGTTGTCCTAACAGCTTAAGGTCTGCTAAAGCACGATTCTCCTGTGAGCACCAACGTTTAGTTGATAGATTTAGCTCATAGGAGATAGAGATTTTTTTGTATACACAGTAGTGCTCATGGACTACTATGTATAGAATAAGCAATCAGATAAATCAGTTTCAAGTCCCCTAATGGGAAGATTAAATACAGCTAAAAAAAAAAAAAAAAGAAAATAAAAAAAAAACAATCAAAATAAAACACGTTCCAATCACACACCCCTTTTGCCTTTCTAAAAATAAAACAAAGGGAAAAAAAACCAAAAAAAAAACAAAAAAACATATGGTATAGTTAAACATCGGATGTATCCAAAGATATAATGAATGAATTTGATCTGTAAAACGGCAGAAGAAAAAAAAAAAAAAAATTGAGACGCCAGAATTACATTTATTTGGGTTGGGTGGGGGGGCTGATGCGTCATTGCAATAAAATGAAATAGAAGTCGATCAGAACATCGTAAACACCCAAAAAGGGAGAAAGTAAACACATTAGCCGAGGCCGCAAAAAATAAGTCGTCACACAGCCCCGTATCCCAAAAAATGAATGCGTGAAGGGTCTTGGAAAATCGCAACACAGAATATATTTATTTTTTTTATTTTATTTTTTATTTTATTTAAATTTGGTTTTTTTTATTTAATTATTCTTTAATTTTTTTTTAAATTTATTTTATTTTTATTTTTTTTACAAATTTTTCCAAAATGTTACAAAAAAAATAAAATAATAATAATTATAAAAATAACAATAATAAAAAATAATAAAACTAATAATAAAAATAATTATTATTATTAAATAATAATTATAATGAAATAATAATTATAAAATAATAATTACAAAAAACAAACCCTATACGCTTTTGGTATCAACGTAACTGTCCTGAGCGGGAGAATTATACTGCCAGGTGAATTTTACCATACAGTGACCATGGTAAATAAAAAAAAAAAAAAAAAATTATTGTGAAATTGCACTTTTTTTCGCAATTTCAATGCACTTGATTGAATAGACTGCTGATGAATGCAATATATGTAGTAAAGCAGTGAGTAGCCGATGTGCCTGCTGTACAGCACACTGCCTCTCCATACTGCACAGACTTGTTTTCGGTTCCTTTGACACAATAGAGGAGGAGATGATACTAATGGTGGACATATGAGCAGATCGGCATGAATTCGCTGATTTCGGCATGACGAGCCCCGGAGGTCTCCAGACTGTGGCGGGGAGAAGGGCCGGTGCTTAATTCCCTTTTTGAGTGGCCGGCAGGGGCATCTGGCAGAGGCACCACTTAACACAAGCGCGCCCGGTCAGGACAAGCGTGCACGTGTATGGGGGAAAGGGAATAGTCGCTGGTTGAGACATTGGCCCCCTGTCCAGTTCTGAACAGGTTAATCCAAGATACGGCAACTCAATTAGCCATGGATGTATCACGGCTCCATGCATGGTGTAGGGGCCGGTACCAGGTCCCATTCACTTCAATGGGAGCTGAGCTACAGGACAGACAACTCTAGGGCTCAGTACTGGTTTTACATCGCCGACCTGGACAATCCCTTTAAGAATCTAAAGTTGTGGGATGAAAGATGGGAACAGCTAAGTTACGTCCCGTCTGTGTAATGGGGGGGGGGGGGGGTCTTTGTCCCGCGTCCAGGCCCGGCTCGGTGGTGATCAGCCCGGCCTTAGTAGGTTTCTATATTGGAGGCCGGTGACGCTCTGTTTTGATCCTGGGTGTGAGGCTCCGGACTCCTCAGCTGTTGCGGGGACATCACTCACAACAGACACACGTAATGCGGCGGCACAAATTTAATTTGTCAGTGTTTAATGCGCCTCATAAGATGGGCGGTCGCCGGCTTTCATCTCCGCTCTTTTGATGGATCCGGGGAAAGTCGATGCATTTATTTACAATTAGCGCAATGGGAAAAACACCGCCACCGCCGACTTCAAAGAGCCTGTGACGTCTCTATTCATCCGAGCAGACATCCCCGGCTCCCCACACCGGAGGGGAGAGGCGGGGGACACAAAACCACTGTGCCACATACTAAAGAGTGAAAGTGTACAGAACCGATATATATGAGCAGCAGAATTCAGAGCGCAGCTCTGGAGGAGCAGCATAAAAAAGATATATTGAAAGGGTTCTCACCATAGACTGAAGATTCGGCGCCTTGTTCAAAGAAGAATCCATTCCTGGACATCGCTGCCGGGGGGCTCTCTGCGGAGGGAAGGAAAAGCAGAATTAAGCATTGGTTTAGAGACCTCACCATGGATCGGCAATATGGAGGCACTAGACCCTTCATACTGGTTGTTGGTGGGTGCTCTCCACACCCATGAATACACAAATCAAGGTCAGAAGTTTGGCAAAACCAGTGGTCTCTGTCACTGGATAGACCGTCACTACCGTATTAGTCCATATAAAATAAATATTAGTAGAAGAGTGTCTGGAAGTGTGTATCTCATGCGTTTCACCCAGCTTCCTCAGGGGGTGCGCTGGGTGTTGTACAAAAGACCCATGTAACAAGTATTCTAGTCCAGAGACTTTTCTGAGCCGCCACTCCTAGTCTAACCCGATACCTAGGACATCACCGATGCTCATCCATTTAGTAAGAAGTGATGACATCACCAGTGCTCATCTGCTTAGTAAGAAGTGATGACATCACCAGTGCTCATCTGTTTAGTAAGAAGTGATGACATCACCAGTGCTCATCTGCTTAGTAAGAAGTGATGACATCACCAGTGCTCATCTGTTTAGTAAGAAGTGATGACATCACCAGTGCTCATCTGTTTAGTAAGAAATGATGACATCACCAGTGCTCATCTGTTTAGTAAGAAATGATGACATCACCAGTGCTCATCTGTTTAGTAAGAAATGATGACATCACCAGTGCTCATCCATTTAGTAAGAAGTGATGACATCACCAGTGCTCACCTGTTTAGCAAGAGGTGATGACATCACCAGTGCTCATCTGTTTAGTAAGAAGTGATGACATCACCGGTGCTCCTTAGCCATGTAGTAAGAAGTGATGACATCACCGGTGCTCATCTGTGTTTTTAGGAGGAAGCTCGAATGTCACCTGTGTTCATACATGTATACATACCCATTTAGTGGTGAGTAATGCCATCACCTATACTAAGCTATCAGTTACTAGTAACTGCTGAGGTCATCCGTGTTCCTCCAGCCATTTAGCAGCAGGTGTGATCTCGGTCCTCATTCATGTAGTAGGTAGTAAGATGACATAACCGGTGCTCATTATCCATTTACTGGAAGTGAGGAATTAATTTGTGCTCATCTATATATAGAGCAGAACAATGTCACCGGTTATTGTCATCACCTAGTAAAAGGATAGATGAGCAGAGCCGACATCATCGCTTCCTACTATATGGTCAGAGGTCATCTGGGCTCATTTATCAGTTTAGAGATAGAAAAAAAGAGAAAAAAAACAAAACAAAAAAACCACATTGCACGCACACACCGGACACTATTGAACACTTTTCCTCGCTCATTAAGCAGCTATGACATCACTGACATTGATTCATATCTTGCTAGCTATGACATCAGAGGCTGATCACTAGGAAGCAATGACATCACTTTCACTGTCCATAATTAAGAAACCTTGAATGCAAATGCCATAGCTAAGGAATAGATTGGTCATCAGAGACTAATATAGTCATAAAGAAGCTATGACATCACCTATGCTGAGCTATTTAGAAGGAAGTTATGACATCACCTATGGTGAACTATTTAGAAGAAAGCCATGACATCACCTCCGGTGAGCTATTTAGAAGAAAGCCATGACATCACCTACGGTGAACTATTTAGAAGGAAGCCATGACATCACCTCCGGTGAACTATTTAGAAGGAAGCCATGACATCACCTCCTGTGAACTATTTAGAGGAAGCCATGACATCACCTCCAGTGAACTATTTAGAAGAAAGCCATGACATCACCTATGGTGACGGAAGCCATGACATCACCTACGGTGAACTATTTAGAAGGAAGCCATGACATCACCTACGGTGAACTATTTAGAAGGAAGCCATGACATCACCTCCGATGAACTATTTAGAAGGAAGCCATGACATCACCTCCGGTGAACTATTTAGAAGGAAGCCATGACATCACCTCCTGTGAACTATTTAGAGGAAGCCATGACATCACCTCCAGTGAACTATTTAGAAGAAAGCCATGACATCACCTATGGTGACGGAAGCTATGACATCACCTATGGTGAACTATTTAGAAGGAAGCTATGACATCACCTATGGTGAACTATTTAGAAGGAAGCTATGACATCACCTCCTGGGAACTATTTAGAAGGAAGCTGTGACATCACCTCCGGTGAACTATTTAGAAGGAAGCCATGGCATCACCTCCGGTGAACTATTTAGAAGGAAGCCATGACATCACCTCCGGTGATCTATTTAGAAGGACGCTATGACATCACTTACAGTGAACTATCTAGAAGAAATCTATGACATCACCTACGCTGAGCTATTTAGAAGGACGCTATGACATCACCAACACAACCATTTCCAGCTATGCCATCAGCTATACTCTTGATGCCACAAAATGCCAACTTTACGTAAAAGACTGACCTCACACACAGAACATATTGTTATGAAGACGGAGAAATCTAATGACTGGAAAACGTCCAATCATAAGCAAACGCCTGAGGACAATTACAGATAAATCACAGAAACCCGAGGAAGATACAATTCTTAGCTAATGGCCGTTTTGATGAGAAGCCAATTTCCTAAATCTACAAATCAGACAGAATAAAAAAAAAAAATATATATATATCCTTTTCAATTTTTATTTTTTTTTACGTCAGCGAGTGAATAATCAAAGTGGGAATTATATCGGATGTTGCTCAAAAGACCCAACCAAAAATAGTTGGAAATACTAAAACTGGACAACTCAAGCATGGTGGTATGGAAAAAAAAAAAAAAAAAAAAAAAAAGTACGTTTTCCTCCAGTGTAAAAAAAAAAAATAAAAAAAAATAAAAAAAATGGGAGATCTCTCCTGACCAGAAGATGAAATAAATAAATAATAAATAAAATAAAATTAATAATAATAAAAATCTCCGGACAGGAGATGAGACGTAAATAAAAAGAACAGGAGGAAACAGCAAATAATTTGTAGAAGCCGCTGCATTCCTGCGAGAGCGAACCTTGTACAGGGACGGATTTATTAAATTCGCATGCTCCGAGGCTTGTAATAAAGCCACCAGCAGACATTGAGTCCAGGATTACTGATCAGAGGCGGTGCCCCTCAAAAACAAAACAAAAACACACATTCCCTGGATGCCTCCAAGATGGAAACACATGAAGTCCCGCAGGCATTTAATGAGGGAGACTAAGTCGGTGAAGACTCGCTCGTGTGCTCCAAGATGCATCCCGGGGCCGCCAGAGTCACGGGTACGGGCGGGCATACCATCATCTAACAAACCATGTAAAGGAAGCCGTAACATACAGTACAGACCAAAGGTTTGGACACACCTTCTGATCTCTAGAACAACTGTTAAGAGGAGACTTTGTGCAGCAACCTTCATGGTAAAATAGCTGCTAGGAAACCACTGCTAAGGACAGGCAACAAGCAGAAGAGACTTGTTTGGGCTAAAGAACACAAGGAATGGACATTAGACCAGTGCAAATCTGTGCTTTGGTCTGATGAGTCCAAATTTGAGATCTTTGGATACAACCACCGTGTCTTTGTAGAAAAGGTGAACGGATGGACTCTACATGGCTGGTTCCCACCGTGAAGCATGGTGGAGGAGGTGTGATGGTGTGGGGGGCTTTGCTGGTGACACTGTTGGGGATTTATTGAAAATTGAAGGCATACAGAATCAGCATGCCTACCACAGCATCTTGCAGCGGCGTGCTATTCCATCCGGTTTGCGTTTAGTTGGACCATAATTTATTTTTCAACAGGACAATGACCCCAAACACACCTCCAGGCTGTGTAAGGGCTATTTGACTAAGAAGGAGAGTGATGGGGTGCTACGCCAGATGACCTGGCCTCCACAGTCACCAGACCTGAACCCAATCGAGATGGTTTGGGGTGAGCTGGACCGCAGAGTGAAGGCAAAAACGGACAACAAGTGCTAAGCATCTCTGGGAACAACTTCAAGACTGTTGGAAAACCATTTCCGGTGACTAACTCTTGAAGCTCATCAAGAGAATGCCAAGAGTGTGCAAAGCAGTAATCAAAGCAAAAGGTGGCTACTCTGAGAACCTAGAATATAAGACATTATTTCAGTTTCACACTTTTTTTGTTAAGTATTTCATTCCACATGTGTTAATTCATAGTTTTGATGCCTTCAATGTGAATCTACAATTTTTAGAGTCATGAAAATAAAGAAAACTCTTTAAATGAGAAGGTGTGTCCAAACTTTTGATCTGTACTGTGAGTAATTTGCTGAGATACCAAAGGGTAGAGTTGACAAACTACGATCTAGAGCATTGCCCTAAAAAATGTTCTTTAGTTTAGAGAGATTATGAAAAAAAAAAAAGAAAAGAAAAAAAAAAAAAAAAGATCCACATCTTGACCACCACCAATTGGGCTTCCCTATAGCATCCCCGCAGGACAAAGGAAGTATTACACAACTGTCCAAGTTAAAGCATTGGCATGCCAAGTCCTCCCGAACAGGAGGCTGCTCCCAGCCCGTTAAAACGTAAGCAGCGGACCACCCAATATGGACTAAGCTAAAATATTGGAAAGTGGACTTTTCAGATCTCTAAAAAGTATGACCTAAAATCTTCAGCACCACTTCTAGGATATAACATTCAACCTAAAAGTAAAAGATCTACCATGTAGGCCAAGAATATGGAGGTCATTGTGAGCCTGCTGATTTTAGAAGGATCAGACAGTGACCTCCATATATCTGGGCACCATAAGCCAATCAATGATGTTTGCCCTTCGAAACTAGACTTCTATAAGTTTTGACCTAACTGGTGTACTCTTCAGACCCCAACCGTAACTCTTCGTACCACTTCACCAGATCATATAAGTATCCAAGCATGCATGACTTTCCATGATCTTGATTTTCGTCTAGAAAATTAGTCCAACAGCATCACTACCGTTGTGATGACCCTCAAGTGGTTTGGCTAATATTTGAAGGATCAGACTGTGACCTCTATTTCTGGTCGCCATAAAATTATAATTTTTGCCCTTTGAAACCAAAAGATCTCCAACTTCTAGTGTCCTATTTTGACCTCAATCTCTATACATATAAGATGGCAAAGTGTTACTCTGTAGGTTCCAATGACTCAAATCATTTAGCTGCTCTTCGAAATATCAGACAGTGACCTCCACATATCTGGGCACCATAAGCCCATCAGTGATGTTTGCCCTTGGAAACTAGACTTTTGTAAGTTTTGACCTAACTGGTGTCCTCTTCAGACCCTAACCGTGAGTCTTCATACCACTTGACCAGGTCATATGTAAGTATTCATGACCGTCTGATCGTTCTAAAATCACCAAGCTCACAGAGAGTCATGGATACTCACATATGAGCTGGTCAAGTGGTATTAAGAGTCACGGTTGAGTTCTGAAGAGGACACCAGTTAGGTGAAAACTTACAGAAGTCTAGTTTCGAAGGGCAAACATCACTGATAGACTTGTGGTGCCCAGATATATGGAGACCACTGTGATCTTTCGAAGACTTAATAAATAATTTGAGATTCATTGGCACCTACACTGTAACACTTGGCCATACCATAGGTATAGAGGTTGGGGTCAAAATAGGACACCAGAAGTTGGAGAGCTTCAGTTTCAAAGAATGAAAATTATAATTTTATGGTGACCAGAATTAGAGTTGATCCTTCAAACATTAGCAAAATCATTTGAGGGTCATTAGACAATGGAAGTGATGTTGTTGGACTTATTTTCTAGACACTAAAGAGGTTGGGGTCAAATGAGGACAAAGGAAAATCCCGGGATATGAAGATGAATTATGACTCCAGTCATAATCCCTCATCACTCCCTGGCAGTGCCCCCTCCCTTCTTGTTCTCAGTGTTCCACTTACACCTCCATGGCCATGTCCTGTGATATGGAGATGAGGTGGTGTGGGAACAATGGACACAGGATGACTCCCTGCCGTCACCCTGTAGTAGGAGCTGCTAGCTAGTTAGCAAGGCTATGGAAATAGCCAGACAGAACGACTCCAGTAAAAAATGGTTCATATCTCGCAAGCCATATTTCCGATAAATATGGCAACCATAAAAATGGTGTCTCCGCATGCGGACGATGCCGGCACACCCTTTTTATGGGAGCAGGACATTGGGAAATGCCCCAGGCGTGATATCAGCCAATGGGGAACTGGCAGACAGGTCATGAGTCCCCTCGTTCTGTAGCTAAATTCATAACTGTCACAATGAGAGCATTGGCGTCCGCCTACGACGCTCCCAGGCAAAGTTATGGCCCATATTCCATGTTGTGGATTGTCCATAACTCAAGCCAGGGGTGGAGCAGTGCTCCCTCTGAGGTCACTAAGGTAGGAGGGGACCTGGATTTGTCCAGGTTGATAACCCTACTTCGGCCATTTTCCAGTGTTCTTTTCGCTGGGGGCACGTGTAGGAAACATCTGTGGGAAGGATCCTAGAAACCTGGCCTACAGCGCCCCCCTGTGGCCAGACGCAACAAGGTAACTGCTGGAACTGTGTATGCCTGTTTGTAACCCATGCTTTGATTGTAACTGTACTCTGACATATGTATATTCTGTAGATTCCCTATTGTATATATTGTAGTTTCTAGTGTGCTTTAGGCTGATTAAATTATATAATTAATCTTGGGCTGTTCTGTTATCTCGATCTTGAATCCCACGTCTGTGTGTTCGACTAATAGTTACCGTAAATCGGTTGGTGGCAGCGAATTGTGCCAAGGATTATTGTGGGGAGGCCAGTGAGATTCGGGGAGATTTTATATATTCCGCCCGCGGAGGTCGGGGGAATATATACCTTACTCTCACCGGGGGCCCTTCAATAATCGGCATAAGTAGTATAGCGGCCTCCTTGCTTATTGTCGGGCAATTCCATAATTGGCCTGACTATAAGAGGGGCGCTAGAGAGCGCGTCACGTGCTCTGTCTGTCGGTCGGGAGGTATAAAGGAGGGGTGACCCCCACTTGTTACCCCCCGATTGTGACGTACTGGTAGCCAGCGCGGGGGATTTCTGAGTGACCCCCCCGGTGGTTTGTGACATATTGGTGGCATAGCGGTGGGATCGAGATAATAGTGTGTGTGAGTGTGAGACCCATACTCCCAGACACTAAAGACTGCCTGCAGCAGCTGTGGCTGCTGGGGTCTTCAGACTAGCTCAACACTAGAGTGTCAGAGTGCAGATACTGTAAGGTGTGTGGAGGCATCAGGTGTCAGTTCTGTGTCAGTGACCAAAAGTCTGCAAGAATGGCTGATGGCACCAGGAGCAGAGCTATGCAACTGGCCAATGCTAAGGCAGGAGCCGAAGAGAGGGAGGACGGTGCTGTGGACAGCAATGAGGAGGTTGCCCACGAGTCCTCCAGGAGCTCGACGCCAGAAAACCGTTCTGCCGAGGACATTGCGCAACCTGGCACCGCTGGACAAGATGAGGAGGAGCTCACCCAAGGTTCCTCAACGAGCCAGATGCCAGCCCTCCGCTCTGAAAGGGACAGTGAATCGCCTAGCTCTGCAGCGTGCCGCAGATCACCACGTGCCATTCCACCGAGCCTGGGAGGCTCGGATAGCCTTCTTCAAATGGCTATGGCCCTTCTCCAGGCTGGAGACCAGAAGGGCTACAAGGAACTCCTGGCAGAGCGCAGGGCAGAGCGGCAGGCAGCGCGTGACGCTGAGGCTGCGGAGCGGCACGCAGAGCGTGAGGCTGCGGAGCGAGAGCGGCAGGCAGCGCGTGAAGAGCGAGAGCGACAGGCAGACCGTGACTACCAGCTGCAGCTAGCTCAGCTCCGGCCCTCATCAGCCACATGTGACCTTCGAGACACCAAACTTCCAAAGGTCCGTGTTGAGGACTTCCCAGTGCTGGAGAAGGATGGAGACTTGGACTCTTTCTTGACTGCTTTTGAACGGACTTGCCTGCAGCACCATCTAGACAAGGACCAGTGGGCCAAATACCTGACCCCCCGTTTAAGGGGTAAGGCCCTGGATATCCTTGGGGACTTGCCTGCTGAGGCAGATCAGGGCTACGACACCATCAAGCGGGCCCTGATCCAACAGTACAACCTCACTCCGGAGTCCTACCGCAAGAAGTTCCGGACCCTGCAGAAGGGACCAAAGGACTCCTGGGCTAACCACCGGCGGGCACTTGCCCGAGCTGCCGACCACTGGACCCAAGGCCTGCAGCTTTCCACCGGACCAGAGATCCTGGACTTGGTCATCACGGAGCAACTCTTGTGGAACTGCCCTGAGGATCTCCGCCAGTTCATCCGAGACCAGAAGCCAAAGGGGTCCACGGCTACAGCTGCCCTGGCCGATGACTACACCAACAATCGGGCTCCGGAAGCCAGGAGAGCAGCCACCAGCAGCACCTGGAGAGGGGGTAAGATGAATTCTGCGACTGCCCCACCTGCCCCTAGACTGCAGGGGGTGTCCCCCTCAACTCCCCTCTCCAGGCCCGTGGCAGAACCAAGACGGTGCCACCAGTGCAACCTACCTGGACACTTCAAGGCCATGTGCCCTCAGCGTCCCAAGGCCCCGGCTCCGTCCCCGTCCCAAGGGCCGCCCAAGGTGTATTGTGTGGGTGGGGGTGGTGGTAGGTCCCTGGACAGCTTCCAACCTGTCACCGTCGGCCGGTCTGTGACCATAGGACTGCGAGACAGCGCCTCGGAGGTGACTCTGGTGCGGCCTGAGATGGTGTCCCCCCAAGACTTGATCCCTGGAAAAACCCTCGCTGTCTCCGGGATTGGAGGCATTGACCCGGCGCTGCCTGTTGCTGACATTTATGTGGACTGGGGCGCAGGGCGAGGGGTGAGGGAGGTGGGGGTAACTGATCGGATCCCCGCAAACGTGCTACTTGGGACAGATTTGGGGCAGATAACCTCCCAGTTTGGGCCCCAACCAAGGGCTGAACCTTCAGCCAGTACTGACATGCCTCCGGACAATGTTAATGTGTTATCTATGAATGATGTAAGGGAGGAGGGAGTGAACTCTGATATTTCTGCTTGCATAGACACCATAGACACACACACAGCTGCAGCTGTGACAGGGGAGGGGGTCAGAGAAAGGTGTGACAATGCCTCTACAAGTAATCAGCCTGTGAGCTGGGATCTGTTGCCCTCTGCAGGGATAAGCAGAGAGCAGGGTGCTGCAGGGGGAGGACCAGTGTGTGGGGTGGGGGCTACCACAGCAAATGTGGGGTCCCCAGAGATTTCACAGCGGGGTTCTGTTGCTGCAGGAGGGGAACAGGCAGGTGAGATTGGGGCCGGTCCAGGAGCGGAAGTGCTCCCAGGTAAGATCTCGGTGCATGGTTCCCCCACAACCGGGGTGTCAGGAAGCCAGGTAGGTCTGCCTGAACCGGCGACTTGGTCAGGAACGGAGGAGGAGCAGGCACGACCCACGGTCGCAGCGGCTGTGGCCGCTGTCACCCGCAGTGGGAGTGCTGGAAGCCAAGGGGCCTCCCGGAGGTCCGATAGCTCTTCCCCTTCTGACCAAGTGGCAGCCGAGTCAGGTGGAGGCCAGGACACAGGTCCCGGGGTACTGACTGAAGATGTGACAGTCTCGTCGATTCTGGCCACATCTAGTCAGGGGTTTCAGGCAGCGTTAGAAGCTGACGACAGCCTGAAAGCTCTTAAGGAGCAGGCGGCACAGCCTCCCTCGGACTCGGACCCGGAGCGAGTGGTCTGGGACCAAGGACGGCTGTACCGGGCCACGGTCCAGCAGGGTTCACCGGAGGCGTGGCCCAGGGACCGACAGTTGGTGGTACCCTATCCGTTCCGGACGGAGTTGTTGCAGATCGCACATGAGATTCCGATGGCCGGACACCTAGGGATCGCTAAGACCAAGGCCAGGTTAAACCAGCATTTCTACTGGCCAAAGATGGGGGCCGATGTGGCTGCCTACTGCCGTTCGTGTGAAACCTGTCAGAGAGTGGGGAAGGCGGGGCCACGCCCCAAAGCCCCACTGGTATCTCTGCCAATCATCGATGAGCCTTTCAGGAGGGTGGCTGTGGATCTGGTCGGCCCGCTGGCCATCCCCAGCAGCTCCGGGAAACGCTTCATACTGACGGTAGTGGACTATGCCACCCGGTACCCAGAAGCAGTGGCCTTGTCGTCCATTCGGGCTGACAAGGTGGCCACCGCATTGCTGGAGATTTTCTCCCGAGTGGGCTTTCCCCAGGAAATGCTCACTGACCGGGGGACCCAATTCATGTCCCAGCTGATGGAGGCCCTCTGTAAGCAAGTCCAGGTGCGACATCTGGTGGCCAGCCCGTACCATCCACAGACTAATGGCCTGTGCGAGCGGTTCAATGGCACCTTAAAGCAGATGCTTAAGATGTTGGTCGACTCCCATGGGCGTGACTGGGAGCGGTATCTCCCACACCTGTTATTTGCTTACCGGGAGGTTCCACAGGCCTCAACAGGATTCTCACCGTTTGAGCTCCTGTACGGGCGACGTGTGCGGGGCCCCCTGGCTCTGGTGAAAGAGGCTTGGGAAGGGGATTTGGCCACCCCTGGAGTGTCGGTTATCGAGTATGTCATGCGCTTCCGGGACAAAATGCAGGCCTTGACGCAACTGGTACACGACAATATGGCTCAAGCCCAGGCCGATCAGAAGCGTTGGTACGACCAGAACGCTTGTGAGAGGACCTACCAAGTGGGTCAAGAGGTGTGGGTACTGGTCCCCGTACCACAGGACAAGCTTCAGGCAGCCTGGGAAGGCCCATACCTCGTGTACCAGCAGCTCAACCCTGTGACGTACCTGGTCACCCTGGACCCTGCCCGTGGAAGGCGGAAGCCCTTCCATGTGAACATGATGAAGGCACATCATGAGCGGGAGGCATATGCGCTCCCCGTGTGCAACCTGCCCGAGGAGGGAGAAGCGGAAACCCTCTTGGATATGCTAGCCCAGGTTAGGGCAGGCGGATCCATTGAGGATGTGGAGGTTGGCCACCAGCTCTTGGAGGACCAACGGTCCCAGCTGTGGGCCACCCTACACCCCTTCCGGGGGTTGTTTACCAACCAGCCCGGAAGGACTAACTTGGCTGTCCATCACGTGGACACTGGGGATCATCCCCCGATCCGGCGTTCAGCATATCGGGTCTCCCTGGAGGTGCAGCAACACATGCGCCAGGAGATTGACGAGATGCTGAAGCTGGGGGTGATCCAGGCATCCAACAGCGCTTGGGCCTCGCCTGTAGTCCTCGTCCCTAAGAAGGACCGAACCACTCGGTTCTGCGTGGACTACAGGGGGCTCAATGCGGTCACGGTCGCCGATGCGTACCCAATGCCACGCATCGATGACCTGCTCGATCAGTTGGCCGGGGCTCAGTACTTGACCATCAAGCCGGGAAAGTGTCAGCTGGCCATGAGCGAGGTCCAGTACCTCGGTCACCGGGTAGGTGGGAGAACACTGAAGCCCGAGCCTGAGAAAGTGGAAGCCATCGCATCCTGGCCCACCCCCAGGACCAAGAAGCAGGTGATGTCCTTCTTGGGGACCGCCGGGTACTATAGGAGGTTTGTTCCACGCTATAGTAGCCTGGCAAAGCCCTTGACGGACCTCACCAAGAAGAAGCTGCCCTCTGCAGTCGATTGGACAATGGACTGCGAGACAGCCTTCCAGGCCCTAAAGGACGCCCTGTCCAGCCCGCCCGTGCTACAGGCAGCCGACTTCACGCGGCCGTTTGTAGTACAGACCGACGCCAGTGACTTCGGCCTCGGTGCGGTGCTCAGCCAGGTGGACTCTGCGAGCCAAGAGCACCCAGTCTTGTACCTGAGCAGGAAGCTGTTACCAAGGGAAGTTGCCTATTCCACGATGGAGAAGGAGTGCCTGGCCATAGTGTGGGCCCTGCAGCGTCTGCAACCCTATCTATACGGGCGCCACTTCATCGTGGAGACGGACCACAATCCCCTCAGCTGGTTGCACACCGTCTATGGGACGAATGGGCGATTGTTGCGATGGAGCCTTGCGCTCCAGCAATACAACTTCACCATTCGCCACAAAAGGGGCCGTGACCACGGTAACGCAGACGGGCTGTCCCGACAAGGAGAGGTCGCGGACGGGCGCACGGGGGAACACCGGAGTGTGCTGCCCCCTAGCGCCCTCAAAAGGGGGGAGGTGTGAGGCAAATCCCGGGATATGAAGATGAATTATGACTCCAGTCATAATCCCTCATCACTCCCTGGCAGTGCCCCCTCCCTTCTTGTTCTCAGTGTTCCACTTACACCTCCATGGCCATGTCCTGTGATATGGAGATGAGGTGGTGTGGGAACAATGGACACAGGATGACTCCCTGCCGTCACCCTGTAGTAGGAGCTGCTAGCTAGTTAGCAAGGCTATGGAAATAGCCAGACAGAACGACTCCAGTAAAAAATGGTTCATATCTCGCAAGCCATATTTCCGATAAATATGGCAACCATAAAAATGGTGTCTCCGCATGCGGACGATGCCGGCACACCCTTTTTATGGGAGCAGGACATTGGGAAATGCCCCAGGCGTGATATCAGCCAATGGGGAACTGGCAGACAGGTCATGAGTCCCCTCGTTCTGTAGCTAAATTCATAACTGTCACAATGAGAGCATTGGCGTCCGCCTACGACGCTCCCAGGCAAAGTTATGGCCCATATTCCATGTTGTGGATTGTCCATAACTCAAGCCAGGGGTGGAGCAGTGCTCCCTCTGAGGTCACTAAGGTAGGAGGGGACCTGGATTTGTCCAGGTTGATAACCCTACTTCGGCCATTTTCCAAGGTTCTTTTCGCTGGGGGCACGTGTAGGAAACATCTGTGGGAAGGATCCTAGAAACCTGGCCTACAGCGCCCCCCTGTGGCCAGACGCAACAAGGTAACTGCTGGAACTGTGTATGCCTGTTTGTAACCCATGCTTTGATTGTAACTGTACTCTGACATATGTATATTCTGTAGATTCCCTATTGTATATATTGTAGTTTCTAGTGTGCTTTAGGCTGATTAAATTATATAATTAATCTTGGGCTGTTCTGTTATCTCGATCTTGAATCCCACGTCTGTGTGTTCGGCTAATAGTTACCGTAAATCGGTTGGTGGCAGCGAATTGTGCCAAGGATTATTGTGGGGAGGCCAGTGAGATTCGGGGAGATTTTATATATTCCGCCCGCGGAGGTCGGGGGAATATATACCTTACTCTCACCGGGGGCCCTTCAATAATCGGCATAAGTAGTATAGCGGCCTCCTTGCTTATTGTCGGGCAATTCCATAATTGGCCTGACTATAAGAGGGGCGCTAGAGAGCGCGTCACGTGCTCTGTCTGTCGGTCGGGAGGTATAAAGGAGGGGTGACCCCCACTTGTTACCCCCCGATTGTGACGTACTGGTAGCCAGCGCGGGGGATTTCTGAGTGACCCCCCCGGTGGTTTGTGACAGGAGACCACTGTGATCTTTCGAAGACTTAATAAATAATTTGAGATTCATTGGCACCTACACTGTAACACTTGGCCATACCATAGGTATAGAGGTTGGGGTCAAAATAGGACACCAGAAGTTGGAGAGCTTCAGTTTCAAAGAATGAAAATTATAATTTTATGGTGACCAGAATTAGAGTTGATCCTTCAAACATTAGCAAAATCATTTGAGGGTCATTAGACAATGGAAGTGATGTTGTTGGACTTATTTTCTAGACACTAAAGAGGTTGGGGTCAAATGAGGACAAAATGTGGAAAAATCTACTCCACATAAAATATTCCGACTATTACAGATACCCTGCAGCTTCATAAAAATGATTTTAGGGTGAAAAATCCCAACAAATTAGTCCTCAAAGTCCTTCTCCTTGACTGATAGAGCATCTAGAAGTTTTTTTTTGTGACTGTCCTATTGATAGCTTTGAGGAAAACGTATGTGATCAATGCCATTCAATAGCCACTAGAGACTTTGCCACACCGTGCTCTTGTTGGGTTCGCTCTTGTTGGGTTCTCGCCAATAAAAAGACAAATAATGACAGCCATGGAAGTGCAGAATTCAACAGTAAGGACTCGATCTAGACTGGCATTGAGAAGGATCCCTCCTTATCTCACCCCGAGGCACTCCTGTCAGATTACACAACCGTCGATTAACTTGGAAGTTTTGGTTTTTCGGCTGACAACACTCTTAACTTTCAGTTCATGGATTTCGACAAGAGGCCACGTGATGATTTACAGCACGCAGAGATGACTCTATTATCCGTAATGACAGCTTATGGAAATATCCAGCTGATCGTCTCGAGGGCTATTATTTCGTATCGCCTCCTGAATTTCGTCAGCCGTCCTGCAGCTTTAATTAGTTGCACGTTTTATGATACAAGTCTATTTATAAGTCAGAAAGAAATCAAGCTCCAGAGTCCTTAAAACTCCAGGGAGATGGTTGCCTGTAGTCCGTGACTCCGTGCATCCAGAGACACTTGCCCTGGGGGAACTCTTACTCAAGGATAATGGCCCTATAATTAGCAGCATGCACTTGATAGTCTTCCCACCATGATAACAATAGTTATGGCCATCAAAAATACCCAAATCTACAGTGGCCATGTTCGTTGGCCGGGACTTTGCTTACATCTTATTTTTGGAAATCACTCAGGGAAAGCTCCAAATGCATCTTTAGGAAGCCAAGCTCCAAGCCAAAAATAAGGCCTTACTGTAGGCACAGGGCCGATAGGTGACCTTTAGTGCTAAAATAGTTGGTAAGTCCTTAGAGTTGAAGGAGCCTGGCCGAGCCAACACTTCAATAATGGAGGTGCCCGGCCCTGTGGCTACCTCGATAGTGGAGGTGCCTCATATGCCAGCAGGTAGGAAGAGGTTCTAAAGGCTCCGGCCCAGCGGTTACGTTGATAGTGGAGGTGCCTCAGATGCTGGCAGGTAGGAAGAGGTTCTAAAGGTTCTAGCCCAGCGGTTACGCACTACCAAGTTTGGCCTGGCGGCTACGTCGGTAGTGGAGGTGTCTCATATACCGTCAGGTAGGAAGAGGTTCTAAAGGCTCTGGCCCGGCGGCTACGTCGATAGTGGAGGTGGCTTGGATGCAAGCAGATAGGAAGAGGTTCTAAAGGCTCCAGCGGCTACAGACTTTACCATTAGGCCAGGTTCCTGTGAATCGTTTTGCTCGATTTTATTTATTATTTATTTATTGAGATTTCCGGATATTAGGCTAAGTTCACACTTCAGTTGTTTTCAATCCGTCAGGTCCGTCAGCAACGGATCAGTTGTTTTTCTAGATGTCAACTGATGCAACTGATGTGTTTTTCACAGGATTCCTTTCACAGGAATCCTGTGAAAAAACTGATCAGTTGCGTCCGTTACATCCACTGTGCATCAGTTTTTTTGACGGATCAGTCATGATCCGTTTGTGTTTGGGACAGCCCAGTGGGCGTGCCAAACATGCTGGGCATGCTCAGTAGAGCATGGCGGAATCCAGCGCTGGATTCCGTCGTAAGACGGATTACGACGGAATCCAGCACCATAGACATACATTGCAAGTGTGGCGGATGGCGACGGATTCCTGCGCGGCGCGTTAATTTTGACGGCCCGAAAAACGTTACATTCTGCGTTGCTCCCCGCTCGGCGGTCAGTCAAAAACGGACCGCGACGCAGCGGATGCAACGCAGGGTCATCAGTCGCAATCCGTCACTAAAAGAAGTCTATGGGGAAATACTGGATTACTGCAAAATATTTTGCAGGATTCCGTAATTCCTCAAGGCTACGGATTGTGACTGATGCAAAACAACTGAAGTGTGAACTTAGCCTTACACAAACTTATTTGAGCAAAATTTAAAAAAAAAAAAAATAAATAAAATGAAATGAAGTAGACTGCCTCCTAATGAAGGAATCTCATAAATATCCTGTACTGGAGCTCACGCTCGGATTAGCAAACTTCAATGAACCTTGGTGACAAGTTCCCCGTAGCTCCACCAACATCAAACAGGCTACAGCGTCAATTTTTTTTATTTGTTAACCCTTCTGCCAAAATAAAGTTCCTAAATGAGAGACGGGAACACAATTTCCCTCCACAGAATGGGTTATCTAAAAATCACCAGAAAAAAAAAAAAAAATACACAAAAATTCCAGAGTCTGTTGGAAAACACCAGTGGAATAGAATGAAAAAGTCCATTGTACGGGGAGGAGGATTCGAGGAAGTCCATGGTATGATCTGTGGTCGGAGCAGCTCCTCGGTGAGGTGGTGGGGACAATTTGGGTATTGTTAGTAACACATCATGTGGATTTGATGAGATTGGAGGAGTCCGGCACCACTTTGGGTTTCTGGAGGAGTCCTGAGGTTGACCGAAAACTCACACTTGGGTAACACGGCTCATCCGGACGTTTACAGAGACCTGTCAAAAGCCACCGATAATCCGTAAGCCACCATTTAAAGGACAAAACATCACAGCAATGAAAAAGATCGGAAAATGGTCAAGATGCCAAATTTTTGGTGACGCTACAGACATAATAACATTCGATTTTGCTGCGGATTATCCAAACCTAGCGACTGTACGTTACCGCATTCAGTAGACTAAATTATATAATCTGCACTTGGAAGAAAGCTATTTAAAAATCATTAAGACGCGAGATTAATTTTCCACTGCGCTTGATTGTAATTACAAAGAGCAGCAAATAAGGAAGGGTCTGAGCCTCTTACTGCTCCACACAGGAGACCGAGCAGCAACGTGCGGCCAGCAGAGCGAGCGGAAACACAAGTGCTATAGCATATAGCCACGTACATAGGGGCAGCATTATAGTAGTTATATTCTTGTACATAGGGGCAGTATTATAGTAGTTATATTCCTGTACATAGGGGCAGTATTATAGTAGTTATATTCTTGTACATAGGGGGCAGTATTATAGTAGTTATATTCTTGTACATAGGGGGCAGTATTATAGTAGTTATATTCTTGTACATAGGGGGCAGTATTATAGTAGTTATATTCTTGTACATAGGAGCAGTATTATAGTAGTTATATTCTTGTGCATAGGGGGCAGTATTATAGTAGTTATATTCTTGTACATAGGAGCAGTATTATAGTAGTTATATTCTTGTACATAGGGGGCAGTATTATAGTAGTTATATTCTTGTACATAGGAGCAGTATTATAGTAGTTATATTCTTGTACATAGGGGGCAGTATTATAGTAGTTATATTCTTGTACATAGGGGGCAGTATTATAGTAGTTATATTCTTGTACATAGGGGGCAGTATTATAGTAGTTATATTCTTGTACATAGGGGCAGTATTATAGTAGTTATATTCTTGTACATAGGGGCAGTATTATAGTAGTTATATTCTTGTACATAGGGGCAGTATTATAGTAGTTATATTCTTGTACATAGGGGGCAGTATTATAGTAGTTATATTCTTGTACATAGGAGCAGTATTATAGTAGTTATATTTTTGTACATAGGGGGCAGTATTATAGTAGTTATATTCTTGTACATAGGGGGCAGTATTATAGTAGTTATATTCTTGTACATAGGGGGCAGTATTATAGTAGTTATATTCTTGTATATAGGGGCAGTATTATAGTAGCTATAATCTTGTACATATGGGGAAAGGAACCCGTCACACCCTATCAGACAATCAACAGAGCGAGAGATGATGGAACAATCCAAAGAACATTTATTCCAAGCAAATCAAACGGTCCATAGCATAATCCACTATACAGAGGGTAAAAAAAAAAAAAAAAAAGAAAAAAATATATAGTCCAGAAAAAAAAAAATATAGTCCAGTAAGTGTCCAGGTCTCTCTAGGGAGCCGCAGCTTTTCCCTCAGACGTTCAATTTTCCTGCTTCACTCTTGAAGTTCTCAAAACAGACTGACTCATCCCTCCAGGTAAGCAGAGGTTAGGTGGACTCCAGGCCCCCTTCCACCAAACCTAGGGACAAACTACAGGGGTTGATTACTTACAGACAATACAATGTACACTGAAGGCAACACTCCCAGCATCTGGACATACACATCCCTCATATTCCACCATCACAACCTCTCCCTCGTACTGAATGAGAGAGTATCCATGAGGTGTACACAGACCTCTGGCCACCTCACCTGAGTCCTTATTGCTCAGCTGTAGATAGTCTATGGTTCTTCTTTCCGGGACAGTCCATCAGCGTTCTGATGTTGGCTTCCACGCTTGTATTGGATGGAGAAGCTGTAGGGTTGGAAGGACAAGCTTCCCTTTGTGTCCTCCTTCACTCAAACTGTTTCCTGCACCCACAAATCGGCATTGTAGATTTCCCACATAATTTCCAAGGAGAATATCTGAAGGCAGGCCGCTCATCACTCCAACCACACATTGCTTGACCTCAAATCCAAAGTCCACATCTACAGTCGCCTTTGGGATATTCCTCCTTTGTCTTACAGGCAATTCAATAACAATCCCTGGTCCATGATGTATCGCCTCTCACCGAACCACTCGGGGATCAGCTATTGTGAGAAGTGCCCCAGAGTCACAAAATCCAATGACTCTCTGTCCATCCAGCACAACCTCCTGTAAGTGCTTACTTTGATGGTGAGAGGAACTCCCTAGTGGCCGACAATGAGTGTCTGAGTCATTAGGCAAGTCAACTTGAAGGGGTGAGAACTCTATCCCCCTTGTGTTTGGCTGTAGAGAATGAACAGGTCGATTTGGTGCAAGGTCATTCCTCAATCGACCAGCAGGGCAAGTGTTTTGCAAATGCCCAGGCTGCCCACATCAATAACATCTCCCCTGCGTCGGACTCCTTCTAATGTGCATTCTGGAGAAGGCAATAGGGGAACCTGGTGACAAAGGCCGGAGCCCATAAACCAACTATGGTGCAGGGGTCAGCGGAACACTCCATTGCAGTTGGTTGTACCTCTTCCTCAGGCGGGATAGAATACACAAAATGCACCAGACGAGATGGAGGTGCGTGGGGCTCCCTCCGAGTCCTTGCAGGACAACTGGATTGCAGGTGCCCGGGTTGTCCACACCCATAACATCTCCTCTGTGATTCAACCAGGGCGTGGTCGGAACTGTTGGGGGCCAGGATTGTGAGCCGTGGTTACCATCAGTCTGCGGCTGGGTGGAGGGGCAGATATAACTGGAGAGGGCCGAGGAGTAGGCTGTGGCTTATTGTCCAGAAGCCCCCTCCATTGTGGTCGGATAGTAAGGGCCTCATGAGCCAGGGCTGCAGCTCCATCCAAGGTGCACGGCGTACGCCCTCTGACCCATTCCCGTATTTCTGAGGGACACTTGTAAAGAACTTGTTCTATAAGAAATACCTGTATAACGTCTTCCACAGTGAAGGCGTCTTCCGCTTCCAGCCATCTCCGACATGCCTGGGACATCTTATGGGCATACATCCTAAACAATCCCCCCGTGGTGCATGGGAGGTCTCGGAACTGTGCCCTATGTGAATCTGGGGTGATGGCATGGTAATACAGCATAGTCCGCTTCACAATGTTGTAATCCTGGTTCTGCTGGGAGTCAATGGTGCGATAAGCCTCTGCCAGGCTTCCGTTCAGGAGTCCCCCTAACAAACGCACCCAGCCAGAGTGGGGCACCTCCATCGCTGCTCAAAGTCCTTGAAGAACCCTTCCACATCTCCAGAAGCCTCATCAAATGGCTTGAAGTCCGCCCGGGTGATCTGTACAGGCTCCGAGATCACTGGGTTTACACTCAAACTCACATTACTCGCTCTGTCAGACTCCATTGCTTCTTGTCTCCTCTGTGCTCAGTGAGCAGCCTCCTCATTATACTGCTGAGATACACCTGGGCCCAGAATCGTCATCTCTTCGAACAACACCAACCACTGGCTCTTTGGGGCAGGGATCCTCGTCTCCAACGCTTGTCCGTCAGACATCTGGGAGGAGGTGGACTGGCTCGCACCCACCAGTAGATCAATTAAGGCCTCTTTACTCAGTCCATGGTGGATCAGGCCCAGATCTCTGGCTCTCATGTAGACTGCATGCAGTCCAGTTTCTGTACTCACTCTGTTGGTGGATCTCCATTAGGCTGTGCTCTGTTGATCCCACCACTGCCACCAGTTGTGACAGGGTCCTTCTCCCATATCACACAATCAACAGAGCGAGAGATGGCGGTACAATCCAAAGAGCATTTATTCCAAGCAAATCAAACAGTCCATAATATAATCCACAAAACAGAGGGTAAAAAAAAAAAAAAAAAAAAAAAAAAAAAAAAAAAAAAAAAAAAAAAAAATAGTCCAGAAAAATGAATATAGTCCAGTAAGCGATGTGTCCAGGTCTCTCTGGGGAGCCGCTGCTTTTCCCTCAGAGATTCGATCTTCCTGCTATACTCTTGAAGTTCTCAAACAAATTGACTCATCCCTCTAGGTAAGCAAAGAGGTTAGGTGGATTCCAGGCCCTCCTTCCCCCAGACCTAGGGACAAACTACAGGGTGTGATTACTTACAGATAATACAATATACACTCAAGGCACTCAAGGCAACACTCCCAGCATCTGGACATACACATCCCCCCATATTCCACCATCATATAGGGGCAGTATTATAGTAGTTATATTCCTGTATATAGGGGCAGTATTATAGTAGTTATATTCTTGTACATAGGGGCAGTATTATAGCAGTTCTATTCTTGTACATAGGGGGCAGTATTATAGTAGTTATATTCTTGTACATAAGGAGCAGTATTATAGTAGTAATATTCTTGTATATAGGGGGCAGTATTATAGTAGTTATATTCTTGTACATACGGGCAGTATTATAGTAGTAATATTCTTGTATATAGGGGCAGTATTATAGTAGTTATATTCTTGTACATAGGAGCAGTATTATAGTAGTTATATTCTTGTACATAGGGACAGTATTATAGTAGTTATATTCTTGTACATAGGGGCAGTATTATAGTAGTTATATTCTGTACATAGGGGGCAGTATTATAGTAGTTATATTCTTGTACATAGGGGCAGTATTATAGTAGTTATATTCTTGTACATACGGGCAGTATTATAGTAGTTATATTCTTGTATATAGGGGGCAGAATTATAGTAGTTATATTCTTGTACATAGGGGGCAGTATTATAGTAGTTATATTCTTGTACATAGGGGGCAGTATTAAAGTAGTTATATTCTTGTACATTTGTGCCTGCGCTTCCCAAAAAATATTTAGAAGATTTCTGGATGTAGCCTAGTAATAATTACAGTACACGGTGTTGATATCAGACGTGACGCGCTCTATGAACGATTAGTATTGCTATAAATTGGTATAACGAAATGATAAAATATTAGGTCATAGAAGAGGCACTATGAACGATCCTCCCATACTTAACACATGCGTCCCTTTCAAACCCCTATGTTCCACGCATGGTAATAAAAGACAAAATTATGGGCTGTAATAAGGGTGTAATCTCCTGTGAAGAAGCAAATCACTTGTCTTCTCAATTAAAGAAACAATAAATCATAATTCTGCAGAAAACAAACCGCTTGGCACCGACCCCAAGTACTGGTATGCACCGAGCACTTGTATGCACCGGGCACTGGTATGCACCGAGCACTTGTATGCACCGCGTCACCCTCCATCAGGTCCGGTCTAGAAGGACACTTGGTAAAGGAATTGGTTACTAAAGGCCAGGAGACCAGTGTGGAGAATGAGCAGTGAACGCAGAGGAGAGCGATGCTCCTTAATCCCCAGTGTATTTACAAACAGACACCATGAGGTCTGAAGAGTGCGGATTATCATGTACGATGGCACAAACTGTCAAAAGGTGGACGTGGGACATGGCAGCTCTCTAATCACCAGATGAAAATATATATTCAGTAAATGACTAATGGCCAGCAAAAGAGTAAGGGAGGCGGAGAGAGGGTGCACGAGAAAAACAAAGACATAGAAGGCGAGGGCCGAGGGGCGACAGAGAAGGCGAGGGCCGAGGGGCGACAGAGAAGGCGAGGGCCGAGGGGCGACAGAGAAGGCGAGGGCCGAGGGGCGACAGAGAAGGCGAGGGCCGAGGGGCGACAGAGAAGGCGAGGGCCGAGGGGCGACAGAGAAGGCGAGGGCCGAGGGGCGACAGAGAAGGCGAGGGCCGAGGGGCGACAGAGAAGGCGAGGGCCGAGGGGCGACAGAGAAGGCGAGGGCCGAGGGGCGACAGAGAAGGCGAGGGCCGAGGGGCGACAGAGAAGGCGAGGGCCGAGGGGCGACAGAGAAGGCGAGGGCCGAGGGGCGACAGAGAAGGCGAGGGCCGAGGGGCGACAGAGAAGGCGAGGGCCGAGGGGCGACAGAGAAGGCGAGGGCCGAGGGGCGACAGAGAAGGCGAGGGCCGAGGGGCGACAGAGAAGGCGAGGGCCGAGGGGCGACAGAGAAGGCGAGGGCCGAGGGGCGACAGAGAAGGCGAGGGCCGAGGGGCGACAGAGAAGGCGAGGGCCGAGGGGCGACAGAGAAGGCGAGGGCCGAGGGGCGACAGAGAAGGCGAGGGCCGAGGGGCGACAGAGAAGGCGAGGGCCGAGGGGCGACAGAGAAGGCGAGGGCCGAGGGGCGACAGAGAAGGCGAGGGCCGAGGGGCGACAGAGAAGGCGAGGCCTACCAGAGACAGAGAGAAGGCGAGGCCTACCAGAGACAGAGAGAAGGCGAGGCCTACCAGAGACAGAGAGAAGGCGTGGCCTACCAGAGACAGAGAGAAGGCGTGGCCTACCAGAGACAGAGAGAAGGCGAGGCCTACCAGAGACAGAGAGAAGGCGAAGCCTACCAGAGACAGAGAGAAGGCGAAGCCTACCAGAGACAGAGAGAAGGCGAGGCCTACCAGAGACAGAGAGAAGGCGAGGCCTACCAGAGACAGAGAGAAGGCGAGGCCTACCAGAGACAGAGAGAAGGCGAGGCCTACCAGAGACAGAGAGAAGGCGAGGCCTACCAGAGACAGAGAGAAGGCGAGGCCTACCAGAGACAGAGAGAAGGCGAGGCCTACCAGAGACAGAGAGAAGGCGAGGCCTACCAGAGACAGAGAGAAGGCGAGGCCTACCAGAGACAGAGAGAAGGCGAGGCCTACCAGAGACAGAGAAGGCGAGGCCTACCAGAGACAGAGAGAAGGCGAGGCCTACCAGAGACAGAGAGAAGGCGAGGCCTACCAGAGACAGAGAGAAGGCGAGGCCTACCAGAGACAGAGAGAAGGCGAGGCCTACCAGAGACAGAGAGAAGGCGAGGCCTACCAGAGACAGAGAGAAGGCGAGGCCTACCAGAGACAGAGAGAAGGCGAGGCCTACAAGAGAGAAAAGGTGAGGCCTACCAGAGAGAAAAGGTGAGGCCTACCAGAGAGAAAAGGTGAGGCCTACCAGAGAGAAAAGGCGAGGGCGGCACGGTGGCTCAGTGGTTAGCACTGCAGTCTTGCAGCGCTGGGGTCCTTGGTTCAAGTCCCACCAAGGACAATATCTGCAAGGAGTTTGTATGTTCTCCCCGTGTTTGCGTGGGTTTCCTCCGGGTACTCCGGTTTCCTCCCACACTTCAAAGACATACAGATAGGGACTCTAGATTGTGAGCCCCAATGGGGACAGTGTTGCCAATGTATGTAAAGCGCTGTGAAATTAATAGCGCTATATAAATGAATACAATTATTATTATTATTATTATTATTATTATTAAGGCGAGGCCTACCAGAGAGAGAAAAGGCGAGGCCTACCAGAGAGAAAAAAGGCAAGGCCTACCAGAGACAGAAAAGGCGAGGCCTACCAGAGAGAGAAAAGGCGAGGCCTACCAGAGACCAAAAAGGCGAGGCCTACCAGAGAGAGAAAAGGCGAGGCCTACCAGAGAGAGAAAAGGTGAGGCCTACCAGAGAGAGAAAAGGTGAGGCCTACCAGAGAGAGAAAAGGTGAGGCCTACCAGAGAGAAAAGGTGAGGCCTACCAGAGAGAAAAGGCGAGGCCTACCAGAGAGAAAAGGCGAGGCCTACCAGAGAGAAAAGGCGAGGCCTACCAGAGAGAAAAAAGGCGAGGCCTACCAGAGAGAAAAAAGGCGAGGCCTACCAGAGAGAAAAAAGGCAAGGCCTACCAGAGACAGAAAAGGCGAGGCCTACCAGAGAGAGAAAAGGCGAGGCCTACCAGAGACCAAAAAGGCGAGGCCTACCAGAGAGAGAAAAGGCGAGGCCTACCAGAGAGAGAAAAGGTGAGGCCTACCAGAGAGAGAAAAAAGGTGAGGCCTACCAGAGAGAGAAAAGGTGAGGCCTACCAGAGAGAAAAGGTGAGGCCTACCAGAGAGAAAAGGCGAGGCCTACCAGAGAGAAAAGGCGAGGCCTACCAGAGAGAAAAAAGGCGAGGCCTACCAGAGAGAAAAAAGGCGAGGCCTACCAGAGAGAAAAAAGGCGAGGCCTACCAGAGAGAAAAGGCGAGGCTTACCAGAGAGAAAAGGCGAGGCTTACCAGAGAGAAAAGGCGAGGCCTACCAGAGAGAAAAGGCGAGGCCTACCAGAGAGAAAAGGCGAGGCCTACCAGAGAGAGAAAAGGCGAGGCCTACCAGAGAGAGAAAAGGCGAGGCCTACCAGAGAGAGAAAAGGCGAGGCCTACCAGAGAGAGAAAAGGCGAGGCCTACCAGAGAGAGAAAAGGCGAGGCCTACCAGAGAGAGAAAAGGCGAGGCCTACCAGAGAGAGAAAAGGCGAGGCCTACCAGAGAGAGAGAAAAGGCGAGGCCTACCAGAGACAGAAAAGGCGAGGCCTACCAGAGACAGAAAAGGCGAGGCCTACCAGAGACAGAGAAGGCGAGGCCTACCAGAGACAGAGAAGGCGAGGCCTACCAGAGACAGAGAAGGCGAGGCCTACCAGAGACAGAGAAGGCGAGGCCTACCAGAGACAGAGAAGGCGAGGCCTACCAGAGACAGAGAAGGCGAGGCCTACCAGAGACAGAGAAGGCGAGGCCTACCAGAGAGAGAAAAGGCGAGGCCTACCAGAGAGAGAAAAGGCGAGGCCTACCAGAGAGAGAAAAGGCGAGGCCTACCAGAGAGAGAAAAGGCGAGGCCTACCAGAGAGAGAAAAGGCGAGGCCTACCAGAGAGAGAAAAGGCGAGGCCTACCAGAGAGAGAAAAGGCGAGGCCTACCAGAGAGAGAAAAGGCGAGGCCTACCAGAGAGAAAAGGCGAGGCCTACCAGAGAGAAAAGGCGAGGCCTACAACAGAGAAAAGGCGAGGCCTACAACAGAGAAAAGGCGAGGGCGCCGAAAAGGCTGAACAGAGTCAAAGGCGAGGGCGAAGAAAGTGAGTAAGACAGTGAGACCAGAAAGAGTTAGAGGGTCCGAGTAGAGCGAGCAGACTAGAGAAAGACTGCAGGCAAGACCAGAGAAAGCGGGAAAGTGAGAAAGCGAAGACTGACATGAGAATGAGCGACATGAGGAAAGAGACAGCAAAAGAGTGATGGGAAAGAGCGAGCCACGGGAGGAGAGCGACAGCGAGGCAGGAAAGAGGAGGCAAGAGACAAGACAGGGAAAAGGATGTGCTTGAGAGCAAGAAACAGATTTGTCACCTTATATAATTTTACCTTTTAGCGCTCAGACAAACCCTTTAATAAACGAGTGAGGAGCTAAAAACTGTTACCTAAAATCCCCGGCGTTCTGCCGCCGCGTGCCCCGGGGACGGGAGAAGCTCAGATAATAAAAGGAGTTCATAAATTCCCATCTCCGTTCCCGGCTCTTCACAGCGAGGTCTATTCTGCAGGTTTAGCAGAACGTCAGGAAGTGAAGTGCTCATCACTCCAGATGATAGACGCCGGCGAGGAACACTCCGCACAGATCGGATCAGCGCGTCAGCGGATACGCTCCGATTAATCATGCAGGATCTCCAGATTACAATATAAATTGATAATGGAGGTCGGGCAGACGCTGGGGGCTTCACTCTCCGCTTCTGCTGTACCCGGGAGTCCCAGGATATCACATAGGCTATGCAAATTATAGCAAGTGATTATTATCCTCTGCAGTTTGCAATTAAAGGGGTTAAATAGGGATATAAAACAAAAAGTCTGTTTTCTTCCAACAGCGCCATCTCTCTGCACAGGCTGTGTGTGGTATTGCAGCACTGTGCAATTCACTGTAATTACACGTCAGTCCTTGAAATCCTGACTCTAAAGGTTACTTATACCTTTCGCCTTGGGAGGTCCTAGCAGCAGTCACTCATGGGATACAACGGTATCGATTAGTGATGAGCGGGCACTACCATGCTCGGTACTCATAAGTAGTGATAAGCAGGCACTACTACGCTCAGGTGCTCTGACTAGTGCCCGCTCATGACCGAGTACCCGAGCATGGTAGTGCCCGCTCATTACTTTACTAGTACAGAGAACCTGAGCATGGTAGTAACTAGTCTTCAGCGAGCACTACCATGCTTGGTACTTGTAATGAGCAAATGGTGCTCAGATGGGCGCAACGCGTGTGTAATGGAAGTCCATGGCAAACTCAAGCAATTTTCAGTAAAAGTTCCTGGAAAAATGCTTAAGATCCCCTTTGACTTCCATTATACTGGGGGACTCTAGTTGCATCCATCCGACTGCTCATTACGAGTACCAAGCACCTGAGCACGGTAGTGCCCGATCACCACTAGTTACAAGGACTGAGCACCTGAGCATGGTAGTGCCCGCTCATCACTAGTTACAAGTACTGAGCACCTGAGCATGGTAGTGCCCGCTCATCACTAGTTACTAGTACTGAGCACCTGAGCATGGTAGTGCCCACTCATCACTAGTTACGAGTACAGAGCACCTGAGCATGGTAGTGCCCGCTCATCACTAGTTACTAGTACTGAGCACCCGAGCATGGTAGTGCCCGCTCATCTCAGTCCTGTGCAACTAAGCATGGTAGTGCCCTCTCATCACTAGTTACAAGGACTACTGAGCACCCAAGCATGGTAGTGCCCGCTCATCTATAGTTACCAGTACTGAGCACCCAAGCATGGTAGTGCCCGCTCATCACTAGTTACGAGTACTGAGCACCCAAGCATGGTAGTGCCCGCTCATCTCAGTCCTGAGCACCTTAGTATGGTAGTGCCCGCTCATCACTAGTTACGAGTACTGAGCACCTGAGCATGGTAGTGCCCACTCATCACTAGTTAAGAGTACAGAGCACCTGAGCATGGTAGTGCCCGCTCATCTCAGTCCTGAGCACCTTAGTATGGTAGTGCCCGCTCATCACTAGTTACCAGTACTGAGCACCCGAGCATGGTAGTGCCCGCTCATCACTAGTTACAAGTGCTGAGCACCTGAGCATGGTAGTGCCCGCTCATCACTAGTTACCAGTACTGAGCACCCGAGCATGGTAGTGCCCGCTCATCTCAGTCCTGAGCCATCCCAGATAGTAAAATGAAGGGGGACCTATTCGGCACTGAAGAGGAAAAGCAGGGTTATCGATCAAGGTATAGAATTTGTATGTTCAGCCAAAGATGGACACAGAAGAGGTGGAAAACCGATTTGGGCAGAATCTACCAATCATGGAAGGTGTGAATCTCTCAGTAGATGTTGGGGGAACGATTGGGCATCTTGACTTTAAACATGCCCAATCCTGGTTTTCAAGGAAAAAAAGCAACCTTGAGAGGTTCCTGTAGGCAGATGTTACTCCCCTTTTGGCACTGACAAGACATGCACGCTCAACCAAAGCAAACATGCTTATGTATTGGGGGATTGGTTCAGCCCCATTATAGCTTCATACGAGCACTGACTAGAAGGATGCCCTCTTTATTGCAAACCAATTTTATACTAGTCAGCACAACAGTGACATACGAGGCTCCCGCGTGGCATATCTGAGCTCCATACAACCATTCCCAAATATTGAAAGAGGCTCAATATTTACAACAAATTTTCTGCATATACAACTGGGTCCAGTCAGGAAGAACATCCTAGAGTACAGGTGAAGCATGAGAGGAGTATTGGAGTCAGATAAGGATGCCTTAGGTAAGGAGGTCAAACTTGGTAAACTATGAAGAGCTGCAGATCTGTGAAGAATGCTGAATGTTATTCTAGAGGAACCAGACATCCAGATCAATGTCTGCCAAGAACCACAATAGTAGATGGGTAGATTAGGGACTCGTTGGGGAATTCGAGCAGATATTTATAGAGAAGGTGGCTCGATCTGAGGAGAATAATAGACGGTCCAGCAATAAGGCAATGGGGCACATCAAAACGAACAACGGCTACTAAGGTTGTGAAGAACCGAAGTTGAGGAACGTTTCAGGCACAGACCCAAGAGGAGAGGGCGGACAAATTCTCCACGAAGTGGTTTTCATGGGAGGACATTCGATCCAGAAGGAACTGAGAGGGCAAAGTTACGGGTAGAGATCGGAGGGGACGCCAACACGTCAGGTTAGGATGTTCATCTATTATCAAGAAAGGGGATCGACTAGAAAGAACATCTCGTCCTCTGGAGAAACGGACACATGTAAGACGGCTAACACTTCTACGAGGGAAGTCATCGCTTGCTGCCAAGTTCCACCACCAGTTACACAGGCAGCGAGCGAGTGCTAGGTCCTGTGGGGTCACCCCTGCTGAGGCTTCACTCAATGGTGCCCATATACATGAGGGCTAAGGTTTAGGATCTCCATTTAACCCAGCCAATTTGGAGGAATATTACTAATCCATGGAAGCGATGTCATCACTGGTGGTCCAACCACAGAATGCCCTCCTGACTTTCCCAGGGACAATGCTCTGCATGGAAGCGATGGCATCACTGGTGGTCCAACCACAGAAAGCCCTCCTGACTTTCCCAGGGACAATGCTCTGCATGGAATCGATGGCATCACTGGTGGTCCAACCACAGAAAGCCCTCCTGACTTTCCCAGGGACAATGCTCTGCATGGAATCGATGGCATCACTGGTGGTCCAACCACAGAAAGCCCTCCTGACTTTCCCAGGGACAATGCTCTGGAGTCCTCATTTCCATGCCCAACCATAGCTCAATACATAGAGGACTCTGAAGACCCATTCTTGGAGATTCTAACAATTGGTGATAGGGGTTGTGCCACCGCACACCTTATAGACTCAATGCACGTTCTGAGTAGATATAATACGGGACGTATAAAACGCTCTGCTGCTGCTGTTCTCCTCTCTGGTTCTGATTTTCAGACTTCATCATAATGCAAAGATTAATAATCACGCTGAAGGATGAAAGAAGACGATCCTACAAGGCGAGACGGCGTCAGAAATTATACTAATCTGTTCTAAACAGATCCTCCGAGGAGAAGATTATAACCGATTCATTGAAAAAGTATGTGACCTTACATAAATAAATATGCACAAATGACCTGGAAATAGAACCGCTAAATCCAGTCTGTTTCCCAAAGACGAGGTCTCAATCAAGTGTTAAAAGACAGTGGGAAACCGCGAGCGGGTCCCAGTCATCCTGCAGGATGCTGCTACAACCCACAGCCGGCCAACAATCTCTGGAAACCCCTCATAATATATATCGCCCGTGTGTGAACAGGACATCTGTGACACTGTGCAAACCACTGCCTTCCGGGATCATCCCCGGTACACTTAATCCTTATCTCCTCATCTGTCAGCTACCGTACAAGCTGAAGTGTGTAGCATTAAACTAATGTAACATTATTATGCCAATAAAAAAAAAAAAAAAATATTGCAAAAGGACAACGATGGGATCCGACAAACAGTTCATGGTACTAAATGGTTTGTTATGTGAAAACTCTGGAAGAATCATCAATAAACATTGATTTCTGAATTGCAATGAGAGCCAGAAGTGCGCAATATACCATTAACCCTTTAATGACTCAATAACAGATCTATCATGCATTCTATGGGATAAACTGGACCCCATTACTGTCCCCTAATTTCCAAAATAGATATACATTTCATATTAAGTCACCAAAAAGGATAACATGACAAAATATGGAGAGTAATGATGTATAAGACATTGGTCTTATATGACAAGATGTTAGGGACACAAATAACAGATCTATCATGCATTCTATGGGACAAACTGGACCCCATTACTGTCCTCTAATTTCAAAAATGGCTATAAATTTCATATTAACTCACCAAAAGGATAACATGACAAAATGTGAGGGTAAAAACATACATAACATTGGTCTGATAAAAAAAAAAAATTTGCAAAAGGACAACGATGGGATCCGACAAACAGTCCGTGGTACTAAATTGTTTAAGTGAAAATTTTGGCTGAATCATCAATAAACATTGATTTCTGAATTGCAATGGGAGCCGAAGCGAGTAATGTACTATTAACCCTTTAATGACTTAACAATCCATCATGCGTTCTATGGGATAAACTGGACCTCATTACTGTACCCCAATTTCCAAAAAAGCTATACATTTCATATTAACTCACCAAAAGGATAACTTGACAAAATATGGAGGATAAAGATGTATAAGACATTGATCTTTTATGATAAGGGGATCATAAGGCGTTAGAGAAACAAATCAATAACAGATCTATAATACGTTCTAAAGGGACAAACTGGACCCCATTACTGTACCCCATTTTCAAAAAGATACTAACTCACCAAAAGGATAACATGAAAAAATGTGAGTAAATATGTAAAAGACATTGGTCTTACATGATAAGGGGATCATAAGGCGTTAGGGGAACAAATCAATAACAGAGCGCTAATACATTCTAGGGGACAAACTGGACCCCATTACTGCCCCCCCCATTTTCAAAAATAGCTATAGATTTCATATTAACTCAGCAAAAGGATAAGATGACAAAACGTGATCGTATTAGACCAATGTCATGTACGTCTTTACCCTCACATTGTCATGTTATCCTTTTGCTGAGTTAATATGAAATCTATAGCTATTTTTGAAAATAGGGGCCAGTAATGGGGTCCAGTTTGTCCCCTAGAATGTATTATAGATCTGTTATTGATTTGTTCCCCTAACTTCCCCTTATGATCCACTTATCGTATAAGACCAATGTCATGTACGTCTTTACCCCAAGTGGATCATAAGGCGTTAGGGGAACAAATCAATAACAGAGCTATAATACATTCTAGGGGACAAACTGGACCCCATTACTGGCCCCTCATTTTCAAAAATAGCTATAGATTTCATATTAGCTCACCAAAAGGATAACATGAAAAAATGTGAGTAAATATGTAAAAGACAATGGTCTTACATGATAAGGGGATCATAAGGCATTAGGGGAACAAATCAATAAACAGATCTACAATACGTTCTAAGGGACAAACTGGACCCCATTACTGTACCCTATTTTCAAAAATAGCTAAAGATTTCATATTAACTAAGCAAAAGGATAACATGACAAAATGTGATCGTATAAGACCAATGTCATGTACGTCTTTACCCTAAGTGGATCATAAGGTGTTAGGGGAACAAATCAATAACAGAGCTATAATACATTCTAGGGGAAAAACTGGACCCCATTACTGGCCCCTATTTTCAAAAATAGCTATAGATTTCATATTAACTCAGCAAAAGGATAACATGACAAAATGTGAGGGTAAAGACGTACATGACATTGGTCTTACATGATAAGGGGATCCTAACGGGTTAGGGAAACAAATGGATATTGGTATCTAGAAGGTTTATATAGCAGTAACCACAGAAGAAAATCCACAACCTGTTCATTGTGCACTGCCCAGAAGTCGAGGAGTCATTTACTGGAACAGCACAGCTGGAACTGACCTCCCCCATAACAAACACAAGAACATTTTACACAATGAATCAGCCCCATGCAAAAAGGTCTCCGAGCAAGGTGCAAATATCCCCCTGACCCATCCAAAAAAGTGCAATGCAAACAGTAGATCTAACAAGAGGCGCAACTCACCTTGGATGACAGAGGTAAGAATATGAAAAAAAATAGAAAAAGACTAAAAAGTAATCCTGGCTCCTACAAACTTGGTGGAAGGAAAAACAAGACTAGGATTTAAGGGGCCACAGGAGGTGCTGGGGTAGAAGGGGGGGGATGTTATCGAAGGCAGAGCATCTCCGAATAGGACGCTATTGGCGTGCAGGGAAACAAGGTGGAGTTATCATAGTTTACTAGGATGATCCATCCCTGCTACCAGTCCTGACCAGTGACCGGAGGAAAAAAAAAAAAAAAAAAAAAAAAAGGATGAAGCCAGGAGAGGTCGATGCGAAAGAATAAAGGGACTCGGAGCCAAGAATTCAGCCCGAGCCACATTCCAGCATCTGATCAATAGAGGAGGATCAGCTGAGTAATGGAAGTGACACAGCGTGCGGGAAGCCAAGTCGTGTGTGCCCACGGATCCCGAGCAGATGGCAGAGCAAGTGCACAGACCCCATATGCAAGGTACGAGGATGCCGGGGGCTCGCAGACTGCAGGGAGGGGCAACCGCTGCTGGATGGAGACGGCAACCGCACGCCGAGCCTCAGCGTATCTACATCCTTCCCGGAGAGGTGAGCCGATCCGGGGGCTCCAGAGACAGACCTGGTATAGAAATGGATAGAGAAGACCTGGGGGTCTCTGCATTCAGAGAACGACGTGTGAGAAGGCTGGGTTATCTGTGCCGACGGCCACCGTCCATGACATCCCCACTGCCATGACTGCTGAGCGCGGCTGAGTGGAGGGGAGAGATAGGAGACCGCCAGGCACATCTGGTGACGCATCTCAGGGGGGGCCAGAAACGGTCGGAAAGGGTTCAAATGCAACCTGCCTGATCACTGGGACCCCCCCGGGACCACCCCCAGCGGACAGATCCTGAGACATAGCTACGACATAGTGAAGTCACCATGATACGGGGCAAATTGGGCTGCGGATGGCACATCATTGGAGTCGCAATCGTGCACGGCTTGTATTGATGTCCACGGTGCAAAGTCGTGCAAAATGTAACCCGTCTGATCACTAGGACACCCCCCCCCCCTCCGAGACCACCCCCGGACAGATTCTGGGACACAGTGAAGTCCCCATAATACGGGGCAAATTGGGCTGCGGACATCACTTCATTGGTATCGCAATCATGCACGGTTTGTATTGATGTCCACGAGAGCAATGGCGTGCAAAATGCAACCCGTCTGATCACTAGGACCCCCCGGGACCACCCCCAGCAGACAGATCCTGAGACTTAGCTACGACATAGTGAAGTCACCATGATACGAGGAAAATTGGGCTGTGGATGGCGCATCATTGTGCACGGCTTCCATTGATGTCCACGGGAGCAAAGTCGTGCAAAATGCAACCTGTGATCACTCCATCGAGACCACCCCCCTGGACAGATCCTGGGACACAGTGAAGTCACCATGATACGGGGCAAATTGGGCTGCGGATATCGCATCATTGGAGTCGCAATCGTGCACGGCTTGTATTGATGTCCACGGGAGCAATTTCGTGCAAAATGCAACCTGTGATCACTTGGATCCCCTCGGGACCACCCCTCCCGGACAGATACTTAGGCATAGCTACGACATAGTGAAGTCCACATGATACAGGGCAAATTGGGCTACGGATATGGCATCATTGGAGTCGCAATTGTGCACGGCTTCCATTGATGTTCACGGGAGCAAAGTTGTGCAAAATGCAACCAGTCACACAAAATTTAAGAGATTTGGATGCAATGTGACAGTTGCAGCACTGACTAATTAGATTCCACGTTGCAACGGAGTAGCCCAAATCAGGGGAACAACGAGGCGCAAAAAACAAACAAAAAATAAAAATAAATAAAATAAATTCTTGTTTTTCCCCCCTATTTGGAAAATACAAACGTGGACGAGATCTGGTGCCATCAACAATGATATAAGTGCAAATCTGCAAAACTCCCCCCTGACCGGACACATTGCAACTTAATACCTAGAGAAAAAACGTTGCGGTCTTTTGATTTCTCCAAAAAACAGCGCCTCCCCAATCTACAGGCTGTATGTGGTATTACAACTCTGCCACATTCACTTTAATGGAGCTCAGCTACAAAAAAAAAAACACAGACAGCCTGGAGAAAGCCGCCTGTATTCCCAGTCTCCCCATTTCTGAGATTCCTGGCTGCTCTATTACACGCTGGCCCTTTAAGGCTGGGTTCCCTTTAAATCCCCGGGATCTCGTGGGCGCAGGGCTCGATTACTGAGGTTTTGCATGTAGACGGCGCTCGATGCAAAACAAGAACCTTCCCTCTGATTTCATGCAAAAGAGGTTTCCGTTCCGCATCTATTTCTGGAGGCTTTTTGCATCATTTTGGGTGGGAACGTGCGGATAAATAATGACCAGCCGCTCCTTAGCTGATCCTGGGAAAGCTGGGTGGCAATATCTGCGCCCAGTCAGTGTGACTGCCACTTCTTCCCCCATAGCTGCCATAAGACAGACAAATGTCTAGCCGCTCAGGAGTCTGGGAAAGCTGGGTAACCCTCTGATTTTATGGGGGTCACTCATCTCCCCCCCCCCCAAAGGCACCGCAGGGGGTAGTGCGATGTACGGCTCTGATCGGGGGTACTGCTGTATATACATTGTACAGATGTCTCCTGTAATCAGATCAATGTGTTAGCCACTTCCAGTAACTGACAGGTCCTACGATCGAGGTGGGGGCGCGGTGCCATTAACCCACCGCCGGGTACAGCGGCAGGAAGGGCGAAAATCAGGGGCGGAATAGCTGGTGCAGAGGCTGCTGGAAGCACATAATGCTCACACCTAGAATAGCTGGTGCAGAGGCTGCTGGAAGCACATAACGCTCACAGCCAGAATAGCTGGTGCAGAGGCTGCTGGAAGCACATAACGCTCACAGCCAGAATAGCTGGTGCAGAGGCTGCTGGAAGCACATAACACTCACAGCCAGAATAGCTGGTGCAGAGGCTGCTGGAAGCACATAATGCTCACAGCTAGAATAGCTGGTGCAGAGGCTGCTGGAAGCACATAATGCTCACAGCCAGAATAGCTGGTGCAGAGGCTGCTGGAAGCACATAATGCTCACAGCCAGAATAGCTGGTGCAGAGGCTGCTGGAACTGGAAGCACATAACACTCACATCCAGAATAGCTGGTGCAGATGCTGCTGGAAGCACATAATGCTCACAGCCAGAATAGCTGGTGCAGAGGCTGCTGGAAGCACATAATGCTCACATCCAGAATAGCTGGTGCAGAGGCTGCTGGAAGCACATAATGCTCACAGCTAGAATAGCTGGTGCAGATGCTGCTGGAAGCACATAATGCTCACAGCCAGAATAGCTGGTGCAGAGGCTGCTGGAAGCACATAATGCTCACACCCAGAATAGCTGGTGCAGAGGCTGCTGGAAGCACATAACACTCACATCCAGAATAGCTGGTGCAGAGGCTGCTGGAAGCACATAATGCTCACAGCTAGAATAGCTGGTGCAGAGGCTGCTGGAAGCACATAATGCTCACAGCTAGAATAGCTGGTGCAGAGGCTGCTGGAAGCACATAATGCTCACAGCTAGAATAGCTGGTGCAGAGGCTGCTGGAAGCACATAATGCTCGTGGTCAGAATAGCTGGTGCAGAGGCTGCTGGAAGCACATAACACTCACAGCCAGAATAGCTGGTGCAGAGGCTGCTGGAAGCACATAATGCTCACAGCCAGAATAGCTGGTGCTAGGGTTGCTGGAAGCACATAACACTGACAGCCAGAATAGCTGGTGCAGAGGCTGCTGGAAGCACATAACACTCACAGCCAGAATAGCTGGTGCAGAGGCTGCTGGAAGCACATAACACTCACATCCAGAATAGCTGGTGCAGAGGCTGCTGGAAGCACATAATACTCACAGCCAGAATAGCTGGTGCCAGGGCTGCTGGAAGCACATAATGCTCACAGCCAGAATAGCTGGTGCTAGGGCTGCTGGAAGCACATAACACTCACAGCCAGAATAGCTGGTGCAGAGGCTGCTGGAAGCACATAATGCTCACAGCCAGAATAGCTGGTGCTAGGGTTGCTGGAAGCACATAACACTGACAGCCAGAATAGCTGGTGCAGAGGCTGCTGGAAGCACATAACACTCACAGCCAGAATAGCTGGTGCAGAGGCTGCTGGAAGCACATAACACTCACAGCCAGAATAGCTGGTGCAGAGGCTGCTGGAAGCACATAATACTCACAGCCAGAATAGCTGGTGCCAGGGCTGCTGGAAGCACATAATGCTCACAGCCAGAATAGCTGGTGCTAGGGCTGCTGGAAGCACATAACACTCACAGCCAGAATAGCTGGTGCAGAGGCTGCTGGAAGCACATAATGCTCGTGGTCAGAATAGCTGGTGCAGAGGCTGCTGGAAGCACATAACGCTCACAGCCAGAATAGCTGGTGCAGAGGCTACTGGAGTTGGGGAGTGTTGCTGCTACTGTGGGGAGCGATCGGGCCTTTTGTACCTTTGCTTTACACCACAACATCTCGAGGATCTATATATAAAGACACAAGGACTTCCTGTACCAAATCATCAGTAACTACCAGAGAAGTGGTATATCCTCCAGTATCATTGCACTACCGGATATATGTCCTACTACAATAACCAAACCCAAATACTTCAGCTTGACCCTAATAAAGAAGGTAATGGACATCAGAAGCAATCTGATTTGCACATCACGGTGGATCTCCATTAAGCAGTTTGTGCTGCAGAGCTGCTCTTACTACAGGAGACCGCTGTATGTAACCACAGGTGGACCTTTATGAACTATGCAGAGCGCTGCTTCTGTCTCATACTTACAGAAGTTTTCCTGCCCGCTGTTTCACACCAGATTATAGGTGATCTGTTTTGGGGTTTTTTGGGGAGGGGGGTTACAACGTCCACAGGGAACTGGGAATTGAACCACCTCTGTAGGTGACTGTGTGGATGACTAAACATCGTCCTACTGTCTCCAAAATGTCCATTGATGGGATGGTTTAGTAGGAAGAGCAGCTCTGCAGCACAAACAGCTGGAGTAGGAATGAACCATAATTAATTGCCAACTTTCCAGAAGGAGATGTACATACACACACTTATATTATATTAATAATATATATATATATATATATATATATATATATATATATATATATATATATATATATATATATATATATATATATATATATATATATATATATATACATACATACATACATACATACATACATACATACATACATACATACATACATACATACATACATACATACATACATATTATCCAAAACCCGATATGGGATATGCTGCATTAGTCCACAAGCCACGGAATACTCAATATGAAGGGGTTAATATGCACACTCTGTGTTTGCTCATGTACATGGGCCGGAGCCAGAGATAAAGGAAGTGATTGTGTATATCCTGGGTGTGCAGATTTGCTCTTCATCAGAGCGTGCAAAAAGAGAGCAAAAAGTGACGGTGCATCCTCCTAGCCATATGCCAAAACAAGAGGGGGGGGGGGGGGGGGGAGGGGGTGAAGATTGAACAAAACAAAACCAAAAAAAAGTAGGATGAATCCCGAAGACCCCCCATTTTCATCACTGTAGGGGTATTCCCTCCTTAGACATACGTGAGATATCCACAGATGGCCGATAGTTGCATATCCCGCCACCGTCCGGTGGGATGCAGCCGCCGGACTCTCCACTGATGAAGCAGAGGACCGCGGCTGCAGAGTGCTGAATCGTTTTCTGATCCGATACCAAAGTGAGATGAAATATGGAAAAAGCGAGCGCCGTCTCCATGTGAATATTGATAACGCTAAATAATGCAGGAACGGTCCGGAGCCGTCTCCCGAGATGCCAGATCATCATGCAATATACAGGAGGATGCAGCGCACATCTCCGCACTACACCATATTTACTCACTGTACCACGATTTATACAAAGGAGGTTGCAATCTGCGCAGTGAAGACACGACGCCGTGTGGTGAGGGGCGAGACACGGCCAAGAGAAGACCATCGACTAGAAGGGTCATAATTATTAATGGTTAGACATTGGTTTAATATGGGGCAAATAAGCGAGCGAGGCAAGAGGGAGCTTACTAATGTGGCAAGCAAGGCCAGAGGGAGGTTACTAATGTGGCAAGCAAGCGAACAAAGCAAGAGGGAGCTTACTAATGTGGCAAGCGAGCGAGGCAAGAGGGAGGTTACTAATGTGGCAAGCAAGGCAAGAGGGAGCTTACTAATGTGGCAAGCAAGCGAGCAAGGCAAGAGGGAGGTTACTAATGTGTCAAGCAAGCGAGCGAGGCAAGAGAGCTTACTAATGTGGCAAGCAAGCGAGCAAGGCAAGAGGGAGGTTACTAATGTGGCAAGCAAGCGAACAAGGCCAGAGGGAGGTTACTAATGTGGCAAGCAAGCGAGCAAGGCAAGAGAGCGCTTGCTAATGTGGGATGCAAGCGAGACAAAGTTACTACTGCGGCAAGTGAGATGTTACGAATTGTGGCAAACGAGTACCGTGAGACATGAGGTAAATAATTGTGTTAAGCGAGGCATTACTATTGTGGCAAGCAAGCGAGCCAGGCAGGCAAGAGAGAAGTTACTAATGCAGCAAGCAAGCGAGCCAGGAGAAAGAGAGCTTACTATTGTGGCAAGCAAGGGAGCCAGGAAGAAGAGAGCTTACTAATGTGGCAAGCAAGTGAGCCAGGAGAAAGATCTTACTAATGTGGCAGGTAAGCGAGCCAGGAAGAGGAGAGTTTACTAATGTGACAAGCTAGTAAGCTCTCTTCCTGGCTGGCTTGCTTGCCACATTAGTAAGCTCTCTTCTTCCTGGCTTGCTTATGTGGCAAGCAAGCGAGCCAGGAAGTACTAATGCAGCAAGCAAGCGAGCCAGGCAGGAAGGATATTACCAATGTGGCAAGCAAGCTGGGCAGGATAAAAGGGTATTAATGTGGCACACGAGTTAGGTGGGAGGCTACTAATGAAGCAAGCGAGATTGGAGGGAGGTTAGTAATGTGGCTAGCAAGCTTTGAGTGAGGCTATTAATGAGGCGAGCCAGACAGGAGTATACAAACATGGCGCTTTAGATGGGAAGTTACAAATGAAGCAATTGTTGAAGTAGTGGGAGGATACAGATATTGAGACAAAGTCAGGCAGGAATTTACAAATGTGGCAAGCGAGCAGGCAGGAGGCTACACATTTGGCATCAAGTGTGATATTACACATTTGGAGAGCAAAACAAGAGGGAGGTTACAAAAAGGCGTAAGCGAGGCAGAAAAAGGAAAGAAAAAAAAGTTAAAAATGAGGCAACGAAGATACAAATGTGGCGAGTGCGTCAGGCAGGACCGCCCACCGCCTCCTGCCAGGCAGGACCGCCCACCGCCTCCAGCCAGGCAGGATCGCCCACCGCCTCCAGCCAGGCAGGATCGCCCACCGCCTCCAGCCAGGCAGGATCGCCCACCGCCTCCAGCCAGGCAGGATCGCCCACCGCCTCCGGCCAGGCAGGATCGCCCACCGCCTCCGGCCAGGCAGGATCGCCCACCGCCTCCGGCCAGGCAGGATCGCCCACCGCCTCCGGCCAGGCAGGATCGCCCACCGCCTCCGGCCAGGCAGGATCGCCCACCGCCTCCGGCCAGGCAGGTGACCGTGACAGATTCTCGGTGCTGGGATCTCAGACATGACAGATCGCCCTCTATAAAGAGGAATTTGACTCGTCAGGTTTCGCAGACTCACCATTCCTCACACAACAGATGTTTCCCTTTTTGGTTTATTATCTCTGGGGGAAAGAACTTCTGCAGAACAAAGAGCGCAGGTTTTATATTGCCACGCGACCAGCTGATGCCATAGGCTATCAAATGATCAGAGACAGGCAAAGCGCGCGGCTCAGGGCAGTGGCGAGCTCCAGAACAAAGCAGCCGACTTCACCGGATCACCTGGAATACGCAGTATTGTTTCGCCAAGTTTTTGCTAGAATTGTACACAGGAACCCTTCATATGTTGGGGGGGGGGCGTAATCGTCACCTTCATCGCTTGTACAAAATAATGCAAACGATGCTGCTTCCCTGCTCCAGTCACCTACATCGGGCTCTGCAGAAAAGCAGATAAGGGTCACACATGCTGAAATCCGATATGTCCGATCCTTGTACTGTCCTTCCACGTGTCAGGTGGAGGGGGGGGGACATGTAGACATAACATCAGAGAAGGTTTACAGACAATGCTGCACAGGACCAGATGTAAAAGTGCAATGCCGCATGTCAGACCCCACCTGTCATGAACAGCCCTCTGCTGCCCCCTACCGTCAGGACAATTAATAGGCGAGGCCATGGCTGTTTCCATCACTAGGCTGATTATTGGGGAATCCAAAGGCAGCGTACTGTATAAATATATATAATCTATGCTGTGGAATTGTTTTTTTAACTACTACAATCACCGTCTGAATACACTTTACAGGTATGGCTTCGGGGATGCGTTTTATAGAGCAAAAGGAACAAAGCTGGTAAATTTGATATATTTAATCCAAAACTAGTCAATGTTTATAAAAATATACATAAAGAGGATACAACACAATACAGTGTAAACAATTACATTAAAAAAAAAGGGATGGGTAAACAAAAGAAATCACTAAACCAACAATGGCTTCAATGCTTAGAGGAGGGAGGTACCCTTAGTAAAAACAGACAGAACCCACAAAAAGCCGTATCTTCTAAGGACCAAACCCAATTACAGTTTATTAGATCAAAATTATGCTTATATACCTCCCTTTGATAAATTTTTAGGAGTCCAACTCCAACAGGATGATATCTTTGTCCCTGGAGGTCCCAGGTGTTTCTAATCATGATTTTATCTTTCTATGGAGATGAAACATGGTATGTATCTGATATTAAGTTGGAAGGGATCGGCCGGCCTTATGGTGACGTGAGTGAATGTGTTCTGTTTGTCCCCTCACTACGACACCAAAAATATATCTCCCATAAAAATCAAATTGATGCAAATCCAAACATTTATATTTCCATACCAGAGACCTTGTCCACCAAAGATGCTTTAATGAGAGGAAGCTTATGCCTGGAAAGGCAGTTCTCCTCCTCTGCGTAAACGAATCTCAATCTGGCTGTCTTTGCCAAGCATTCCTATGCGGTTATAACCTGTCCACACCAGGTCGTCTCACCTTCAATGAAGATACTATGCTGTTATTACCTGTCCACACCAGGTCGTCTCACCTTCAATGAAGATACTATGCTGTTATTACCTGTCCACACCAGGTCGTCTCACCTTCAATGAAGATACTATGCTGTTATTACCTGTCCACACCAGGTCGTCTCACCTTCAATGAAGATACTATGCTGTTATTACCTGTCCACACCAGGAGGTCTCACTTCAATGAACATACAATGCTGTTATTACCTGTCCACACCAGGAGGTCTCACTTCAATGAAGATACTATGCTATTACCTGTCCACACCAGGTCGTCTCACCTTCAATGAACATACAATGCTGTTATTACCTGTCCACACCAGGAGGTCTCACTTCAATGAACATACAATGCTGTTATTACCTGTCCACACCAGGAGGTCTCACTTCAATGGGTCTTTACTCTCTTAGGGGTGCTTCACACACAGCGAGCTCGCTGCCGAGATCGCTGCTGAGTCACGCTTTTTGTGACGCAGCAGTGACCTCATTAGCGATCTCGCTGTGTGTGACAATGAGCAGCGATCTGGCCCCTGCTGCGAGATCGCTGCTCGTTACACACAGCCCTGGTTCGTTTTCTTCAAAGCCGCTCTCCCGCTGTGACACACAGATCGCTGTGTGTGACAGCGAGAGAGCGACAAATGAAGCGAGCAGGAGCCGGCATCTGACAGCTGAGGTAAGCTGTATCCAAGATAAACATCGGGTAACCAAGGTGGTTACCCGATATTTACCTTAGTTACGAGCCTCTGCAGCTCTCACGCTGCCTGTGCTGCCGGCTCCGGCTCTCTGCACATGTAGCTGCTGTACACATCGGGTTAATTAACCCGATGTGTACAGCAGCTAGGAGAGCAAGGAGCCAGCGCTAAGCAGTGTGCGCGGCTCCCTGCTCTCTGAACATGTAGCTGCATTACATATCGGGTTAATTAACCCGATGTGTACTGTAGCTATGGTAGGAGAGCAAGGAGCCAGCGCTCAGTGTGCGCGGCTCCCTGCTCCCTGCACACACAGCTGTGCGCTGGTAACTAATGTAAACATCGGGTAACCATACCCGATGTTTACCTTAGTTACCAGTCTCCGCAGCTTCCAGACGGCAGCTCCGTGCAAGCGCAGCGTCGCTTGCACGTCGCTGCTGGCTGGGGGCTGTTCACTGGTCGCTGGTGAGATCTGCCTGTTTGACAGCTCACCAGCGACCATGTAGCGATGCAGCAGCGATCCTGACCAGGTCAGATCGCTGGTCGGATCGCTGCTGCATCGCTAAGTGTGAAGGTACCCTTACTTCACCAGTTACATCTTATGGACTGTACAATTTGTTTCGGACACCACTGATGAGATATAAATGATCCATCTTTAAGATAACTCATCCATGTCACCTAATTTCAAAGTACAAAAGCAACAACACAGATTTGCTCTTCTGGACTCTGGGCCAGCCAGATTCGCTCGCTCGCACCCCAACGATTGTCCCCCAGCTTTCCAAAAAAACAGAACCTGTGGATTCAAGGACAAAAGTAAATGTGCATAACACGGGAGTAAACTCAGCGTCCCGGGAGCGTGCGGCTTATACGCGAATGGCCAGCCGGGAACTGAGACCCCTTTCTTAATTCAGGCGGCAGGATGAATGGGGGCTCTGTGGGAGAAGCACGCAGTCACCTTGCTGTGAATTTCACGTCTTCTCCGGGGTCCGAGGAGACTCCAGGATGCCCCGTGCCGGGGAGTAGCCCGCCATGTCGGCCACCACACGCTTCTGAACCTTTAGGTGCATTTTTAGAGACTTTATGCTTTGGAAATAAGATTTTCCTCTACCGCTCCGGGGCAATCTCCCTGCGTCACCTTATCGGCACCGCCGTGACCCGATCACTCGGCTCTTAGCTATATTATATAGGTTATATATCATATATTGTAGGTTATATTAAAAAAGCATTCAAAGTATAATAATAAAAGTTGAAACAAACACAGGAGGAAATGTGACAAGTAGTATAAAAACAAAAGAATAAGACAGCTCATAGCACAACGATGGCTGGAGCGCTGTGTATACATCTACCAGGGACAGCTGGAGGGAACAAGCCAGGCACCCCCATCCCCGACACACGAGGACAGCCCGGCTCAGAGATACGAGGGATGGTTACCGTGACGACCAGGTGAGGACCAGACACAGTAAAGCGAATGCAGTCGCTGGAGAGTCAGACCCCTGGGAGCTGCGGCAGCCGGGGAACAGAACAGAGCGAGCAGCCAACCTGTCATCCTGGAGAGAGGGTGGTATATATTATACATACATATATACATACACACACAAAGCCTGCAAAAAGTATTCATAAATGCATTTTATTAGTCATGAGTGAGCACTACCATGCTCAGGTGCTCAGTACTGGTAACTAGTGATGAGCGGGCACTACCATGCTCAGGTGCTCAGTACTGGTAACTAGTGATGAGCGGGCACTACCATGCTCAGGTGCTCAGTACTGGTAACTAGTGATGAGCGGGCACTACCATGCTCGGGTGCTCAGTACTGGTAACTAGTGATGAGCGGGCACTACCATGCTCGGGTGCTCAGTACTGGTAACTAGTGATGAGCGAGCACTACCATGCTCAGGTGCTCAGTACTGGTAACTAGTGATGAGCGGGCACTACCATGCTCGGGTGCTCAGTACTCGTAACTAGTGATGAGCGGGCACTACCATGCTCGGGTGCTCAGTACTCGTAACTAGTGATGAGCGGGCACTACCATGCTCGGGTGCTCAGTACTCGTAACTAGTGATGAGCGAGCACTACCATGCTCAGGTGCTCAGTACTGGTAACTAGTGATGAGCGGGCACTACCATGCTCGGGTGCTCAGTACTCGTAACTAGTGATGAGCGGGCACTACCATGCTCGGGTGCTCAGTACTGGTAACTAGTGATGAGCGGGCACTACCATGCTCAGGTGCTCAGTACTGGTAACTAGTGATGAGCGGGCACTACCATGCTCGGGTGCTCAGTACTCGTAACTAGTGATGAACGGGCACTACCATGCTCAGGTGCTCAGTACTGGTAACTAGTGATGAACGGGCACTACCATGCTCAGGTGCTCAGTACTCGTAACTAGTGATGAGCGGGCACTACCATGCTCGGGTGCTCGGTACTCGTAACTAGTGATGAGCGAGCACTACCATGCTCAGGTGCTATTGAGCATGGTAGTGCTCGCTCATCACTAGTTACCAGTACTGAGCCCCTGAGCATGGTAGTGCCCACTCATCACTAGTTACCAGTACTGAGCCCCTGAGCATGGTAGTGCCCACTCATCACTAGTTACCAGTACTGAGCCCCTGAGCATGGTAGTGCCCACTCATCACTAGTTACCAGTACTGAGCCCCTGAGCATGGTAGTGCCCACTCATCACTAGGTATTACGTGATGTAAAAACACTAAGCATCAAGTATGTGAAGTGTAAAGGAAATGATACATGGCTTTCTAAATATTTAAAAAATAAAAAGCTTTTGCATTCGTCCCACTAAATAATATCCTGAGTGACCAAGTGCATCCATTAGTAAATTGAGTCACCTGTGTGTGGTTAATTCTCACTATATCTCTGCAGCTGTTCTACAGAGGTTTGTGTTTGATCCCCAATGTTCTAACAGGAACCGAGGAACACACCGGACAGGTCGGGGACAAAGTTGTAGAGATGAGTAAAGCAGGGTTAGGTCAGAAAAAACTAGCCCAAGCTCCGGATATCTCACAGAGCACTGTACAATCCATCATCCAAACATGGAAAGGAGAACGGCACAAGTGGAAACCTACCGAGACCAAGACATGGCCGTCCACCGATACTGACATCCCAAGAAGGAGAGCGCTAATGAGGGAAGTAGCCAAGATGACCCAAGGTTACTTGGGGTGGAACAGAGATCACAGCTCAGGATGGAATCTGTTCACAGGATGACTATTAGTCATATACTCCATAAATCTGGGCTTTATGGAAGACTGGCAAGAAGAAAGACAGTTTTAAAGTAGCCATAACTGTCTGCAGTTTGCAAAAAAGTGATGGAGGGGACAGTGAGCAGTGGAAGAAGGTGCTCTGCTCAGAGGAGACCAAAGAAGACATTTTAGGGATAAAAGCAAAATGGTATGTGTGGTGGAAAACAAACACTGCATGTCACCCTGAAAACACCATCCCCACAGTCATGCATTGTGGAGGCAGCGTCCTGCTGTGGGGAGGCTTTTCTTCAGCAGGGGCAGGGGAGCTGGTCAGAGGTGATGGGGAGATGATGGATGGAGCTAAATACAGGAAAGTCCTGGAGGTTAGAAGGCTGCAAACGACTTGAGACTGTGGCATAGGTTCAGCTTCCAGCAGAACAACGACCCTAAACATCCTGGAGGGTTTGGATCAAAGCATATTCGTGTGTGTGAATGGCTGAATCACAGTCCAGACTGAAATCCAGCGAGAATCTGTGACAAGTAGGGAAAATCACTGATCACAGACGTCTCCAACTAATCTCACTGAGCGAGAGAAGAAGGACGGACCCCAAAAGACTGAGAAAGGTGGTCCTACGAAGTATTGACTACATAGTGCTGGAATACCTGATGAAATCCCAATAATATACATTTACGTTTGTGGATGTAAATGTGAAAAAAAATGTGCAAAAGTTCACATAGTATGAATAGTTTTTCAAGCCACTGTATATACACAGGCTGCACGCATCAGGGCAGCGTCCCCAAGAGGGCCATGATGGCAATGTGCGGAATCTCTTGCCTGTGGTGGCGTCCATGGTCGGTGTGGTCCAGCCAGAAAATCTGGTCCGTCCATCACCATCAGTGGCATCCTTGTATGAAGTCACCGCCTCCTCCGCCTGCTGCATGGTGACATGGCCACTATGCCACTGTCAGAGAAGAGGTGCAGGGTGTGTGTGGCACCACTGGGGGGGGGGGGCAGAGGGGACACCTGCAGGACCAGGAGAGGACGCCTGCAACCACCCTGACCTGCGGGACCAGGAGAGGACGCCTGCACACACCGTGACCTGCAGGACCAGGAGAGGACGCCTGCACACACCGTGACCTGCAGGACCAGGAGAGGACGCCTGCACACACCGTGACCTGCAGGACCAGGAGAGGACGCCTGCACACACCGTGACCTGCAGGACCAGGAGAGGACGCCTGCACACACCGTGACCTGCGGGACCAGGAGAGGACGCCTGCACACACCGTGACCTGCAGGACCAGGAGAGGACACCTGCAACCACCCTGACCTGCGGGACCAGGAGAGGACGCCTGCAACCACCCTTACCTGCGGGACCAGGAGAGGACGCCTGCACACACCGTGACCTGCGGGACCAGGAGAGGACGCCTGCACACACCGTGACCTGCGGGACCAGGAGAGGACACCTGCACACACCGTGACCTGCGGGACCAGGAGAGGACGCCTGCACACACCGTGACCTGCAGGACCAGGAGAGGACGCCTGCAGCCACCCTGACCTGCGGGACCAGGAGAGGACGCCTGCACACACCGTGACCTGCGGGACCAGGAGAGGACGCCTGCAACCACCCTTACCTGCGGGACCAGGAGAGGACGCCTGCACACACCGTGACCTGCGGGACCAGGAGAGGACGCCTGCACACACCGTGACCTGCGGGACCAGGAGAGGACGCCTGCACACACCGTGACCTGCGGGACCAGGAGAGGACGCCTGCACACACCGTGACCTGCAGGACCAGGAGAGGACTCCTGCAGCCACCCTGACCTGCAGGACCAGGAGAGGACGCCTGCACACACCGTGACCTGCGGGACCAGGAGAGGACGCCTGCACACACCGTGACCTGCAGGACCAGGAGAGGACTCCTGCAGCCACCGTGACCTGCAGGACCAGGAGAGGACTCCTGCAGCCACCCTGACCTGCAGGACCAGGAGAGGACGCCTGCACACACCGTGACCTGCAGGACCAGGAGAGGACACCTGCACACACCGTGACCTGCAGGACCAGGAGAGGACGCCTGCACACACCGTGACCTGCAGGACCAGGAGAGGACGCCTGCACACACCGTGACCTGCAGGACCAGGAGAGGACACCTGCACTTACCGTGACCTGCAGGACCAGGAGAGGACACCTGCACACACCGTGACCTGCGGGACCAGGAGAGGACGCCTGCACACACCGTGACCTGCGGGACCAGGAGAGGACGCCTGCACACACCGTGACCTGCAGGACCAGGAGAGGACGCCTGCACACACCGTGACCTGCAGGACCAGGAGAGGACGCCTGCACACATCGTGACCTGCAGGACCAGGAGAGGACGCCTGCAACCACCCTGACCTGCAGGACCAGGAGAGGACACCTGCAACCACCCTGACCTGCAGGACCAGGAGAGGACACCTGCACACACCGTGACCTGCAGGACCAGGAGAGGACACCTGCAACCACCCTGACCTGCAGGACCAGGAGAGGACGCCTGCACACACCATGACCTGCAGGACCAGGAGAGGACACCTGCACACACCGTGACCTGCAGGACCAGGAGAGGACACCTGCACACACCGTGACCTGCAGGACCAGGAGAGGACGTCTGCACACACCGTGACCTGTAAGACCAGAAGCTGAGGGGGAAGGGGGTGCACTTAAATACCTGTAGACACGCCGGGCTGCCAGACCATGTGTGACCGCAGAGTTGCCCCCTCCCGGGCGGAGTGTGACCTCTCCAGGTGTCCGTACATACTCGTGATGGAGACTGGAGATGGTTTTTGTTGATCTCAGAATATCTCAGCGCAATCCTGAATCTGATAATCCACAAATTCCGATAGACCGGCACATAATCTTAGAACCATCAGAAGATGGCGGCTCGGTGACCACAGCGGGCTCTCATCTATGGACTCTTACATGATCCTCAGTCCAGAACATACGATACTGGTAAGTGCCCAATGTCACGCAGACCGGCCTCCGGGCCCGCGGCTATAACCGGCCCCTCCACAGGAGGCATTATATAGGGATTACCGAGATGGAGGAGCAGTTTCCCATAGCAACCAATCACAATCCGGCTTTCATCACTCTGAGGCCTTCTGAAAAAATGAAAACAACAATCCCATTTGCTGCTAATAAATCCTAAAAATATGGAGTAGCCTGTATGTGACGTTACCTAGCAACAACGGTAGCGTGGGAGACGGGGGGGGGGGGGGCTGCAGACGATCGCCTGAGCTCCGCGTACCAAAAGGAACAACTCTGGCCCCTTAAAATGCAGACGTGTCACTGACAGGACGGGGGCTCATCACTGGCCAAAATGGCTCCAGTGCGAACATCTATATTCAAAGGGCAAAATCCTTAAAGAAGGGTCACAGTCATATCCTAAAAATAGCTGATCACTGAGCGATCTGCAGCTGCAGCGCCCCCGAAGGGCAGAAAAGGTATTACAGAGCGAAGAGCGCAGATTTACAAAAGCCGCTGACAGCGCCGACGCATTTCACATCCAGAAACCACAACCCGGACAGTGCAGCTCCGAGTAACCCTCTACACCCCTCAAACGCCCCTCAGCCAAAACTCACAGGGAGCAGACGTATTGCAAAGCAGATTCTACAAAATATTAATGCCCAGTTTTTGAGGCGGCGGGGGCCCAATGTGCCCAGTTTTAGACGCGGCGGGGGCCCAATGTGCCCCGTTTTAGACGCGGCGGGGGCCCAATGTGCCCCGTTTTAGACGCGGCGGGGGCCCAATGTGCCCCGTTTTAGACGCGGCGGGGGCCCAATGTGCCCCGTTTTAGACGCGGCGGGGGCCCAATGTGCCCCGTTTTAGACGCGGCGGGGGCCCAATGTGCCCCGTTTTAGACGCGGCGGGGGCCCAATGTGCCCCGTTTTAGACGCGGCGGGGGCCCAATGTGCCCCGTTTTAGACGCGGCGGGGGCCCAATGTGCCCCGTTTTAGACGCGGCGGGGGGCCCAATGTGCCCCGTTTTAGACGCGGCGGGGGCCCAATGTGCCCCGTTTTAGACGCGGCGGGGGCCCAATGTGCCCCGTTTTAGACGCGGCGGGAGCCCAATGTGCCCCGTTTTAGACGCGGCGGGAGCCCAATGTGCCCCGTTTTAGACGCGGCGGGAGCCCAATGTGCCCCGTTTTAGACGCGGCGGGAGCCCAATGTGCCCCGTTTTAGACGCGGCGGGAGCCCAATATGCCCCGTTTTAGACGCGGCAGGAGCCCAATGTGCCCCGTTTTAGACGGGGCAGGAGCCCAATGTGCCCCGTTTTAGACGTGGCGGGGGCCCAATGTGCCCCGTTTTAGACGCGGCGGGGGCCCAATGTGCCCCGTTTTAGACGCGGCGGGGGCCCAATGTGCCCCGTTTTAGACGCGGCGGGGGCCCAATGTGCCCCGTTTTAGACGCGGCGGGGGCCCAATGTGCCCCGTTTTAGACGCGGCGGGGGCCCAATGTGCCCCGTTTTAGACGCGGCGGGAGCCCAATGTGCCCCGTTTTAGACGCGGCGGGAGCCCAATGTGCCCCGTTTTAGACGCGGCGGGAGCCCAATGTGCCCCGTTTTAGACGCGGCGGGAGCCCAATGTGCCCCGTTTTAGACGCGGCGGGAGCCCAATGTGCCCCGTTTTAGACGCGGCGGGAGCCCAATGTGCCCCGTTTTAGACGCGGCGGGAGCCCAATGTGCCCTGTTTTAGACGGGGCAGGAGCCCAATGTGCCCCGTTTTAGACGCGGCGGGGGCCCAATGTGCCCCGCTTTTAAATAGCAGAGTGTTCCCCATCTTACAGTCCCATATAAAAGCACAAACTGTGACATCACAACACAGTGTACAAAAAGACCTACATGAGTCCCACCTGCCTCAGCTCCAGCAACCAGAGTCCTATAAAATATTACCCCAAAAAAAATTAAACAGTAAATTTTTCTTTAAAAAAAAAATAAACACTTGCAAAACGCTTCAGATGGAAAGTGTTCAGTCTACTTAAATTAGAATCAAAAAGTAAACGGAAGAAAAAAAAATCCCCCAACCTCAAAAAAAAAATGGGGGAAAAAAAAAAATAAAAATGACATATCAATTTTTTTTCCAAAATTACATTTAAATAAATATATTAAATTTATGAACTTTAATGCAATTTGAAAAACAGATTTCAAATAAAATCCCTAAAATTTGCAAAAAAAAAAAAAAAAAAAAAAGAATTTTTATTACATGTTAATAAAAAAAAAAATATTAGTCCTATAAAAATGGAAAAAAAAAAAAAATCATCTTTTTTTTCCCCTATAAAGTTGCAAAAAGCAATAGGTGCAAGGAAAAGATTCCTTTGATTGGAGTCCATTAGTGAAGAAAAAAAAAATTTGATTTTTGGGCACTCCGTTGCTGGGGGGGGGGCACTTACCAGTTTTGGTCATTTTGGAGGCCGGGTCCCAGCACAACCTCGCAGGAGGATGAGGACCTCGCACTGATGGACGACTACAAGAAGTTACTGGATTTTCTTGTCTGTCTAGTACAATGGAGTTTTTTTTGGAGTGTTTTTTCACCCTGTCTTGCCCCCGGGCCCGCGTTGTGATGGCAGGGGCAGATCGGACTGGTTCTGCTATAACTGACTAGATAGAAGCAGTAACATTAGACCTAAAATAACAAAAACTTCGCCCCGGAGGAAGAGAACATCAGAAGTGTTTACATTCCCCCCCCTCCTCCTCCTCCCCCGCCCCCCCAAAAAAAACCCACAGATAATAAATTAAAATTATATATTATATAAAAAAAAATTATTTTTTTTTGTTCTGACAATTCAGACTTGCTAATATTTGTCTAAAATGTTTTACAACTTTTTGGAAACTTTATTGGGTAATTTCCAGTATGAAAAAAAAAAATTAAAAAATAAATCTTCGTATGAACGTATAGAAATAATAAATAAATAAAATAATAAATAAAAAAAAAAAAAATAATAATAATAATAATAATAATAATAATAATAATAATAATAATAATAATAATAATAATAATAATAATAATAATAATAAATAATAGATCTCAATTGACCTCTGACCCTTCCAGGCTGCGCCCGCACCTCTATAGCGGACCACTGCCCCCATCAGCTGCGCACACTTACATCCCCACAATGGGGTGCAGCACAGGACCCTCTCATATTAAGGGTTTCAGTACTATGACAACCCTTAGGCTATGTGCCCACGCTGCGGATTTACCGCGGATTTTACCGCGGATTTGCCGCGGATTTACCGAAAATCTGCAGCAGCGGCACTTCCAAGCCATTTCAATGGCATTTTGGAAATGCTGTGTTCATGCTGCGGATTTTTCCGCTGCGGATTTGCCGCGGATTTTGATGCGGAAAAATCTGCAGAATGTCAATTGTTTGTTGCGGATTTTGGTGCGGATTTGGGTATAGAATGGGAAAAAAAAAAATCCGCATCAAAATCCACGGTAAATCCGCGGCAAATCCGCGGGGGCGGATTTGCCGCAAAAGTCGCGGATTTTCAGGCAGAAAAATCCGCAGGTACATTCTACCGTGGACACATAGCCTAACGGTATCCCTCAGTGTTCCCGGGGTATATCTTAGATACTCATACACCTGTATGTTTGATCATTCCACTGCATTGAGCCTCCTGGTTGATACCAGAGAACAATAGTCTGCAATCTATTGTGAAGCGGATGCTGATGAAGCTGCACATCACAATCCTACAGACAAAAGGGGAGAGGTAAGAAACCAAGAAGAGGACGGCGGCCTGCAACCCGACAGCTGATAACGGACTACAACTCCCAGCATCAGCACATGTCACTGGTATACACCATCCACATCCATGTCTATACACATCCACTGGACAGAAGACCATCCCCACACTCCACACATCACACAATGTGCTGTGTGTGATCAGTCAGGAGGATGAGAGCGGACACAGCATGGAGAATGTGGGGCGAGGAGGTATATAAAATACATATATACATCTACGGTCTCTATATACACATACACTGTATATGCACAGTATACACACACAAGGTACTGTATATGCACACACACATCACTCAGCATACACAGTACATGCACGGTATATTCACACATCACTCAGCATAAAGACACACAGTATATACACACACACATCACTCAGCATACACAGTACATGCACGGTATATTCACACATCACTCAGCATAAAGACACACAGTATACACACACACACACATCACTCAGCATACACAGTACATGCACGGTATATTCACACATCACTCAGCATACACAGTACATGCACGGTATATTCACACATCACTCAGCATAAAGACAGTATACACACACACACACACACACACATCACTCAGCATACACAGTACATGCACGGTATATTCACACATCACTCAGCATACACAGTACATGCACGGTATATTCACACATCACTCAGCATAAAGACAGTATACACACACACACACACACACACATCACTCAGCATACACAGTACATGCACGGTATATTCACACATCACTCAGCATACACAGTACATGCACGGTATATTCACACATCACTCAGCATAAAGACAGTATACACACACACACACACACACACATCACTCAGCATACACAGTACATGCACGGTATATTCACACATCACTCAGCATAAAGACAGTATACACACACACACACACACACATCACTCAGCATACACAGTACATGCACGGTATATTCACACATCACTCAGCATAAAGACACACAGTATACACACACACACACATCACTCAGCATACGCTACACATAGTATACGCACAGTATATGCACGGTACACACATCACTCAGCATACACAGTACATGCACAGTATATTCACACATCACTCAGCATACACAGTATATACAAACACACAGACAGTATATGCACAGTAAACACACATCTCTCAGCATACACACACATAGTATATGTAAGGTAACTACACACAGTATATACAGACACAATATACACACACACATTACTCAGCATACGCTGCACATAGTATACACACGGTATACACATCACTCAGCATATACACACAACATATACACAGCATATACATAATACATACATACTGAACATATACACACACTGAGCATATACACAAAACATATACACAGCATATACATAATACATACATACTGAACATATACACATCACTCAGCATATACACAGCATGTACACACACTCAGCATACACACAAACATACTGTAGCATAGTATATATGTATACACATGCGCGCGCAGTGCACTCTCGGTATACACTCTCGGTATACGCACGCTCCCCCCGGGCTGTGCCGCGGCTCCGGTCAGTGGTCGCACTCACCGCATGGCTGCAGCACGAACACTCTCCTGGCCGCTGCCATTCTCCGCCGCCGTCCGGTATCACCTCGTCCTCCTCCTCCGCTCCATCTTGTCACTATAAGTTTCCTTTTTTTTTTTTTTTTTTTTTTTTAGGAGGATCAGCAGAAGCCCAACCCCTGTATAGTGAGAGGAGGAGGAAGACACCCGAGACACCCGCCCGCCCCGCACCACACCCGCCCAGGAAACTGCGCTGCTCCCTGCATGCCTGCACTGCTCTGCAGCTGTCCTGTACACTACACACTACCCCGAGATATCCACAGTGCCCCCATAATAACAGCAACATCCAGTGCCCCCATAACAACAGTGACATCCAGTGCCCCCATAATAACAGCAACATCCACAGTGCCCCCATAATAACAGTGATATCCACAGTGCCCCATAACAACAGTGACATCCAGTGCCCCCATAATAACAGCAACATCCACAGTGCCCCCATAATAACAGTGATATCCACAGTGCCCCCATAATAACAGCAACATCCAGTGCCCCCATAATAACAGCGACATCCACAGTGCCCCCATAATAACAGCGATATCCACAGTGCCCCCATAATAACAGCTATATCCACAGTGCCCCCATAATAACAGCGATATCCACAGTGCCCCCATAATAACAGCGATATCCACAGTGCCCCCATAATAACAGTGACATCCACAGTGCCCCCATAACAACAGCGATATCCACAGTGCCCCCATAATAACAGCGATATCCACAGTGCCCCCATAATAACAGCTATATCCACAGTGCCCCCATAATAACAGTGATATCCACAGTGCCCCATAATAACAGCGACATCCACAGTGCCCCCATAATAACAGCGATATCCACAGTGCCCCCATAATAACAGCAACATCCACAGTGCCCCCATAATAACAGTGATATCCACAGTGCCCCCATAATAACAGCGATATCCACAGTGCCCCCATAATAACAGTGATATCCACAGTGCCCCCATAATAACAGCGATATGCACAGTGCCCCCATAATCACAGCGACATCCACAGTGCCCCCATAATAACAGCGATATCCACAGTGCCCCATAATAACAGCGACATCCACAGTGCCCCATAATAACAGCTATATCCACAGTGCCCCCATAATAACAGTGATATCCACACTACCCCATAATAACAGCGACATCCACAGTGCCCCCATAATAACAGCTATATCCACAGTGCCCCATAATAACAGCGACATCCACAGTGCCCCCATAATAACAGCGACATCCACAGTGCCCCCATAATAACAGCTATATCCACAGTGCCCCCATAATAACAGTGATATCCACACTACCCCATTATAACAGCGATATCCACAGTGCCCCCATAATAACAGCTATATCCACAGTGCCCCATAATAACAGCGACATCCACAGTGCCCCCATAATCACAGCGATATCCACAGTGCCCCCATAATAACAGCTATATCCACAGTGCCCCCATAATAACAGCGATATCCACAGTGCCCCCATAATAACAGCGATATCCACAGTGCCCCATAATAACAGCTATATCCACAGTGCCCCCATAATAACAGCGATATCCACAGTGCCCCCATAATAACAGCGATATCCACAGTGCCCCCATAATAACAGCGATATCCACAGTGCCCCCATAATAACAGCGATATCCACAGTGCCCCCATAATAACAGCGATATCCACAGTGCCCCCATAATAACAGTGACACCCACAGTGCCCCCATAATAACAGCGATATCCACAGTGCCCCCATAATAACAGCGACATCCACAGTGCCCCCATAATAACAGCGATATCCACAGTGCCCCATAATAACAGCGATATCCACAGTGCCCCATAATAACAGCGACATCCACAGTGCCCCCATAATAACAGCGATATCCACAGTGCCCCATAATAACAGCGATATCCACAGTGCCCCCATAATAACAGTGACACCCACAGTGCCCCCATAATAACAGCGATATCCACAGTGCCCCCATAATAACAGCGACATCCACAGTGCCCCCATAATAACAGCGATATCCACAGTGCCCCCATAATAACAGCGATATCCACAGTGCCCCCATAATAACAGCGACATCCACAGTGCCCCCATAATAACAGCGATATCCACAGTGCCCCATAATAACAGCGATATCCACAGTGCCCCCATAATAACAGTGACATCCACAGTGCCCCCATAATAACAGCGATATCCACAGTGCCCTCATAATAACAGCAACATCCACAGTGCCCCCATAATAACAGCGATATCCACAGTGCCCCCATAATCACAGTGACATCCACAGTGCCCCCATAATAACAGCGATATCCACAGTGCCCCCATAATAACAGTGACATCCACAGTGCCCCCATAATAACAGCGATATCCACAGTGCCCCCATAATAACAGTGACATCCACAGTGCCCCCATAATAACAGTGACATCCACAGTGCCCCCATAATAGCAGCGATATCCACACTGCCCCCATAATAACAGCTATATCCACAGTGCCCCCATAATAACAGCGATATCCACACTGCCCCCATAATAACAGCTATATCCACAGTGCCCCCATAATCACAGTGACATCCACAGTGCCCCCATAATAACAGCGATATCCACAGTGCCCCCATAATAACAGTGACATCCACAGTGCCCCCATAATAACAGCGATATCCACAGTGCCCCCATAATAACAGTGACATCCACAGTGCCCCCATAATAACAGTGACATCCACAGTGCCCCCATAATAGCAGCGATATCCACACTGCCCCCATAATAACAGCGATATCCACAGTGCCCCCATAATAGCAGCGATATCCACACTGCCCCCATAATAACAGCTATATCCACAGTGCCCCCATAATAACAGCGATATCCACACTGCCCCCATAATAACAGCGATATCCACAGTGCCCCCATAATAACAGCGATATCCACAGTGCCCCCATAATAACAGCGACATCCACAGTGCCCCCATAATAACAGCGATATCCACAGTGCCCCCATAATAACAGCTATATCCACAGTGCCCCCATAATAACAGCGATATCCACACTGCCCCCATAATAACAGCGATATCCACAGTGCCCCCATAATAACAGCGATATCCACAGTGCCCCCATAATCACAGTGACATCAACAGTGCCCCCATAATAACAGCGATATCCACAGTGCCCACATAATAACAGCGATATCCACAGTGCCCCCATAATAACAGCTATATCCACAGTGCCCCCATAATAACAGTGACATCCACAGTGTCCCCATAATAACAGTGACATCCACAGTGCCCCCATAATAGCAGCGATATCCACACTGCCCCCATAATAACAGCGATATCCACAGTGCCCCCATAATAGCAGCGATATCCACACTGCCCCCATAATAACAGCTATATCCACAGTGCCCCCATAATAACAGCGATATCCACACTGCCCCCATAATAACAGCGATATCCACAGTGCCCCCATAATAACAGCGATATCCACAGTGCCCCCATAATAACAGCGACATCCACAGTGCCCCCATAATAACAGCGATATCCACAGTGCCCCCATAATAACAGTGATATCCACAGTGCCCCCATAATAACAGTGACATCCACAGTGCCCCATAATAACAGTGACATCCACAGTGCCCCCATAATAACAGTGACATCCACAGTGCCCCCATAATAGCAGCGATATCCACACTGCCCCCATAATAACAGCGATATCCACAGTGCCCCCATAATAACAGTGACATCCACAGTGCCACCATAATAGCAGCGATATCCACAGTGCCCCCATAATAACAGCGATATCCACAGTGCCCCCATAATAACAGCGATATCCACAGTGCCCCCATAATAGCAGCGATATCCACAGTGCCCCCATAATAACAGCGATATCCACAGTGCCCCCATAATAACAGCGATATCCACAGTGCCCCCATAATAACAGCGATATCCACAGTGCCCCCATAATAACAGCGATATCCACAGTGCCCCCATAATAACAGTGACATTCACAGTGCCCCCATATTACCAGCGATATTCACAGTGCCCCCATAATAACAGCGATATCCACAGTGCCCCCATAATAACAGTGACATCCACAGTGCCCCCATAATAACAGCGATATCCACAGTGCCCCCATACTAACAGTGACATCCACAGTGCCCCCATAATAACAGCGATATCCACAGTGCCCCCATATTACCAGCGATATCCACAGTGCCCCCATAATAACAGCGATATCCACAGTGCCCCCATATTACCAGCGATATCCACAGTGCCCCCATAATAACAGCGATATCCACAGTGCCCCCATAATAACAGCGATATCCACAGTGCCCCCATAATAACAGCGATATCCACAGTGCCCCCATAATAACAGCGATATCCACAGTGCCCCCATAATAACAGCGATATCCACAGTGCCCCCATAATAACAGCGATATCCACAGTGCCCCCCATAATAACAGCGATATCCACAGTGGATAGGTCGCGCAGAGTCCGTCTCCCCTGAATGTCTCGCGGTTCCCCGGACACTCGCACACGCGCGGGTCCCGGAGCTGCAGCGCCTCCTGCCGATGATTGACAGCTCGGTTATTTCAGCTCCCGGGAGATAATGAGCCAATAATGCTCCTATAATAGTGTGTGAGTGATAACTGTTATCTGCCTCCAGCCTTATCACACAATTATTGTCGCACTTTGTCAGCACTTCCCGCACTGTTGTCTCAACAAAGACTGAACACGCTGCGCAACACTGACTGTGCACGGGATCTGTGATGGAGGCATTGTGATAGCCCTGTGGATGTGATGGGGCACTGTGATATTAGCCCTGTGGATGTGATGGGGCACTGTGATATTAGCCCTGTGGATGTGATGGGGCACTGTGATATTAGCCCTGTGGATGTGATGGGGCACTGTGATATTAGTCCTGTGGATGTGATGGGGCACTGTGATATTAGCCCTGTGGATGTGATGGGGCACTGTGATATTAGCCCTGTGGATGTGATGGGGCACTGTGATATTAGTCCTGTGAATGTGATGGTGCACTGTGATATTAGTCCTGTGAATGTGATGAGGGCACTGTGATATTAGCCCTGTGGATGTGATGGGGCACTGTGATATTAGCCCTGTGGATGTGATGGGGGCACTGTGATATTAGTCCTGTGGATGTGATGGGGGCACTGTGATATTAGTCCTGTGGATGTGATGGGGCACTGTGATATTAGTCCTGTGGATGTGATGGTGCACTGTGATATTAGCCCTGTGGATGTGATGGGGCACTGTGATATTAGCCCTGTGGATGTGATGAGGGCACTGTGATATTAGCCCTGTGGATGTGATGGGGCACTGTGATATTAGTCCTGTGGATGTGATGGGGCACTGTGATATTAGTCCTGTGGATGTGATGGGGCACTGTGATATTAGTCCTGTGGATGTGATGGGGCACTGTGATATTAGTCCTGTGAATGTGATGGGGGCACTGTGATATTAGCCCTGTGGATGTGATGGGGCACTGTGATATTAGTCCTGTGGATGTGATGGGGGCACTGTGATATTAGTCCTGTGGATGTGATGGGGCACTGTGATATTAGTCCTGTGGATGTGATGGGGCACTGTGATATTAGTCCTGTGGATGTGATGGGGGCACTGTGATATTAGTCCTGTGGATGTGATGGGGCACTGTGATATTAGTCCTGTGGATGTGATGGGGCACTGTGATATTAGTCCTGTGGATGTGATGGGGCACTGTGATATTAGTCCTGTGGATGTGATGGGGGCACTTTGATATTAGTCCTGTGAATGTGATGGTGCACTGTGATATTAGTCCTGTGGATGTGATGGGGGCACTGTGATATTAGTCCTGTGGATGAGATGGTGCACTGTGATATTAGTCCTGTGGATGTGATGGGGCACTGTGATATTAGCCCTGTGGATGTGATGGGGGCACTGTGATATTAGTCCTGTGGATGTGATGGGGGCACTGTGATATTAGTCCTGAGGATGTGATGGGGGCACTGTGATATTAGTCCTGTGGATGTGATGGTGCACTGTGATATTAGTCCTGTGGATGTGATGGGGCACTGTGATATTAGTCCTGTGGATGTGATGGGGCACTGTGATATTAGTCCTGTGGATGTGATGGGGCACTGTGATATTATCCCTGTGGATGTGATGGGGCACTGTGATATTAGTCCTGTGGATGTGATGAGGCACTGTGATATTAGTCCTGTGGATGTGATGGGGCACTGTGATATTAGTCCTGTGGATGTGATGAGGCACTGTGATATTAGTCCTGTGGATGTGATGGGGCACTGTGATATTAGTCCTGTGGATGTGATGGTGCACTGTGATATTAGCCCTGTGAATGTGATGGGGCACTGTGATATTAGTCCTGTGTATGTGATGGGGCACTGTGATATTAGTCCTGTGGATGTGATGGGGCACTGTGATATTAGTCCTGTGGATGTGATGGGGCACTGTGATATTAGTCCTGTGAATGTGATGGTGCACTGTGATATTAGTCCTGTGGATGTGATGGGGGCACTGTGATATTAGTCCTGTGGATGTGATGGGGCACTGTGATATTAGTCCTGTGGATGTGATGGGGCACTGTGATATTAGTCCTGTGGATGTGATGGGGCACTGTGATATTAGTCCTGTGGATGTGATGGGGGCACTGTGATATTAGCCCTGTGGATGTGATGAGGGCACTGTGATATTAGTCCTGTGGATGTGATGGGGCACTGTGATATTAGTCCTGTGGATGTGATGGGGCACTGTGATATTAGTCCTGTGAATGTGATGGTGCACTGTGATATTAGTCCTGTGGATGTGATGGGGGCACTGTGATATTAGTCCTGTGGATGTGATGGGGCACTGTGATATTAGTCCTGTGGATGTGATGGGGCACTGTGATATTAGTCCTGTGGATGTGATGGGGCACTGTGATATTAGTCCTGTGGATGTGATGGGGGCACTGTGATATTAGTCCTGTGGATGTGATGGGGGCACTGTGATATTAGTCCTGTGGATGTGATGGGGGCACTGTGATATTAGTCCTGTGGATGTGATGGGGGCACTGTGATATTAGTCCTGTGGATGTGATGGGGCACTGTGATATTAGTCCTGTGGATGTGATGGGGCACTGTGATATTAGTCCTGTGAATGTGATGGTGCACTGTGATATTAGTCCTGTGGATGTGATGGGGCACTGTGATATTAGTCCTGTGGATGTGATGGTGCACTGTGATATTAGTCCTGTGGATGTGATGGGGCACTGTGATATTAGTCCTGTGGATGTGATGGTGCACTGTGATATTAGTCCTGTGGATGTGATGGGGCACTGTGATATTAGTCCTGTGAATGTGATGGTGCACTGTGATATTAGTCCTGTGGATGTGATGGGGCACTGTGATATTAGTCCTGTGAATGTGATGGTGCACTGTGATATTAGTCCTGTGAATGTGATGGTGCACTGTGATATTAGTCCTGTGGATGTGATGGGGCACTGTGATATTAGTCCTGTGGATGTGATGGGGCACTGTGATATTAGCCCTGTGGATGTGATGGGGCACTGTGATATTAGTCCTGTGGATGTGATGGGGCACTGTGATATTAGTCCTGTGAATGTGATGGGGCACTGTGATATTAGTCCTGTGGATGTGATGGTGCACTGTGATATTAGTCCTGTGGATGTGATGAGGCACTGTGATATTAGTCCTGTGAATGTGATGGGGGCACTGTGATATTAGTCCTGTGGATGTGATGGGGCACTGTGATATCAGTCCTGTGGATGTGATGGGGCACTGTGATATTAGTCCTGTGGATGTGATGGGGCACTGTGATATTAGTCCTGTGGATGTGATGGGGCACTGTGATATTAGTCCTGTGGATGTGATGGGGCACTGTGATATTAGTCCTGTGGATGTGATGGGGCACTGTGATATTAGTCCTGTGGATGTGATGAGGCACTGTGATATTAGTCCTGTGGATGTGATGGGGCACTGTGATATTAGCCCTGTGGATGTGATGGGGCACTGTGATATTAGTCCTGTGAATGTGATGGTGCACTGTGATATTAGTCCTGTGGATGTGATGGTGCACTGTGATATTAGTCCTGTGGATGTGATGGGGGCACTGTGATATTAGTCCTGTGGATGTGATGGGGCACTGTGATATTAGTCCTGTGGATGTGATGGGGCACTGTGATATTAGTCCTGTGGATGTGATGGGGGCACTGTGATATTAGTCCTGTGGATGTGATGGGGCACTGTGATATTAGTCCTGTGGATGTGATGGGGCACTGTGATATTAGTCCTGTGGATGTGATGGGGCACTGTGATATTAGTCCTGTGGATGTGATGGGGCACTGTGATATTAGTCCTGTGGATGTGATGGGGCACTGTGATATTAGCCCTGTGGATGTGATGGGGGCACTGTGATATTAGCCCTGTGGATGTGATGGGGCACTGTGATATTAGTCCTGTGGATGTGATGGGGGCACTGTGATATTAGTCCTGTGGATGTGATGGGGGCACTGTGATATTAGTCCTGTGGATGTGATGGGGCACTGTGATATTAGTCCTGTGGATGTGATGGGGCACTGTGATATTAGTCCTGTGGATGTGATGGGGCACTGTGATATTAGTCCTGTGGATGTGATGAGGCACTGTGATATTAGTCCTGTGGATGTGATGGGGCACTTTAATATTAGTCTTGTGGATGTGATGGGGGCACTGTGATATTAGTCCTGTGGATGTGATGGGGCACTGTGATATTAGTCCTGTGGATGTGATGGGGCACTGTGATATTAGTCCTGTGAATGTGATGGTGCACTGTGATATTAGTCCTGTGGATGTGATGGGGCACTGTGATATTAGTCCTGTGGATGTGATGGGACACTGTGATATTAGTCCTGTGGATGTGATGGGGCACTGTGATATTAGTCCTGTGGATGTGATGGGGCACTGTGATATTAGTCCTGTGGATGTGATGGTGCACTGTGATATTAGTCCTGTGGATGTGATGGGGCACTGTGATATTAGCCCTGTGGATGTGATGGGGCACTGTGATATTAGTCCTGTGGATGTGATGGGGCACTGTGATATTAGTCCTGTGAATGTGATGGTGCACTGTGATATTAGTCCTGTGGATGTGATGGGGCACTGTGATATTAGTCCTGTGGATGTGATGAGGCACTGTGATATTAGTCCTGTGAATGTGATGGGGGCACTGTGATATTAGTCCTGTGGATGTGATGGGGCACTGTGATATCAGTCCTGTGGATGTGATGGGGCACTGTGATATTAGTCCTGTGGATGTGATGGGGCACTGTGATATTAGTCCTGTGGATGTGATGGGGCACTGTGATATTAGTCCTGTGGATGTGATGGTGCACTGTGATATTAGTCCTGTGGATGTGATGGTGCACTGTGATATTAGTCCTGTGGATGTGATGGGGGCACTGTGATATTAGTCCTGTGGATGTGATGGGGCACTGTGATATTAGTCCTGTGGATGTGATGGGGCACTGTGATATTAGTCCTGTGGATGTGATGGGGGCACTGTGATATTAGTCCTGTGGATGTGATGGGGCACTGTGATATTAGTCCTGTGGATGTGATGGGGCACTGTGATATTAGTCCTGTGGATGTGATGGGGCACTGTGATATTAGTCCTGTGGATGTGATGGGGGCACTGTGATATTAGTCCTGTGGATGTGATGGGGGCACTGTGATATTAGTCCTGTGGATGTGATGGGGCACTGTGATATTAGTCCTGTGGATGTGATGGGGCACTGTGATATTAGTCCTGTGGATGTGATGGGGCACTGTGATATTAGTCCTGTGAATGTGATGGTGCACTGTGATATTAGTCCTGTGGATGTGATGGGGCACTTTGATATTAGTCCTGTGGATGTGATGGGGCACTGTGATATTAGACCTGTGGATGTGATGGGGGCACTGTGATATTATCCCTGTGGATGTGATGGGGCACTGTGATATTAGTCCTGTGGATGTGATGGGGCACTGTGATATTAATCCTGTGGATGTGATGGGGCACTGTGATATTAGTCCTGTGGATGTGATGGGGCACTGTGATATTAGCCCTGTGGATGTGATGGGGCACTGTGATATTAGTCCTGTGGATGTGATGGGGCACTGTGATATTAGTCCTGTGAATGTGATGGTGCACTGTGATATTAGTCCTGTGGATGTGATGGGGCACTATGATATTAGTCCTGTAGATGTGATGGGGCACTGTGATATTAGCCCTGTGGATGTGATGGGGCACTGTGATATTAGTCCTGTGGATGTGATGAGGCACTGTGATATTAGTCCTGTGGATGTGATGGGGCACTGTGATATTAGTCCTGTGGATGTGATGGGGCACTGTGATATTAGTCCTGTGGATGTGATGGGGCACTGTGATATTAGCTCTGTGGATGTGATGGTGCACTGTGATATTAGTCCTGTGGATGTGATGGGGCACTTTAATATTAGTCTTGTGGATGTGATGGGGGCACTGTGATATTAGTCCTGTGGATGTGATGGGGCACTGTGATATTAGTCCTGTGAATGTGATGGGGCACTGTGATATTAGTCTTGTGGATGTGATGGGGCACTGTGATATTAGCCCTGTGGATGTGATGAGGCACTGTGATATTAGTCCTGTGGATGTGATGAGGGTACTGTGATATTAGTCCTGTGGATGTGATGGGGCACTGTGATATTAGCCCTGTGGATGTGATGAGGCACTGTGATATTAGTCCTGTGGATGTGATGGGGCACTGTGATATTATCCCTGTGGATGTGATGGGGCACTGTGATATTAGTCTTGTGGATGTGATGAGGCACTGTGATATTAGTCCTGTGGATGTGATGGGGGCACTGTGATATTAGCCCTGTGGATGTGATGTGGTACTGTGATATTAGTCCTGTGGATGTGATGGGGGCACTGTGATATTAGCCCTGTGGATGTGATGTGGTACTGTGATATTAGTCCTGTGGATGTGATGGGGCACTGTGATATTAGCCCTGTGGATGTGATGGGGCACTGTGATATTAGTCCTGTGGATGTGATGGGGCACTTTAATATTAGTCTTGTGGATGTGATGGGGGCACTGTGATATTAGTCCTGTGGATGTGATGGGGCACTGTGATATTAGCCCTGTGGATGTGATGGGGGCACTGTGATATTAGTCCTGTGAATGTGATGGGGCACTGTGATATTAGTCTTGTGGATGTGATGGGGCACTGTGATATTAGTCCTGTGGATGTGATGAGGCACTGTGATATTAGCCCTGTGGATGTGATGGGGGCACTGTGATATTAGTCCTGTGAATGTGATGGGGCACTGTGATATTAGTCTTGTGGATGTGATGAGGCACTGTGATATTAGTCCTGTGGATGTGATGAGGCACTGTGATATTAGCCCTGTGGATGTGATGAGGCACTGTGATATTAGTCCTGTGGATGTGATGGGGCACTGTGATATTAGTCCTGTGGATGTGATGGGGCACTGTGATATTAGCTCTGTGGATGTGATGGGGCACTGTGATATTAGCCCTGTGGATGTGATGGGGCACTGTGATATTAGCCCTGTGGATGTGATGAGGCACTGTGATATTAGCCCTGTGGATGTGATGGGGCACTGTGATATTAATCCTGTGGATGTGATGGGGCACTGTGATATTAGCCCTGTGGATGTGATGGGGGCACTGTGATATTAGCCCTGTGGATGTGATGGGGCACTGTGATATTAGCCCTGTGGATGTGATGGGGCACTGTGATATTAGCCCTGTGGATGTGATGGGGGCACTGTGATATTAGCCCTGTGGATGTGATGGGGCACTGTGATATTAGTCCTGCGGATGTGATGGGGGCACTGTGATATTAGTCCTGTGGATGAGATGGGGCACTGTGATATTTGTCCTGTGGATGTGATGGGGGCACTGTGATATTAGCCCTGTGGATGTGATGGAGGCACTGTGATATTAGTCCTGTGGATGAGATGGGGGCACTGTGATATTTGTCCTGTGGATGTGATGGGGGCACTGTGATATTAGCCCTGTGGATGTGATGGGGGCACTGTGATATTTGTCCTGTGGATGTGATGGGGGCACTGTGATATTAGCCCTGTGGATGTGATGAGGCACTGTGATATTAGTCCTGTGGATGTGATGGGGCACTGTGATATTAGTCCTGTGGATGTGATGGGGCACTGTGATATTAGTCCTGTGGATGTGATGAGGCACTGTGATATTAGTCCTGTGGATGTGATGGGGACACTGTGATATTAGTCCTGTGGATGTGATGGGGCACTGTGATATTAGTCCTGTGGATGTGATGGGGCACTGTGATATTAGTCCTGTGAATGTGATGGGGCACTGTGATATTAGTCCTGTGGATGTGATGGGGCACTGTGATATTAGCCCTGTGGATGTGATGGGGCACTGTGATATTAGTACTGTGGATGTGATGGGGCACTGTGATATTAGTCCTGTGGATGTGATGAGGCACTGTGATATTAGTCCTGTGGATGCGATGGGGGCACTGTGATATTAGTCCTGTGGATGTGATGGGGCACTGTGATATTAGTCCTGTGGATGTGATGGGGCACTGTGATATTAGTCCTGTGAATGTGATGGGGCACTGTGATATTAGTCCTGTGGATGTGATGGGGCACTGTGATATTAGTCCTGTGGATGTGATGGGGCACTGTGATATTAGTCCTGTGAATGTGATGGGGCACTGTGATATTAGTCCTGTGGATGTGATGGGGCACTGTGGTATTAGTCCTGTGGATGTGATGGGGCACTGTGATATTAGTCCTGTGGATGTGATGGGGCACTGTGATATTAGTCCTGTGGATGTGATGGGGCACTGTGATATTAGTCCTGTGGATGTGATGGGGCACTGTGATATTAGCTCTGTGGATGTGATGATGCACTGTATATTAGTCCTGTGGATGTGATGGGGCACTGTGATATTAGCCCTGTGGATGTGATGGGGCACTGTGATATTAGCCCTGTGGATGTGATGGGGCACTGTGATATTAGTCCTGTGGATGTGATGGGGCACTGTGATATTAGTCCTGTGGATGTGATGAGGGCACTGTGATATTAGTCCTGTGGATGTGATGGGGGCACTGTGATATTAGTCCTGTGGATGTGATGGGGCACTGTGATATTAGTCCTGTGGATGTGATGGGGCACTGTGATATTAGCCCTGTGGATGTGATGGGGCACTGTGATATTAGCCCTGTGGATGTGATGGGGCACTGTGATATTAGCCCTGTGAATGTGATGCGGGAACTGTGAAATTAGTCCTATGGATGTGATGGGGGCACTGTGATATTAGTCCTGTGGATGTGATGGGGCACTGTGATATTAGCACTGTGGATGTGATGGGGGCACTGTGATATTAGTCCTGTGGATGTGATGGGGCACTGTGATATTAGTCCTGTGGCTGTGATGGGGCGCTGTGATATTAGCCCTGTTGATGTGATGGGGGCACTGTGATATTAGCCCTGTGGATGTTATGGGGGCACTGTGATATTAGTCCTGTGGATGTGATGGGGCACTGTGATATTAGCCCTGTGGATGTGATGTGGTACTGTGATATTAGTCCTGTGGATGTGATGAGGCACTGTGATATTAGTCCTGTGGATGTGATGAGGCACTGTGATATTAGTCCTGTGGATGTGATGGGGGCACTGTGATATTAGTCCTGTGGATGTGATGGGGCACTGTGATATTAGCCCTGTGGATGTGATGGGGCACTGTGATATTAGCCCTGTGGATGTGATGGGGCACTGTGATATTAGTCCTGTGGATGTGATGAGGGTACTGTGATATTAGTCCTGTGGATGTGATGGGGCACTGTGATATTAGCCCTGTGGATGTGATGGGGCACTGTGATATTAATCCTGTGGATGTGATGGGGCACTGTGATATTAGCCCTGTGGATGTGATGGGGGCACTGTGATATTAGCCCTGTGGATGTGATGGGGCACTGTGATATTAGCCCTGTGGATGTGATGGGGCACTGTGATATTAGCCCTGTGGATGTGATGGGGGCACTGTGATATTAGTCCTGTGGATGTGATGGGGGCACTGTGATATTAGCCCTGTGGATGTGATGGGGCACTGTGATATTAGTCCTGCGGATGTGATGGGGGCACTGTGATATTAGTCCTGTGGATGAGATGGGGGCACTGTGATATTTGTCCTGTGGATGTGATGGGGGCACTGTGATATTAGCCCTGTGGATGTGATGGAGGCACTGTATATTAGTCCTGTGGATGAGATGGGGGCACTGTGATATTTGTCCTGTGGATGTGATGGGGGCACTGTGATATTAGCCCTGTGGATGTGATGGGGGCACTGTGATATTTGTCCTGTGGATGTGATGGGGGCACTGTGATATTAGCCCTGTGGATGTGATGAGGCACTGTGATATTAGTCCTGTGGATGTGATGGGGCACTGTGATATTAGTCCTGTGGATGTGATGGGGCACTGTGATATTAGTCCTGTGGATGTGATGAGGCACTGTGATATTAGTCCTGTGGATGCGATGGGGGCACTGTGATATTAGTCCTGTGGATGTGATGGGGCACTGTGATATTAGTCCTGTGGATGTGATGGGGCACTGTGATATTAGTCCTGTGAATGTGATGGGGCACTGTGATATTAGTCCTGTGGATGTGATGGGGCACTGTGATATTAGCCCTGTGGATGTGATGGGGCACTGTGATATTAGTACTGTGGATGTGATGGGGCACTGTGATATTAGTCCTGTGGATGTGATGAGGCACTGTGATATTAGTCCTGTGGATGCGATGGGGGCACTGTGATATTAGTCCTGTGGATGTGATGGGGCACTGTGATATTAGTCCTGTGGATGTGATGGGGCACTGTGATATTAGTCCTGTGAATGTGATGGGGCACTGTGATATTAGTCCTGTGGATGTGATGGGGCACTGTGATATTAGTCCTGTGGATGTGATGGGGCACTGTGATATTAGTCCTGTGAATGTGATGGGGCACTGTGATATTAGTCCTGTGAATGTGATGGGGCACTGTGATATTAGTCCTGTGGATGTGATGGGGCACTGTGATATTAGTCCTGTGGATGTGATGGGGGCACTGTGATATTAGTACTGTGGATGTGATGGGGCACTGTGATATTAGTCCTGTGGATGTGATGGGGCACTGTGATATTAGTCCTGTGGATGTGATGGGGCACTGTGATATTAGTCCTGTGGATGTGATGGTGCACTGTGATATTAGTCCTGTGGATGTGATGGGGCACTGTGATATTAGTCCTGTGGATGTGATGGGGCACTGTGATATTAGCTCTGTGGATGTGATGATGCACTGTATATTAGTCCTGTGGATGTGATGGGGCACTGTGATATTAGCCCTGTGGATGTGATGGGGCACTGTGATATTAGCCCTGTGGATGTGATGGGGCACTGTGATATTAGCCCTGTGAATGTGATGCGGGAACTGTGAAATTAGTCCTATGGATGTGATGGGGGCACTGTGATATTAGTCCTGTGGATGTGATGGGGCACTGTGATATTAGCACTGTGGATGTGATGGGGGCACTGTGATATTAGTCCTGTGGATGTGATGGGGCACTGTGATATTAGTCCTGTGGCTGTGATGGGGCGCTGTGATATTAGCCCTGTTGATGTGATGGGGGCACTGTGATATTAGCCCTGTGGATGTTATGGGGCACTGTGATATTAGCCCTGTGGATGTGATGTGGTACTGTGATATTAGTCCTGTGGATGTGATGAGGCACTGTGATATTAGTCCTGTGGATGTGATGAGGCACTGTGATATTAGTCCTGTGGATGTGATGGGGCACTGTGATATTAGTCCTGTGGATGTGATGGGGCACTGTGATATTAGCCCTGTGGATGTGATGAGGCACTGTGATATTATCCCTGTGGATGTGATGGGGGCACTGTGATATTAGTCCTGTGTATGTGATGGGGCACTGTGATATTAGTCCTGTGGATGTGATGGGGCACTGTGATATTAGTCCTGTGGATGTGATGGTGCACTGTGATATGAGCCCTGTGGATGTGATGAGGCACTGTGATATTAGTCCTGTGGATGTGATGAAGCACTGTGACATTAGTCCTGTGGATGTGATGAGGCACTGTGATATTAGCCCTGTGGATGTGATGTGGTACTGTGATATTAGTCCTGTGGATGTGATGGGGCACTGTGATATTAGCCCTGTGGATGTGATGAGGCACTGTGATATTAGTCCTGTGGATGTGATGAGGCACTGTGATATTAGTCCTGTGGATGTGATGGGGGCACTGTGATATTAGTCCTGTGGATGTGATGGGGCACTGTGATATTAGTCCTGTGGATGTGATGGTGCACTGTGATATGAGCCCTGTGGATGTGATGAGGCACTGTGATATTAGTCCTGTGGATGTGATGAAGCACTGTGACATTAGTCCTGTGGATGTGATGAGGCACTGTGATATTAGTCCTGTGGATGTGATGAGGCACTGTGATATTAGTCCTGTGGATGTGATGGTGCACTGTGATATGAGCCCTGTGGATGTGATGAGGCACTGTGATATTAGTCCTGTGGATGTGATGAGGCACTGTGACATTAGTCCTGTGGATGTGATGAGGCACTGTGACATTAGTCCTGTGGATGTGATGAGGCACTGTGATATTAGTCCTGTGGATGTGATGAGGCATACTAATTTAAGCACTGCCTGATTGCATTGACTTACACACAGGATGTGGCCTGGCATTTTCATTTTTAAAATCAAGAGATGCATGAGTGACATGATTAAACCTCTTGCTCCCACACCCTGCTAATATGGACAGCAAACAATTTTGAGACCCTACTTGCAGTCTTCACATTTCCAAAAATTAAGGTCAGAAACCAAGAAAAGTGGCAACAATTGGCACAGACTACAAATAGTGGAACACCGCATCATTGATCTGTGGAACCGGCCCTGTAACAAGGCCTGAGTCAACATTTTCTCCTTCACCAGAGACAGCATGATCACAGACAGGCGTAGGCCTCTTGCTCCCAGAACTCTGGAAATACAGACAAAAGACAATTTGGAGACCGATCTTGGAGTCTTGAGATTAAAACCTTTCAGGCAGCAGGACAGTGGCATCAATCCCCCCCCCCCCATTTCCCGATAGTGTCTTTGCAGAATAGGAAACTATGGGACTGGATAGTGGTCCACAACTCTGCAGCTGTGTGACTGCGTTCTCCAATGGATATTAATTTAAGCATCGCCTGATTCCAATTACTTATACATAGGATGTGGCCTCACATTTTCATTTTATAAAATCAAGAGATGCATGAGTGCCAGGCTTAGGCTTCTTGCTCCCAGAACCCTGGCACTACAGACAAGATGCAGCTTGAAGGCACATATTGGAGTCTTGAGATTAAAAACCTTTCAGGCAGACAGCGGGACAGTGGCATCAATCCCCCCACCGCCCACAACATTTGCCAATAGTGTGTTTACACAGCAAGGAGGTATGGTCCATGCAACACACAGGATGTGGCCTCGGTGTCCCACATGGGTCCCAAACACCAGGCATGGTCCCTTCTGTAACAGCTGACAGGCTCTTACTGACCCCGACTATAGCAGGTAAACAAGTGGAGGTTCTGTGGTCGGAGACCTGTGTGAGAATAGTTTTGACTGTGACACAGGAGGAGTAATAAGCAGCAGACATGGCTGATTTGTTGGCCGGTGGTTGGGTAGGTCCTGTAGTCCGTATTTTAGCACAGTAAGATTCCCACGGTAATGCATGTTGGTTGCACATGTTCCGCTTCATGCATGTAGTCGTCAAATTATTTTAATTTTTGCCTCTACTTAGTCATTGTTTACAACGCCAATAGATAATGAAAGTTGGGTCATCTTTTGAGGTCTCAAAAACGCCCAGGCTAGGCACCCCTTCCTGCAAACTGCCAGAGTTGTGGATGAGTATGCAGAGCTTCTCGTGGTTGCATCAATACGTGTTTGTGCAGGAATCGCCAATGTAACCTCATTGTCTTCCTCCTCCGTATCTGCTGAGCTACACAGCTGCGTGCCTCTGGATTCACACCAAGTGGGATCTACAACTTCATCATCATGCTCTATGTTGTCCCCACTCCACCTCTTATGACATCACATAACAGGTATCTGAGTCTCATCATCATCACCTCTACCCCTGGGGGTTAACATCAGTTGATGAGTGCCGGGATCCTGCTGGGACCCTACTTCGTCAAGGCCAGGATCCAGCTCAAAAAAGATTTTGGGCATCGGTGCAGATGCTTTCCTCCTCTTCAGTGTGAGAATCTTTGGAGCGGACCTGTGATGACCATGGGATAGAATGTGTGAGCAGGAGAGGCCGCTTGATGCAGCACTTGCCATCCACTCCAGCACTTGCTGTTTATCAGCCTCATTTTGAAGTTGAAGCGATTTGCGGCTGCCAAAGAAATCTAGTGGAGTAGGCTGTCTAGTAATGGAAGTTGTTCTCATTTCTCTTGGGATCCGATATTTGCTCACTAGAGCTGTGACTAACAGAACTTCCTACACGTACACCTCCAACACCCCGCCTATTCACTCTTCCACCACAACCTCGTCATGATTTATCACTCATGGATGATGTACCCTTCCCCTTTCAAACAGATGTTTCGCAACCCTACGCCCACATCTGTCAGACACCTGACACAAAAGATAAATTATTTATTTCCTGCCTGAGTTGGTAATATTGTGATTGCACTAAAAAGTAACAATAACTAGAATTGTGGTTCAATGCATAATTTTGAGCAAACACTGAAAACTGGCATGACCTTTTTACTTAATTTACGAACCAATTTACAGCAGGCAGTACTAACTAACAATACCTACAAATGTGATTGCGTAATTTTGAGCAGACAATGAAAACTGCCAAGACCTTTTTACCTAATTCACTAGCAGATTTACAGCAGGCAGTACTAACTAACAATGCCTACAAATGTGATTGCGTAATTTTGAGCAGACAATGAAAACTGCCAAGACCTTTTTACCTAATTCACTAGCAGATTTACAGCAGATAGTACTAACTAACAATATCTACAAATGTGATTGCGTAATTTTGAGCAGGCGATGAAAACTGCGGAGACCTTACCTAGTACACACTGCATGTCCACATTTTATAAGCAGACGGACATGTGACTTAGCCAGCCAATGACACACGCCCTTGTGTCTGAGCCTTGTGGATGTTTGCTGCTCATCTCACTGTTGCTCGGGGATCCACAATCCTGGGATTACTCGTTGCCACATGGCTCCGGTTGTCTCTGATCGGGGGATTAATTTTTTGAGGCCTTGGGTCTCATCTAGGATGATACTGACTGCGTCTCATTGGCTGGGTCCAGGCTGCATCAACTCCAGCAGGGGGAACTGTCAGCGGAGAGATATTGTTCAGAATTTCATAGATGAGCAACTGACACTAAATGGAATGACCCGGCTCTCAGAAGTCAATTCGGTCAGGACCTTTCAGAGAAATTGAAAGATGCCTTGATGATTTACGAAACTCCTGAGTCCTTGGAGGCTGCCATACCCTTGGCTATACATGTCGAGAAACGCCTCCGAGATAGATTGGTTAGACCATTCTTTCTGGAGACCCTTTCTTGGGGCAGTACCCCATTGCCGGGGGACAATCTGGGGGTGAACCATCACTCATTGGTTTAGAGGAGCTCATGCAGCTAGGAGGAGCCACTACTTCACATATACCCACTAAAATTCACAAAAAGAAGGGGGTTTGTTTTTTTGCGGTAGAGAGGGTCATCATGTTGGAGTCTTTCCCTCAGTTTCAAAGCAGAAAGGAACATCTGGAACTTGGCTTACCCTTGGTGGTGTGCGGATGGACAATCCGGGTGTGTGTTTGTCCTCTACATGTAATTCTCGCTTTGTCCTGACAGCAGAGGTGGTGCTAGGGAGCAAAACTAAGAAAATGTCTGTGTTTGTGGACAGTGGAGCAGGAGTCAGCATGGTGAATGTTCTGTTTGTAAGAACTCATGAGCTTACCAGCAGTCTGTTAACTAACCCCATCTCCATCTATGCCACTTACTCAGCACCGCTTGCTCAAGGATGCCTGACACAGATAGTACATGGTAGTATAAACCTGAGGGTAGGACCCCTGCATTATGGAGTAATTTCTTGCTATGTCCTGGAGAGCCTTCCCACTCCCACTGTACTTGGTCTACCCTGGTTGGTGAAACATAATCCTGTAGTGGATTGGCAATCCAGGGAAATTGTGGAGTGGGGAAACTACTTTGAACACTTCTCTCTGTACGGTCTCTACTGAGTCCTTACATACTATTTTGTCTGGGTTTGAGGATATATTTTTGGAGAGGGGATGTCTGGTTTTGCCTCCCCATCGTGTATATGCCTGTCCCATTAGTCTGCTTCCTCGAGCAAAACTTCTCAAGTCCAAGCTCAGAGAGACAGGCCATGAAAGATTATATTGCTGAGAGTCTAGAGAAGGGATATATCAGATTCTCATCTTCACCCGTGACGACAGGGTTCCTCTTCATTGAGAAGAAAGACAGGGGTCCCTGCTCTTGTTTGGATTTTCGGGAATTGAATCAAATTACCATCTGAGACCCTTATCCTCTCCCTCTGACTCCAGATTTATTCAACCAGATTGTGGGAGCTAAGTGGTTCTCCAAGTTGGACTTAATGGAGGCCTACAATCTGGTTAGAGTCAGAGAAGGGATGAATGGAAAACGGCTTTCAATACACCTGAGGGTCACTTCGAAAGTCTGGTCATGCTATTTGGTCTCACTAATGCCCCCGCCATTTTAATCATTTGGTGGGCAGGTTTGTGGTGGTTTATTTGGACGATATCTTCATCTACTCACCCGATATGGAAACACATCAGATACATGTAAAACAGATTTTAAGAGCTAATAAACTGTATGCCAAACTGGAGAACTGTGTTTTCACTGCCCAAGAGGTACAATTTTTTGGGTACCTATTGTCGTCTTCAAGTTTTCAGATGGATCCTGAGAAGATCCGTGCTGCACTTGACTGGGATCATCCAGAAAACCTGAAAGTGTTACAGCGCTTTCTAGGAGTTACCAATTGTTACCGGAAATGTATTCATAACTATTTGGTAATTGTAAAACCTCTCACTGACACGACAAAAGAAGGGACATATTTCTCAAAATGGTCGGACTCCGCCCAGCAGGCTTTTTCCTCTTTAAAAATATGTTTTTCCATAGTACCTATACTCAGTCAGCCTGATGTTTCGCAGCCTCTTATCGTGGAGGTTGTTGCATCTGAGGTGGGGGTTGGGGCTGTGTTGTCACAAGGTCTGTCTCCTGCTAAATGGCATCCATGCGCTTTCTTTTCCAAGAAATTGTCCTCAGCCAAGAGAAACTATGATATTTGCAACAGAGAGCTCTTGGCAATTGAGTTTCGAGGAATGGTGCCATTGGCATGAGGGGCAGTTTATCCCATTACAGTTATCACAGGCCATAAAAACCTGTCATATCTCGAGTCTGCCAAATGTCTCAATCCCAGGCAAGCTAGATAGTCCTTGTTTTTCACCAGGTTTAATTTTACTTTCACTTACCGTCCAGGGATTAAAAACATCAAAAGAGATGCATTATCCCAGAGCTACCCTGGTGGTAGGGATCATGTGAATCCGGTACCCATTTTTCAGAAGGGGGTGGTCGTCTCAGCCTTGTGCCCAGACCTGGAGGAGGAGGTGTTGGAGGCTCAAGGGGACGTCCCAGCCTCTTGCACTTCAGGAAAGTTGTTTCTGCCAGTTGGGGAACATCACAATTCTGTACTTGCGGGTCATCCAGGTAGTAAAGCAACCTAGGACATCTTGTCTCGTCATTTTTGGTGACCAGGGTTGCATCAAGATGTGGTTAACTATGTGCCCGCTTGCAATATTTGCACACGTTCCAACGTAACGCATAACCGTCCATCTGGATCTCTCCTGCCGTTGGCTATCCCAAATAGACCATGGATTTCATTACTGAGCTAGCTTCATATTCGGGAAACACTGTGGTTTTGGAAGTTGTGGATAGGTTCAGTAAGATGACGCAGTTCATCGCGTTGCCGGCATTTCCGAATGCCAAGACTCTGGCTCAGGTGTTCATCAATGAGATCGTGAAGCCTCACGGGCCTCCTTCCGATGTGGTCTCAGATCGGGGAACCCAGTTTGTCTCCAAATTTTGGAAAGCACTTTGTGCTCGACTGGGGGTGCCTTCTGCCTTCCATCCACAGTCGTATGGGCAGACCGAGCGTGACAGGTGTTTTGTATGCGAGAACCAGGAGGATTGGGCATCATATTTACTACTGGACGAATTTGCTTTAAATAATCGTCACCAGGAGTCTACTGGCAAGTCACCAGTCTTTGGTGTATACTTTGGTACCTTTAGTGGTAGTGATGCTTCAGGAGACCCTGAGGAAGAGCATTTTGCCTCATCGCTCTCTTCAGTATGGCAAACGGTTCAGAGTAATTTGGAGCTCATGGGAGACACATACAAACATATGGCTGACAAAAAACGCTTGCCTAGTCCGGACCTGAGTGTGAATGACTATGTGTGGTTGTCTACCAGGAACATAAAATTGAAGATTCCTTCCTGGAAGCTGGGGCCTATGTTTATTGGTCCCTATAAAATAACCACCGTCATTAACCCAGTAGCATTTCGTCTAGTTATTTCAGGCTCTTAGGATCCACAATGTGTTCCACCGGGCACTGATCAGAAAGTATGTGGTACCTTTAGAGCCATCCCCAATCATGGTCGATGGTATTATGGAGCTTCAAATAGCTAAAAGTGTTGACTCTCATTTTCTGCGTCGCTCCCTTCAATACTTGGTGGGGTTACGGACCGGAGGAGAGGATGTGGACCCCAGCATCGGATGTGAACACCACAGCCCCCGTGACCTCGGATCGCTTCCACACAGGGATTTGCTGTTTATTTATCCCTTGTGGACTTTAATGGTGTAATCCCAGAGATAAGCGCAGCCGTGTTACACGTAAGTCAGGTCAATTAGAGGAATTATCCGGGATTACCCAGATGAATACATGATCTCCGACACTACAGACGGTGTATAGTGTGAGTGCCCGGCGCACGGCCGCACTGCCCCCCGTCTCTTCACCTTCTCAGAGGCCGGTGTTTGATTCTCCCAGGGAGACTACGGTGTCGTACAATACACAACATTAATATGGGGATTACTGGACCCCCCGGGGACAATCAGAGGACGATAATATATCACTGCTGATACAGGGCACAAATAACTCCCCGTATCCAACAACAAAGCTGAATTCTGCCGCATCGAGTCACCATTATAGTATAGTGGAAAATATTCCTTGTATTAAAAGGTCGGGTTTATACAATGACATTCAATGGTCTAAACTCACAAGAAAATCAAGAGGTTTTGTCTGAAATTTTTCAATTTTTCACAATTAGCCTATATTATACTAATTATCATTGAAAAACGATGTCTAAAATGTAAGGTCACATTGATTATACTCCAGAGCTGCACTCACTATTCTGCTGGTGCAGTCACTGTGTACATACATTACATTACTGATCCTGAGTTACCTCCTGTATTATCCTCCAGAGCTGCACTCACTATTCTGCTGGTGCAGTCACTGTGTACATACATTACATTACTGATCCTCAGTTACCTCCTATATTATGCTCCAGAGCTGCACTCACTATTCTGCTGGTGCAGTCACTGTGTACATACATTACTGATCCTGCACTGATCCTGAGTTACATTGTGTATTATACTCCAGAGCTGCACTCACTATTCTGCTGGTGCAGTCACTGTGTACATACATTACATTACTGATCCTGTACTGATCCTGAGTTACCTCCTGTATTATACTCCAGAGCTGAACTCACTATTCTACTGGTAGAGTCACTGTGTACATATATTACATTACTGATCCTGTACTGATCCTGAGTTGCATGTGTCGCGGGCGGAGGAGGGGACGCTGCGCTCACCCACTGCTCGGGTCCGGCTGCTGCTGCTCGGTGGTGGCTCGAGCGGTGGGCCGGATCCCGGGGACTCGAGCGGCGTTCCTCGTCCGTGAGTGAAAGGGGGTGGTTTGGGTTTAGGGATATTGTCCGTGACGCCACCCACGGTTGTGGTGAGTTTGTGACACCACCGCTGCTCTGGACGGGGATCCCGGGAGCGGTGACAGGGAGCAGCTTGGATGTTGGTTCTCCCCTCCGTGGGTAGGGGATTGGTTGTCCCGGGGCCCGGTGAGGGGTAGGGATGGATGGCAGGCAGGTTACGGGGCCTGGTGAGGTGCAGGGTCGCGGGAGCAGTGCTTTGCCGCACGGCACGGTGGTACTCACTCAGCCAATGATGAATGCAAAGTCTCCGGTAAAACAAACGGCTGGATGGACGGGTCCCACAGACGGCTGCGGTAGCTCTCCTGGTAGGTTGATGGTGACTGCCTTTCCCTGCACCTGTGTTGTGTTTACGGTTCCAATGGCTTCCCACCGGTAACCCGCTCCCCAGCTTGGATGGATGCTGAGGAAGCCCCTTTTGCCCGCAGGCTCTGGCCCTGGGAACTGTAGCCTTGGTGGTGACTGTGTTTCCCTTTACAGTGTGAGCTGTTGCCTTCAATCGGGTCTTGACCGCTGGGAAACCCCGGAGGTTCCCTTCGCTAACGGATTTGACCAGTTTTACGGCGACTTCTAGCCTGGTCGGGGTCTGTAAGCCCTGCTGAATGGTGCTGGCTTCTCTTTGCTCCCCGATCCGGTACCGCCGGTGGGGCACCGCCCGTCCCCGGTCCTTACTGTTCACTCCAATCAGCCTCTCCTGCAGACGGTCACCACCGTCTGCCAACCTTGCTGTTCCGTCCGGGCCACACACCCGGACGCCTTCAGTCTCCTCTGCTACCATTTCACTTCACTCCTCCTCAACTCCTCTCCAAAACTGAACTGCCTTCCTTTTCCCGCCTCCAGGACTGTGAACTCCTCGGTGGGCGGGGCCAACCACCTGGCCCACCCCCTGGTGTGGACATCAGCCTCTGGAGGGAGGCAACAAGGATTTGTGTTTGACTTCGGTGTGCCTAGCCGGGGTGTGGGGTGTGTTGTTGTAGTACCTGTGACGTCCCGGCTTGTCCAGGGCGCCACATTCCCCCTTAGTAAAATGCAGACCGTCAGCGGGCTGCCCGTCCATCGCCGGTTTTATTTTTGTTTCTGTAGAAAAGGGTAAAACATGTAAAACATATAAAACATTGGAACATAAGCATTTTCATCAATCTTCCCATAACGGGAGGTACGGTACTTAAACGTTGCAAACGGTAACGGCTTCCGCTCTTCTCCCACCCAAACAACCTGGCCCTGATGCTGCCCCTAAGAAGTGGGCAGCACCCCTTGCCCCAGTCCATCACCAGGCTGCCTGAGCAGGTTCTGTCTCTTTCAGGGGACCCACGTCCATGGGGAACCCCTGAACCCCTGGAGGATCGCCACCGGTTACGGTAGTGGCGGACCTGGGCCATCCCTTTTCTCCAGGCCCATCCTCCCAAATCAGCCTCTCCGGAGGCGGTAACGGAATCAAGCCAACAACATTTTTATTTACATTCCACTAAGTTTGTGGTTGCCCTGCAAGTTCTCGGGCTTGTCCGTAAGCAGTTCCTTACGCAAGGATCAAAGACAGTCCCTACGGGGACAACAGTTGCCGGCAACAGCCGGTTCTATCAAAACCTCAATCAGGTTACTTCTTCGGTTGATTCACTTATCATTTGAAAACTTTCAAACTGTACTGGTGGTCCCAACGGGGACAACTTCTAACAATGGTGGACCGCTGACTTACTCCAGATCCACGGTGTCGGCCAGGGGAGGGGGCTGGGCAGATACTCGGGCCTCTTGACTGCCCCTCAGCTTCGCATCCAGCGCAAACCAACCCCTCTCCCCGCAGTGCCTGGTGTATTGGACCAAGTCCCCCGGCATCAGGTTGCGGCCTGGATGGTCCTCGGGTAGGTGGGCATTGACGTCCCGACGGGCCACAAAGATTTCGGCCTCCAGGCCCGGTTCGTATATGAACCTGTACCCCCGACGGACGTCAAACCTCCTCACTTGTCCTTCAAAGAAGGGCCCCGTACCCGGAAGGTGGCCTGACGGAGACTTTCCTTTTCTTTTATCGTACGGGCTACCAGCTCCGCCTTCCTTCGCTCCCTCTCTGCAATCTCCTGGCCCAGCGGGGTCTGTCCTCTGTCCCAGTAAGGGGCTACTGCGGGCCCCGGTGCACGGGTCGGGCCCCGCGAGACCTCCTTCACGCTGCCCAGGACTGGCATTCTGGGGGGAAGGTCCCGCAGTGTCATGGCCTGGGGTGCTGCCCTGCAGCGGCAACCCGGCGCGGTCTCAGCCGAGGCGTGGGGAATGGGCACAGGGATCATCTCCTGCTGGACCTCCTGCACAGAGCGATCTGTCGGCACCGGTTCGGGGGAAGTCTCCACAGGTGCCTCCGGTTCGGACTTCGGCAGCTTCCACGGGAGCGGCTCCGAGCGGTCACGGGCCCCGGCTGCAGGTCGGTCCGCCTGGGCGGATGGGCGGGGTACCGCTACCGGTGGTGGTGGTAGCGGGCCTAGTGGCAGGGCAGCAGCAGCCAACACGGGTAGCGGGGGAGGTAGCAGGGCGAGCGAGTGTAGACCGGGCCCCTCGGCTGCGATAACCGACCCACTAGGGGTACAGGGGCGTGGGTCACTTACCCTCTCTTCCAAAACTCTCTCCACCTCGCGTCTCCGTATGGCCACCACCACTTCCGCCATGTCGGCCTCCCACTCCTCCAAGAGGAGTTGCATCCTGCTCTGCAGCCGCTGTTGGAGCTGGGCGGTCCGGACCTCCACCCACGCCGCGGTTCCAGGAGCGGGGGCTACGGTGCTGCGGGATGGCTGGTACATTGCTGCGGCGGCCTCTTCCAGGAACCACAAGATGGCCGCAGGGTCCTGGCGTCCCTGCTTTTATAGCCGCGGGCTACATGCCGCCAGACGCCATCCGTCCCCCTTAGTCTTTTTCCGGCTCCTCCTCTACAGGGGCGGGGTTTCAGCTTTCGCGCCTCCACTACTCGGGAAGACGCTCGAGCGGGGCCTTTTCGCGCCCAAAATGGCGGCTTCTCCAAATTTTCGGCCGGACACCTCCGGCGGTCACAAGGCGCACCTCTACCAGACAGCAAAGCGGTAAGATCCTGTTCGTGACGCCAAGTTGTCGCGGGCGGAGGAGGGGACGCTGCGCTCACCCACTGCTCGGGTCCGGCTGCTGCTGCTGCTCGCTCGGTCGGTGGCTCGAGTGGTGGGCCGGATGCCGGGGACTCGAGCGGCGCTCCTCGCCCGTGAGTGAAAGGGGGTGGTTTGGGTTTAGGGATATTGTCCGTGACACCACCGCTGCTCTGGACGGGGATCCCGGGAGTGGTGACAGGGAGCAGCTTGGATGTTGGTTCTCCCCTCCGTGGGTAGGGGGTTGGTTGTCCCAGGGCCCGGCGAGAGGTAGGGATGGATGGCAGGCGGGTTACGGGGCCTGGTGAGGTGCAGGGTCGCGGGGGCAGCGCTGTGCCGCACGGCACGGTGGTACTCACTCAGCCAATGATGAATGCAAAGTCTCCGGTAAAACAAACGGCTGGATGGACGGGTCCCACAGACGGCTGCGGTAGCTCTCCCGGTAGGTTGATGGTGACTGCCTTTCCCTGCACCTGTGTTGTGTTTACGGTTCCAATGGCTTCCCACCGGTAACCCGCTCCCCAGCTTGGATGGATGCTGAGGGAGCCCCTTTTGCCCGCAGGCTCTGGCCCTGGGAACTGTAGCCTTGGCGGTGGCTGTGTTTCCCTTTACGGTGTGAGCTGTTGCCTTCAATCGGGTCTTGACTGCTGGGAAACCCCGGAGGTTCCCTTCGCTAACGGATTTGACCAGTTTTACGGCGACTCCTAGCCTGGTCGGGGTCCGTAAGCCCTGCCGAATGGTGCTGGCTTCTCTTTGCTCCCCGATCCGGTACCGTCGGGCCACCGCCTGTCCCCGGTCCTTACGGTTCACTCCAATCAGCCTCTCCTGCAGACGGTCACCACTGTCTGCCAACCTTGCTGTTCCATCCGGGCCACACACCCGGACGCCTTCAGTCTCCTCTGCTACCACTTCACTTCGCTCCTCCTCAACTCCTCTCCAAAACTGAACTGCCTTCCTTTTCCCGCCTCCAGGACTGTGAACTCCTCAGTGGGTGGGGCCAACCGCCTGGCCCACCCCCTGGTGTGGACATCAGCCCCTGGAGGGAGGCAACAAGGATTTGTGTTTGACTTCGGTGTGCCTAGCGGGGTGTGGGGTGTGTTGTTGTAGTACCTGTGATGTCCTGGCTTGTCCAGGGCGCCACACATGCTGTATTATACTCCAGAGCTCCACTCACTATTCTGCTGGTGCAGTCACTGTGTACATACATTACATTACTGATCCTGAGCTCTCTCCTGTATTATACTCCAGAGCTGCACTCACTATTCTGCTGGTGCAGTCACTGTGTACATACATTACATTACTGATCCTGAGTTACCTCCTGTATTATACTCCAGAGCTGCACTCACTATTCTGTTGGTGCAGTCATTGTGTCCATATATTACATTACTGATCCTGTACAGAGCCTAGGTTACATCTTGTATGATACTCCAGAGCTGCACTCACTATTCTGCAGTATAGACGGAGATTGCCTCCTTCACGGTGTGCACAGGACTCAGCTATGGGGAAGGTTACAGCTATCTCTGGTGAGTCATCAGTACAGAATTTCGGAGGATTCTTCATTTCTTGGGTGATTGATTTTTCTAGCTCAGCAGATTCCCTCTCCACATTACATCACTAATGTCCGGAGCGGCTCCTCGCTGGGGGCTGAAGGGCGAACATCAGGATAACAGGAGGAAATCACATTCAGCCACAGAATCCCACAGAGAGGACTCGTTTGTATCGATCACATAACGAGCTGCACTGAAAACACCGAACATCCAGGGGAAGCGACAGGTGACAAAGGCCAATGTCAAGGAAAATATTCACACCCCCTTCAATAACTCCTCATCAAACAGAAATATATCATTATATACAGGAGATGTCCAGGTTATACCGGCTGTACATATATAATTATATACAAGAGATGCCAGGTTATACCAGCTGTACATATATAATTATATACAGGAGATGCCCAGGTTATACCGGCTGTACATATATAATTATATACAGGAGATGCCCAGGTTATACCAGCTGTACATATATAATTATATACAGGAGATGCCCAGGTTATACCAGCTGTACATATATAATTATATACAAGAGATGCCAGGTTATACCAGCTGTACATATATAATTATATACAGGAGAGGCCCGGGTTATACCAGCTGTACATATATAATTATATACAGGAGATGTCCAGGTTATACCAGCTGTACATATATAATTATATACAGGAGATGCCCAGGTTATACCAGCTGTACATATATAATTATATACAGGAGATGCCCAGGTTATACCAGCTGTACATATATAATTATATACAGGAGATGTCCAGGTTATACCAGCTGTACATATATAATTATATACAGGAGATGCCCAGGTTATACCAGCTGTACATATATAATTATATACAGGAGATACCCAGGTTATACCAGCTGTACATATATAATTATATACAGGAGATGCCCAGGTTATACCAGCTGTACATATATAATTATATACAGGAGATGCCCGGGTTATACCGGCTGTACATATATAATTATATACAAGAGATGCCAGGTTATACCAGCTGTACATATATAATTATATACAGGAGATGCCCAGGTTATACCGGCTGTACATATATAATTATATACAGGAGATGCCCAGGTTATACCAGCTGTACATATATAATTATATACAGGAGATACCCAGGTTATACCAGCTGTACATATATAATTATATACAGGAGATGTCCAGGTTATACCAGCTGTACATATATAATTATATACAGAAGATGCCCGGCTTATACCGGCTGTACATATATAATTATATACAAGAGATGCCAGGTTATACCAGCTGTACATATATAATTATATACAGGAGATGCCCAGGTTATACCGGCTGTACATATATAATTATATACAGGAGATGCCCAGGTTATACCAGCTGTACATATATAATTATATACAGGAGATGCCCAGGTTATACCAGCTGTACATATATAATTATATACAAGAGATGCCAGGTTATACCAGCTGTACATATATAATTATATACAGGAGAGGCCCGGGTTATACCAGCTGTACATATATAATTATATACAGGAGATGTCCAGGTTATACCAGCTGTACATATATAATTATATACAGGAGATGCCCAGGTTATACCAGCTGTACATATATAATTATATACAGGAGATGCCCAGGTTATACCAGCTGTACATATATAATTATATACAGGAGATGTCCAGGTTATACCAGCTGTACATATATAATTATATACAGGAGATGCCCAGGTTATACCAGCTGTACATATATAATTATATACAGGAGATACCCAGGTTATACCAGCTGTACATATATAATTATATACAGGAGATGCCCAGGTTATACCAGCTGTACATATATAATTATATACAGGAGATGCCCGGGTTATACCGGCTGTACATATATAATTATATACAGGAGATGCCCAGGTTATACCGGCTGTACATATATAATTATATACAGGAGATGCCCAGGTTATACCAGCTGTACATATAGAATTCTATACAGGAGATGCTGTCACGGCCAGGTGTACGGGCAGGCCCAGGAGGTGGATCCACTGGACCGAACTCCTAGATGGTAGGAAAGAGTCCGGCAGCTGGAACACTAGAAACAGCAGAACAGTCCTTGCACACGGGAATAGCGGAGAAGTCCCTGGGACCACGGAGTTATGGGTGGTGGTCCGGGTGACGCAGCTCAGGTTCGGAAGCCGAGATGATGTCAGGCGGGGTCCGGAACCTTGAGAGCAAGATGACGGGTCACCGCAGGGATCCGAGATGGTGCGGACTGTCAGGATGGCAGAAGGACAGCGTTCGGGGTTCAGGATGCGGCAGACTGGATGGCGAGGCAAGCACGGCTCTACAAAGAGAGATAGGTGAGTACATGCACTGAAACACCAGGAGACCTGACTCCTAGCTTAGGGAACACGAAGATCAGGCCCCGCCCCCTTGGACAATACACCCCTTTATACCCTGTACCTGATTAGCCTCATTACCTGTTAATGGACGCTGGCCCTTTAAGAAAGGGTCAGTGACCGCGCGCGCGCCCTAATGCGCATGCGCGCAGCCCGGGTGCCAGAAGCCAGGGAAGGAGGCTGAGAAGAGGACGCAGGGGAGCCGGCCAGGGCCTGGGAAGCCGTCGGGCGCCGCGATCGGGGACCAGGGGGCCTGGGAAGGACGGGGACCGGAGGCTGGAGAGCGGGGAGCGTGGCAGGTGAGCCGGGGAGCGGGGCTGAGGACCCGGGGAGCGGAGCAGAGGACCCGGGGAGGGAAGCCAAGGACCCGGGGAGCGTGACAGTACCCCCCCCCCCACGCCCCCCTCCCCGCAACCGGGACATGAAGGCACGGATCAGAGGAGTGCCCACGTTCTCCCTGGGCTCCCAGGACCTATCCTCAGGACCATACCCCTCCCAGTCCACCAGGAAGAACTGACGACCTCGAACGGTCTTCATGGCCACGATATCCCTTACCGCATAGATGTCGTCATCGGCAATAGGTGGAGGAGCCGGACTGGCAGCAGCGGAGAAGGGACCAAGGACGACCGGCTTGAGCAGGGAGACGTGGAAAGAGTTGGGAATCCTCATCGTGGCCGGGAGCTGTAGCTTGTAGGAGACCTCATTGATCTTGCTGAGGACCTTAAACGGCCCGATGTAGCGAGGACCCAGCTTGTAGGAAGGTATCTTCAATCGGATGTACTGGGAAGCAAGCCAGACCAGGTCACCAGGAGAGAAACACGGAGGGTCCAGACGCCTCTTGTCAGCGTGTTTCTTCATCCGCTGGGAAGCGCGTCCAAGGGACGCCTTGACAGAGTCCCAAATGGTAGCGAAGTCACGGGCTACAGTATCAGCCGCAGGGACATCCGAAGAAGGGGATATAGGCAATGGAACGGAGGGCTGAAGTCCGTAAACGACATGGAAGGGAGATTTGGAGGACGACTCACTGATATGGTGGTTATGTGAGAATTCAGCCCAAGGCAGAAGCGTGGACCAGTCGTCGTGATGGGCGTTGACATAGTGACGTAAGAAGGATGTCAAGATTTGATTGACCCTCTCCACTTGGCCATTAGACTGAGGATGGTAAGCAGAAGAAAAGTCCAGAGTCACTCCCAGATGCTTGCAGAGAGCCCTCCAGAAGCGGGAGGTGAACTGAGTTCCTCTGTCGGACACGATGTGGGATGGAAAGCCATGCAAGCGGAAGATGTGATGTATATAGGCTTCCGCGAGTTCCTGAGCAGAGGGCAGTCCGGCCATAGGGACGAAGTGAGCCATTTTGGAGAACCGGTCCACCACGACCCATATGACTGTGTGTCCGGAGGATAATGGCAAGTCCGTAATAAAATCCATCGCTATGTGTTGCCACGGAACTGAGGGTATAGGCAGAGGCAGAAGACGGCCATAGGGCAGGTGTTTGGGCGTCTTGTTCCTGGCACAAGAGGAGCAGGCAGAGACATAAGCAGCGACGTCCGTGCGAAGGGATGGCCACCAGTAATGGCGTACAATCGCACCCCATGTTCTCTTCTGGCCTGCATGACCGGCTGTTTTGGAGGCATGACCCCAGTGTAACACTTTTTGCCTGTCAGTCTCAGAGACATAGGTCTTCCCGGGCGGTATCTGGGCCAGAGTGACAGGGGCCACCGGAATAATCTTGCTAGGAGGGATGATAGGTTGGGTAGTCTCTCCCTCCTGCTCCATGGGCACGAAAGACCTAGACAAGGCATCAGCGCGTACATTCTTGTCCGCGGGTCTGAAATGGAGCTGGAAGTCAAACCTGGCAAAGAATAAGGACCACCTGGCTTGCCGTGGGTTCAGTCGCTGAGCGGACCGCAGGTATTCCAGGTTCTTGTGGTCCGTGTAGATAATCACGGGGTACACTGCTCCTTCCAGGAGGTAACGCCACTCCTCCAGAGCCAGTTTGACCGCCAATAGTTCTCGGTCACCGATGGTGTAATTACGTTCCGGCGCGGAGAAGCTCTTGGAGAAGAAACCGCAAGTCACCATCTTGCCGGAGGAGGATTTCTGCATGAGCACTGCTCCAGCCCCCGAGGAGGAGGCATCCACTTCCAAGGTGAACTGGCGGTTTAACTCCGGACGGTGGAGTACAGGAGCGGAGGCAAATGCTCGCTTCAGGGAGCAAAACGCGGCGTCGGCCGCAGGTGACCAGTCCTTTGGATTAGCCTCCTTTTTGGTCAAAGCGGAGAGAGGAGCAGTCAGGGCAGAGAAGTGAGGGATAAACTGGCGGTAGTAGTTGGCGAATCCCAGGAACCGTTGGATTGCCTTCAGTCCAGAAGGAGGAGGCCAGTTGAGTATGGAGGAGACCTTCTTTGGATCCATCTGCAGTCCAGTGCCCGAGATGATGTATCCCAGGAAAGGGAGAGAAGACTGCTCAAAGACGCACTTCTCATATTTGGCGTAAAGACGATTCTCCCTCAGTCTTTGCAGAACCAGCTGTACGTTCTCTCTATGGGTCTGGAGGTCCGGAGAGAAGATAAGGATGTCATCCAGATAAACTACGACACAGACGTAGAGGAGGTCCCGGAATATGTCGTTCACCAATTCTTGGAAGACTGCTGGTGCGTTACACAGGCCGAAGGGCATCACGCAGTATTCATAGTGCCCATCGCGAGTATTAAACGCGGTCTTCCATTCGTCCCCAGAGCGGATACGAACTAGGTTGTAGGCACCACGAAGATCCAGCTTGGTGAACACACGGGCTCCTCTGAGCCGGTCGAACAATTCGGGGATGAGCGGCAGAGGGTACTTGTTTTTGACGGTGATCTGATTTAGACCCCGGTAGTCGATGCATGGGCGTAGGTCACCCTCTTTCTTCTTCACGAAGAAGAAGCCTGCTCCCGCAGGAGAGGAGGATCTCCGGATGAATCCCTTTGCCAGGCTTTCCGTGATGTAGGTGGACATGGCCCTGGTTTCGGCCGGAGACAACGGATATATCCGTCCTCGAGGTGGTGTTGTTCCTGGGAGCAGGTCGATGGCACAATCGTAGGGACGGTGTGGCGGAAGTACCTCAGACTCCTTCTTGTCAAAAACGTCTGCGAAGGACCAATAGGCCGAGGGCAGTTCCGGTAGGTTCTCTGGAACCGGAGGTCGTCGGATAGGTTGTATGGACTTCAGACACTTCTCATGACAAGCAGAACCCCATCGGGTGATTTCGCCAGTACCCCAGCTGACTGATGGTTCGTGTGTCCGCAACCAGGGAAGTCCCAGCAGGATCTGGTGGGACATGTGTGGAAGGACGTAGAGAGTGATGTTCTCGGTGTGCAGGGCACCGATACGCAGTTCGACCGGTCTGGTGACCCAGGAGATGGTATCAGAGAGGGGTCTCCCATCCACAGAGTCAATCACTAGGGGCTTCTCGAGTAGAGTAACAGGCAGCTGGTACTTGTCCACCGTGGCCTGCTGGATGAAATTGCCTGCTGCTCCAGAGTCGAGGTATGCCTCAGCCGTGAAGCGCGTCTCTCCCGTTGACACTTGCACAGTCCACATAACCGGGTCTGAGAGAGTCCCAGCACCTAGGGTGGCCTCTCCTACCAACCCTAGGCTTTGGAGTTTCCCGGCCTTTCCGGACAGGAGCGTAGGAGGTGAGTGTCCTCTCCGCAGTAAAAGCAGAGGCCCTTGGCGAGCCGCTCTGCTCGACGTTGTTCAGATTGCCGTACTCGGTCGATCTGCAAGGGCTCGTGGACGGGAATCCCAGCTGTTGATGACTGCGATACGGAGGGCTTCTGTGGAGGAGGGGAATGTCGTACCGGACATCTCTCCCGAGACAGCTCTTTGGAGCGCTCCTGAAAACGAATGTCCACACGAGTTGCTAGGGCAATCAGGGCATCTAGGGTGGAGGGCACGTCACGACCCGCCAACTCATCTTTGATGCGACTCGAAAGTCCTTCCCAGAAGGCGGCTGTCAGGGCCTCATTATTCCACCCGAGTTCAGAAGCCAAAGTGCGGAAACGGATGGCGTATTGGCCCACCGTCAGTGTTCCTTGACGTAGGCGGAGAAGTGATGAAGCAGACGCAGAGGCGCGTCCCGGCTCGTCAAAGGTACTGCGAAAGGCCTGCAGGAACTCTTGAAGATCCTTGGTCATGGGGTCCTCCTTCTCCCACAAGGGGTTCATCCACGCCAGTGCCTCGCCCTCCAGGTGAGACATTATAAAGGCGACCTTGGCTTGGTCGGAGGCGAACAGATGTGGCAGCTGCGTGAAATGAAGGGAACATTGGTTTATGAAGCCCCTGCAGGTCTTGGGATCTCCAGCATAACGAGGTGGTGACGCCAAACGGAGTCGGGAGGCATCCGACGCGGCTGCCACTGGTGCGGGAGCCGTGGATTGCCTAGTGGGGGACCTGGTTGCCGCAGGCGTCATTGATGCTTGTAACGTGTACAGGCGGGTGTCCACGGAGGTCATAAATTGCAGCATGCGGGTCTGGACTTCACGCTGGCGTTGGAGTTCCTCTTGCAGGGCCAATAGTGCTGCAGCGGGATCCATGGCCTGATCTTACTGTCACGGCCAGGTGTACGGGCAGGCCCAGGAGGTGGATCCACTGGACCGAACTCCTAGATGGTAGGAAAGAGTCCGGCAGCTGGAACACTAGAAACAGCAGAACAGTCCTTGCACATGGGAATAGCGGAGAAGTCCCTGGGACCACGGAGTTATGGGTGGTGGTCCGGGTGACGCAGCTCAGGTTCGGAAGCCGAGATGATGTCAGGCGGGGTCCGGAACCTTGAGAGCAAGATGACGGGTCACCGCAGGGATCCGAGATGGTGCGGACTGTCAGGATGGCAGAAGGACAGCGTTCGGGGTTCAGGATGCGGCAGACTGGATGGCGAGGCAAGCACGGCTCTACAAAGAGAGATAGGTGAGTACATGCACTGAAACACCAGGAGACCTGACTCCTAGCTTAGGGAACACGAAGATCAGGCCCCGCCCCCTTGGACAATACACCCCTTTATACCCTGTACCTGATTAGCCTCATTACCTGTTAATGGACGCTGGCCCTTTAAGAAAGGGTCAGTGACCGCGCACGCGCCCTAATGCGCATGCGCGCAGCCCGGGTGCCAGAAGCCAGGGAAGGAGGCTGAGAAGAGGACGCAGGGGAGCCGGCCAGGGCCTGGGAAGCCGTCGGGCGCCGCGATCGGGGACCAGGGGGCCTGGGAAGGACGGGGACCGGAGGCTGGAGAGCGGGGAGCGTGGCAGGTGAGCCGGGGAGCGGGGCTGAGGACCTGGGGAGCGGAGCAGATGACCCGGGGAGGGAAGCCAAGGACCCGGGGAGCGTGACAGATGCCCAGGTTATACCAGCTGTACATATATAATTATATACAGGAGATGCCCAGGTTATACCAGCTGTACATATATAATTATATACAGGAGATGCCCAGGTTATACCAGCTGTACATATATAATTATATACAGGAGATGCCCAGGTTATACCGGCTGTACATATATAATTATATACAGGAGATGTTCAGGTTATACCGGCTGTACATATATAATTATATACAGGAGATGTCCAGGTTATACCGGCTGTACATATATAATTATATACAGGAGATGCCTGGGTTATACCGGCTGTACATATATAATTATATACAGGAGATGTCCAGGTTATACCGGCTGTACATATATAATTATATACAGGAGATACCCAGGTTATACCGGCTGTACATATATAATTATATACAGGAGATGTCCAGGTTATACCGGCTGTACATATATAATTATATACAGGAGATACCCAGGTTATACCAGCTGTACATATATAATTATATACAGGAGATGCCCAGGTTATACCAGCTGTACATATATAATTATATACAGGAGATGCCCAGGTTATACCGGCTGTACATATATAATTATATACAAGAGATGCCCAGGTTATACCAGCTGTACATATATAATTATATACAGGAGTTTCCCAGGTTATACTGGCTGTACATATATAATTATATACAGGAGGTGCCCAGGTTATACCAGCTGTACATATATAATTATATACAGGAGATGCCCAGGTTATACCAGCTGTACATATATAATTATATACAGGAGATGCCCAGGTTATACCAGCTGTACATATATAATTATATACAGGAGATGCCCAGGTTATACCGGCTGTACATATATAATTATATACAGGAGATGCCCAGGTTATACCAGCTGTACATATATAATTATATACAGGAGAAGTCCAGGTTATACCAGCTGTATATACATAATTATATACAGGAGATGTCCAGGTTATATCAGCTGTACATATATAATTATATACAGGAGATGCCCAGGTTATACCAGCTGTACATATATAATTATATACAGGAGATGTCCAGGTTATACCGGCTGTACATATATAATTATATACAGGAGATACCCAGGTTATAGCAGAATATTTATATAGAGAAGATTTAACATTATATATTGTTCTTAAATATATTCTCTCCAAGTTGATATCAGCTGCTGATAATAGAAGTGGGTGACTTTTGAGGGGCTGCGCCGCGTGTCCTCGTCCTCCAGAGTGACTCTACCACTTTATCCCACCGCAGTTGTCCTCATTACTATTGAGGGGGAGATCCCACGAGAGCTATTCATTTACACCTGCAGTGACCCAGCTCCCTGCCGAGCCGGTGGTGCTCAGCGAGGGTCACTCATTACAACGTGTGAGACATCTTTTACTAAAGTCCTAAAACACCGATGTAGCAATGTTTAGTAATATTAACCAGGACAAGAGTTACCAACAGGTTACGAATACTCAGGGAACTCCAGCTGTTTCTGACAATCATCACTGAGGCAAAAGAAAACTAAGAAAAGTGAAAAAGTTGGTAAAAAGTTCAGATGAAATAATGACGACAACCTTTGGTTTCAGGTGTCTTTTCTGCCCTGTGTATACACGACCAATAACAGAAGTATGTGACTTGTATCTTGCATCTTTCAGCAGGCTCCACAGCTTCTATCTTCAAGTTTCAGTTGTCTCTGAGCTGGTGGGTGAAGAATGGCTGATATAATGTTGCCTGCATATTTTACATTACATTGCAAGCTGCTCAATGTCTTTCATTATCAATCTCAATTGCCAGCGGTTCATCTATAATATTCCATTACACTGCAAGCTGCTCAATGCCTTTCATTATCAATCTCAATTCCTAACAGTTCATCTTTAATATTCCATTACACTGCAAGCTGCCCAATGCTTTTCATTATCAATCATAATTGCCAGCGGTTCATTTTTAATATTCCATTACACTGGAAGCTGCCCAATGCCTGTCATTATCAATCTTAATTGCCAGCGGTTCATTTTTAATATTGCATTATACTGCAAGCTGCTCAATGCCTTTCATTATCAATCTTAATTGCCAACGGTTCTTTTTTAATATTCCATTACACTGCAAGCTGCTCAATGCCTTTCATTATAAATCTCAATTGCCAGCGGTTCATCTATAATATTCCATAACACTGCAAGCTGCTCAATGCCTTTCATTATCAATCTCAATTCCTAATGGTTCATCTTTAATATTCCATTACATTGCAAGCTGCTCAATGCCTTTCATTATTAATCTCAATTGTCAGCGGTTCATCTTTAATATATTCCATTACACTGCAAGCTGCTCAATGCCTTTCATTATCAATCTTAATTGCCAGCGGTTCATTTTTAATATTGCATTACACTGCAAACTGCTCAATGCCTTTCATTATCAATCTCAAGTCCTAACGGTTCATCTTTAATATTCCATTACACTGCATGCTGCTCAATGCCTTTCATTATCAATCTCAATTGCCAGCGGTTTATCTTTAATATTCCATTACACTGCAAGATGCTCAATGCCTTTCATTATCAATCTTAATTGCCAGCGGTTCATTTTTAAAATTGCATTACACTGCAAGCTGCTCAATGCCTTTCATTATCACTCTAAAATTGCCAGCGGTTCATCTTTAATATTCCATTACACTGCAAGCTGCTCAATGCCTTTCATTATCAATCTTAATTGCCAGCGGTTCATCTTTAATATTCCATTACACTGCAAGCTGCTCAATGCCTTTCATTATCAATCTTAATTGCCAGCGGTTCATCTTTAATATTCCATTACACTGCAAGCTGCTCAATGCCTTTCATTATCAATCTCAATTCCTAACAGTTCATATTTAGTTTTCTTGTAATATTTTCTTCTGAGTGTATCTAATTTGATTAGAATTGATCTGATACTTACAGACAGAAGGTGCTAGAGACGGATTCTATAACCTGTATACTCTACTGTCCCTGACGCTGCAGATGCTTTCTACCCTCTCCACCGAAGATATACTGAGATATGCTGGGTATAACTCAATCCACTGCCCTGCTGCTATCTCTAACCCTGAGAGAATGGAGCAGAGAGAACCATCTGAAGGTGTAATATTTTGTCCAGGAAACAAAAAAGAAGATTTCTGGCATCCACAGAAAAGCTACAATGAAACTTCACTGTTCTTCCATGATTGAAATGATAGAAAAAGAAACAAGGAAAATAGACACAGTCTACACGTTTCGAACCTCAGGCTTGAAAAGCGTAGAGTGTGTCCATTTTCCTTGTTTTGTACCGAACAACGGGTGTCTGAGTTTCGGGCTCGAACATGGACTGAAAAAGTTTCTCACTGGGGAGGTTGGCACCCTAAAAAGCGCAAATGGCGCCCCGCTCACCGATGACTCTCTCTGGGATTCCCTAAGGAGTCCCTTAACTAGAACCTACCAAAGGTTATCCACAAAATGAAGATTTGACTGTGAGGGGTTAAATAACCAAAATAGCCAAAGCAAACCCCACAATGAGTGTAGTCGCTGCAAATAGCCAAATAGAATCGCAAATAAGCAAAAGTCCATAAAAAATCGCTCCGGTTAACTGGTGCGCACCACAGAACCCGGGAAAAGAATGAAAGGGAACTTCAAAAGGATGAGCAAAACAATCAAAAGTCACACCAGTGTAAAAAAAGGAAAAAACAAAAAACTTTCCTTATTGCTGCAGAAAGGACGACCTCAACGCGTTGTGTTTATAAAGCATATTTAATAAATTTGTCATTTTTTTCTGTTAACTAAAAGGGGTCACAGTTCATATATCTGTATTATCATTCTACAGGGTGATATCCAAAAAAAAATATCCTTATCCTGCATATTACAGTGGGTACGGAAAGTATTCACACCCCATCCATCCCATCCATAAAAACCCCTGAAATGTAGAAATTTTTGCACATTTTTTTAAACAAGAAAAACTGAAATCTCACAGATGGAGCTGAGTTTGTGCACAGTGTTATGAGATGTATATTCTGAGTCTTCCACCTTCTCCTTCGCACTGCAGGCACCCTGAAATGTTGCCCAGGTCTCCTGTTCTACCGCTATTGACCCTCAGATGTCAAGTGTTAAGGCCGCTTTACACGCAGCAACATCGCTAACAAAATATCGTTAGCGTCACAGAATTCGTGACGCACATCCGGCCTCGTTAGCAGCGTCGTTGCGTGTGACACCTACGAGCGACCGCTAATGATCCGAAAAATGGCAAAAATCGTTGATTGTTGACACGTCGTTGATTTCCCAAATATCGTTGCTCATTCTGGACGCAGGTTGTTGGTCGTTCCTGAGGCAGCACACATCGCTACGTGTGACACCCCAGGAATGACGAACAACAGCTTACCTGCGTCCTCCGGCAACGAGGTGGGAGTGACCTTCATGCGGCTGGTCTCCGCCCCTCTGCTTCTATTGGTGGCCCGCTGATTGATGTTGCTGTTACGCAGCACAAACCGCCCCCTTAAAAAAGAGCTTGTTCGCCGCCCACAGCGATGTCGCTAAGAAGGTAAGTCTGTGTGACGCGTTCTAGTGATATTGTGCGCCACAGGCAGCGATTTGCCCGTGATGCACAAATGACAGGGGCGGGTGCGATCGCTAGCGATGTCGCAGTGTGTAAAGCGGCCTTTACGTTTTCTCTATGTTCACTAATTAGTCAATGTCTCAAAGACTCTGGAGCCCATTCTTAGGCCCCTTTCACACATCAGTTTTTTGCCATCAGTCACAATCCGTTTTCTTGACATCCGTCGCAGATTGTGGCTAAACTGATGCGATGGATCCGTTTTTTGACGGATCCGACTAGCTGGGGGTTAAATAATAAATGGGAGCATGCTCAGTTAAAAAAAAACGGAATCCATCGTCATAATCCATCATTTGACGGATGACGACGGATCCTGCGCCCATAGGCTTCCATTCCACCAAACAATGGATGGCGACGGATCCTGCGCCCATAGGCTTCCATTCCACCAAACGATGGACGGCGACGGATCCTGCGCCCATAGGCTTCCATTCCACCAAACGATGGACGGCAACGGATCCTGCGCCCATAGGCTTCCATTCCACCAAACGATGGACGGCGACGGATCCTGCGCCCATAGGCTTCCATTCCACCAAACGATGGACGGCAACGGATCCTGCGCCCATAGGCTTCCATTCCACCAAACGATGGACGGCAACGGATCCTGCGCCCATAGGCTTCCATTCCACCAAACGATGGACGGCGACGGATCCTGCGCCCATAGGCTTCCATTCCACCAAACGATGGACGGTGACGGATCCGTCGCTGTCAATTTTTTCGATGTAAACAAAAAACATTACTTTGGCCGTCCTCTCCGTCCAATTCAGCCCAATTTGGCCTTTTTTCGTGTTTTTTTTGTGTTGTTCCAATACACACAAAGAAAATAAATGTATATACCAAAACATGCATAACTTCCATTATTTCCTGGGAGAAATACTTCATATTCGGGAATAGTTTCAAGGGTGCCAACACTTTCAACCATGACTGTATATCACTGTGAGGGGGAAAATGTCACAAGTTTGATAGCATCATGTCGGCACTGTACTATTTTGTGTATACTTTTATATTGGATGAAGCTGGACAATTTGGTTTCCTTCCTATGTGAACGCTGCATACTTGGCCACTTTTATGTCAGTATTTCTTAGGTTCTGTTGCACAGCTTCTAGCTTCCCAGGTATAGAAGAAAGTTCACAAAGCAGATTACATGGGATAACAAGCTCTTTACTCCATGGAAAACATGAGATAATGATATACACAGTCTTACAGCATTGCATCAGGAAGGGAAAGCAAAACTAGGAAGAAAAAACAAGAGACTTTTTACAATACAGTAAGGAAACTCTACATAACATCGCCATCTACTGTTAGATCAGCATAAAGTCCTCCTTCACACATATAAAGAAGTCCTCAACTGTTGCATATACCAACAGGTTCCAGTAGTGTCCTTTATGCACTCTTGTTTCATAAGGCATGTGGACCGCACACAGATTATACCAAGAGACATTCTTACAATGTGCTGGTGGGCATGACTCCAGTGAAGACATATTAGGAGTAGAAAGATGGAGGTGAGCGCTGCAAGAATCTTCCCTATACTTCTGTCGGCGATGCATAGAGCTTTGATGTGGTGGAAAGGATGCTCTCATTATCGGGTCATCTGTACCAAGTAGTGTGTCCCTCCCACCACATCAAAGCTCTGTGTGCACGCTGATGGCACTGTGATTATATGTGCGCCCTGCATGGTAGAGATAAGTATGGACTGATGGTATTGCTATCTGATCACTATTATGGTCACGGTACTTAAAGGAGTTGTCCGACATTAGCTTACCAAACATTTTTGAGTTTATCTGTGCTGTATTGTCATATAAAACACCCCTACATTGTTATTTTTTGTTTTTTAACTTTTGTTCCTCTTGAATTCACCCTTTATTCTCTGCAGGTCTTTGTTTACATTCAGCTCCAGCAAACATGATAACTTCCTGTGCTAAACCTCCCAGTCTCCGCTGGCACCGCCCGGCCTCAGTGTCCAGCCTCGCCCCCTGCCCGCCCTCAGTGTCCAGGCTTGCCCCCTGCCCACCCTCAGTGTCCAGGCTCACCCCCTGCCCGCCCTCAGTGTCCAGGCTTGCCCCCTGCCCGCCCTTAGTGTCCAGGCTCGCCCCCTGCCCGCCCTCACTGTTTAGCCTCGCCCCCTACCTGCCCCCTGCACACACATTCCCTGTCAGTATTCTGCCCCAGCACCTGACCTGTTATCACTACAGCATTGGAAATAACAGCCCCACATCAGGCTCTGCACCCGACACACACATCGGGCTCTGCAACCCTCCCCCCCACACACACAAACAGCGCTCTGTACCAACCCCTACCCCCATAGGGAACACATGTAGGCTACATTAACATGACTGTTCCGTTTTTACGGTTCACAAAAAAAGGTCCGTTTTTTTCACGGATGCATCCGTGTGTCATCCATGTGCCTTCCATTTTTTTGCGGACCGCAAAAAACGGAAGCAGCAAGAAAGATAAATAGATGAGTAGATATAGAGATGGATAGATAGATATAGAGACAGAGAGATAGAGGGATGAATGAATGGGGTAGGTAGAGGGATAGATAGATAGATAGATAGATAGATAGATAGATAGATAGATAGATAGATAGATAGATAGAGGGATAGATAGATAGAGGGATAGATAGATAGATAGATAGATAGATAGATAGAGGGATAGAGAGATAGATAGATAGATGGATAGATGGATAGATGGATAGATGGATAGATGGATAGATGGATAGATGGATAGAGGGATAGATGGATAGATGGATAGATGGATAGATGGATAGATGGATGGATGGATGGATGGATGGATGGATAGATGGATAGATGGATAGATGGATAGATGGATAGATAGATAGATAGATAGATAGATAGATAGATAGATAGATGGATAGAGAGATAGATAGATAGATAGAGGGATAGATAGATGATAGATAGATGGATAGATAGAGGGATAGATAGATAGATGAGAAAGACCTATATAATGTCCCACCCCCCTGCATATTCTAAGCTGGCACCCTTTAGTGACTTTCATGTGGCACTAAAGGGTGCTTAGCCTTGTATTTAGCCAAAAAAATAAATAATTAAAAAAAAAACGATGTGGGGTCCCCCCATCTTTTGTAGGCAGCTAGGGTGAAGCAGACGGCTGCAGCCTGCAGACCACAGCTGGCAGCTTCACCTTGGCTGGTAATCCAAAACAGAGGGCACCACACGCTGTTATTTTAAATTATATAAATAATATATATATTATATAAATAATTTAAAACAAAAATCACGGGGTCCCCCCAAATTGGATCACCAGCCAAGGTAAAGCTGACAGCTGTGGTCTGGTATTCTCAGACTAGGGAAGTCCACTGTTATTGGACACTACCCAGCCTAAAAATAGCAAGCCACAGCCGCCCCAGAAGTGGCGCATCCATTAGATGTGCCAATCCTGGTGCTTCGCCCCAACTCATCCCATTGCCCTGGTGCGGTGGCAAACGGGGTAATATATGGGGTTAATACCAGATATGTAATGTCACCTGGAACCTTCTGCATACTACTGGGCTTCTGGAACCTTATGCATACTACTAGGCTTCTGGAACCTTCTGCATACTTTGAGCTACATGTAGACTTCTGCCCATCCAAGGGGCTGATCTCAGAAGAGGGAGAACAATAAGCCACATGTTTAGTCAGAGGAGTTGGTGCTGTTGCGTAGAGGGACAAGAATCTATTGCTGTGGTCAGGCCCTGGTTCTCATGAATGGATTATAGAGATTGGAGCTGGATACACGTGCTACGGTTGTGATATTCGTCATCTGAATTTGAGGAACTATCCGAAGGACTATTTTTTATCTCCATCGTCTGGATTTGAGGAACCATCCTAAGGACTGTTGTACTTGGCTGGAGCTGGATATACGCTCTACGGTTGTGGTATCCATCATCTGGAGTAGCATAGGCTGTGACTGCAGACCATACCTGTGGGAGATACAGAAGTTGTGGGCCAACCAAAAGTTGGGAGACAGTGGGTATGACCTGGTACAGGGGCAGTGGAACTACTGGTCCCAATTAGGGATCTTGTGAACTGGGGGCATCACATTGTGGCCATCTACATGGGGTTGTAGTAAGACTATGTACGGAAGAAATAAACATTGTTGCATCGGATTCGTTACCCTTCCTAGGTGATTAATACACCCCACAACCTCAGATCTTCACAGTGGTACTGTTATTTGGCCATTCTTATGGTAGTATTACTTATTAATATGCTAGTGTCACGTTGGCACAGTATTATTTTGGAGCCCTGTTGTTTACTCACTGTATGGTAGTATTATGTACAGTATACACTGATGGTACTGCTATTTAGGCATCTTTTTGCTTTTTCCCCCGAGTTATTGTTTAGTTCCATTATTATCCTTCCAGCATATTTCTACCCTGAGGACATTTCAGAGATCCGTATTGAAGCTGTGGTTTCTAGAAAAGCGCAATATCCAGACGTATTGATGTAATGTGGATGGGACCCCCTACTGTGCCGCCCCAGCCCCCTCCCCCTCCTGTGCTGCCCTCTGCCCAGTAGTGTCACACTCACAATGACTACATGCCTGACATTCCGTCTCCTTTTCTGGGATTTGTATACAATTCTGGTCTTGGCTGTGACATGAGACTCCCCCCCCCCCTACCACCACCATGTGACAATGACAGGAAGGCAGCACAGAGGGAAAAAGATACTTTGTGAATCAGCAGCACAGCCTGGGTGACAGCCCGAGCATTCCTCCTCCCAGTATTATCTTCTCCTTCTTGTATCTTCTGATCAATGAGCAACAAAAAGAAACATGAGGCGGAATTCGGAAAAGTATGGTATTCTCAAGGGATGTCCACCTTCTTGGGAGACTCTCTTTAAAGAAAACGGTAATGCACTGTCTTAAAGGAAAATGTACACCCTCTTAATAAGAAATGAATACTTTCTTAAAGGTAAATAATTAATTAATAATAATAAGTTTATTCATTTATATAGCGCTATTAATTATTAAATCCATACTATATTAAAAAATTGAGTCTTGCCTAATTAAAAAGCCACTTTATCTTAAAGGGAAATGCATTCTCTTAACGGCAGTCTATCAGCACATTATGACTGTTCAAACCAAGCACAGGCACTCGGTGCATCAGGGCAAAATCTTTACGTGCACCTTCCCATCTGCTAGTTTCCCACCCCCCTTTTTTGATTGACAGCTCTGGTTTGAAAGAGTAGGTGGGAAAAAGTAGGTGGGAAGGTGAACTAAAAGGGACTCTGTCAGTATAGAATGACTGTTCAAACCAAGCACAGGCGCTCGGTGCATTAGGGCAGGGCAAAATATTTAAGTGCACCTTCCCACCAGCTTCTTTTCTATCTATCTCTGACCTTCTCTTGCTCAGTGAAGACAGAACTGGACATCAAAGAAGAGGAGGGAGGACTGAAGATAAAGGGAACTTAGGCACATGGGAAGGTGCACTTAAATGTTTAGCCCAGTCATGATGCACTGAGCACCTGTGCATGGTTTGAACAGTCATTCTTCCTTTAAAGGAAAAGGCAAACTTTCTTAATGGTAAATGTACATCTCTTAAATAAAATTTGTCTCCTTCTTAAGAGGAAATGTGCCTGTCTTAAAGGTTTTACTGTCAAAACTAAACAAAATGAGCAATCCTGAGGGTCTTTGGTTGTCTGTCGGCCAATAAACCTTTTTTTGTACTGTGTATTGTGAAGGTTCCAGAATCATCAATGTCATCTGTTGTCTTAAAAGGCCTTTGTTAGCACAGAATGACTGTTCAAACCAACTTCAGGGTCTCGATGCATCATGGCAGGGTCAAATATTTAAGGGCACCTTCCCACCTGCTTGTTTTCCATTGTCAATCAAAGAAGAGTAGGGTGGAGATAGAGGGAAAACAAGCAGGTGGTTAGGTGCACTTAAATGCTTGGCCCCGCCCTGATGCACCGAGCACAGTCATTCTGTGCTGACCTAGTCCCTTTAAGTGCATATTGCCACTTACTTGTTTTCCATCTGTTTCCAATCTTCTCTATCGAAAAAGAGGGGCCCTGGAATGATGCACCGAGTACCTTGACTTGGACTGTACAGTAATTCTGTGCCCACAGAGTCCCTTTAAGTGCACATTACCACCTGCTTGTTTTCCATTGTCAATCAAAGAAGAGAAGGGTGGACATAGAGGGATAACAATCAGGTAGTTGGGTGCACTTAAATGTTTGGCCCCGCCAGCACGCACTGAGCGCCTGTGCTTGGTCTGAATAGTCATTCTGTGCTGACAGAGTCCCTTTAAGTGCACCTTCCCACCTACTTATTTTCAATCTGTTTCCAACCTTCTCTATCTAGTAAAAACATAGGGGGTGGATAAAGAGCGAAAACAAACAGGTGGGATGGTGCACTTAAATGTTTGGCCCCACCCTGATGCACCGAGCGCCTGTGCTTGGTTTGAACAGTCATCCTGTGCTGATAGAGTTCCTTTAAGTGTCCCTTACCACCCACTTCTTTTCTATTGTCAATCAAAGAAGAGTAGGGTGGAGATAGAGGAAAAAAAACAAGCAGGTGGGAAGGTGCACTTAAATGTTTGGCCCCTGCCCTGATAAACCAAGCACCTTTGCTTGGTTTGAAAAGTTATCCTGTGCTGATGGAGTCCCTTTAAGTGCCCCTTACACCTACTTGTTTTCTATTGTCAAAGAAGAGTAGGGTGGAGATAGAGGAAAAAAACAAGCAGGTGGTTAGTTGCACTAAAATGTTTGGCCCCGCCCTGATGCACCAAGCGCCTGTGCTTGGTTTGAACAGTCATCCTATGCTGATGGAGTCTCTTTAAGCTGCAGCACACCTTAGAGATGAACCTGCCGATTTCGGACAACTGTGTAATGTGTAAGGGGATCTCCGGTCTCTTTCCCAATGATTGGTGTATGGGGGGATAGGTCCGTGTCCAGTGTATGGCGGGCTGTTTATTGTGGAAGTCTCGGTGACGGTGTTTTGTGGCATTTCCCATTTGTATGACCCTCATATATCATATACTATACATGGTTTATTTTATGCTCCAGCCTCTCTACCCTGCAGATTATGGGATTCCGGTAAACCCCGAGCCTGTGCAGCGCCTGCAGGCGTGTGTGCACAGTGACGGGGCAGCCTGGGCTGTCAGTCACAGAGTGTCACTCCGGAGCAGCGTGCAGCTGTCCCGGGATGAGGCGTCCTGAATGTAATCAGCTGTTGTGAACATGACATTGAATCTTCTGGAATGTACAAAGTCATCGTAACGCGCAGCACAGCACACAGCACCGCAACGCACACGCATCCACAGTAACTGCAGGACCAGGTGCATCTTGTTGACAGCAAATTAGCAGCTGGACAACAAGGGGCCCATGTGCTATTCTTATGGGGGTCCTCTGTCCGCCCATTAAATGACGGACATATCACACACATTTGACACAGCACATAGTATTATTCCGGGTTCAAAGCTTGCACGTAAAAACGTACGCTATTTTTTTTTGGACGCTGCTTCATCTAGCATACATCTCGCCTGCGGACAGATAAAACACGCATTTGGCTTTGACCCTCGGAGTAGAAGCTTTCTCCTATTCTGCTCCACATTCCTATATAACAAGTCCTGCCACTTTAGTAGCGAGTTATTTACACCTCATCCCTGAAGACGCAGCTCATCCGATAGAAGAGGAAAGAAAAGGTCTAAATATTTATGCGTCTTGTGGGGGCTGATTCCCCTCTGGGAAAAGTGCAGAGGAGGCTGCAAAGTGAGAAAACGCTCCAATTCCATCACATTTATACATCAGCTGTCAACCGCTGGCGGATAATGGAACGGGCGGCCTGCGGATGGCATCGTGCTGTGGAACTACAAGTCTCACCATGATCTCCAGGCATTTTAAAGTCAGCATCTCGGCCAATGAGACTGCAAAGAGCAGTGTATAGATATTACATGATGGACATCTGACATTGGAAGAGCTGTAAATGTCAAAAGGAGCTGGATACTGGGAACATTTTTTCTACATAACTTCGGCCACGTACATGTGATGAAATTAACGAGATAAAACTTTCAGGGCGACGCGAATGCAGTATCTGTGGGTATATTGATCGGACTGCTCTATCGCCAGCACTGTTGACATAGAAAGCAAAGACAATCCCCGCTCGGTGACATCAATAGCAAACATTGATCTCAAGATCAATAGACTTGTTAGTAAAGTGTTTTGTGCCATTTATAAACCACAAAGATAGGATTTTAAGAGCAATCTATTGTCTGTTCGTAATAATAATAATCTTGTGTGATAGAGGAGCCCGTTGCCACATTACTGGCACTGTTACATACACTTAAAGGGGACCTTTCACTTGTTATAAATATGTCATTTTTTTAACCTGATGTAAATGCCACTGTTCTCCTGAATCCGGCGTTGTTCTTCTTTTGTTCCTGTGCCTCTTTATTCCTAAGATATGGCCCCTTCTACCCTGTATGCAAATCTAATATTGTTAGCTAAGGGGGTGTGGTCCTAAAAAGCACACCCACAAAGGAGAGTTGAGGACCCGCCCACTTTGCTAAAAAGGGAATATCTCAGGAAAGGAGAGGCGCAGGAAAAAAAGAAAAACAACATCGGATTCAGGAGAACAGTGGCATTTAAATCAGATTTTAAAAATTTGTGCCAAATGACAGGTCTTTAAAAGCATCTTTAAGTAAAATTAACCATAGACTATTGACAAATTAAAAACTATTGATTTTAATGGCACCCCCCAAGAATCCTTTAGACCAAAAATTTCATCATGGTGGTTTATTTACAAAATTACTTTAGGAAGTCGTAGACAAATGACAGAGGAGTTCTAGCCTCAAGAATAAACAATTAGGCAAAAAGAAAAAATTGAAACAGCTCAGATTCATCGCACTGGTGGCTAAAGAGGACTCAAGTTTTCTGACCTTGATTGATGATTTGCCCAAATTCTTAGGTTAACTGGTTTCCTAAGATATTAGCCAAAATTTTCACAAGTATAGGGACAGATCTACCCTGTAGGCACACAGGCCTAGAAGATAGGAGGCCCCACTGCCAGGGGATGAGTACAATTGCATATAATGGAGGGTCTCTATGCTGAGCTATTGGAGGGTCCTCAGCTGCTTGTGTCCATCCCAAGCAAAAATGTAAATCGACCGGACCTCAGCACAGTACCGCCCCTCCCTTGTCTCGTCATGCAGCGGTTGAGCCCCTTGCTGCACTTGGCATTGATACATGGCCCCCCTGTGGTTTACATATCACTGTATGATAATCTAAGACCCCACAAAAGGCCCCCTAATTCAGCCCCACAGCGTTAAGTCCCTCAGAGACGCACTTCGACAAGTGTTATATTAGTCCACAGTAGTTTATAGTGTTATAAAGGTCATGTTTTCTTTCTCTCATTTTATTGCTGCATTTTGCAAGTCAAATTTTCTGACTTTGCTAAAAAAAAAAAAAAAAAAAGAAAATGTGTCTTGTAACAATTCACAGGAACCTGGTGTCACAATCATATGACCATGGAGATCACATGACAGTGAGGTCACCGGACTAACAAGGCTGTTATACTGTATATGGCCAATATGCAGGGTCATGCGATAGTTAACGCTGTACACAGTCACTACGTTGTGCAATAGACTGTGCACTGAGGAGATTCTTCGTGTCAGGCAAGGTCTTTGGTAGTGATGAGTGGGCACTACCATGCCCGGGTGCTCGGTACTCGTAACTAGTGATGAGCGGGCACTACCATGCTCGGGTGCTGTGTATTCGTTACAAGTAGTAATGAGCGGGCACTTCCATGCTCAGGTGCTCAGTACTCGTAACTAGTGATGAGCGGGCACTACCATGCTCAGGTGCTCAGTACTCGTAACTAGTGATGAGCGAGCACTACCATGCTCAGGTGCTCAGTACTCGTAACTAGTGATGAGCGGTCACTACCATGCTCAGGTGCTCGGTACTCGTAACTAGTGATGAGCGGGCACTACCATGCTCAGGTGCTCAGTACTCGTAACTAGTGATGAGCGGTCACTACCATGCTCGGGTGCTCGGTACTCGTAACTAGAGATGATCGAGCACTACCATGCTCCGGTGCTTGGTACTCATAACTAGTGATGAGCGAGCACAACCATGCTCGGGTGCTCAGTACTGGTAACTAGTGATGAGCGAGTATTACCATGCTCAGGTGCTTGGTACTTGTAACTAGTGATGAGCGGGCACTACCATGCTCGGGTGCTCTGTACTTGTAACTAGTAGTGATGAGCGAGCACTACCATGCGTGGGTTCTTGGTACTTGTAACTAGTAGTCAAAACGAGCAGGTCGGACGATTGGGCAGGCTGTAATCTAGTAACGAGTATAATGGAAGTCGATAGGAATGCAAGCATTTTTCCGGAAGAACACCCAAGCATGGTAGTGCCCGCTCATCACTAGTTACAAGTACCGAGCACGCAAGCATGGTAGTGCAAGCTCATCACTAGTTACAAGTAACGAGTACCCGAGTATGGCAGTACTTGCTCATCACTACTAGTTACAAGTAACGAGTACCCGAGTATGGCAGTACTTGCTCATCACTACTAGTTACAAGTAACGAGTACCCGAACATGGTCGTGCCCGCTCATCACAACAAGTTACGAGTACCCAGCACTCGAGGAGCGTAGTGCTCGATCATCACTAGTTACGAGTACCGAGCATCCGAGCATGGTAGTGCCCGCTCATCACTAGTCTTTAGTCAAGGAGAGATTCTAATAATGTGAAGAGTGATGATCAAGCCTGAAATTTCCATCAGGCCTTCCCTTTCCACGTTAGGGGTCCAAGGATGGAGTAACGCCTACCCCGCTGTCAGTGTCAAAAAGGCATCCCACATACACCCCTTCAGTATGATATGTAACATGTGTGAACCATTTGGCCGTGTTATTACAGTACAATTCAGTGTCACGATGTGACTTGTTGGATAACAAGGGATAGGAGCCCCTATGCTATCTCTCACGCTAGGGGGCTCTGTGCTATTCCTAATATCAGGGATACTCCTAATGGTGAAGATGCCTGAGTCCCATTTCCGGCCCTGATCCTGGCCAGACTTAGTCTGATTTCCCCCCTCACCCTTCCACCACGGTAGGATGGGGCAGGCATGTAATGTTAAACACAGATGAAGACAGACAAGGGAAAACCAAAACTCTGACACACACACACAAACACACACACACACACACAAACACACACACACACAAACACACACACACACACACACACACACAATAGAGCAATAAGCGATTCAGGAGGAAAACAAGAGCAGGAACAAAAGTACAAAAGACAACTGGGGTCAACTCCACAACTGCACAAAGCCACAAGAACTACAAGCACCAGAAAGTCTGGGACACCACACCAGACCAACTAAGTCAAGCTATAGCTGGCATAGGAGGAAGGACCCAGCCAGTATATATAGGTGGAGAGCAGATGTGATTGGATCCTTCACAACAGGTGATCAAAGAGAGCAATCAAGCAGAGTAGCAGAGATTAATGTGTGCTAGCTTGCCTATGAATCAGCACACAGCAGGTCAACGCTTGAGTCTACTTGCCTTGCTCCCAGATACCAGAGCATCTTTCAGGCGGAGTGTCACAATCAGCAATCTGAACAGGACCTGATGCCGCCATGATGGTTGGTGAAGTTAGAGAAAATCTCCATGTGACATTCAGAGACATTGCAGTGGTAAATCTGAAACAAATTGTATCTGCCCAAAGCATAGCAACCGCAGTAACCAATCAGAACTTGACTTTTTACCACAACAACCAATCAGAGCTCAGCTTTCATTTTACCTCAGCAGTGTAAGAATTGAATTGAGCTCATGGTCTCCTTCCTGCCGGCCGGGTATTTCTCTGAGGAGGGCAGTAGTGTAGTGCGTGAGTACAACATGGCATCCTGTAGACTGTAAGTCCTCATGGGAAGGGTCCTCTCTCTTCTGTAGCAGTCTGTCATTGTTAGATTATTCACTGTAATTTATATCTGTATTTTGTATGTAACCCGCTCTCTTGTACAGAACCATGGAATCAATGGTGCTCTATAAATAAATAATAATATGGAGAATTGTGATAGTGGAGGCCGATGGACACGCAGGATCATTCACAGAGAAGCGCGACAGTTCTGCTGGGTAATGTCCGCACTTTCCCATCTTAGCAATAAGTAGTTTATAGGGTTTGACACGGAAGCGGTGAAACACAGGACTGATAACAAGAAAGCAGCCACCGTGTGTTCAGCCATCCGACGTCCAGGAGAGGATTGTGAGAGGAAACTGATGCAAAAAACCATAACAGAAGACACACTTCAGCAGATCAAAATGGCGTTGTGTGCATACCTCCCAACCGTCCCGGATACAGCGGGACTATCACGCTTTACATTGTTTGTCCCGTTGCCACGGGCGGGACGGGGGTCTCCCGGGCTCCGCCCACCCACTCTCTCCCCGCCTCCCTGCTTTTCCCTCCTACCATCCTAACACGTGACGTGGCATAACACAGAGAGGAGCGCGCTGCCCGAAACTGCTCTGTGCTGCTGCTGCTGGTATGTAGAATCTCCCCAGCGCTGATTCCCCTCCCCTCCCCTCCCGGCCAGAGCCTCTCTGGGCGGTCGGCCGGCCGCCTGTCTGTGCGGGCGCCCCCCTGCCGCCTGTCTGTGCGGGCGCACCCCTGCCGCTTGTCTGTGCGGGCGCCCCCCTGCCGCCTGTCTGTGCGGGCGCCCCCCTGCCGTCTGTCTGTGCGGGCGCCCCCCTGCCGCCTGTCTGTGCGGGCACCCCCCGACGCCTGTCTGTGCGGGCGCCTCCCGCCGCCTGTCTGTGCGGGCGCCCCCAGCCGCCTGTCTGTGCGGGCGCCCCCCGCCGCCTGTCTGTGCGGGCGCCCCCCCGCCGCCTGTCTGTGCGGGCGGCCCGCCGCCTCATTATGCGGGCGGCCGGCCGCCTCTCTGTGCGGGCAGACGGCCGCCTGTCTCTGCGGTGGACTGCCGCCTGTCTGTGCGGGCGCCCCCCTGCCGCCTGTCTGTGCGGGCACCCCCCGACGCCTGTCTGTGCAGGCGCCTCCCGCCGCCTGTCTGTGCGGGCGCACCCCTGCCGCTTGTCTGTGCGGGCGCCCCCCTGCCGCCTGTCTGTGCGGGCGCCCCCCTGCCGTCTGTCTGTGCGGGCGCCCCCCTGCCGCCTGTCTGTGCGGGCGCCCCCCTGCCGCCTGTCTATGCGGGCGCCCCCCCTGCCGCCTGTCTGTGCGGGCGCCCCCCTGCCGCCTGTCTGTGCGGGCGCCCCCCTGCCGCCTGTCTGTGCGGGCACCCCCCGACGCCTGTCTGTGCGGGCGCCTCCCGCCGCCTGTCTGTGCGGGCGCCCCCAGCCGCCTGTCTGTGCGGGCGCCCCCCGCCGCTTGTCTGTGCGGGCGCCCCCCCCGCCGCCTGTCTGTGCGGGCGGCCCGCCGCCTCATTATGCGGGCGGCCGGCCGCCTCTCTGTGCGGGCGGACGGCCGCCTGTCTCTGCGGTGGACAGCCGCCTCTCTGTGCGGGTGGCCCGCCGCCTCTTTGTGCGGGCGGCTGGCCGCCTCTCTGTGCGGGCGGCCGGCCGCCTGTCTGTGAAGGCGGGCGGCCGGCCGCCTGTCTGTGAAGGCGGGCGGCCGGCCGCCTGTCTGTGAAGGCGACCGGCCGCCTCACTGTGTGGGCGACTGGCCGCCTCACTGTGGCTGCCTGCGTCTCCGTGCTGGAGGCCTGCCGGCTGCCTGCGTGTCCGTGCTGGAGGCCCGCCGGCTGCCTGCGTGTCCGTGCTGGAGGCCCGCCGGCTGCCTGCGTGTCCGTGCTGGAGGCCCGCCGGCTGCCTGCGTGTCCATGCTGGAGGCCCGCCGGCTGACTGCGTGTCCATGCTGAATGGGTGTGGATGGGGAGTGGATATGGGCGTGACTGTGAAATGGGTGTGGTTAGGGGGCGTGGCCTAAAAATTTGCCGCAGCGCAAACTTTGTCCCTCTTTTCCTTCTGTAAAAGTTGGGAGGTATGGTTGTGGGCTGAAATCACCTCACATGAAGCCTCTGAGAGTCAGCAGTGCAATGGTTAAAGGAGGACAATAAACAGAGTAATTGGCTACCAAATATGATGGTGGACGGCTTTTTGGACTTTCCGCAACTATCATCCAGCGCAGGGTTCTGCTTTTTGCGGCCCAAACTCTACCTTAGTATAGTGGTATCTTTTTTATTCAGCAAACAGGGATTTGGGCCCTTCAGACACCAGGACCCATTAGTGACTGCTTCCTCGGCACAGCTACAGCTACAAAGGTGGTGATTCTTGCTCTCTTCTGGGATCCTGAGTGAGATTTCAGTAAAGCAATAGATTCTACGCGTCAAAGATGGCTGAATACAAAAAAATTCCATTATGTTGTGAATTTTTGGACCATGAAAAGGGCATGAAGTTCTTTTATTAGGACTTATTCATTCCTGTATCTTCTCCACTTCCTTGGCTCTGTCAGTGGTTAGGCTTCCATTGTCAGACTGTAAAGGCTTTCATGATGTATCCAGGGGATAAGCCATAAAACTTATCCACCAAAAACCTTCTCTACAAAATACGTCCGTGTTATCCAATAGATAATTTAAAGGTGTCAAAAACTGTGGGAACCTGAGCCGCAAAAACAAAAAAATTCTTCCGGGATTGCTTGTAAACAATGGTAGTTAAAACCACCTTCTTCAGTACTACTCACATAGGGTTAGGAATAAAACAAATGCCACAATGGCCTATGATATACCCATCGAGTACCTGTCATCATCCATGTTTGTCTTCAGCCTCAATGAATAATATCCTTGTAGGTATTCTCAAGAATATTTAATGTATGAATGAAAACTGTCCAGAAAAAGCAATCATCTTTCCTAGCTTCTTCTCTAGTGCACTGTCAGGTAGTACAGACAATTAAAGAAGGCAATGAACCAAAGTCAATGAAATTGCTTAAGTATACTCAGTATTTTCACTGTCTACGAGATCTATTCGAAAGTGGAAGCTTTTAGGAACCGTAGAAATAAGGTGGAGACCGCATAAAGTTACCTGTGTCACCAAGTGCTATGGAGCAGAGGACAGAAAAATCACCACCGCTTTGCTGACCCCATAAAAGCAGAGTCCAGACCTGCTCTTGTAACATCAGCACAAGCACTGTGCCCACCGAGCTGCAGTAGTCGTACATCACCAACCACAAAACCGAGCCGTACATCACCAAGCACAATGCCGAGTCGTACATCACCAAGCACAATGCTGAGCCGTACATCACCAAGCACAATGCCGAGCCGTACATCACCAAGCACAATGCCGAGCCACACATCACCAAGCACAATGCTGAGCCGTACATCACCAAGCACAATGCTGAGCCGTACATCACCAAGCACAATGCTGAGCCATACATCACCAAGCACAATGCTGAGCCGTACATCACCAAGCACAATGCTGAGCCGTACATCACCAAGCACAATGCTGAGCCGTACATCACCAAGCACAATGCTGAGCCGTACATCACCAAGCACAATGCTGAGCCGTACATCACCAAGCACAATGCCGAGCCGCACATCACCAAGCAAAATGCCAAGCCGTACATCACCAAGCACAATGCCGAGCCGTACATCACCAAGCACAATGCCGAGCCGTACATCACCAAGCACAATGCTGAGCCGTACATCACCAAGCACAATGCCGAGCCGTACATCACCAAGCAAAATGCCAAGTCGTACATCACCAAGCACAATGCTGAGCCGCACATCACCAAGCACAATGCCGAGCTGTACATCACCAAGCACAATGCTGAGCCATACATCACCAAGCACAATGCTGAGCCGCACATCACCAAGCAAAGTGCCGAGCCATACATCACTATGCAAAATGCCGAGCCGTACATCACCAAGCACAATGCTGAGCCGCACATCACCAAGCACAATGCCGAGTCCTACATCACCAAGCACAATGCCGAGCCGTACTTCACCAAGCACAATGCCGAGCAGTACATCACCAAGCACAGTGCTGAACCGTACATCACCAAGCACAATGCCGAGTCGTACATCACCAAGCACAATGCCGAGACGTCCATCACCAAGCACAATGTTGAGCCGTACAACACCAAGCACAATGCCGAGCCATGCATCACCAAGCACAATGCTGAGCCGTAGATCACCCAGCACAATGCCGAGCCGTACATCACCAAGCACAATGCCGAGCCGTACATCACCAAGCACAATGCCGAGCCGTACATCACCAAGCACAATGCTGAGCTGTACATCAACAAACACAATGATTGATGTGTGTCAGATACATGGAGGAGATGTTTTCTATAGATTCATCTCTCACTATATGGAGTCTGATAGATGAATTCAGATTTGGAGGATGTCCAAAAAAGGTTATCTATAGCCCTTACTGGAAAATGTGTGGACGAGGATATTGGATGAGGTTGTCTTTTGCCATTTTAGCTCCTGAAGGGTAATGATAATACAGAATACAAAAAAAAAACAGTTTGTGGAAGGCTCATTCTTGTCTAGCTTTTCTTGTCTACTGTGCCTAAAAAATGAATTGATGAGCATGGTATGGAGAAACCCTAGTGACAGCACAGAGCTCGGTCCTAAACCCCATCTAATACCTATGAAATTAAACTGGTTTTCTAATTTTAACTATCAGTTTCTAACTTCACAAAAACTGTTCTGATTGAATAGGCACAGATTTCCAAAGGCATCTCCAAAATCATGTGCGACATCTTCCAAGAAAAATGGAAGCTGTTATAGGGGTAGTAAAGTGGCCCAAACCCTTAATAACTCCTATGGCTATGGAGTTGTGTTACACACCTGTGCCAGATCGGGGCTTTGTTTCCCTCACCCTAGTCTTTTGAACTGTGTTGTGCTCCACTTTGGGATTTTCAGGTGACCCCATGTGTTCTCATGTGATTGTCCGCCCTGGCCTATTTAAGGCTCACCAATACACACACCTGTGTCTTGGTATTAACACTTCTACTGATCCTGATTCCTGTCTACCTGTGGCTTTCATTACCTCTGCTACCTGTCTACAATCTCAAGGATGTGTCCTGTGTGCCTGCTGCTTCCAATACCTCTGATGCCTGTCTGCAATCTCCAGGACGTTTCCTGTGTGCCTGCGGCTTCCTGTACCTCTGCTATCTGTCTGTGATCCCCAGATTGTGTCCTGTGTGCCTGCGGCTTTCAGTACCTCTGCTACCTGTCTGTAGTCTCCAGGAGATCTCCTATGTGCCTACAGCTTCCCATACCTCTGCTACCTGTCTGCAATTTCCAGGACATCTTCTGTGTGTTGAGTCTCCCATTACCTCTGCTACCTGTCTGCGATCTCCAGGATATCTTCTGTTTTCCTGTGACTTCCAGTAGCTTTGGTACCTATTTCCAGTCTCCTGTCTGACTGTGGTCTCTAATACCTCTTCTACCTGTCTCCCGTGTGCCTCACCTTCCTGCTTCTCGAACTCTGCTACCTGTCTGCGATCTCCAGGATGTTTCCTGTGTGCCTGCAGCTTCCAGTACCTCTGCTACTTGTCTGTAGTCTCCAGGACATCTCCTGAGTACCTGTGGCTTCCAGTACCTCTTCTACCTGTCTCCTGTGTGCCTCACCTGCCTGCTGCACTAATGCCAGGTGGCCCATAAGCTCATCCGGACGATGGGCTTGTGAAGCAAGGCCATACATGTGTGATGGTCAGGGGTCAGCAACTTTAACCCTCATAGTACAAAAACAATATATGAATTTGTGAATAATTAGAAAATAGAAATGTTCTTGTAATCTTTTTTATTGTTTTCCTTTTCGATTAGGCTTTTATAACAAAGAAAAACAAAACAATAGAAGACCATACAATGGCTTCAGACCTGCAAGTTCCATCACCGGTAGAAGCCAAAAGAAAAAAAAAAAAGTGCAGTTTTCTGATGTTCTTAAAACGAGCTGCGAACGGCAATTTCTAGTCATTGATTAACCTGCAGAGTGTAAAATGCTCCGTGCCTGCCAAATCTATGAGCGCATACACGAGAAACACGACATAACGATGCCGCTGGATCTGCCTAATAAAACAAGGATAAAATAAGAAAAAAAAAATAGAGAATAAGTTCAAAGAAAATATTAAAAGATAAGTTGAGAAGCGTAGAAGATGCTGAACGCTTCACGCATAATTCAAGCAAAACACTGCTTACAAAACCTCTCGCTGGGAAAGTCGAGAAGCTTCTTACACAAACCACTTTAAAGATCCTGGTTATAAAAGCTGGGAAACAAGGCCGCATTATGTAAGGACTTTAAAAGATACTTTTTCAACTGAGTCCATTGTTACGGAGGGAGAGGACAATGCAGTCGCGAGGAAATGCCGTGTGATAAGGAATAGATGGATTTCCTGAACTAATACTCAAGGCATTTCCAAACAAAACGAGTAAGAAAAAAAAGAGATGTGTGGTTGAAATGGTGAATTTAGATCTGGGGCTCGCGGGGACAAGTTTATATTTGGACTCGTAGGTCATGCAGATGACTTCTCTTTAACTTCTAGTACTGGTTCCACTAATTGGTTGGTTGTTGAAGCCAAGAGGGGTCCTATTACAAAGATAAAAATTAATTGCTTCCAGGGTCTGATTGACGCTAGCACACTGATGCCAAAGTCGTATTCGACATTTGCTTTTGGGGAACGAACTTTCCTGGCCTGGCACTCAAATCACTGCCACGGGTAAAGATTGTGTTAGGAATAGATCTATAGCCACAAGACGATCATTGGTGGAAGGAGAAAAGAAGCAACTGGTTGGGTTCATATAGGAACCGGTGAGAAAATTAACTATAGGGTTGTCACCTATCAATCTATCTGACCTCTGGAACCCGCAAAATGAAAATATTTTATCCTCTTTAGAATAAAAAGAGACAGTGTACATTCATTGCCCATTGGACTGCCAAGTGGTGCGCTTCTTTTTTTTCTCAAAGCCCCAAAGGGAATGAAAGAAGCAGCGCTCGAGCATCCAACCAAGCCCAAGAGCCTCTTCTGCCAATCGGTGTAGGTCGCATCTGTCTGACCACTTATGATTAATTCCTTTATGCGTAACTTAATCTTTTACATTCCTGGGTGGTGTGAACTTCTGAGCAGGTTCCTTAACATCACCAGACTAAAAATATAGTATAAGTCACCGGAATGAAGACTTTGGATTATCCAAGCAAAACTAGGAAGATTTGGACCCAAACATCTAAGAGATGTTGATATTAGACCACTGGACAGAGGTTGATTGCATTTTAATTGGTGGTGAGAACCTTTACAGAGGTCCACCCTCCATAGACCCTACATGATTAGTGAACAGGAGTATGGTACATCCGGTGCCAAATCCTAGTCAAGGCTATGGTCAGACAAAAGATGGCATTTCAAATGTTGATACATGAACAGAGCTGTGTGTGTGTGTGTGTGTGTGTGTGTGTGTGTGTGTGTGTGTGTGTGTGTGTGTGAACAGGGCGGAGTGACTGCTTCTTTCAAAAGGTAAGTCACCCTAATTCACTGTCACGGCCAATGTATAAACAAAGAAGCAGTCAGCCTGGCCCCTTCACACAAAGCTCCGGTCACTTGGCGACTCAGGATGCAAACAAGCTGGAAGAAAACCTGGCAGGACTTGGGACCAGAGCTTAAAACTGAAGAATGGGAGGCACCTATCAGACAGGACCTATGATTTTAGGTTGCATAACTTACTAACTTAAGCCATTAAATATATTTTTCTTAGCTGGACAACCAATTTAAGCAACAATCATGGAGAACAGTTGGAGAAGTCTTAGCTGGACAACTCATTTAAGCAACAATCATGGAGAATAGATGGAGAAGTCTTAGCTGGACAACCCATTTAAGCAACAATCATGGAGAATAGATGGAGAAGTCTTAGCTGGACAACGCATTTAAGAAACAATCATGGAGAATAGATGGAGAAGTCTTAGCTGGACAACCCATTTAAGCAACAATCATGGAGAATAGATGGAGAAGTCTTAGCTGGACAACCCATTTAAGCAACAATCATGGAGAATAGATGGAGAAGTCTTAGCTGGACAACCCATTTAAGAAACAATCATGGAGAATAGATGGAGAAGTCTTAGCTGGACAACCCATTTAAGCAACAATCATGGAGAATAGATGGAGAAGTCTTAGCTGGACAACCCATTTAAGAAACAATCATTGAGAAGAGATCAGGAAGTATTAGCTGAACAACCCACTTAAGCAACACTCATGGAGAATAGATCAAAAGTCTTAGCTGGACAACCCATTTAAGCAACAATCATAGAGATGGGATGGGGAACACATAGATGGACAACCCATTTAAGGAACAATTATGGAGAAGAGATGGGAAAGTCTTAGCTGAACAACCCACTTAAGTAACACTCATGGAGAAGGGATCGGAAGTCTTAGCTGGATAACCCATTTAAGCAACAATCATGTGGAAGAGATGGGGAAGTCTATGGGGTACTTTGCACACTATGACATCGCAAGCCGATGCTGCGATGCCGAGCGCGATAGTCCCCGCCCCCGTCGCAGCTGCAATATCATTGCGAATATTATCGCTACGGCAGCTTCACATGCACTCACCTGCCGTGCGACGTCGCTGTGGCCAGAGAACCGCCTCCTTATTAAGGGGACGGGTCGTGCGGCGTCACTGTGACGTCACACGGCAGGCGGCCAATAGGAGCGGAGGGGCGGAGATGAGCGGGATGTAAACATCCCGCCCACCTCCTTCATTCCGCATTGCAGCCGGGACGCAGGTAAGGTGGTGTTCCTCGCTCCTGCGGCTTTACACACAGTGATGTGTGCTGCCGCAGGAGCGAGGCACAACATCGGACCGTCGCGTCAGCGTAATTATGGAATTCGCCGACGCTGCACCGATGATACGATTACGACGCTTTTGCGCTCGTTAATCGTATCATCTAGGATTTACACACTACGATGTCGAGAGCGACGCAGGAAGTGCGTCACTTTCGACATGACCCCACCGACATCGCACCTGCGATGTCGTAGTGTGCAAAGTATCCCTTAGCTGGATAACACATATAAGCAACAATCATGGAGAAGTGATGGTTGGTTAGAGGTGTGATGTAGTTTCTTCCACAACAGACGGAGCAACTTCACATTACGCAATCAAAATAGCTTTTTGTGGAAAATCAACCCAGCGCTTGTTCAAATAAATCTAATGTATATGATAATGTTTTCCAGCTCAGACGTCGTTGACCCTTTAAGTCGTTACATTTACCATTCTGGTCTTTGTGTACTTATTCTTGTTTGCGGAGAGTGCTGGTCGTGGAAGTGTCACATAGTTCTCACGCGATGCTCTGGTGACAGCTGTACATAGTGAAAGTGAGACTAGAGTCCTGGTATGGGGACTTCCCGCTCAACCCAACCCCTGTCAGCTGCAATACAGCAAACACATTTGACAGATCCATAAATTTTAAAAGGAATGGCTTATACAACATGGCGTTTATCAATTGAGTGACATTAATTTAATGTCTAAAGTAAAAAGGTGACAAATTTGTAGTAGGTATAACTGTAAAAAGACCTCAGTATCAAGCGATTGGCTCCAAAATCATCTCCAATTGGGCCCCATTATTGTGTCAGGGCCTGGACGCATCAATAGATCCATTGGTTTTCTGGTGGACCAGGTTGACCTTGTTTGTGTCATAATTATTGTGGTATTTATTTAATACCCAGAGCACGAGTCATCATTGCATTTTTGCCTGGGGTTTTTTGGTCCATTTTTTGGTGATTTTTGCCTGTTTTTCATTCTTCTTTTAATGTGTGTTACTTTATATGTGACCGCCTGTGTTTTCGTGAGGTTTCCAAATGTGTTTTTACAAATGTACTCCAACCACAACCTCTCACTCCCTCCCCTTCATGACTTTTTGAGTTAAAAAGTTGCAAAAATATATAAGAAAAAAAAACAACAAAATTTGACTTTGCGTAAAATTCATGAATTTTGAAGAATTTGGTGTAAAAAAAAATGCTAACGAATATCACAAGAAAAAGAAAAGTGGCTTAAAAAAATAAATAAATAAATAAAAAAAAGCAGTAATGATCATTCAGGCCCCAAGAACTGTGCATAAAATTGGAAACTTATGTTGGTATATTTTGCCGTAAACGCAAGTTATTCCACCATCACTGCCCACAAGTGACATTAGTTCTAGACTCTTCCGTCATGAGAATTACTTTGCCAGACCCTACATTAACAGACTTCATCTAATGACCTCATGGCCAATTATTGACTTCTCGGTAAAGCAATGATTACCTCGGGGAGAGCGCACCACTACACGTGTATCATAAATCCTCTGATTAATGTTCCGTGTCACGTCTTAAACTGACTCATTACCATAAGAGAAGAAAAGGTTAATACCAGAGACAATTAACTCCGGGGAATCCGCTCTTCTATTAATCATTGGAAGTAGACAGGGATTTAATATGACACAATAAGATATGATCAGGCTAAATGATCCTTTAAATTTTTACCGTCACGTTTTTCAAAAACAATCCAGTTGGGCAACGCAAAAAAGAGGCTTTCTCAAGGGTTGTCACTCCAGTCCTACTCCTGGGAATATAATGGCCAGACCCCTCTAATTTTCGTTCCAGGTGCACTAACTGCTGTCACGCTAGGTATCGGAAGTTCTAAGCAAACGATGAAAGGGAAGGAAAAGGAAACCCTGGGTCTACCGCTGGTCCCTGGTGTCCCTCACCACCCAAGATAGGTTCCACACCTATGCACCGAGCCAGGTACCTGACCCTAGGTATCCCTACTGCTGGGCTCTAGATAGGGATTGGATGGGATGAGCTCTTCATCAACCCCACTAAACACTATGAACGACAAAGAGAGAACACACAAGGGGGAAATGCATGAACAACTTAACTACACATGACACAGGTAGATGTTCAGCAAAGTTTTAAGCAACAATACTGCAGAAGAGTACAAGGCCACCTGCTTGCAACCAAAGCTTGAATGAACTGAAGAATATCACCAGCATTAGTCCAAAGAAGCAGGGTTATTTAAGCACCAAAAGAATGCTGATGATCAGCAGCTGGGTGGAAGGCAAGCTTCTGCTGGGTCCAAAAGGGGAAGAGATGAATCCAGCAGGAAAGGGTGTGCCATAGGGTAGGGATGTACTTTATATAAACGGGTAAGCTGTATGGTGGGGATCTACTTTATATAAACGGGAAAGCTGTATGGTGGGGATGTACTTTATATAAATGGGTGAGCCATATGGTGGGGATGTACTTTATATAAATGGACAGGTATGTACTTTATATAAACGGGTGGGCCATATGGTGGGGATGCACTTAATATAAACGGATGGGCTATGTGGTGGGGATGTACTTTCTATAAATGGGTGGGTGTGTACTTTATATAAATGGATGGGTGTGTACTTTATATAAATGGGTGAGCCATATGGTGGGGATGTACTTTCTATAATCGAGTGGACCATTATGTGGGGATCTACTTTATATAAACAGGTGGGGATGTACTTTCTATAAATGGGTGGGGATGTACTTTAAATAAATGGGTGGGCCCTATGGTGGGGATGTACTTTATATAAACGGGTGGGTTATGGTGGGGATGCACTTTCTATAAATGGGTGAGCCATATGGTGGGGATGCACTTTCTATAAATGGGTGAGCCATATGGTGGGGATGCACTTTATATAAATGGGTGGGCCATATGGTGGGGATCTACTTTATATAAACGGGTGGGCTATATGGTGGGGATATGTACCGCCCTGAGAGGGGCCCAGCCGCTTCCTCTGCTTGCTCGGGCCGAGCCGCTCGAGGTCTGGGCTCGGGTTCTCGGTGGCACGAGCGCCTCCGGACCGGGGGCCACGTCGCTCTTGTTAAGGGGAGGCGGTGGGGGGTTGTAGTTGTGTAACGGGTCGTGACGCCACCCACGGGTCGTGGTGACGGGGGATGCACCACCGCTGCGGCTGAAGTGATGGCGGGCTCGTCCGGGATCGGTGTTGCGGCCGCAGCTGAGATGTTAGCCCCTCCGTGGGTAGGGGCGGTGTGTCCCGGGGCCCCGGTGGGGGTGGTGGACTGTAAGGGAATGATGTTGTCGTCGGGGTGCAGGGCGCCGTGCCGCGGTGTAGCGTCGTGCCCGGATGGCACTGGTGTACTCACGATTGATTCACACTCAGAGTTACTGGTAAACCAAAGTTCGGTAGTGGTCGGTCCCCGTGGCCGGCTGCTGATGTCCCTTGTGGGGTTGATGGTGGCCCCTTTTCCCGTGCACCTCTGGATGTTTGTGTTTCGGCCCCCTGCCTAAGCAGTGGTAGCCCGCTCCCCGGCGTTGAGCTGCCGGAGGAGCCCTCGGTTGCCCGCAGGCGCTGGCCCGTCGGGTGTTTGGCCCTTGGCGGTGGCGCTCACCCAGGCTCGGTGGGCTTTTGCCTTCTTTCGGGACTTTGGGTGTGGATGAACCCGTGAGGTCCGGCCAGCAATCAGTTAATTTCCCTATACTCAGTGGCTTCTAAGCTAGGACGGGGTCTGAGTACCCTCCTGTTGGTGCTTCGGTAAACGGTTGACTCCCCGGTTCGGGACCGGCGGGCTCCAACCCAGGCCCGGTCCGTATAGTTCCGCCGGTTGCTGTACCGGTACTCCTGCAGACGGCCACCACCGTCTGCCTGCCTGACGTTCTCTAAGGGGCCCAGGCTCCTACCCGGATTCCTGACAGCTGCTCCACTACCACTCACTGTCAACTCCAAAACTGTTCTGTTTGAACTTCCTGCCCCAGGACAGTAGTCTCCTCAGTGGGCGTGTCTTTCCGCCTGACTCCGCCCACCTGGTGTGCTCTACTCGCCCTGGGGGAGGCATCAGGTCTCCCTTTCGGGTGACGTGTGTGTGACCTCACAGGGGGTGGGGGGGGGGTGTATGTGGTAGATGTTATTACCTGTGACCCCTGGGGTCCAGGGCATCACAGATATACTTTATATAAACGGGTGGGCCATAAGGTGTGGATGTGTTTTATATAAATGGCTGGACCCTATGGTGGGGATGCACTTTATATAAGTGGGTGAGCCATATGGTGGGGATGTACTTTATATAAACGGGTGGGCCATATGGTAGGGATGCACTTTATTTAAATGGGAGGGCCATATGGTGGGGATGTACTTTATATAAATGGGAGGGCCATATGGTGGGGATGTACTTTATATAAATGGGTGGGCCATATGGTGGGGATGCACTTTATTTAAATGGGAGGGCCATATGGTGGGGATGTACTTTATATAAATGGGTGGGCCATATGGTCGGGATGTACTTTAGATAAACGGGTGGGCCATATGGTGGGGATGTACTTTACATAAACGGGTGGGCCATATGGTGGGGATGCACTTTATATAAATGGGAGGGCCATATGTTGGGGATGTACTTTATATAAATGGGAGGGCCATATGGTGGGGATGCACTTTATATAAATGGGAGGGCCATATGGTGGGGATGTACTTTATATAAATGGGAGGGCCATATGGTGGGGATGTACTTTATATAAATGGCAGGGCCATATGTTGGGGATGTACTTTATATAAACGGGTGGGCCATATGGTGGGGATGCACTTTATATAAATGGGTGGGCCATATGGTGGGGATGTACTTTATATAAATTGGTGAACCATATGTTGGGGATGTACTTTCTATAAATGGGTGAGCCATATGTTGGGGATGTACTTTCTATAAATGGGTGGGCCATATGATGGGGATGTACTTTATATAAATGGGTTGGCCATATGATGGGGATGTACTTTATATAAATAGGTGGGCTATATGGTGGGGATGCACTTTATATAAATGGGTGGGTCATATGGTGGGGATGCACTTTATATAAATGGGTGGGCTATATGGTGGGGATGTACTTTATATAAATGGGTGGGCCATATGGTGGGGATGCACTTTATATAAATGGGAGGGCCATATGGTGGGGATGCACTTTATATAAATGGGTGATCCATATGGTGGGGATGTACTTTATATAAATGGGTGGGCCATATGATGGGGATGTACTTTATATAAACGGGTGGGCCATATGATGGGGATGTACTTTATATAAATGGGTGGGCCATATGGTGGGGATGTACTTTATATAAATGGGTGGGCCATATGGTGGGGATGTGTGACGCCCTGGGCAAGCCAGGGGTCACAGGTCACAACACCACCACACCCCACACTCCAGGTAGGCACATCACAGCTAAATTAGAAATCCTTGTTGCCTTCCTCCAGAGGCTGATGATTCACACCAGGGGGTGGGCCAGGCGGTTGGCTCCGCCCACCAAGGAGATCACAGCTCTGGAGGCGGGAAGTACCAGGCAGTCAGCTCAGGGACGAGCTTGAGTAAAGAGAGAGAGTAGCCCGGGGAGGGCAAGAGTCAACAAGTAGTGAAAGTGGAAAAGGAGGAAAGCAAGTGAGGTGACGAGAAGGAAGGAAAGCCTGAAGGTCCAGCTTTGTGTAGGGCCAGATCAGCAAGGTCAGCGACGGCGGTGACCGTCTGGAGTGGGACCGTTTGGAAGTTCCTGGAAGGACCCCGTTGGCTGTGTGCCCGGTGGTCTGGAGCAGTGTTCCGAAAGACAGTCAGCACCAGGGCAGGGGCCTCTCGGACCCCGGCAAGGCTAGGAGTCGCCAAATTTGCCGAATCCGTCAGCGAAGGGGACGTAGATCCCCCAGCAACCAAGTCCCGATTGAAGGCAACAGCTCAACCTGAAGCAGAGAGACATCGCCACCGCCAAGGCACCAGTTTCTCAGGGCCAGCGCCTGCGGGCAAAGTGTAGAGCTCCTCTGGCCCAGATTGTAGTCGGGGAGCGGGTAACCGGAGGGAATCCACCGCTACCACAAGTCAACCATAGGTGCAAGGAAGAGGGACATCACCGTCACCTACCGGGAGTGCAGGTGCAGCCGTCTGTGGGACCGTCCTACCAGCCATTTGGTTTACCGTACAAACTGTGTCCGTGTCTCAGGCTGAGTGAGTACCACAGTGCCGCAAGGCACAGCGCTGCCCCCGCGTCCCTGCGCCCACCAGGCCCCGCACCTCACAAACCATCACCGGGCCCCGGGATCACCAACCCCTGCCCACGGAGGGGCAACACAACACCTGGCTGCTCCGCATCACCATCCCCGGGACCCCCGCATTGAGCAGCGGTGGTGAAATCACCACAACCGTGGGTGGCGTCACGAACTATAACAATTCCCGCACCCAACAAACCCCTTTCACTCACGGGCGAGGAGTGCCGCTCGAGAAAACCCCCGGGATCCGGCCTACGGCTCGAGCCACCACTGAGCAGCCGGACCCGAGCAGAAGGGGTGAGCGCGGTGTGCTGACACCCTCCTCCCCGCCCGCGACAACTTGGCGTCACGAACAGGATCTTACCGCTCTGCCGTCTGGTAGAGGTGCGCCTTGTTACCGCCGGAGGTATCCGGCAGAAAAATTGCAGAAGCCGCCATCTTTGGCGCGAAAAGTTCCCGCTCGAGTGTCTTCTCGAGCAGTAGAGGCGCGAAGGCCAAGACCCCGCCCCGAGAGAGGAGGGGCCGGAAAGAGCTAAGGGGGACGCGATGGCGGCTGGCCGCATGTAGCCGCGGCTATAAAAGCAGGGTGAGCCCTGCACCCCCTCCCTCGGATGAAGCAGCAGAGGGACCGGAGTAGGGCAGCGGAGGCCCGTTGCACCGTCCCCGTGGGGACCACCTGTTTGTTGTTGGAAAAGTTTGTTTGTTGAAAGTTTGAAAAATGAAAAATGATAATTACCGAGTTTTCACCAGATTGTCTGTTGTGATTGAACCGGCCGGAGCCGGCACCGTTGTCCCCGTGGGGACCGTTTAAAAATGCATGGGAACTATCCATGGACAAGCCTGTGAACTTGCAGGGCAACCACAGACGTTAGTGGCTTGTAAATATGTTGGTTACCGTTACCTTTTTCCGCAATGCCGCCTCCGGAGAGGCAGGTTGGAGGGAGGGCCCTCAGCAGAGCAGGCTGGGGCCCAGCCACCAAAGGAACCGGTGGCTACCCTCTGGAGGGAAGGACAGATCCCGCTCGGGTAACTTGTGCTGGACTGTGGGTCAAGGGGTGCTGCCTGGGCTTTAGGGGCAGCATCAGGGCCTGGTTACTTGGGTGGGAGAGAGCGGAAACCGTAACCGTAAACCGTTGCAACGTTTAAGAAATGTGCCTCCCGTCTTGGGAAGATTTATTAAAAATGTCATATGTTATGTTTAACCCTGTTATCCCCTTTCTACAGAAAAATAAAACCGGTGTAGGACGACAGCCCGCGGACGGTCTGCATTTTGCTAAGGGGGAATGTGACGCCCTGGGCAAGCCAGGGGTCACAGGTCACAACACCACCACACCCCACACTCCAGGTAGGCACATCACAGCTAAACTACAAATCCTTGTTGCCTTCCTCCAGAGGCTGATGATTCACACCAGGGGGTGGGCCAGGCGGTTGGCTCCGCCCACCAAGGAGATCACAGCTCTGGAGGCGGGAAGTACCAGGCAGTCAGCTCAGGGACGAGCTTGAGTAAAGAGAGAGAGTAGCCTGGGGAGGGCAAGAGTCAACAAGTGGTGAAAGTGGAAAAGGAGGAAAGCAAGTGAGGTGACGAGAAGGAAGGAAAGCCTGAAGGTCCAGCTTTGTGTAGGGCCAGATCAGCAAGGTCAGCGACGGCGGTGACCGTCTGGAGTGGGACCGTTTGGAAGTTCCTGGAAGGACCCCGTTGGCTGTGTGCCCGGTGGTCTGGAGCAGTGTTCCGAAAGACAGTCAGCACCAGGGCAGGGGCCTCTCGGACCCCGGCAAGGCTAGGAGTCGCCAAATTTGCCGAATCCGTCAGCGAAGGGGACGTAGATCCCCCAGCAACCAAGTCCCGATTGAAGTCAACAGCTCAACCTGAAGCAGAGAGACATCGCCACCGCCAAGGCACCAGTTTCTCAGGGCCAGCGCCTGCGGGCAAAGTGTAGAGCTCCTCCGGCCCAGATTGTAGTCGGGGAGCGGGTAACCGGAGGGAATCCACCGCTACCACAAGTCAACCATAGGTGCAAGGAAGAGGGACATCACCGTCACCTACCGGGAGTGCAGGTGCAGCCGTCTGTGGGACCGTCCTACCAGCCGTTTGGTTTACCGTACAAACTGTGTCCGTGTCTCAGGCTGAGTGAGTACCACAATGCCGCAAGGCACAGCGCTGCCCCCGCGTCCCTGCGCCCACCAGGCCCCGCACCTCACAAACCATCACCGGGCCCCGGGATCACCAACCCCTGCCCACGGAGGGGCAACACAACACCTGGCTGCTCTGCATCACCATCCCCGGGACCCCCGCATTGAGCAGCGGTGGTGAAATCACCACAACCGTGGGTGGCGTCACGAACTATAACAATCCCCGCACCCAACAAACCCCTTTCCCTCACGGGCGAGGAGTGCCGCTCGAGAAAACCCCCGGGATCCGGCCTACGGCTCGAGCCACCACTGAGCAGCCGGACCCGAGCAGAAGGGGTGAGCGCGGTGTGCTGACACCCTCCTCCCCGCCCGCGACAGATGTACTTTATATAAATGGGTGGGCCATATGGTGGGGATGTACTTTATATAAATGGGTGGGCCATATGATGGGGATGTACTTTATATAAATGGGTGGGCTATATGGGAAAAATCTTTACACCTCACATCTCAAATTTCCCTCCTGTCGTGCGTGAATAGAGGTCGATCAGTGGCACACATTGATCACGTGGTCACACACATACCGCCTGATAATGGAACCACTTTGAACTTTTTATATTTCAGCATCGAGGCAAAAAATAACCACGATGCTGCCCACACAGCCACACAAGAAATACAAAAAAGATGAGACGTCTCGGTGCCATTTGCAGAACATCTTGACATGTGAAGGATTTTTGCACATTCTGACTTCCTCAGTATATTCTACCTAATAAAAGCAATATTCTGCTGTTTCCATGGAAACTCTTGTCCGGTCTCCTGACCGTGCACCATTGTGCAATTTTATTTATTTTTTTCCTAAATGTTTTGTGGACACTTCTAAAGGTTTATAATTAATCAGATATTTTTGTAGGCTGAGAGCAGAGATAATTATAAAATGCTATTAACATCATCCGGTGCGCGGAGCAGAACATAAAGAAAAACATCACACAATCTGTAATGGATTTGTGGAAATATTTATTAGAACTTTTATAGAGAAAATTCCGGATGTAGAATTCTATTGGGTTGCAAACAAGTAAAACGATATAGGATTTTAGTTAAAAGGGTTCTTAAATTATGTGAGGAGACCATGAAGGTGCCAGGAGACAACACGGCTGATACTAGAGGAAAGGGAGGAGAGGAGATGGAGCGTGAGCATTGCACCATACTACAGGCTATGGGCAATATGGAAATCGCAGACTCTCTCAATTTATTACACCCCTTTTGATTAACACAATGGATGATGAGACAATAGTCAGTCAACAATCAGCAATTTTAGGGGTTATGGGAACCTTAATGTCCAGTTTCATTGAGGAGTCAGAAGATACCATAAGTGTCTATAGTCGGTTACTCCAAACCAATGATGTTCATGGAACCACCAAATTTCTGATATGTGGATTGGCCTTTTGGATACCATAAATGGTTGTGGCTGGGTATGCTGAAGCAATGGTGGTCATGGGTTCATCAAACTTCTAATAAGGAGAAGAAGTGCTAGAAGATAACAAATGTCTACTGTTGGTTGTTTTGGAGCAATGGTGGTCATGGGACCTCCAATATTCTGAGACGCAGAGGGGCTGAAAGATTCCATAAATGTCCTTGTTCGGTTGTGTGACGCCCTGGACTAGCCAGGTAGTCACATACATACCAACATACACACACCCCACCCTAGACAGTTACAACAGTCAATCAAAAACCCTTGTTCCTCCCTCCAAGGTCTGATGTCCACACCAGGTGATGCGGAGCCAGGCGATTGGCTCCACCCACCGAGGAGTTCACAGGCCTGGAGGCGGGAAAAGTGTAAGATCAGTTTTGGAAGTGGAAGTGAGAGGAGTAAACAATTGAGGTGTCTGGGTAGGAGCCCAGGCACTGACAGCAAGGTTGGCAGACTGTGGTGGCCGTCTGCAGGAGTTGCTGGAACTCTGCGAAGCCGTAAGGAACGGGGTCGGGCGTTGGCCCGCCGGTACCGAACCGGGGAGCAGAGTGAAGCTAAGCACACAGGCAGGGCCATCGGACCCCGACCAGGCTTGGAGCCGCCGTCAATAGTCAAATCCGAGTGTGACAAGAACCCCAGGGGTTCCCCAACAACCAAGTCCTGACAGAAGGCAACAGTCCACACCGTGAGGATATACAGCCACCGCCACAGGCTAGAGATCCAAGGGCCAGCGCCTGCGGGCAAAACAGGCTCCTACGGCATCTATACGCCGGGGAGCGGACTACCGGTGGGCAACCACAGGAGTCAGAACATTCTAAAAGGTGCACGGAAAGACAGTCACCATCAGCCGTCCGGGGAGAGCACAACAATAACACTGCAGCCGGTTGCGGGACCCGTCCATCCGGCCGTTTTGGTTTACCAGAGACTCTGTCAGTGATTGTCTGAGTGAGTACACCAGTGCCGTCCGGCACCGCGCCGCGCAGTCCCTGCAACCCAGCCATCCAGCCTCCCTGTTACATCATCGGGCCCCAGGATCACCAACCCCCCTACCCACGGAGGGGACAAAATCCCAACTGCACCCTACCATCTCTCCCGGGAACCCCGTTACCAGCAGCGGTGGTGCCATCATCACCACGTCCCGTGGGTGGCATCGCGAACAATCTCCCTAAACATACCATCTTTTTCACTCATGGGCGAGGAGCGCTGCTCGAGTCCCTGGGTCCGGCTCACCGCTCGAGCCACCAAGCAGCAGCAGCAGAAGCCCCGGACCCGAGCGTGGCGAGCGCGTTCCCCTCCGCCCGCGACAGTTGTTTTAAAGCAATGGCGTTCATGGGACCACCAAACGTCTGACAGGGAGAGGAGCTAGAAAATACCATAAATGTCTATGTTGGGAATGTTTTGAAGCAATGGTGGGAAAGGAACTCCTAATGTTATAAGGGGTAGAGGAGGCTAGAAGATAAGACAAAAGTCTATGGTCGGTTGTTTTGACCCAATGATGTTCATGGGACCTCCAAATTTCTGATCGGTAGATGGGCTATTGAATATCATAAATGTTTGTGGCTGGGTATGCTGAAGCAATGGTGGTCATAGGTCCATAGAACTTCTAATAAGGAGAAGAAGAGCTAAAAGATAACATAAATATCCACAGTTGGATGTTTTGAATCAATGGTGGTCATGGGACTTCCAATATTCTGAGAACTAGAGGAGCTGGTAAATACCATAAATGTCCTTGTTCGGATGTTTTAAAGTAATGGCGGTCATGGGACAACCAAAATTCTGATAGGTAGAGGGGGCTAGAAGATACCATAAATGTCTATGGTCGGTTGTTTTGACCCAATGATGTTCATGGAACCACCAAATTTCTACCATAAATATCTTAGGTCATTTGGGTGAGCCACAAGATCCCTTTACTTCCAATATAGATGGGATCCTAGGGGTAAGAAAATACTCAACCAGCCTCCATGGAACCATAGCATAGGGAGAAGATGATGCGCTCGGGTAAAGACTGAAAAGCTGGATGCTGAGGAAGAACCCTTACACATGGACCAACTGTCAAGCTAGGTCGGTCGTTTTGATCCAATGATGTTCATAGGATCACCAAATTTCTGATTGGTAGATGGGCTATTGGATGCCATAAATGTTTGTGGTTGGATATGATGAAGCAATGGTGGTCATGGGTCCATCAAACTTCTAATAAGAAGAAGAGGTACGTAGAAGATAACGTAAATGTCTATAGTTGTTTTTTTGGAGCAATGGTGTTCCTGGGACCTCCAATATTCTGAGATGTAGAGGGGCTGGAAGATACCATGAATGTCCTTGGTCTGTTGTTTTAAAGCATTGGCAGATATATGACCACCAAACTTCTGACAGGGAGAGGGGCTAGAAAATACCATATATGTCTATACTTGAATGTTTTGAAGCAACGGTGGGAATGGGAACCCTAATATCCTAAGAGATAGAGGGGGCTAGAGGATACCATAAATGTCTATGGTTGGTTGTTTTGACCCAGTAATGTTCATGAGACCATCAAACTTCTGACAGGGAGAGGGCTTCGAAAATACCATAAATGTCAATACTTGGTTGTTTTGAAACAACGGTGTGAATGGGACCCCCAATATTCGGAATTCGGAGAGGTAGAAGGGGCTAGAAGATACCAGAAATGTCTTTGGATAGTAGCGTGGGTCACAAGATTCCTTTACTTACAATATGCTGTAATTACTGGGATTCTAGGGGTAAGAAAAAAAAAACTAGCGTGAACTCAACCAGCCTCCATGGAACCATAGCTTGGAGAGAAGATGATGCGCCCAGGTAAAGACTGAAATGCTGGATGCTGAGGAGGAAACCTTACACATGGACCGACTGTCACGCTAGGTAGGGGAAAGTATCAAGCGAATGGAGATAGGGAAGGGAAACCCTGTGTCTAGGGAAGGCGGAGATGGTGACCCCTGACCAAACCTACTGCTGGTCCCTGGGGTCCCTCACCACCCTAGATAGGTTCTGCTCCTATGCGCCGAGCAAGATACCTGACCCTGGCTGACCCTGAACTGGGCCCTAGCTAGGGAATGGATGGGATGAGTGCTTAGACAACCCCACTAAGTACTGAAGAACACACAGGGAGCACAAACAGGGAGAAAGTATACAAATAATATCCAGATGACTCAGGGATAGAAACTGCAAGAACAACAAAGTTTCTCCAGATGAATACAAGCCGACTGCTTGCAGTCAAGACCTAAAGGTTTTTTAAACCTATCACCAGCAAAGACCTTGGGGAAATGAGAGTATTTAAAGACACAAAGGGAGTGGTGATGTTTAACAATTAAAAGGTGAGGAAATCCGCAGGGTCCTAAAGGGAAAGGGATAAACCCCCAGCAGGGAAAAAGGCAAAGTCAAAGAGCATGTGTAGCCAAATGCTGCGACCTTCTACAGCCAGAAACTACAGGACTGTCTGTCAAGTGTGATACACCCGTGACACCGACTGGTGAGAGAGCAACCGCGCAAAGGGTTCGATACTCTTGAAAGGGTCATGAATTTTTTGGACTCTTGACGGGGCTATATGTCATTATAGACAGGACTATAGAACAGATCAAAGGTCTTGGAAAGGATCTGCTCGATGGAATGACTACACAATTTGAAGGCCGAAGAGTGGATTTTCTAAACCAGAGAACTGCCTAAAATAGTCATTTCCAGCAGACTCTCCATTGACTGGAGGACCTGATAAGGATGAAGGCGAGCGTCTCAGGTCATAGGAAGCGCGTCTTTCTGTAGATCGCTCTTTAAGGTACATTGTACAGTGAGAAAAGCGCCGAAGACAGAAGTTTCATTTCATTTTCCTTACTGCTTTCAGAGAACAAAAAATCTATTTTTGAAACTGGGAAGCGGAGAGATTGGTAAATAGAGTGTGATTGTGCAACCCGACCGTGCCGCATTCACATTCTGCATCTACAAGTAAAATGAAATTACAGCCAGTCACATTATACAAAAAGGAGAGAGCGACCGAGATAAGACCGCCATAATATACCGACCCACGAGAGGAGCCGCACCACGAGAGGAGAACAACCTGCAGAGGTGTCTGTATACAATAAAGAGATGAATACATCAGTGTAATTACTATAATACTAAATTATGACATACATATATTTTATTGCCCATATACACAATATGGCTGTCATAATACTGCCAGATTTGTACAAGAATATAACTACTATAATACTGCTCTTATATACAAGAATATAACTACTATAATACTGCCCCCTATTTACAAGAATACAATTACTATAATACTGCCCCCTATGTACAAGAATATAACTACTATAATACTGACCCCTATGTACAAGAATATAACTACTATAATACTGCCCCTATGTACAAGAATAATAACTACTATAATACTGCCCTCTATGTACAAGAATATAACTACTATAATACTGCCCCTATGCACAAGAATATAACTACTATAATACTGCTCCTATGTACAAGAATATAACTACTATAATACTGCTCCTATGTACAAGAATATAACTGCTATAATACTGCTCCTATGTACAAGAACATGACTACTATAATACTGCTCCTATGTACAAGACTATAACTGCTATAATACTGCTCCTATGTACAAGAACATGACTACTATAATACTGCCCCTATGTACAAGAATATAACTACTTTAATACTGCCCCTATGCACAAGAATATAACTACTATAATACTGCCCCTATGCACAAGAATATAACTACTATAATACTGCCCCCTATATACAAGAATATAACTACTATAATACTGCTCCTATGTACAAGAATATAACTACTATAATACTGCTCCTATGTACAAGAATATAACTACTATAATACTGCTCCTATGTACAAGAATATAACTACTATAATACTGCCCCCTATGTACAAGAATATAACTACTATAATACTGCCCCTATGTACAAGAATATAACTACTATAATACTGCCCCTATGTACAAGAATATAACTACTATAATACTGTCCCCATGTACAAGAATATAACTACTATAATACTGCCCTCTATGTACAAGAATATAACTACTATAATACTGCTCCTATGTACAAGAATATAACTACTATAATACTGCTCCTATGTACAAGAACATAACTACTATAATACTGCCCCTATGTACAAGAATATAACTACTATAATACTGCCCCTATGTACAAGAATATAACTTCTATAATACTGCCCCTATGTACAAGAATATAACTACTATAATACTGCTCCTATGTACAAGAATATAACTACTATAATACTGCCCCCCTATGTACAAGAATATAACTACTATAATACTGCTCCTATGTACAAGAATATAACTGCTATAATACTGCCCCTATGTACAAGAATATAACTACTATAATACTGCCCCTATGTACAGGAATATAACAACTATAATACTGCCCCCTATGTACAAGAATATAACTACTATAATACTGCTCCTATGTACAGGAATATAACAACTATAATACTGCCTCTATGTACAGGAATATAACTACTATAATACTGCTCCTATGTACAAGAATATAACTACTATAATACTGCCCCCTATGTACAAGAATATAACTACTATAATACTGCCCCTATGTACAAGAATATAACTACTATAATACTGCCCCTATGTACAGGAATATAACTACTATAATACTGCCCCTATGTACAAGAATATAACTACTATAATACTGCCCCTATGTACAGGAATATAAAAACTATAATACTGCCCCCTATGTACAAGAATATATCTACTATAATACTGCTCCTATGTACAAGAATATAACTACTATAATACTGCCCCTATGTACAAGAATATAACAACTATAATACTGCCCCCTATGTACAAGAATATAACTACTATAATACTGCTCCTATGTACAAGAATATAACTACTATAATACTGCCCCTATGTACAAGAATATAACAACTATAATACTGCCCCCTATGTACAAGAATATTACTACTATAATACTGTCCGATAGATGGATAGATTGATGGATAGATGGTGGATGGATGGATACTTGGATGGATAGATGATGGATGGATGATGGATGGATAGATGGATGGAGGGATAGATGGATGGATGCATGGTTGGAGGGATAGATGGATGGATGATGGATGGATGGATACTAGGATGGATGGATGATGGATAGATGGATGGATGGATGGATGGATAGATGGATAGATGATGGATGGATAGATGGATGGATGATGGATGGATAGATGGATAGATGATGGATGGATGGAGGGATAGATGGATGGATGGATGGATAGATAGATAGATGGTGGATTGATGGTGGATGGATAGATGGTGGATGGATGGATGGAGAGATGGTGAATGGATGGATGGATAGATGGTAGATGGATGGATGGATAGATGGTGGATGGATAGATGGTGGATGGATAGATGGATGGATGGATAGATGGTGGATGGATGGATGGAGAGATGGTGAATGGATGGATGGATGGATAGATGGTGAATGGATGGATGGATGGATGGATAGATGGTGGATGGATGGATGGATAAATGGTGGATGGATGGATGGATAGATGATGGTTGGATAGATGGTGGATAGATATATGATGCATAGATGGATGGTGGACGGATGGATAAATGGTGGATGGATGGATGGATGGATAGATGGTGGATAAATATATGATGGATGGATAGATGGTGGACGGATGGATGGATAGATGAATAGATGGTGGATGGATGGATGGATGAATGGATGGATAGATGGTGGATGGATAGATGGTGGATGGATAGATGGTGGATGGATAGATGGATGGATGAATGGATGGATAGATGGTGGATGGATGGATGGATAGATGGTGGATGGATAGATGGTGGATGGATAGATGGTGGATGGATAGATGGTGGATGGATGAATGGATAGATGGTGGACGGATGGATGGATAAATGGTGGATGGATGGATGGATAGATGGATGGATGGATAGATAGTAGATAGATGATGGATGGATAAATGGTGGATGGATAGATGATCGATGGATAGATGGTGGATAAATATATGATGGATGGATAGATGGTGGACGGATGGATGGATAGATGGTGGATGGATAGATGATAGATGAATAGATGGATAGATGGTGGATGGATAGATGGTGGACGGATGGATGGATAGATGGTGGATGGATAGATGATAGATGAATAGATGGATAGATGGATGGATAGATAGATGGTGGATGATAGATGGTGGATGGATAGATGGTGGATGGATGGATGGATGGATGAATGGAAGGATAGATGGTGGATGGATAGATGGTGGATGGATAGATGGTGGATGGATGGAGAGATGGTGGATGGATAGATGGATGGATGAATGGATGGATAGATGGTGGATGGATGGAGAGATGGTGGATGGATAGATGGATGGATGAATGGATGGAGAGATGGTGGATGGATAGATGGATGGATGAATGGATGGATAGATGGTGGATGGATAGATGGTGGATGGATAGATGGTGGATGGATGGATGGAGAGATGGTGAATGGATGGATGGATGGATGGATGGATAGATGGTGGATGGATGGATGGATGGATAGATAGATGGTGGATGGATGGATAAATGGTGGATGGATGGATGGATAGATGGTAGATAGATGATGGATGGATAGATGGTGGATGGATAGATGATGGATGGATGGATAAATGGTGGATGGATAGATGATGGATGGATAGATGATAGATGAATAGATGGTGGATAAATATATGATGTATGGATAGATGGTGGACGGATGGATGGATAGATGGTGGATGGATAGATGATAGATGAATAGATGGTGGATGGATAGATGGATGGATGAATGGATGGATGGATGGATGGATGGTGGATGGATGGATAGATGGATGGATAGATGGTGGATAGATAGATGATGGATGAATTAATAATAATAATAATTTTATTCATTTATATAGCGCTATTAATTCCACAGCGCTTTACACACATTGGCAACACTGTCCCCATTGGGGCTCACAATCTAAAGTCCCTATGAGTATGTCTTTGGAGATAGGATGGATGGATAGATGGTGGATGGATGGATAGATGGTGGATGGATGGATAAATGGTGGATGGATAGATGATGGATGGATAGATGGTGGATGGATGGATAGATGGTGGATGGATGGATAAATGGTGGATGGATAGATGATGGATGGATAGATGGTGGATGGATGGATAGATGGTGGATGGATGGATAAATGGTGGATGGATAGATGATGGATGGATAGATGATGGATGGATAGGTGGTGGACGGATGAATGGATAGATGGTGGACGGATGGATGGATAGATGGATGGATAAATGGTGGATGGATGAATGGATAGATGGATGGATAGATGGTGGATAGATAGATGTTGAATGGATAGATGGTGGACGGATGGATGATGGATGGATAGATGATGGATGGATGGATGGATGGATAGATGGTAGATAGATAGATGTTGAATGGATGGATGATGGATGGATAGATGATGGATGGATAGATGGTGGATGGATATATGGTGGATGGATGGATAGATGGTGGATGGATAGATGGTGGATGGATGGATGGATAGATAGTGGATGGATGGATGGATAGATGGATGGATGGATGGATGGATGGATGGATAGATGGTGGATGGATGGATAAATAGTGGATGGATGGATAGATGATGGATGGATAGATGGTGGATAGATAGATGATGGATGGATAGATGGTGGACGAATGGATGGATAGATGGTGGATGGATGGATGAATAGATGGATAGATGGTGGATGGATGTATGGATAGATGATGGATGGATAGATGGTGGATGGATGGATGGATAGATGGTCGATGGAGGGATGATGGATGGATGGATGATGGATGGATAGATGGATGGATGGATAGATGATGGATGGATAGATGGTGGATGGATGATGGATGGATAGATGGTGGATGGATGATGGATGGATAGATGGTGGATGGATGGATGGATGGATAGATGATGGATGGATAGATGGTGGATGGATGGATGGATAGATGGTGGATGGATGGATGGATGGATAGATGGTGGATGGATAGATGATGGATGGATAGATGGTGGATGGATGGATGGATAGGTGGTGGATGGATGGATAAATGGTGGATCGATGGATGGATAGATGGTGGATAGATAGATGATGGATGGATAGATGGTGGACGAATGGATGGATAGATGGTGGATGGATGAATAGATGGATAGATGGTGGACGGATGTATGGATAGATGATGGATGGATAGATGGTGGATGGATGGATGGATAGATGGTCGATGGAGGGATGATGGATGGATGGATAGATGGTAGATAGATAATGGATGGATAGATGGTGGACGGATGGATAGATAGATAGATGGTGGATGGATAGATGATGGATGGATAGATGGTGGATGGATGGATAGATGGTGGATGGATAGATAGTGGATGGATAGATGGTGGATGAATAGATGGATGGATGGATGGATAGATAGAGGGATAGATGGATGGATGGATAGATGGTGGATGGATAGATGGATAGATGGATGGATGGTGGATGGATGGATGGATAAATGGTGGATGGATGGATAGATGGATGGATGGATAGATGAATAGATGGATGGATGGATAGATGGATGGATGGATGGATGGATGGATAGATAGATGAATAGATAGATAGATAGATAGATGGTGGATGGATGGATAAATAGATAGATAGATGGTGGATGGATAGATGGATAGATGGATAGATAGATGGTGGATGGATAGATGGATGGATAGATGGATGGATGGATAGATGGATGGATAGATGGATGGATGGATAGATGTATGGATGGATGGATGGATAGATGGTGGATGGATAGATGGATAGATGGATGGATAGATGGTGGATGGATAGATGGATAGATGGATGGATGGATGGATGGATAGATGGTGGATGGATAGATGGATAGATGGATGGATGGATGGATGGATAGATGGATGGATGATGGATGGATAGATAGATGGTGGATGGATAGATAGATAGATGGATGGATGGATAAATGGATGGATGGATGATAGCTGTGAGCTGGCTGTACAGCAGTGGGACCTTTGTTTCTGTGTGTTGCAGTATGTGATGTGCAGTTTGGCAGTGTGGTGGCTTCTCACATTAGTGCTGCTGATCGTGCATACCAAAAATATAAAAACAGGAAGAGCTCAGAGAGATGTAATCTGTGGCCGTGCGGCCCCGCGCCCTGTGCACAGCCTCTATTGTTCTGAATCCCATAAATAACATAAATTATGATGATCCTTTATATGCAGAGCGGCCGTGCAGCAATTTCTGTGTCTACTGTAAGGGCCGCGGGTTCACATACTTATGGCACCATCTGTGCCTTATTACAGGGATATTCCACCACTATAATAGATTTATATTTACTTTTTCTTATTTAAACACAAAACTTGAGATTCCTTCCTGACGTTGCTGAGCTGCTGCTGAGCTGAACTGTGCGCGCTCCCCGCCGGCCAGCAGAGGAGCTCCAGAGGAGCACCGGAGGAGTGTGGCGCCCTGGACTAGGGACTACAACACGACACCCCCACCCCGAGACAGGCACATCAGTCAGACACAAATCCTTGTTGCCCCCCTCTAGGGGCTGATGTCGACACCAGGTGGGGTGGAGCCAGGCGGTTGGCCCCACCCACTGAGGAGTTCACAGTCCTGGAGGCGGGAAAGGAAGTTAGTTAAGCTCGGGGAGAGCTCGAGTTCAGTTAGGGAAGTGGCAGTAGAGGAGCAAACTGACTGTGTCCGGGTACGTGGCCCGGGCACCGAGAGCAAGGTTGGCAGACGGTGGTGGCCGTCTGCAGGAGAGGCAGATCAACGCGGAACCGTAGGACCGGGGACGGGCGGTGGCCCGCCGGTACCGAACCAGGGAGCAAAGTGAAGCCAGCACAAACCGGCAGGGCCTGCGGACCCCGACCAGGCTTGGAGTCGCCGATAAACAGGTCAAATCCGTTAGTGACCGGAACCCCAGGGGTTTCCAAACAGCCAAGACCCGATTGAAGGCAACCGTCCAACCAGCACAAGGGAAATACAGCTACCGCCACAGCTAGAGTTCCCAGGGCCAGAGCCTGCGGGCAAAAGGGCTCCTCCAGCCCATATGCACGCTGGGGAGAGGGTAACCGGTCGGAAGCCATCGGGATCGAAGATACACAAAAGGTGCAGGGAAAGGCAGCCACCACCAATCGTCCGGGAGAAACCACAGCAGCCGGCTGCGGGACCCGTCCATCCAGCCGTTTGTTTCACCAGAGACTTTGCATCCATTTGTGGCTGAGTGAGTACTACCGTGCCGTCCGGCACCGCGCTGCGCAGCCCAAGCGACCCTGCACCTTGCCAACCCTACCTCACCAGGCCCCGGGACCACCAACCCCCCTACCCACGGAGGGGAGAGAAACATCCCAGCTGCTCCCTGCCATCGCTCCCGGGATCCCCGTCAACAGCAGCGGTGGTGCCCCAACCTCACCACAAACCGTGGGTGGCGTCACGGACCAAATCCCCCAAACCACACTAACCCACCTTTCACTCACGGGCGAGGGGCGCCGCTGGAGTCCCCGGATCCGGCCCACCGCTCGAGCCACCGAGCAGCAGCGTCGGACCCGAGCGTGGTGAGCGCAGCGCCCTCCCCGCTCGCGACAGGAGCACCAGAGGAGCACCGGAGGAGCACCAGAGGAGCACCGGAGGAGCACCAGAGGAGCACCAGAGGAGCACCGGAGGAGCACCAGAGGAGCACCAGAGGAGCACCAGAGGAGCACCGGAGGAGCACCAGAGGAGCACCGGAGGAGCACCAGAGGAGCACCAGAGGAGCACCAGAGGAGCGCAGGGAACTGACCCCGGGATCCCGCCAGCTCCAGAGCAGTGGTCACAAGTAGGGATGGGCTAGAGAGCTCACCAACTGCTCAGCACTCGATCGAGCATCCGGGTGCCTGGGAAAAATGTTGTACTTGATCAAGCATCCGGGTGCTCGGGTGCGCTCGGTACTCGATGAAGCATCCGGGTGCTCAGATACGCTCTGTACTCGATGAAGCATCCGCGTGCTCAGGTACGCTCGGTACTTGATAGAGCATCCGGATGCTTGATTATGCTCTGTGCGCAATTGAGCATCTAGGTGCCCAGGTACGCTAGGTACTCTGTCAAGCATCCAGGTGCTCGGGTACACTAAGTACTCGATCGAGTATGTGGGTGCTCAGGAATGTTTGCTATTTGATTGAGCATCTAGAGTAGGTGTTCGGGTACACTCGGTACTCAAGTCAAGCATTCGGATGTCAGGAAACATTTGATACTCAATCGAGTATCCGGGTTCTCAGAAACGTTCGGTACTTGATTTAGCATCCAGGTGCCCGGATATCCTCGGTACTCAATCGAGCACCCAGGTGGTCTGGTACATTCGGTACTCAATCGAGCACCCAGGTGGTCTGGTACATTCGGTTCTCGATTAAGCATCCGAGTGGTCTGGTACATTCGGTTCTCGATTAAGCATCCGAGTGGTCTGGTACATTCGGTACTCGATTAAGCATCCGAGTGGTCTGGTACATTCGGTACTCGATTGAGCGTCCGAGTGGTCTGGTACATTCGGTACTCGATTGAGCATCTAGGGGCTCAGGTACACTCGGTACTTGATTGAGCATCTGGGTGCCCATGTACACTCAGTACTTGATTAAGCATCCAGGTGCTTGGATACACTTGGTACTCGATTGAGCATCTAGGTGCTCAGGTACACTCAGTACTTGACTGAGCATCCAGGCGCTCGGGTACGCTCGGTACTCGATTGAACATCTAGGTGCTCAGGTACACTCAGTACTTGACTGAGCATCTGGGTGCCCATGTACACTCAGTACTTGATTAAGCATCCAGGTACTTGGATACACTTGGTACTCGATTGAGCATACAGGTGCTCAGGTACGCTCTGTACTTGATAGAGCATCCAGGCGCTCGGGTACGCTCGGTACTCGATTGAACATCTGGGTGCCTGGGTAGGCTCAGTTCTCAATCGAGCATGAAGGTGCCTTGGAAGGAACATAAGGTAAATGATTGAGCAAACGGGTGTCTGGGTACGCTCGGAACTCAATCGAGCATCTGGGTTCTTAGGTACGCTCGGTACTCAATCAAGTTTCGAGGGTGTTTCCAGACCCCATGTTTCATCTGTCTCTCTTCTTACTTTTTGCTGCACTGAATCAGTACAAGTGAAATACAGGGGAACCTGTTTATTTTATCTTTGGCTAAATCCATATAGATGTATGTACATATCTGCTCCTCGGGGGAAGCCCTGTGAATGATAAGTGCCCCCTACAGATGAAGCCTCCAAGAAGTCCCATGAGGCCACGTAAGGAATAGAAATCGATAATTTGGTGTGGGGTCTGAACTGCCCAGACTGAATGGAGCAGGGGTCCCGCAGATCGATTCATTGCCTATTGGATGGGCAGAATACAGAATGCAGCTCTGGAGGTGACGAGAATAAGATCAGTACAAAATAAGTAAAGTGGTTACAAAGTCCCTCCTTAGGCAGTGTGTATTCATAGAAGCTGAGCATGGACCAGCGGACACACAAAATATGATTCCTCTCCATCCCCGCCCGTCCTCATGGCCAGGAGCACAATAGCCAAAGCTCTGATGCCGGGAGGACAAACAATTCCCAATATCAGACAGACTGGTGACATGTAAGGAGAAGCCCAAACCATGAGACCTTGGAGCTGTCAGACAGCCTTGGGTGATAGACACATCCGCTGATATTAGGAGAGGTGGGAACAAACTGAAAACAGAGGGGTCTATAGGGGACGGTAATGGGTACAAGTGCGGAGACAACCGAGGGGAAACTGCTCACAGTGCAAACCCATAACATCCTACAGCCTCCTCTGTCTGGAGCTGCCCTATACGGCGGCCGTCCCTGCTGTACTGATGGCAGCCATTACCTGCCGGGCACGGGCGGACACAGACAGAAGAGGAATATATGGGCCCTTTACAGCCCAAGAATTCAAAAAATTGCAAAAATCCCCCCTGCTTTGGAGGTAGAAATGGGTCCCCTGAAATCTCCAGCCCATGTGCGCCCCACAGGTGACATCAATTATATATCCACCCCTGCTCGCACTGTGTATACTCATAACGCCACCATCCACACTACTAAGGTAAGTTATTAGGATCTCCTCCTGGTACCATGCACACCTGTAGCTCCTCCTGGCACCATGCACACATGTAGCTCCTCCTGGCACCATGCACACATGTAGCTCCTCCTGGCACCATGCACACCTGTAGCTCCTCCTGGCACCGTGCACACCTGTAGCTCCTTCTGGCACTGTGCACACCTGTAGCTTCTCCTGGCACCATGCACACCTGTAGCTCCTCCTGGCACCGTGCACACCTGTAGCTCCTCCTGGCACCGTGCACACCTGTAGCTCCTCCTGGCACCGTGCACACCTGTAGCTCCTTCTGGCGCCGTCCGCACCTGTAGCTCCTCCTGGCACCATGCACACCTGTAGCTCCTCCTGACACCATGCACACCTGTAGCTCCTCCTGGCACCGTGCAAACCTGTAGCTCCACCTGGCACCGTCCGCACCTGTAGCTCCTCCTGGCACCATGCATACTTGTCGCTCCTCCTGGCACCGTGCACACCTGTAGCTCCTCCTGGCAGCATGCCCACCTGTAGCTCCTCCTGGCACCATCCGCACCTGTAGCTCCTCCTGGCACCATGCATACTTGTCGCTCCTCCTGGCACCATGCACACCTGTAGCTCCTCCTGGTACCGTGCCCACCTGTAGCTCCTCCTGGCACCATGCACAACTGTAGCTCCTCCTGGCACCATCTGCACCTGTAGCTCCTCCTGGCACCATGCATACTTGTCGCTCCTCCTGGCACCGTGCACACCTGTAGCTCCTCCTGGCACCGTGCACACCTCTAGCTCCTCCTGGCACGGTGATAAAGGAGTGTTTTATTCCTATTGATTCTTTATGATCTGGCACACTGAGACACTTGTGAACCCTACATTTGTATATGTATATACAGTACAAAAGTTTGGACACACCTTCTCATTCAAAGAGTTTTCTTTATTTTCATGACTGAAAATTGTAGATTCACATTGAAGGCATCAAAACTATGAGTTAACACACATGTAGAATGAAATACTTAACAAAAAAGAGTGAAACAACTGAAAATCTGTCTTATATTCCAGGTTCTACAAAGTAGCCACCTTTTGCTTTGATTACTGCTTTGCACACTCTTGGCATTCTCTTTATCAGCTTCAAGAGGTAGTCACCGGAAATGGTTTTCACTTCACAGGTGTGCCCTGTCAGGTGTAATAAGTGGGATTTCTTGCCTTATAAATGGGGTTGGGACCATCAGTTGTGTTGTGCAGAAGTCTGGTGGATACAGCTGATAGTCCTACTGAATAGACTGTTAGAATTTGTATTATAGCAAGAAAAAAGCAGCTAAGTAAAGAAAAATGCGTGGCCATCATTACTTTAAGAAATGAAGGTCAGTCAGTCCGAAAAATTGGGAAAACTTTGAAAGTGTCCCCAAGTACAGTGGCAAAAACCATCAAACGCTACAAAGAAACTGGCTCACATGAGGACCACCCCAGGAAAGTAAGACCAAGAGTCATCTCTGCTGCGGAGGATAAGTTTATCCGAGTTACCAGCCTCAGTAATCGCAGGTTAACAGCAGCTCAGATTAGAGACCAGGTCAATGCCACACAGAGTTCTAGCAGCAGACACATCTCTAGAACAACTGTTAAGAGGAGACTTTGTGCAGCAGCCTTCATGGTAAAGTAGCTGCTAAGAAACCACTGCTAAGGACAGACAACAAGCAGAAGAGACTTGTTTGGGCTAAAGAACACAAGGAATGGACATTAGACCAGTGGAAATCTGTGCTTTGGTCTGATGAGTCCAAATTTGAGATTTTGGATCCAACCACCGTGTCTTTGTAGAAAAGGTGAACAGATGGACTCTACATGCTTGGTTCCCACCGTGAAGCATGGAGGAGGAGGGGTGATGGTGTGGGGGTGCTTTGCTGCTGATACTGTTGGGGATTTATTCAAAATTGAAGGCATACTGAACCAGCATGGCCACCACAGCATCTTGCAGTGGCATGCTATTCCATCCGGTGTGCGTTTAGTTGGACCATCATTTATTTTTCAACAGGACAATAACCCCAAACACACCTCCAGGCTGTGTAAGGGCTATTTGACTAAGAAGGAGAGTGATGGGGTGCTACGCCAGATGACCTGGCCTCCACAGTCACCAGACCTGAACCCAATCGAGATGGTTTGGGGTGAGCTGGACCGCAGAGTGAAGGCAAAAGGGCCAACAAGTGCTAAGCATCTCTGGGAACTCCTTCAAGACTGTTGGAAAACCATTTCCGGTGACTACCTCTTGAAGCTCATCAAGAGAATGCCAAGAGTGTGCAAAGCAGTAATCAAAGCAAAAGGCGGCTACTGTGAAGAACCTAGAATGTAAGACATATTTTCAGATGTTTCACACTTTTCTGTTAAGTATTTCATTCCACATGTGGTAAATCATAGGTTTGATGCCTTCAATGTGAATCTACAATTTTCAGAGTCATGAAAATAAAGAGAACTCTTTGAATGAGGTGTGTGCAAACTTTTGGTCTGTACTGTATATGTGTATATTCTAGGAAATGTTAGATAAAGCTCCCCCACCTTCACCTGACAAACACCATAGGGGGGGTCCCTTTGGCCTTTGTTGGGGTGATAGACAGTGAAATGGCTTTTTTAAACTATATTGAGGAGGTCCACTGCACATTTTGCTATACACAGGACTTTCACAAATAATGTTTCACCTCCCGAGCCCTTGCTCATGCACACTCACCATAGATGAGCGTGCATACACATCTGGCCTAAGATAAAACAAAGGGGCATGTAGAGATCTAACATGTCTGATCCGACTTCCCTCCTGCTGTCTAAAGGGTGCTTTACATACACCCTGCGACATCGCTACCGATATATCGTCGGGGTCACGTCGTTAGTGACGCACATCCGGCGCCGGTAGCGACATCGCAGCGTGTGACACCAAGGAGCGACGATCAACGATCGCAAAATCGTCCAAAAACGTTGATCGTTGACACGTCGCTCCTTTCCTTAATATCGTTGGTGGTGCCTGCCGCTGGTTGTTCGTCGTTCCTGCGGCAGCACACATCGCTATGTGTGACACCGCAGGAACGACAAACATCTCCTTACCTGCGTCCACCGGCAATGAGGAAGGAAGGAGGTGGGCGGGATGTTACGTCTCACTCATCTCCGCCGCTCCGCTTCTATTGGACGTCCGCTTAGTGACGTCACTATGACGCTGAACGCACCTCACCCTTGAAGGAGGGATTGTTCGGCGGTCACAGTGACGTCGCTGCACAGGTAAGTGCGTGTGACGCTGCCGTAGCGATAATGTTCACTATGGCAGCGATCACCAAATGTCGCACGAACGACGGGGGCAGGTGCTATCGTGCTCGACATAGCTAGCAATCGTTAGCGATGTCGCAGCGTGTAAAGTACCCTTAAGGGTATGTTCACACTTCCGTTGTTTTATATCCGTCGCAATCCGTCGCCTTCAGGAATTCGCTATCCTGCAAGATATTTTTTCCCCATAGACTTCTATTAGTGACGGATTGTGACTGATGGCCCTGCGTTGCATCGCTGTGTGACGGATTAGGCTAGGTTCACATTTCCGTGGTTTTGCATCAGTCACATGCGTTGCTTGACGCATGTGACTGATGCGTTGTACAACGGATGACAAAGAAGAGAACTTATTGTCGGACTCCGTTGTGTGCGGGGGGCGGAGCGCGAGGGGGGGCGGAGCGTGAGGGGGTGGAGCTGAGCGGGGCCGTGGCGCTGAGGACGTCAATGCCGCGGTCTGCATGGCTGGGGACAGGTAGGTGTGTGTGTATATACATGTGGAGTCCGGGAGGGGGTGGAGCCGAGCGGAGAAGTGTCGGCCTCCCTGCACAAGTAGCCAGGCTAAATATCGGGTAAGCAAAGCACTTTGCTTGGTTACCCAATATTTACCTTGGTTACCAGCTTACACCGCTTAGCGCTGGCTCCCTGCACACGTAACCAGGGTAAATATCGGGTAACTAACCAAAGCGCATTGCTTAGTAACCCGATGTGTATCCTGGTTACGTGTGCAGGGAGCCAGAGTGAGCATGCGCAGCAAAATCCTATGGATTGCGCTGCTCAAAAAACGTTACAGGCTGCGTTCCACGACTGATCAGTCGGGCGGAGGATGAACGCAGCATCATCAGTCACAATCCGCCGCTCATACAAGTCTATGGGAACAACAGAATCCGCTAAACGGATTCCGTTGTTTACCAGAGCAGCGGATTGTGACTGATACAATTTAACGGAAGTATGAACCTAGCCTTAGTCGTTTACTGACTGACCGTCAGGCGGGAGCAACGATGAATGTAATGTTTTTTGGAGTGACAAAAAAAACGGACTCCGCAGGTGTCCGTCACCATCCGTCATTTGTTATAATGGATGTCTATGTAATCTGTCACACGACGGAATCCAGTGCTGCATTCCTTCATGCTGTACTGAGCATGCCCAGCATGTTTGGCACACCCATTGGGCTGTCCCAAACACAAATGGATCACAACGGATCCATCAAAAAATGTACGCACAACGGATGTAAGGTTAGGTTCACATTTCCGTTAAAATGTATCAGTCACAATCCGTGGCTATTGTAAACAACGCAATCCGTTTAGCGGATTCCGTTGTGTTCCATAGACTTGTATTAGCGGCGGATTGCGACTGATGACCTTGCATTGCATCTGCTGCGTCGCGGTCAGTTGTTTTTTGAGTGACCGCTGGGCGGGAGCAACGCAGAATGTAACGCACGCGACGGATCAGTTTTTTCCACAGGATTCCTGTGAACGGAATCCTGTGAAATAACACATCCACTGTGTCAGTTGAGATCTAAAAACGATGGACCTGACGGAAGCCAAACAACGGGGAGTTCAGGACATCCCCTTACACTGCAGGACCCCATGTGACCTTCTCAGGGTCAGTGCTCATGTTTTTAGCCGGAAACAAAAGGAGATCCAACAGCGTCTAAAGATTCATATTTCAGAGTCCGTTTGCTCCTTCGGGGGCACCTTGATTTCCATTTTTTGGGTCTTCATATGGAAGCCCCCGATGGAGTCCTGAATGAGGACCATGGTGTAGTGTGCACCTGATATACGGACACCAGCATTGACTGACATCCACAATTCTGCAGATAGTTCTCAGGACCCCCTACTTGTTCAGTGTCTGCCTGCAGCAGTTAATGTTCTATAACCCAAGGGCGATGCTTTAGAAGTGCCCCCGGTGGTGCCTGGATACATCCTAGAATAACAATGTTTGTGGATTCTGGCCACGACGACATATTGTATCAGCTCATGTATCAGTAAATCATGAAGCTTCTGCCTCTTCCATCCGGTAGTAAATATCAGCCCCATAGAGCATTGTCTAGACGACATTCCTGCCCTGGTATCTCCGCAGCCGTCCTAGCCACAATACTGTCATCTCCAGCTCGGTGGCCTTTCATCGTGACCTTGTTTATTTCATGCCAACGACTCCTGGGCTTTGTGTGGTGTCTGCAGGGACACGACGTCTCCTCCGCCGCTCTTTGTGTTATTCCACTATGGCTGTAATGTCCTACACTGATCCTGGATACTGAGCTCCCCGATTACACACAATGGGGGTCCATCACCACCCTCACCTGTCATTTACCTCCTCATCCACCTCCTTCGTCAAGTCCATCAATGGGCACCTAAATCCCCTTTAGGAGCAGCTAATTTTGTAAACAGGCTCAATAGCAGCTGAGGCTTGTGTCTCCAACTATGAAATATTTCCTGAATCTGATCCTTCCTGATGCACCACCTTATAGCCCACCGGACTGTTGCACCACCCTCCTTTCTGTGTCCTGAAATAAACGTGCTGCCACACGGAGTTTTCCATAAACTTCCCTGACTGTCATGGCAGCACTGGACTCTGTTCAGATTGCAGATTCTGACACTCCGCCCGATGGTTTCTCTGGTGTCTGGAGTCTACATACGCAGACTCAGGCGTCGACCTGCTGTGTGCTGATTCATAGGCGGGCTAGCAAGAGTTAATTCTGCTGGTCTGCTTGCTCCTTTAATCACATCTTGTAAGGAGACCTATCATATCTGCTCCCCTCCTATTTATGCTGGTGGGATCCTTCTACCTGTACAAGCTATAGTTTATTCTATGTTGGTCTGTGAGGTGAAGAGTCCCAGACTCTCTCTGATGAAAGTTGTGCCTAATGCTTAGTGCAGTTGTGGAGTGTACCCTTGTTGTTTTGTACTTCCTTCCTGCTCTTTTTCCTCCTGTTCTTACTTTTGTGTGTGTGTGTGTATATATGTGTGTGTGTGTGTGTGTGTGTGCGCGTGTGTGTGTGTGTGTGTGCTGTATGACAGGGTTTTAGTTTTCCCTTGTCTATCTTTATCTGCGGATTTCAACCCACTCCTGTCCCGTCCCTCGCTGGGGGAGAGTGAATCAGATCAGGACTGGTCAGGAGCAGGGCCAGGAAGGAGACTCAGGCATCTCCACCATCAGGAGTATCCCTGAGATTAGGAATAGCATAGAAGCCCCAGTTCCCTATTATCCCATAGTCATCATGACACATGCACCTTGCAATCAGACCTTAGCTACTCTGCCCGTCTATTCTGTCTCCTTGTTCATTCCCTCGACCGGTGACATTACTGATTACCCCTCACCCAACATGAACATCCAACATATCATCTCTACATAAGCTTCCATTTGTACCTCCAGGAGTCTTCTTTCTGGCATGGTTCTTTGGGGATGAATTATTCTGAGGGCCCATGCTACATCTGTACATTGGCATTAGAAAGTGGCAAACTGAAGGATACCCATTTTCATGGCTCTCAAAGACTACCCTAGATTAAAATTACTCAAGAAGCAACCACCCAGCAATGTACATTGTCCAGAGTTCATGTGTGTGTGCCGCCCCTGCAGCGGATTGAACCGCTTGGATCCGGGGGTAGTGATTACTCATGGCTCGGGGGTCTCTGGAACCGGGGGCTAGGGGCCACACTCAAATGAAGAAGGGGATTATTTACAGGGGAGAAATAGTTTGTGATGCCACCCGTGGTGTGCGGTAATTGGGAGTACCGCAGCTGCCGTTGGGAGTACCTGGGGTGATGGAGTGGGGCAGCCAGATGATGTTATCCTCCACGGGTAGGGGAAGGCCCCAGGACTCTGGATGGTGTTATGGGATGCAGGGGTAGCGCAGGCTCGCTGGTTGCAGGGGTCACTCAGCAGTAAAGCAGACGCTGACAACAGGGTAAACCAAGTCTCTGAATGCCGCTGTCTCCTGAGGGGAGCTCGTCCGGGTCCCGTCCCCTGCAGCACTGCCTGGTGGTCCATGACCTGCCTCCTTGCACAAAATTTAGAGTGTCCTTTGTGGCCGATCAGCTGGAGCTTTCCGTGCCCCCCTCCCCACTATGGCTAAGTGAAGGAGCCTTCTCTCAGGGGCTCACGCTTGGGATTTCAGTGGGCTGCTTGTTTGGGAAAGCCCTATCCCCCTCGTTGCGCTAGTGCTCCCGATCTCTGAGCTTCATGGGAATAGCCCATAAAGGCCCTGTTCTCCGCAGATTAATTGCTGAAGCTTCTCCCTGACCTAGGGTCTGTGTACCCTGTCGTGCCTTCGGTCCCGGACCGGTGATAGGCTCAGGCTGCTGACCGTCCTCCAAGACAGGTCCCAGGCACTTAGCCTCAATCCCATGCGCTCGGGGGTCAGACTCCTCTAAGTCCAGACCACCGTCTGCGACCTAGTCTGCTTCTCCACTGGGAGCTGCAACTCACAGCTTCCTCAGAGCTCCTCACAGCTCAAGGGCTACCACTGAATTGAACTTGACACCTCCCACCCCACCTCCCTGCATGACCCCTAGGTGGGCGGCCCTATTCCTGCTTAAGAAGCCCACTGGTGAGCCTGACAGGTGTGGTGCAAAGTGTATCTAGGATTTGTGAATGCTGATGGAGGCAGTACTGCAGGATGGAGGCCCAGAACCATGGGGGGTTGAATCCTGCACTGTAGAGAAAGAGTGTGCAGTACCCTGTGACAACCTGAATAGTCCAGGGCGTCACATGTGTATATGTGTATATGAACCTGAGAGGCGTCCCATGTTTGGCTGGCACTATTAGGGGGTCTTTGCACACTACGACATCGCAAGCCGATGCTGCGATGCCGAGCGCGATAGTCCCCGCCCACGTCGCAGCTGCGATATCATTGTGATAGCTGCCATAGCGAATATTATCGATACGGCTGCTTCACATGCACTCACCTGTCGTGCGACGTCACTCTGGCCGGCAAACCGCCTCCTTATTAAGTGGGCGGGTCGTGCGGCGTCACTGCGATGTCACACAGCAGGCGGCCAATAGAAGCGGAGGGGCGGAGATGAGCGGGATGTAAACATCCCGCCCACCTCCTTCATTCCGCATTGCAGCCGGGACGCAGGTAAGGAGATGTTCCTCGTTCCTGCAACTTCACACACAGCGATGTGTGCTGCCGCAGGAGCGAGGAACAACATCGGACCGTCGCGTCAGCGTAATTATGGAATTCGCCGACGCTTCCCCGATCATACGATTACGACGATTTTGCGCTCGTTAATCGTATCATCTAGGATTTACACACTACGATGTCGAGAGCGACGCAGGAAGTACGTCACTTTCGACATGACCCAACCGACATCGCACCTGCGATGTCGTAGTGTGCAAAGTACCCCTTAGGCTATGTGCGCACGTTGCGTACAGTCACTGCAGAAATTTCTGCAGCGATCTGAAGAGCACATGTGCGCTTTAAATCGCTGCAGAAATGTCCGTAGTGAAAGCCGATTCCATGCGCTCTGCCTGCAGCTCCTGCCATAGACAGAGCAGGAGCTGCCGGCAAAGCGCAGGAAAGAAGTGACATGTCACTTCTTTTTACGCAGCGCTTCGGCAGTAGCCGAAGCGCTGCGCTCTTAAACGCCACGTGCGCACGGCCCCTGCACAATCTCCATAGACTGTGCAGGGGACGCAGGACGCATGCAGTTACGCTACGCTACAAAGCGCAGCGTAACTGCATGTATTTACGCAACGTGCGCACATAGCCTCAGACTTGGAGAATTTTGAGTGCCCTCTTTTGGAGGAGGAGAAGCACTATTCTCATATTTGCCAACTCCGAAGGAAATCCTAAAGGCCAATATATCAGCAAACATCCACATTTACCAGTGTGATTTGGCAAGTGGCATGTGTCCCAAGCCCTCTACCACCTTGAGGATCTGAAGAACCTCCATCACCTTGAAGACCTGGAGGTTGTTCACCATTCGCCATCCCTGGTCCATCTAATCAACCTTACCCAGCCAGTGAGTATTGTGCTCACCTGTGAGACCCCAGTTGCAGCCGAGGGCCTTCTAGTGGCTTCCCAACAATCCTATCCAAGTAGAAATATCCACCCATGCATTGGGCTCTTTTTTTGCGTTGTCTAATTTAGTCTAAAGATTAATCCACCTCATCATTGTTTTTCCTCAAAATCTTCCATCTCCTTTAATCCAACCCTGCCAAGTCCTAGCATCATTTGAACCATAAAGCCCAAAGGACCAGACCATAAAGCCTTACGTGATCCACACAAAAGCATGTATCAGTTTAGTTGGGTAATCAATCATGGAGTGGAGGCGAATTTTGCACAACAAAAAGTCTAGTGGTCATTTGGCACCAAAATTCGGAGATTTTGACATCGCAGATCTCCTGGTAGTCGGAGAGTTGGACAGCGCAGATCACCTTGTAGGCAGAGAGTTGGACGGCGCAGATCTCCTGGTAGTCGGAGAGTTCAACGACGCAGATCTCCTTGTAGTCAGAGAGCTGGACGGCGCAGATCTCCTTGTAGTAGTGTGTCGCCCTGGACAAGCCAGGGGCCAGAGAGCACAACACCTACACACCCCACACTCCCTGCAGGCACATCAAGGTCAGACACAAAACCCTTGTTGCGTTCCCCAGGGGCTGATGTCCACACCAGGTGGTGGAGCCAGGCGGTTGGTCTCCACCCACCAAGCAGTTCACAGTCCTGGAGGCAGGAAAAGGAAGTTCAGTTAAGCTAGGGAAGTGAAGGAGAGAGGAGTTCAGTTTTGACAGTGAAAGTGGAAGGAGGAAAAGTGAGAAGTAGTGAAGTGGCAAGAGAGCAGACTGAAGTGAGTCTGTGTGTGTTGCCCTGGACGGAGCAGCAAGGTTGGCAGACGGTGGTGACCGTCTGCAGGAGTGGCCTATCAGAGTTTGCCGTAAGGACCGTGGACGGGCGGTGGCCCGGCGGTACCGGACCGGTACACAAGGAGAAGCCAGCACCATTGGCAGGGGCTTTTCGGACCCCGGCAAGGCTAGGAGTCGCCGTGAAGTTGCCGAATCCGTTAGTAAAGGGGACCTCCGGGTTTCCAAACAGTCAAGTCCCGACAGAAGGCAACCGTCCAACCGTGAAGTGGAGACACCGCCAACGCCAAGGGCAACCGTTTCCCAGGGCCAGCGCCTGCAGGCAAAAGGGGCTCCTCCGGCTCACATCCAGGTCAGGGAACGGGTTACCGGTGGGAACCCATCGGAATCAACATAGAACATAGGTGCAGGGAGAGACAGTCATCACTAACCTGCAGGGAACAACAACACCGCAGCCGTCCGAGGGACCCGTCCATCCAGCCGCTTGTTTTACCGTGAACTGTGTCATCATCATTGGGCTGAGTGAGTACCTCCGTGCCGTGTGGCACAGCGCTGCCCCTGCGACCCTGCACCTCACCAGGCCCCGCAACCCGCCTGCCATCCACTCCTACCCCATCACCGGGCCCCGGGACAACCAACCCTCTACCCACGGAGGGGAGAAATAACAACAAAGCTTCTCCCTGTCACCGCTCCCGGGATCCCCGTCCAGAGCAGCGGTGGTGTCCACACAATCACCACAACCGTGGGTGGCGTCACGGACAATATCCCCAACACCAAACCACCCCTTTTCACTCACGGGCGAGGAGCACCGCTCGAGTCCCCGGGATCCGGCCCATCGCTCGAGCCACCGAGCAGCAGCAGCCGCAGAGCAGTGGCAGCCGGACCCGAGCAGTGGGAGAGCGCAGCGTCCCCTCCTCCGCCCGCGACAGTAGGACAATTGGACATCGCAGATCTCCTTGTAATCGGAGAGTTGGACAGCACAGATCTCCTGCTAGTCAAAGAGTTGGACGGCGCAGATCTCCTGGAGGTTGGAGAGTTGGACAGCGCAGATCTCCTTGTAGACAGAGTTGGATGACGCAGATCTCCTGGTATTCGGAGATTTCAATGACGCATATCTCCTTGTAGTCGGAGAGTTGGGCAGCGCAGATCTCCTTGTAGTAGGAGAGTTGGACGGCGCAGATCTCCTTGTAGTAGGAGAGTTGGACGTCGAAGATCTCCTGGTAGTCAGAGAGTTGAACGGCGCAAATCTCCTGGTTGTCAGAGACTTGGATGTTGCAGATCTCCTGGTAGTCAGACGGTTGGACAGCGCAGATCTCCTAATAGTCGGAGACTTGGACATTGCAGATATCCTGGTAGTCAGACAGTTGGATGGCGAAGATCTCCTAGTAGTCGGAGAGTTGGACAGCGCAGATCTCCTGGTAGTCCGACAGTGGTGTCCACACAATCACCACAACCGTGGGTGGCGTCACGGACAATATCCCCAACACCAAACCACCCCTTTTCACTCACGGGCGAGGAGCACCGCTCGAGTCCCCGGGATCCGGCCCATCGCTCGAGCCACCGAGCAGCAGCAGCCGCAGAGCAGCGGCAGCCGCACCCGAGCAGTGGGAGAGCGCAGCGTCCCCTCCTCCGCCCGCGACAGTAGGACAATTGGACATCGCAGATCTCCTTGTAATCGGAGAGTTGGACAGCACAGATCTCCTGCTAGTCGAAGAGTTGGACGGCGCAGATCTCCTGGAAGTTGGAGAGTTGGACAGCGCAGATCTCCTTGTAGACAGAGTTGGATGACGCAGATCTCCTGGTATTCGGAGATTTCAATGACGCAGATCTCCTTGTAGTCGGAGAGTTGGGCAGCGCAGATCTCCTTGTAGTAGGAGAGTTGGACGGCGCAGATCTCCTTGTAGTAGGAGAGTTGGACGTCGAAGATCTCCTGGTAGTCAGAGAGTTGAACGGCGCAAATCTCCTGGTTGTCGGAGACTTGGATGTTGCAGATCTCCTGGTAGTCAGACAGTTGGACAGCGCAGATCTCCTAATAGTCGGAGACTTGGACATTGCAGATATCCTGGTAGTCAGACAGTTGGATGGCGAAGATCTCCTAGTAGTCGGAGAGTTGGACAGCGCAGATCTCCTGGTAGTCCGACAGTTGGAAGGCGCAGATCTCCTGGTGGTCGGAGAGTTCGACGGTGCAGATCTCATGGTAGTCAAAGAGTTAGATGGTGCAAATCTTCTAGTAGTTGAAGAGTTGGACGTCGCAGATCTCCTGGTAGTCAGACAGTTGGATGGCGCAGATCTCCTGGCTGTCGGAGAGTTGGATGATGCAGATCTCCTGGTAGTCGGAGAGTTGGACGTCACAGATCTCCTTGTAGTTGGAGGGTTGGACGGTGCAGATCTCCTGGTAGTCGGACAGTTGGAAGGCGCAGATCTCCTGGTAGTCAGAGAGTTGGACATTGCAGATCTCCTGGTAGTCAGACAGTTGCATGGCGCACATCTCCTGGCAGTCGGAGAGTTTAATGGCGCAGGTCTCCTGGTAGTCGGAGAGTTGGATGGCGCAGATCTCCTGGTAGTCGGAGAGTTGGACGGCGCAGATCTCCTGGTAGTCGGAGAGTTGGACGTCGCAGATCTCCTGGTAGTCGAAGAGTTGGACGGCTCAGATCTCATGGTAGTCGAAGACTTGGACGTCGCAGATCTCATGGTAGTCGGAGAGTTGGATGGCGCAGATCTCCTGGTAGTAGGAGACTTGGACGGCACAGATCTCCTGGTAGTCGAAGAGTTGGACATCGCAGATCTCCAGGTAGTCGGAGACTTGGACGGCACAGATCTCCTGGTAGTCGGAGAGTTGGACGGCACAGATCTCCTGGTAGTCGAAGAGTTGGATGGCTTAGATCTCATGGTAGTCGAAGGCGGGCTTTGCACACTACGACATCGCAGGTGCAATGTCGGTGGGGTCAAATTGAAAATGACGTACTTCCGGCATCGCATGTGACATCGTAGTGTGTAAAGGCTCGATGATACGATTAACGAGCGCAAAAGCGTCGTAATCGTATCATCGGTGCAGCGTCGGTGTAATCCATGATTACGCTGACGCGACGGTCCGATGTTGTTCCTCGTTCCTGCGGCAGCACACATCCCTTTGTGTGAAGCCGCAGGAGCGAGGAACATCTCCTACCGGCGTCACTGCGGCTTACGTAGGATATGCGGAAGGAAGGAGGTGGGCGGGATGTTTACATCCCGCTCATCTCCGCCCCTCCGCTCCTATTGGCTGCCTGCCGTGTGACATCGCAGTGACGCCATACGACCCGCCCCCTTAATAAAGAGGCGGGTTGCCGGCCAGAGCGACGGTCGCAGGACAGGTGAGTCCATGTGAAGCTGCCGTAGCGATAATGTTCGCTACGGCAGTAATCACAAGGATACCGCCGGACTATCGCGCTCGGCATCACAGCATCGGCCTGCGATGTCGCAGCGTGCAAAGCCCGCCGAAGACTTGGACGTCGCAGATCTCATGGTAGTCGGAGAGTTGGATGGCACAGATCTCCTGGTAGTCAGAGACTTAGACGGCACAGATCTCCTGGTAGTCGAAGAGTTGGACATCGCAGATCTCCAGGTAGTCAGAGACTTGGACGGCACAGATCTCATGGTAATCGGAGAGTTGGATGGCACAGATCTCCTGGTAGTCGGAGACTTGGACGGCACAGATCTCCTGGTAGTCGAAGAGTTGGACATCGCAGATCTCCAGGTAGTCAGAGACTTGGACGGCACAGATCTCCTGGTAGTCGGAGAGTTGGACGGCACAGATATCCTGGTAGTCGGAGAGTTGGACGGCGTAGATTTCATGGTAGTCGGAGAGTTGAACGGCACAGATTTCCTGATAGTCGGAGAGTTGGACGGCGCAGATCTCCTGGTAGTCGGAGACTTGGACGTCACAGATCTCCTGGTTGTCGGAGAGTTTGAACGGCGCAGATCTCCTGATAGTCGGAGAGATGGACGTCGCAAATCTCCTGGTAGTCGGAGAGTTGGACGGCACAGATCTCCTGGCAGTCGGAGAGTTGGACCTCACAGATCTCATAGTAGGCGGAGACTTGGACGTCGCAAATCTCCTGGTAGTCGGAGAGATGGATGCCGCAGATCTCCTGGTAGTCGGAGAGTTGGACAGCGCAGATCTCCTGGTAGTCGGAGAATTGGATGGCGCAGATCTCCTGGTAGTCGGACAGTTGTTGGGCGCAGACCTCCTGGTAGTCGGACAGTTGGACGGCGCAGATCTCCTGGTAGCCGGAGAGTTGGACGGTACAGATCTTGTGGTAGTGCCATATGACTTGTAACTCTGCTGGCTCCAGTCATTCATCACATTCTCAGTGTATTAATAACACAGGTCTGACATATATTGCGCACAGAACGCTGATCTGCAGAGCGATAAGTCACTGATATCTGCTGGTCACCACGTTCTATGGAGGAGGAGGACCTGCTGCTCGGAGACCTGATGGTGGCTCATCCTGACTCGTGACTCGTCTTGTGACTCTCAGAAACATTCTGCCTTCACTCATCACCTCCTACCTATACAATTCACACATTGCTGACATTTTCTATAGCACTGTTTACAGATCTGCGGGCGATACCTCATGTCCCAGGCAATGATCGGATCACCAGATTGTATCATGTAATGCAGAGTTATTTACTCTTTGGCGGAAAATGACTGTGGCCACTTTGTCAGTGAGGTCCGTATGATGGATTTGGCGCAGTGTTGTAGGGTCCACATATCACTGATTGCTACACGGAGGGACACTGAGCAGGTCATGTGTCTGGATCCCCCATCTATTATATATACTCACATTTACATACATATTCACATTAAGCACACATATATAAAATACACACATGCTTATCCATCATACATGCACGTGTCACGGGCGGAGAGGGGTTTTTGGGGAACGCCGCTCGCCTGGGGGAATCTCTGGCGCTCGGGTCCGGTGCTTCTGCTCCTCGGTGGCTCGAGCACGGGGCCGGACCCGGGGGCTCGAGCAGCGCCTCCTCGCCCACGAGTGAAAGGGGAAGGTTTGGTGGTGGGATGTCGGTTGTGACGCCACCCACGGGGTTGTGGTGATGGTTAGCACCACCGCTCCTGATGACGGGGGTTCCCGGAAGCGATGGCGGAGAGCAGCTAAGGTGTTGGCCCCTCCGTGGGTAGGGGCGGTTGGTCCCGGGGCCCCTGTTGGGGGAGAGGTTTGGTTGGCTGGATAGGGGCCAGGTGCAGGTGCCGATGCGGGGAGGCAGCGCGGATGCGGGGCAGCAGTGCAGTGCTGTGCCGGATGGCACTGGTGTACTCACTCAGGTAGTCAATGACAGAGTTTCTGGTAAACCAAACAACTGGATGGACGGGGCCCGCAGTCGGCTGCGGTTTCTTCACCTTTCCCCGGACGGGTTGGTGGCGGCTGTCTTTCCCTGCACCTGTGTGTAAGTGTTTGACCCCTAGGGATTCCCACGGGTGGTTCGCTCCCCGGCTTGTACGTTGTCGGGAGAGCCCGTTTTGCCCGCAGGCGCTGGCCCTTGGATATCTGGCTGTTGGCGGTGGCTCTTATCTGGACAGGTTGGGCTGTTGCCTTCTGACGGGACTTGGGTGGGAATGAACCCCTGAGGTCCAGACCGCAATCAGGTAATTTGACCGTTACGGCGGCTTCCGAGCCTAGTCGGGGTCTGAGTACTCTGCCTTGGTGCTTAGCTTCACTCCGCTCCCCGCTTCGGTACCGGGGGGCCAACGCCCTACCCCCCTACCCGGGTCCTACGGTTCCGCAGACGTCCACTAACACCTGCAGACGGCCACCACCGTCTGCCGACCTTGCTGATGGTGCCTGGGCTCCGACCCAGACACACACAGTCTCCACTTTACTCCTCACTACCACTCTCCTCAACTCCTACTTCAACTACCTGCACTAAACTGACTACTTTTCCCGCCTCCAGGCCTGTGAACTCCTCGGTAGGTGGGGCCAACCGCCTGGCTCCGCCCCACCTGGTGTGGACATCAGACCCTGGAGGAGGCAACAAGGGTTTTTGGTTGACGGGTGTTCATGGCCGGGGGAGGGGAGGGTGTGTGTGTTGTTAGTGTACTGTGACCCCTGGGGTCCAGGGCGTCACACATGCAGATACACATTACACACATATAGATGGTACAAACATACACACAGGCCTATATACAATATGCACATACATATTACACACATATACATGGAACAAACATGCACACAGGTATATACAATACACATTCATATAGTACACACACATATATTGAATAAACATGTACACAGGTATACAGTATATACAATACACATATGCACAGTACACACACATACATGATACAAACATGCATACATATATATATATATATATATAAAATACACAGATACACACACATACAAGGAACAAACATGTACACAGATATATACAATACAGATATACATAGTACACACAAGATACAGACATGCACACAGGCATATATACATCATGAACATACAAATTACACATATATACATGGAACAAACATGCACACAGGCATATATTAAATATGCATATACACTTTACACACACATACATGGTACAAACATGCACACAGGCATATATACATCATGAACATACACATTACACATATATACATGGAACAAACATGCACACAGGCATACATACAATTTTTGGTTACAGGCTACACATAGTGACATTTTTGTGATGACTTGTTCAGATGATTTTTTGCTCTATCATTCCTAGTTGTCACAGTCATAACTTTTTTACTTTTAAGAAAACTTCACATTGTGCCATCTGGGTTTTTTTTGTGTCATTTTGCAAAACACGTATGTAAGCTTTTTTTATGGTTTTAATTGAGAAAACATTAATAATCGCATACTATTTTGTGCCATATTTTTATTATTTTTAGTCATTTTATAGAAAAAAGCACCTTTGACTAGTATTTTACCATTAATATAAAGGTATATAGATATATACTGGTATATAGAGGTATACTGGTATATAGCGATACATCTCTATGTACTAGTAAAATTTGCTTACAAGACAGAAGAATACTATTTGGCTCTTTAAGCAGAGAAAATCCTCCTAAGCTTGGTGCAGCCTGTGACCACTGCTAAAGCTGCTGCCTCCGATGCTACAGGTCATGAGTTTGGATCTCAGGATGGGGGTCTCTGTTAGCGCAGTAAGACCATCCTTTTCCATGTGCACTAAAAAGTAAGCACGCAAGAAGCTACTGTAGCTACAGGGAAAATGTAAGTTGTCACCAAAGATTTATGTATGTAACAGAAACACTTAGGAGATTCCAGTCTAACCAGCTCCACAAATACTAAACGTGCAGAGAAACGTTTAGCAATCATCATTAGTGCATAAAATGGTGCTAAATGGTTCTAAGCAGTGGAAGCTCAGAAGTGGTCATGATATAGTACAAGCTCGCGAGGAAGATTAGTCAGCAACTGGTTATGATGTCACATAGCAGGTCTCTGTGTTATCGGTGATGATGTCATAGAGGGTGGACACGTAGCAGGTCTCTGTGTGATCTGTGATGACGTCATAGAGGGTGGACACGTAGCAGGTCTCTGTGTGATCTGTGATGACGTCATAGAGGGTGGACACGTAGCAGGTCAGTGTGTGATCAGTGATGACATCATAGAGGGTGGACACGTAGCAGGTCAGTCTGTGATCAGTGATGACGTCATAGAGGGTGGACACGTAGCAGGTCTCTGTGTGATCTGTGATGACGTCATAGAGGCTGAACACGTAACAGGTTAGTGTGTGATCAGTGATGACGTCATAGAGGCTGAACACGTAACAGGTCAGTGTGTGATCAGTGATGACGTCATAGAGGGTGGACACGTAGCAGGTCAGTGTGTGATCTGTGATGACGTCATAGAGGGTGGACACGTAGCAGGTCAGTGTGTGATCAGTGATGACATCATAGAGGGTGGACACGTAGCAGGTCAGTCTGTGATCAGTGATGACGTCATAGAGGGTGGACACGTAGCAGGTCAGTGTGTGATCAGTGATGACGTCATAGAGGGTGGACACGTAGCAGGTCAGTGTGTGATCAGTGATGACGTCATAGAGGGTGGACACGTAGCAGGTCAGTCTGTGATCAGTGATGACATCATAGAGGGTGGACACGTAGCAGGTCAGTGTGTGATCAGTGATGACGTCATAGAGGGTGGACACGTAGCAGGTCAGTGTGTGATCAGTGATGACATCATAGAGGGTGGACACGTAACAGGTCAGTCTGTGATCAGTGATGACGTCATAGAGGGTGGACACATGGCAGGTCAGTCTGTGATCAGTGATGACGTCATAGAGGGTGGACACGTAGCAGGTCAGTGTGTGATCAGTGATGACGTCATAGAGGGTGGACACGTAACAGGTTAGTCTGTGATCAGTGATGATGTCATAGAGGCTGAACACGTAGCAGGTCAGTGTGTGATCAGTGATGACGTCACAGAGGCTGAACACGTAGCAGGTCAGTCTGTGATCAGTGATGATGTCATAGAGGGTGGACACGTAGCAGGTCAGTGTGTGATCAGTGATGACGTCATAGAGGGTGGACACGTAGCAGGTCAGTGTGTGATCAGTGAAGATGTCATAGAGGGTGGACACGTAGCAGGTCAGTGTGTGATCAGTGATGACGTCACAGAGGCTGAACACGTAGCAGGTCTCTGTGTGATCAGTGATGACGTCATAGAGGGTGGACACGTAACAGGTCAGTCTGTGATCAGTGATGACGTCATAGAGGGTGGACACGTAACAGGTCAGTGTGTGATCAGTGAAGATGTCATAGAGGGTGGACACGTAACAGGTTAGTGTGTGATCAGTGATGACGTCATAGAGGGTGGACACGTAGCAGGTCAGTCTGTGATCAGTGATGACGTCATAGAGGGTGGACACGTAACAGGTCAGTGTGTGATCAGTGATGACGTCACAGAGGCTGAACACGTAGCAGGTCAGTGTGTGATCAGTGATGACGTCATAGAGGCTGAACACGTAACAGGTCAGTGTGTGATCAGTGATGACGTCATAGAGGGTGGACACGTAGCAGGTCAGTGTGTGATCAGTGATGACGTCATAGAGGGTGGACACGTAACAGGTCAGTGTGTGATCAGTGATGACGTCATAGAGGGTGGACACGTAGCAGGTCAGTGTGTGATCAGTGATGACGTCATAGAGGGTGGACACGTAACAGGTTAGTGTGTGATCAGTGATGACGTCATAGAGGGTGGACACGTAGCAGGTCAGTGTGTGATCAGTGATGACGTCATAGAGGCTGAACACGTAGCAGGTCAGTGTGTGATCAGTGATGACGTCATAGAGGGTGGACACGTAGCAGGTCAGTGTGTGATCAGTGATGACGTCATAGAGGGTGGACACGTAACAGGTTAGTGTGTGATCAGTGATGATTTCATAGAGGCTGAACACGTAACAGGTTAGTGTGTGATCAGTGATGACGTCATAGAGGGTGGACACGTAGCAGGTCAGTGTGTGATCAGTGATGACGTCATAGAGGCTGAACACGTAGCAGGTCAGTGTGTGATCAGTGATGACGTCATAGAGGGTGGACACGTAGCAGGTCAGTGTGTGATCAGTGAAGATGTCATAGAGGGTGGACACGTAACAGGTCAGTGTGTGATCAGTGATGATGTCATAGAGGCTGAACACGTAGCAGGTCAGTCTGTGATCAGTGATGACGTCATAGAGGGTGGACACGTAGCAGGTCAGTGTGTGATCAGTGATGACGTCATAGAGGGTGGACACGTAGCAGGTCAGTCTGTGATCAGTGATGATGTCATAGAGGCTGAACACGTAGCAGGTCAGTGTGTGATCAGTGATGACGTCATAGAGGCTGAACACGTAGCAGGTCAGTGTGTGATCAGTGATGACGTCATAGAGGGTGGACACGTAGCAGGTCAGTGTGTGATCAGTGATGACGTCATAGAGGGTGGACACGTAGCAGGTCAGTCTGTGATCAGTGATCACGTCATAGAGGCTGAACACGTAGCAGGTCAGTGTGTGATCAGTGATGACGTCATAGAGGGTGGACACGTAGCAGGTCAGTGTGTGATCAGTGATGACGTCATAGAGGCTGAACACGTAGCAGGTCAGTGTGTGATCAGTGATGACGTCATAGAGGGTGGACACGTAGCAGGTCAGTGTGTGATCAGTGATGACGTCATAGAGGGTGGACACATAGCAGGTCAGTGTGTGATCAGTGATGACGTCATAGAGGCTGAACACGTAGCAGGTCAGTGTGTGATCAGTGATGACGTCATAGAGGGTGGACACGTAGCAGGTCAGTGTGTGATCAGTGATGACGTCATAGAGGCTGAACACGTAGCAGGTCAGTGTGTGATCAGTGATGACGTCATAGAGGGTGGACACGTAGCAGGTCAGTGTGTGATCAGTGATGACGTCATAGAGGGTGGACACGTAGCAGGTCAGTGTGCGATCAGTGAAGATGTCATAGAGGGTGGACACGTAACAGGTCAGTGTGTGATCAGTGATGACGTCATAGGGGCTGAACACGTAACAGGTTAGTGTGTGATCAGTGATGACGTCATAGAGGGTGGACACGTAGCAGGTCAGTGTGTGATCTGTGATGACGTCATAGAGGCTGAACACGTAACAGGTCAGTGTGTGATCAGTGATGACGTCATAGAGGGTGGACACGTAGCAGGTCAGTCTGTGATCAGTGATGACGTCATAGAGGGTGGACACGTAGCAGGTCAGTCTGTGATCAGTGATGACGTCATAGAGGGTAGACACGTAGCACGTCAGTCTGTGATCAGTGATGACGTCATAGAGGGTGGACACGTAGCAGGTCAGTGTGTGATCAGTGAAGATGTCATAGAGGGTGGACACGTAGCAGGTCAGTGTGTGATCAGTGATGACGTCATAGAGGCTGAACACGTAACAGGTCAGTGTGTGATCAGTGATGACGTCATAGAGGGTGGACACGTAGCAGGTCAGTCTGTGATCAGTGATCACGTCATAGAGGGTAGACACGTAGCAGGTCAGTCTGTGATCAGTGATGACGTCATAGAGGGTGGACACGTAGCAGGTCAGTGTGTGATCAGTGAAGATGTCATAGAGGGTGGACACGGGGCAGGTCAGTGTGTGATCAGTGATGATGTCATAGAGGGTGGACACGTAGCAGGTCAGTGTGTGATCTCTGATGACGTCATAGAGGGTGGACACGTAGCAGGTCAGTGTGTGATCAGTGATGATGTCATAGAGGGTGGACACGTAGCAGGTCAGTGTGTGATCAGTGATGATGTCATAGAGGGTGGACACGTAGCAGGTCAGTGTGTGATCAGTGATGACGTCATAGAGGGTGGACACGTAGCAGGTCAGTCTGTGATCAGTGATGACGTCATAGAGGGTGGACACGTAGCAGGTCAGTGTGTGATCTGTGATCATGTCATAGAGGGTGGACACGTAGCAGGTCACTGTGTGATCTCTGATGACGTCATAGAGGGTGGACACGTAGCAAGTCAGTGTGTGATCACTGATGACGTCATAGGAGGAGCTCATGTAACACGTCAGCGCATGTTCAGTGATGACGTCTGTCATACAAAAACTAGAAAATCCATAAGAGATCTCTGGATAGAGAGGCCATATGGAGAAGAGAGGATCTAATTATAACTGCTAGGATCCCCTGGTGTGGACAGGTAATTCAGCTGATTAAGCAGACAATAAGCCTGGGTTTTGTATATTCATCGGTGGATACCTACCTTTCCACAGGACCAGCTTCCTCGGTTCAAAGGATTGGCCTACACACTTGGGTACTGGTGGTCAGTGATGAATATTGGGGTATGTAATTATGGGAGGTACATTTTCAGCATCGTGATCACGAGAGGAAGAGCATGCATATTTTTTCATATTTGTGAGGCCTGTTTATCAGCTCCAAATTAACATCACTCAGGTAGATGATGCTATCGATTCCATGTTTCATTTCTATAGAAAGATAAAATTGTGATAAGAAACATGATATCATCTGCCTGGAAACTCCAGGGGTAAAGATATTCTGTAAGTTGTGGATCTCCTAAAATTCTGAAGGGCCGAGCACATCCCACAAACAACCTCCACATGAGCTCATCAACAGGAGGTATATGGGAGTAACTTTGCTCTAATAAAAATTAGACATTGGGTTTGGTCCTTTGTCCGTCCTTGGAAGGTACAGCTTCCTGTGAGTTCTGTCTGTTTTTTTCTAAGGCGTACCTCCCTCTTCTTAGCTCTGAAGCCATTGCACCAACATCAGGTTTATTACTTTTGTTTTGCTTATCCTTTTAATTTTACATAACTCTATATGTTGTTTTGTTTTGGTCCCCTTCATAACATCTTTTGTATATTTTTAAAAACACTGCCTACTTTTCTGGATTACATATATAAAATGTAATTGCTTTGTTCCTCTTGCTCTATAAATCACATCCTCAAAGCCATACGCCACCTGTAACAGGTGTCCAATCAGTCTGTAAAATGATTGGTCGTGGCAGCTAGTAGTTTTTGCTGGGTTATTGTGGAGCTTGGCAGCAACTGTACCAAGGTATATATATATATATATATATTTATATATATATATATGTATATACCGTGCATTAGAGTCGGTTGTCTGTATATACTATACCCTCTATGTGTGCTCCCCTATAATCAGCTCAATAGTAGCAAAAGCAGCCATCGCCTCATTCATTAATCGTCAGTCAATTGCGTATTGTCCTGATGATCGGAGTGCTGTTAGTGACAACGTCATAGTGGAAGGGGTCATGTAGCACGGTAGTACGGTAGTACAAAGAAGAGAGGAGAACCACGCCCCACTTGGACACTAAAACTAAATTTATTTACAGGGATGAGAAGCCCATATCTCAGGAATGAAGAGGCTCCTTGTCATGGAGATGTCACACGTGATAGACAGTCCTGTGGTTTCTGGCTGTAGAAGGTCGCAGTGCTTAGCTAAACAAGCTGCTCTAACTTTCCCTTTTTCCCTGCTTGGGGTTTATCCCTTACTCTTTAGTACCCTGCGGATTTCCTCACGTTTTCAGCTGTTAATCTTCAGCACTTCCCTTTGTGTCTTTAAATACTCTGATTTCCCCTTACTCTGTGCTGGTGATAGGTCTAATACCCTTAATAAGTGTTCAGTGAAAGCAGTCAGCTTGGATTCATCAGATAATCTTTGTTGTTGTTGCAGTTCCTCTCCGAGTCATGTGGAGATAAGTTATTCATTTACGTTCCCCCTGTGTATATTCCCTGTGTGTTCTTTAGGGCTTAGTCGGGTTGACTAAGCGCTCATCCCATCCGCTCCCTACCTAGGGCCTACTTCAGGGTCAAGTATCCTGCTCGGTGCATAGGTGCGGAACCTATCTAGGCTTGTGAGGGAAGCCAAGGGCCAGTGGTAGGTTTGGTCAGTGGTCACCATCATCCCCCTCCCTAGACACAGGGTTTCCCTTTCCTTTCGCCATTTGCTTGATACTTCTCCAACCCTACCATGACACTCGTGAAGAAAAGAAAAACAACGTCAGATGGTGGAGAACAGTGACATTAACACAAGGGGAAAAAAATTACACATTGACATCAAGTGAGAGGTCTCCTTTAAGGGCCAAATTACATTTACAGTTGGCGATCTCTGGTTGGTATCCTCTCATATAGTGAGAAGATCTCTGTTACACATCAATGTTTTTCCAAACCTTCATGACATCCTTCTGATGGAGACTTAATAGTTTTTCTTGTCCTCATCTGTGTCAACGGTATTCACACTGATGAGTCATATTGTAAGTAAGACGGTGAGGACTGCGACTTGGCAAGAGACCTAAGTATTTGGAGTAGGAAAGCTGAGGACCTGAGAACTTGTGGATGTAGTGATACACCAAGATCATCTTGATCCTCAGCTCAAGACAAGGGCCCCTCTCACCTCCAGACTACATCTAACACCACCTCTATCTGCTTGACCTTCATCGATAGAAGCATGAAAAACACTTGACGGAGAAAAACAAGATATCGATGTCAGGTAAGTAGTAATCATTCCACCTTATTTTTATCAGTATGATAGAAAACATTAGGGTTGTGTTAAGGTCAACCCTCAAGTCTAAGACTACCACAATGTCATGGGGTGACCTAAACTGGCCCATAGGCTAGTGGGCCCTAGCTGTCTCTAAACCTAGATATATGTCTAATGGTGATTATGTCTGGGCCGCTTTCCTGCTCCTGGCCAGCCCTGATATAATAACCCCCTCCCCCACCCCAGGGGAGGACTGGGACAGGAGTAGTGAGATACACCTAATGGTGACAATGAATGGGTCGCCTTCTTTACCCTGCTCCTGGCCAGCCCTGATCTACTACCCCCTCTCTCCCACCCCAGGGGAGGTCTGGGACAGGAGTGTTGAGATACACCTAATGGTGACAATGTCTGGGCCGCCTTCCTTGTCCAGCTCCTGGCCAGCGCTGATCTAATACCCCTTCTCGCCTACCCCAGGGGAGGACAGGGACAGGAGTGGTGAGCTACACCTAACAGTGACAATGTCTGGGTCACCTTTTTTACCCTGCTCCTGGCCAGCCCTGATCTAATATCCCCTCTCCCCCACCCCAAGGGAGGACCAGGACAGGAATGGTAAGATACACCAAATGGTGACAATGTCTGGGCCGCCTTTTTTACCCTGCTCCTGGACAGCCCTGAAAACATTAGGGTTGTGTTAAGGTCAACCCTCAAGCCTACCACTACCACAATGTCGTGGGTTGACCTAATCTGGTCCTCAGACTAGTGGGCCCTAGCTGTCTCTAAACCTAGAGATACGCCTAATGGTGACGATGTCAGGGCCGCTTTCCTAGCCCTGCTCCTGGCAAGTCCTGACCTAATACCCCTACTCCCCCACCCCATGGAAGGTCTGGGACAGGAGTATTGAGATACACCTAATGGTGACAATGTCTGGGCCACCTTCCTTGTCCTGCTCCTGGCCAGCTCTGATCTAATACTCCTTCTCGCCCACCCAGGGGAGGACCGGGACAGGAGTGGTGAGATACACCTAATGGTGACAATGTCTGGACTGCCTTCATTGCCCAGCTCCTGACCAGCCCTGATCTAATACTCCTTCTCACCCACCCCATGGGAGGACCGGGACAGGAGTGGTGAAATACACCTAATGGTGATAATGTCTGGGCCGCCTTCCTTGCCCAGCTCCTTCTCAGCCTTGATCTAATGCCCCTTCTCACCCACCCCAGGGTAGGTTCAGGACAGGAGTGATGAACCCATAGATATGGACAAACAGGGAAGCCAAAACTTGATTAAACACGCAGATAAAAAACGATACGTGATCATCAGGAGTAAAGAGCAGGGAGGAAATAAGCAGACGATGAGAGGATTTTTACAGCACACCAAGTAGCACACAGTAAATCACCAGAAACAGGAACACAACAGCACACAGACCAGGTTAGCGAAAGCTATAGTCGGCATGGGAAGACAGATTCTTCCATTTTAAAAAGGCGGGGAGTAACTGTGATAGGTCTCCCACAACATGTGATCCAAGAGGTATTGATACTATAAGTATAAATCTTCTCCAAGATCCGGCAGATAGATACCCCCCCCCCAATCTGGAGAAGTGGATGGAGGGGGGCAGCATGGCCTTGTGTGCTTTGTGTGCCAGTCCGGCCCTGCCCATGGGTTGCATGACTATCCATTGTGATGCCGGACTCCTCAAGGAATGTGATAATTCATCTCCTGAGATAATCTCTACAGATTCCTGACCGTTATATAACAGAACCTGACACCGTCTGTCGCCTCCTTCACGTGGTGCATTGTACGGAGATTACACCCGGTGAGTCCCCGGCGTCAGGTCACACGAGGCGTCCATCACCACCTCCATTATTCTTTATTCTCAGCCACCAGTGAGCCGGGCCAGGCGGCATGTAACACGACAGGCACCCGTGTATAGCAGACGGTACTAATGTGCGGAGTCCCCAGTATAAAGCTTGACTACCAAACATGTTGTACGACTACCAATAATTCCTGCCGGATGGCGAATTACTAGGGTCTAGCCCTGGCCAAAAACTTTACAAGGTTGTCCGAGCCGAAATTAGCTTACATGTACACTGTATAGTGGTATTATATGGACACGTGTATTATTATTTGGACATTCTATAGTGCTGTTATTTGGACACTGTACGGTAGTAATTGTTGGACTGTGAAGGTATTATTTGTATAATGTTTGGTGATAATTTTTGGACACGTTTGCAATAATTTTGACACTATATAACAATTTTGTTTGTGCCACTGTATGGTACTATTTTATACTAGAGGTATCATTTGAGTACTGTATGGCGGTATTTTTTGGGCTGTGCACCTATAATTTGGATAATGTTTAGTGATAATTTTCGGACACGTTTGGAATAATTTGTACACTGTATAACAGTTTTGTTTGCGCCACTCTATGGTATTATTTTATATTAGGGGTATTGCTTGAGTACTGTATGGTGGTATTTTTTGGGCTGTGAAGTTTTTATTTGTACAGTATAATGTTGGGTGATAATTTTTGGACACGTTTGGAATAATTTTGACACTATATAACAATTTTGTTTGTGCCACTGTATGGTATTATTTTATACTTCAGATATAATCTGAGTACTGCATGGCGGTATTTTTTGGACTGTGAAGCTATTATTTTGATAATGTTTGGGGATAATTTTTGGACACGTATGGTATAATTTTTTCACTGTATAACAGTTTTGTTTTCGTCACTGTATGGTATTTTATACTTGGGATATAATCTGAGTACTGCATGGCGGTATTTTTTGGACTGTGAAGCTATTATTTGGATAATGTTTGGTGATAATTTTTGGACAAGTATGGTATAATTTTGACACTGTATAACAGTTTTGTTTGCGTCACTTTATGGTAGTATTTTATATTAGGCGTATTATTTGAGTACTGTATGGTGGTATTTTTTGGACTGTGGACCTACTATTTGGCTAATGGTTGGTGATAATTTTTGGACATGTGGTATAATTTTTTTACTGTATAACAGTTTTGCTTACTTTACTGTATGGTATTATTTTATACTAGCGGTATCATTTGAGTACTGTATAGCGGTATATTTTTGGGCTGTGGACCTATTATTTGGCTAATGTTTGGCGATAATTTTTGGACACGTTTGGTGTAATTTTATTCACTGTATAACAATTTTATTTACTTCACAATATGGTATTATTTTATACTAGACATTATTTGAGTACTGTGTGGCGGTATTTTTTGGGCTGTGGACCTATCATTTGGATAATGTTTGTTGATAATTTTTGGACAATTGTGGTATAATTTTGACACTGTATAACAGTTTTGTTTGCGTCACTGTATGGTATTATTTTATACTAGGGGTATTACTTGAGTACTATATGACGGTATTATATGGAGTTTGTTTTTTCATGTTAACACTTTATAGTAGCCCTTTATGGGCATTGGTGGATTATATGGGGATACACCGGCTGGTGTGATATTTTTTGCCCTGAGTGATGGTTTTGGCGGTAATATCTTAGCACTGTTATATGTACACTATATAATGGTATTATATGAATATTGTCATTATTTATGTATTGTACGGTGCTATATTTTGGTTACTGTTGATTGGGCACGGTATTGCGGTATTATATGGGAAATGGTTCTATTATCTGTGCTTTACTGTTCTCGTGCCGCTGTGCGGAGATATTATATCTGCAGTGGTCATATTATTTGTGCTGTATTATACTGGCATTGCTGGTACTTGTAGTCCGATGTTACTAAACAACATGACAGGGTGAGCCCTGCACGATGTGTTACCCATGGATCGGCCGCTCCGCTCTCCACAAACCAGTTAATCCGGCTATCCGGGACTGACAACCACAAACTGGCTTCTGTTCTCAGTCTTCATGAAAAGTAATGTACCTGTACGGTGGCAGTGAGACAGGTGTAGCAGAGCTGAGTTTGTCATATGCAGATGTGGTTAGCTAAAGCCTCACGCGGCAGCTGTTGTGTTTGTGACATGCAGCAATGCTGAGTTTTGTGAAATGCAGCAGAGCTCAGGCTGTCAGGTCAGTGAGCAGTCGGCTGCAGCAGACCCGAGCTTGGTGGATGTAGTGTAGATGAGTTTGTCCAGTGTGTCAGGATTGAGTTTATCAGATATTAGAGTGTTCGGTTAAACAAAACTGTTTTCTCAGAAGTATCTGAAATGAGTTTTGGGTTTGAGTTGTCAGACACCACAGAGCTAAAGTTGTCAGTCACTCATAAAAGGGCGAAGTTTACTGTGTAAAATAGAGAGGAGTTTACACATTCAGCAGATCATGATGGTGGCATAATCAAACAAGAAAGTGAGATGTAGCAGAGCTGAATTTGTGACATATAGCAGAGCTGAATTTGTAGGATGTAATAGGGCTGAATTTGAGTAATGAATAAGGGCTGAATGTGTGTGATATACAGAGCTGAAATTGTGAGATGTAGCAGAGCTGAATTTGTGTGTAGTCGGGCTGGATTTGTGAGCTGTAGCAGAGCTGAATTTGTACCTTGTAGCAGAACTGAATTTGTGAGATGTAGCAGAGCTGAATTTGTACCTTGTAGCAGAACTGAATTTGTGAGATGTAGCAGAGCTGAATTTGTGAGATGTAGCACAGCTGAATTTGTGAGATGTAGCAGGGCTGAATTTGTGAGATGTAGCAGAGCTGAATTTGTGAGATGTAGCAGAGCTGAATTTGTGTGATGTAGCAGAGTTGAATTTGAGAGCGTTAGCAGAGCTCAATTTGTGTGATGTAGCAGAGCTGAATTTGAGAGAGGTAGCAGAGCTGAATTTGTGTGATGCAGTAGAGATGAATTTGTGTGATGTAACACGGCTGAATTTGAGTAATGAAGCAGAGCTGAATTTGTGTGATATACAGAGCTGAGATTGTGAGATGTAGCAGAGCTGAATTTGTGAGATGTAGCAGAGCTGAATTTGTGTGATGTAGCAGAGCTGAATGTGAGATGCAAAAGAGCTGAATTTGTGAGATATAGCAGAGCTGAATTTGTGTGATGTAGCAGAGTTAAATTTGTGAGATGTAACAGCTTAATTTATGTGATATAGCAGGACTGAATATGCGTGATGTTGCAGACCTGAATTTGTACGATGCAGCAGAGCTGAATTTGAGAGAGGTAGCAGAGGTAAATTTGTGTGTTGCAGCAGAGCTGAATTTGTTACCAAGAGAAAAAAGCATCAAACCCATCAATTATATTTCCACAAAATGGGAGCAAGCAGCAAAGTATACTGGCCTGAAGAAACTTCTTTCCTCTGAACTAAATTTGTGGGATGTAGCAGAGCTGACCTTGTTTATCGCTGCAGGATTAGGTTTATCAGAGGCGCTAATGGTGTCTGTATGAATAAAACTTTTTGTTGCAGCAGTACTGAGTATGGGAGATTCAGAGCCGAGGTTGTCAGTTACAGAGCCGAGGTTGTCAGATACAAAGCTGAGGTTGTCAGATTCAGAGCCGAGGTTGTCAGATACAAACCTGAGGTTGTCAGATTCAGAGCCGAGGTTGTCAGATACAGAGCTGAGGTTGTCAGATACAAACCTGAGGTTGTCAGATACAAAGCTGAGGTTGTCAGATACAGAGCTGAGGTTGTCAGATACAGAGCTGAGGTTGTCAGTTACAGAGCCAAGGTTGTCAGTTACAGAGCTGAAGTTGTCAGTTACAGAGCTGAAGTTGTCAGTTACAGAGCTGAAGTTGTCAGATACAGAGCTCAGGTTGTCAGATACAGAGCTGAGGTTGTCAGATACAGAGCTGAAGTTGTCAGTTACAGAGCTGAGGTTGTCAGATACAGAGCTCAGGTTGTCAGATAGAGAGCTGAGGTTGTCAGATAGAGAGCTGAGGTTGTCAGATAGAGAGCTGAGGTTGTCAGTTACAGAGCTGAGGTTGTCAGATACAGAGCTGAGGTTGTCAGTTACAGAGCTGAGGTTGTCAGATACAGAGCCGAGGTTGTCAGATACAGAGCTCAGGTTGTCAGATACAGAGCCGAGGTTGTCAGATACAGAGCTCAGGTTGTCAGATAGAGAGCTGAGGTTGTCAGATAGAGAGCTGAAGTTGTCAGATACAAAGCTGAGGTTGTCAGATACAGAGCTGAGGTTGTCAGTTACAGAGCTGAGGTTGTAAGATACAGAGCTCAGGTTGTCAGATAGAGAGCTGAGGTTGTCAGATACAGAGCTGAGGTTGTCAGATACAGAGCCAAGGTTGTCAGATACAGAGCTGAGGTTGTCAGATAGAGAGCTGAGGTTGTCAGATACAGAGCTGAGGTTGTCAGTTACAGAGCTGAGGTTGTCAGATACAGAGCCGAGGTTGTCAGATACAGAGCTCAGGTTGTCAGATAGAGAGCTGAGGTTGTCAGATAGAGAGCTGAAGTTGTCAGATACAAAGCTGAGGTTGTCAGATACAGAGCTGAGGTTGTCAGATACAGAGCTGAGGTTGTCAGATACAGAGCTGAGGTTGTCAGATAGAGAGCTGAGGTTGTCAGATAAGAGCTGAGGTTGTCAGATTTAGAGCTGAGGTTGTCAGATACAAAGCTGAGGTTGTCAGATACAGAGCTCAGGTTGTCAGATACAGAGCTCAGGTTGTCAGATACAGAGCTGAGGTTGTCAGATAAGAGCTGAGGTTGTCAGATACAGAGCTGAGGTTGTCAGTTACAGAGCTGAGGTTGTCAGTTACAGAGCTGAGGTTGTCAGTTACAGAGCTGAGGTTGTCAGATACAGAGCTCAGGTTGTCAGATACAGAGCTCAGGTTGTCAGATACAGAGCTGAGGTTGTCAGATAAGAGCTGAGGTTGTCAGATACAGAGCTGAGGTTGTCAGTTACAGAGCTGAGGTTGTCAGTTACAGAGCTGAGGTTGTCAGTTACAGAGCTGAGGTTGTAAGATACAGAGCTCAGGTTGTCAGATAGAGAGCTGAGGTTGTCAGATACAGAGCTGAGGTTGTCAGATACAGAGCCAAGGTTGTCAGATACAGAGCTGAGGTTGTCAGATAGAGAGCTGAGGTTGTCAGATACAGAGCCGAGGTTGTCAGATACAGAGCTCAGGTTGTCAGATACAGAGCTGAGGTTGTCAGATAGAGAGCTCAGGTTGTCAGATAGAGAGCTGAGGTTGTCAGATAGAGAGCTGAAGTTGTCAGATACAAAGCTGAGGTTGTCAGATACAGAGCTGAGGTTGTCAGATACAGAGCTGAGGTTGTCAGATACAGAGCCGAGGTTGTCAGATACAGAGCTGAGGTTGTCAGATAGAGAGCTGAGGTTGTCAGATAAGAGCTGAGGTTGTCAGATTTAGAGCTGAGGTTGTCAGATACAGAGCTGAGGTTGTCAGATACAGAGCTCAGGTTGTCAGATACAGAGCTCAGGTTGTCAGATAGAGAGCTGAGGTTGTCAGATAAGAGCTGAGGTTGTCAGATACAGAGCTGAGGTTGTCAGATACAGAGCTGAGGGTGTGGTCTGATACAGAGCTGAGGTTGTCAGATAGAGAGCTGAGGTTGTCAGATACAGAGCTGAGGTTGTCAGATACAGAGCTGAGGTTGTCAGATACAGAGCTGAGGTTGTCAGATTTAGAGCTGAGGTTGTCAGATAAGAGCTGAGGTTGTCAGATACAGAGCTGAGGTTGTCAGATAAAGTATCGCTGATTGTGGTAGATGAAGCAGAATTGAATTTGTCGGATGCAGGATTGCGTTTCTAGATTTTCAGAAAGTAAAGCGTTTGTCAGATGTAGCAGAGCTGAGTTTTGCACCAGTTACAGTGATGTTACAGTATCTGACCTGGGGTCTTACATAGGACTGCAGCTAAACGAGCTTCGTTGTCCCCAATAATGAAGCCATGAGATAACAGCTTCGGCTCTGCTACATCCGCTCATTATCTGAGAGCTGCGCCGTCCTCACGTCTCTTCCCAATGCTGAATAACAAGTTTTCGTTATCAGATTAGAAACAGCGATGGAAAAAGATGGACGACGGCGATGAAATCTGAAACATTTCAATTACACATCAAAGGAATTCTGCGAAACTGGCTGGACAGAAGCGGTGGCAGAACGCGCATCGCCCGGGGCCGTTCACACTGCGCTCAGGAATCTGCATCAGTATTTAGGAGGATGGATGGCGCACACAGCGGATCGCACCTCTCAGCGCTTGTTCACACGTTGCATTCTTGACGCAGAAAAAAGCGCAACGATTTACAAAAAAAAAGAATGAGATTTGTGGAATTTTTGCATCCACTTCTGATCTGGGCTGATGTAAAATACAGAGCGAATCTGCGACGTGTGAATATGGCACATGTGAAAAATGCTGTCTAAAAATGGGTCAAAAATGAGGAAAACAGCAATAAAAAACCTCAGAAAACAGAATAATTGGGACACAATGTTATTGGGTATTATGGTGCCGACACCTGCAGAAAAGAAAAACGCAGCGTATCAGCACATGGCAACATGTCATAATAGGGTCTTTTAAGTGCCACCCCCAAATCCTTTGAGGAGCAGGATTTGCCTATATCACACAATTTGGGGATCACATTTGAACAATGGGGAGTGTCTTGGTAAATTGGTGAGTATACAGCGTCCGCAGGCTACTCAGCTAAGCAATATTCTGCGCATGCGCAGTGCAAGTGTCTCAGGACTAGTCCGCTGTGCCATTGAATTGACTAGCCCTACCCCCCATCTTGTAAGCAGATGCCCCTCTGGGTGTGATTGATATCATTTGAAAGCCTCGACAGTGTTAACTCATTGGAAATCTTGCGCATGCGCAGTACCAGGACTAGTCTGGCATAGCATTGAATTCCTCGGACTAGTCCAACCTCCTATCTTGTAAGCAGATGCCCTTCTGGTCCTGAGAAACATCATCTGAAAGTCACGTCAATGTTAACTCATAGGAAATCTTGCGCATGCGCAGTGCAAGGACTAGTTCAGCGTGTCATTGAATTGCTCGGACCAGTCCTACCCCCAATCTTGTAAGCAGATGCCCCTCTGGGTGTGATTGGCATTATTTGAAAATCATGTATGGGCTAACGTATTAGAAATATTACGCATGCGCAGTGCAAGGACTAGTCCAGCATGGCATTAAATTCCTCGGACTAGTCCTACCCCCAATCTTGTAAGCAGATGTCCCTCTAGGTGTGATTGATATAATTTGAAAGCCACAACAGTGTTAACTCATTGGAAATTTTGTGCATGCGCAGTGCCAGGACTGGCCGGTGTAGCATTGAATTCATTGAACTGGTCCTACCCCCTTCTTATAAGTAGATGACCTTCTGGATGTTATTGACATTATTTGAAAGTCACGTAAGGGTTAACATATTAGAACTATTCCGCATGCGCAGTGCAAGGACTAGTCCAGCATGGCATTAAATTCCTTGGAGCAGTCCTACCCAGCATCTTGTAAGCAGATGTCCCTCTGGGTGTGAATAGATCATTTGAAAGTCACGCTAGCGTTAACTCATTGGAAATTTTGCGCATGCGCAGTGCAAGGACTGGCCTAGCGTGGCATTGAATTGCTCTGACTAATCCTGCACCTCATCTTGTAAGCAGATGTCCCTCTGATGGTGATTGACATCATTTGAAAGTCACGTTAGCATTAACTCATTGGAAATTTTGCGCATGCTCAGTGCAAGGACTAGTCCGGTGTGGCATTGAATGCCTTGGATTAGTCCTACTTCCCATCTTGTAAGCAGATGCCCCTCTGATACCATTTAAAAGTCAAATCACCGTTATCTCATTGGAAATCTTGTGCATGTCCTGTGCAAAGACTAGTCCGGCATGGCATTGAATTCCTTGGACTAGTCCTATCCCCCATCTTGTAAGCAAATGCCCCTCTGGGTGTGATTGACATTATCTGAAAGTCAAGTAAGAGTTAACTTATTAGAAATATTGTGCATGCGCAGTGCAAGGACTAGTCCGGGATAGCATTGAATTCCTTGGACTAGTCCTACCCCCAGTATTGTAAACAGATGTGCTCCGTCCTGCCTGTCTGCTCATATGCGCTGCAGTCAGTTGCATGCTCCCCAGATTCATGGCTGCACTGCGCATGCGCAGGAGGCGTGATAGTTGCAAGGAACCGGCGGTGATGTCATTTTTGCAAATCATATCGATTACGCTCTGTGTCAACACCGCGCCGGACTAGTCCTGATCAACGTCACCGAGTCTGCGCACCATCACATAGGAGAGTGTGCATGATCCATGTGGCCTGAGCAGAGGATGCAATAGCAGGTGGACGTCTCATGGAGGGTGGTCCTCAGCGTCACCTCCGGTGGTCTCAGGAGAGCAGCGCCATCATTTAATATAAGACTTAGCGCCATAAACAATTATTTTAATCACTCAATTTGAGCCGAATATTTCCGGGAAACATTGTGCATAGAAGCATTCCAGTGCGAGAGGCGACATAACTCTCATTGTTCTGCCGGCGGATGAGTGACGGTGGAATCTGGCACCTGCTACGCTCCGCGCTCGGCCCCATCCAGCGGAGTCCTGATGGGCCCGGTTTGTGCTATTCTCAGAGGAGAGGGTGGGGCGGGCGAGACTGTCAGATGCTCATCCATAGGAGAAATGGTGGAGAAGACGATGAGAAGACGTCAATCTACTGCATCCACCACTGGTCAACGGAGTCGCCCCAACTGATCTGATATTGGGGTCGAAAAGGCCATATACCCCGATTTCTGCCGATAAGTGAATGTATTTGAGGCAAGAGAGAAGCCACATCTGTAGGATCATTAGTGCTCTAATGAGACCCAAAGAATTGGACGACCACTGATATCAACAATGCGATCCATGACCTTAAACTAATGTCATGCAGAGTCAAAACCTTACACTTTCATCTCCAAGAATTTTCTTGTGCTGCACCAGTTCTCTAGAATGCGCTACCTCATAAAATCCCATTATTATTAATACACAGTATCCACATTGATTTCCAATTTCTCATCAGCACCCCAAAGTATACAACCTCTTGACCCCCACCATGCCATGCCGTTTGCCCTAAGTAACAATGCCTCATGGTGCAGAGCTCTCTGATACCAGCGTGTCCTGTAATAGGAGCCACCGAGGTGACAAGTCCGTCCATCACATTCCTCCTGAATCTTCCCAATCACCTGTGAGTGATATTATTGAGAACTAGAAGGAACCGCAGCAACACAACCGTGAAGTGGAGGCCTCGTAACATTACAGAGCGGGGGGCCGAGAACTGAGGAGCAGAGGACAGGAAGTTCTCCACCACTCTACTGACCCCATAACTGCAGAGTCCAGACCTCCCCTGGTAACATCAGCACACACACTGCACCCACCAGGAGCTTCATAGCCGATCAGCTGCGACGTACATCACCAAGCACAATGCCGAGCCATACATCACCAAGCACAATGCCGAGCCGTACATAACCAAACACAATGCCGAGCCGTACATCACCAAGCACAATGCCGAGCCGTACATCACCAAGCACAATGCCGAGCCGTACATCACCAAGCACAATGCTGAGCCGTACATCACCAAGCACAATGCCAAGCTGTACATCACCAAGCACAATGCCGAGCCATACATCACCAAGCACAATGCCGAGCCATACATCACCGAGCACAATGCCGAGCTGTACATCACCAAGCACAATGCCGAGCCATACATCACCAAGCACAATGCCGAGCCATACATCACCAAGCACAATGCCGAGCCATACATCACCAAGCACAATGCCGAGCCGTACATCACCGAGCACAATGCCGAGCCATACATCACCAAGCACAATGCCGCGCCGTACATCACCAAGCACAATTCTGAGCCGTACATCACCAAGCACAATGCCGAGCCGTACATCACCAAGCACAATGCCGAGCCGTACATCTGTGACGCCCTGGGCAAGCCAGGGGTCACAGGTCATAACACCACACGCACCCCACATTCCCTGCAGGTACACACAAGGTCAAAACTAAAATCCTTGTTGCCTTCCTCCAGGAACTGGTGTCCACACCAGGGGGTGGGCCAGGCGGTTGGCTCCACCCACTGAGGAGTTCACAGCCCAGGAGGCGGGAAAACCAGGCAGATAAGCTAGGGAAGTGAAGGAGTAAACAGGGAGAGTAAGAGGAGAGTTGGAAGTGATAGAAAAGTGACAGCAAGAAGCCTGAAGTTGGTCCGGGTGTGTGCCCCGGACTGAGACAGCAAGGTTGGCAGACGGCGGTGACCGTCTGCAGGCGAGACTGATTGGAGGTTGCCGAAAGGACCGTGAACGGGTGGTGACTCGGCGGTACCGGAGCGGTATACGAAGATTAGTCAGCACCACGGCAGGGGCCTTTCGGATCCCGGCAAGGCTAGGAGTCGCCATAATTTGCCAAATCCGTCAGTGAAGGGGACGACTGTCTCTCAACAACTAAGTCCCGATTGAAGGCAACAGTCCAACCGTTAAGGGGAGACGCCGCCACCGCCAAGGCACCAGTTTCCCAGGGCCAGCGCCTGCGGGCAAGAGTGGAGCTCCTCCGGCTCATATCCAAGCTGGGGAGCGGGTTACCGGTGGGAACCCATCGCTACCAAACAACAACACATAGGTGCAGGGAAGAGACAGTCACCGTCAACTGCAGGGGATATCAACAGTGCAACCGTCTGAGGGACCCGTCCAACCAGCCGTTTGTTTACCGAGAACTGTGTCGTGTTTACTGGCTGAGTGAGTACCTCCGTGCCATGCGGCACAGCGCTGCCCCTGCGCCCCTGCACCTCCACAGGCCCCCTAGCCCGCCTGTCCACCATGCCAACTCCATCACTGGGCCCCGGGATCACCAACCCCTACCTACGGAGGGGCAACACAACAACTGGCTGCTCCATACCATCACTCCCGGGATCCCCAGCCAGAGCAGCGGTGGTGTCCACATAATCACCACAACCGTGGGTGGCGTCACGGACAATAAACAATCCCCACAACCAAACCCCTTTCACTCACGGGTGAGGAGCGCCGCTAGAGTCCCCGGGATCCGGCCCATCCCTCGAGCCACCGAGCAGCAGCAGGCCGCAGCAGCCGCGGCAGCCGGACCCGAGCAGTGGGAGAGCGCGGCGTCCCCTCCTCCGCCCGCGACACATCACCAAGCACAATGCCGAGCTGTACATCACCAAGCACAATGCTGAGCCGTACATCACCAAGCACAATGCCGAGCCACACGTCACCAAGCACAATGGTGAGCCATACATCACCAAGCACAATGCCGAGCTGTACATCACCAAGCACAATGCCGAGCCGTATATCACCAAGCACAATGCCGAGCCGTGCATAACCAAGCACAATGCCGAGCCGTACATCACCAAGCACAATGCCGAGCCGTACATCACCAAGCACAATGCTGAGCCGTACATCACCAAGCACAATGCTGAGCCGTACATCCCCAAGCACAATGGTGAGCCATACATCACCAAGCACAATGCCGAGCCACACGTCACCAAGCACAATGGTGAGCCATACATCACCAAGCACAATGCCGAGCTGTACATCACCAAGCACAATGCCGAGCCGCACATCACCAAGCACAATGCCGAGCCGTACATCACCAAGCACAATGCCGAGCCGTAGATCACCAAGCACAATGCCGAGCCGTACATCACCAAGCACAATGCTGAGCCATACATCACCAAGCACAATGCCGAGCCGTACATCACCAAGCACAATGCCGAGCCGTACATCACCAAGCACAATGCCGAGCCATACATCACCAAGCACAATGCCGAGCCATACATCACCAAGCACAATGCTGAGCCATACATCACCAAGCACAATGTCGAGCCGTACATCACCAAGCACAATGCCGAGCCGTACATCACCAAGCACAATGCTGAGCCGCACATCACCAAGCACAATGCCGAGCCGTACATCACCAAGCACAATGCCGAGCCGTACATCACCAAGCACAATGCTGAGCCGCACATCACCAAGCACAATGCCGAGCCGTACATCACCAAGCACAATGCTGAGCCGTACATCACCAAGCACAATGCTGAGCCGTACATCACCAAGCACAATGCCGAGCCGTACATCACCAAGCACAATGTCGAGCCGTACATCACCAAGCACAATGCCGAGCCGTACATCACCAAGCACAATGCTGAGCCGCACATCACCAAGCACAATGCCGAGCCGTACATCACCAAGCACAATGCCGAGCCGTACATCACCAAGCACAATGCCGAGCCATACATCACCAAGCACAATGCCGAGCCATACATCACCAAGCACAATGCTGAGCCATACATCACCAAGCACAATGTCGAGCCGTACATCACCAAGCACAATGCCGAGCCGTACATCACCAAGCACAATGCTGAGCCGCACATCACCAAGCACAATGCCGAGCCGTACATCACCAAGCACAATGCCGAGCCGTACATCACCAAGCACAATGCCGAGCCGTACATCACCAAGCACAATGCAGATCGTTGGATGGAGTGGAGTAAAGCCACCACCACTGGACTCTGGAGGAGACGTGTTCTGTGCAGGGACAGATCACACTGGTCTAGCTGCGTCTGATGGAGGAGTCTGGGTTTGGTGATGAAGGACGTTACCCCCTGACTGCATTGTACCCGCTGTACAGATGGTGGAGGAGGATGATGCCCTGGGCTGTTATCAGGGGGAGGTCTAGGTAATAAGTATGGGATTTCTTGGGGCCCTTCTGCTCGGACACCCACCTGTCATGATTAAGCACAAAAAATATGGGGGTCCCTAAAAGACATCCCAATTGATCCTGTATCCTGTATATTTTGGTGACTGATGCACATTCTGGGGTTTGGTGACTTTTGCGCCGTGTGCTGCGCCGCTGCGGTCCTGGAGGGACGGTCCGGTCTGGATGTTCGTGTTGTAAAGCACTAATTGTCCAGCATTGCAGCACAGCACGTCGTGTCCCTGACTATGGAGGCCAGGAATGTGACATCAGGGAGGGGCGTCCTGTGTACGGGACATCAGCCATTATAGGACGTATTAATAATATAATTATAGCCGCGCGCCTCCGCATTAGCATTATGTGCAGATGCTTATCTCCAGTAAATGCGGGTGGACTGGTTGCTCCGTGGCTTTATGTGATAATCTGCTTATGCAACATGTTATTATACACAGCACACGGATGAGAAGAATGTTCCGCACGACCGCGGAATTACACGGGAGGACTTTAAAGGGACTGTGCGGTAAAGCAGGTCACCACTTCTCAGGGGAGGGGAGAAATCGGTGATCAGTGGGGTCCGACCACCGGGACCCTCATCCATCGACAGTTTGGACGCCTGATACCTGCTCCATTCATTCTCTATGCGGCTGATGGAGAAGACAGAGCACAGCCCTATAAGGCTGCTTTCACACCTCCGGTTTCTGCAATGCGGCACAATACGGCACTTTGCAGGAAAATCGCAACCGTTTTTTTTTTTGCTGCCGGTTGCGTTTTTTCTGCATAGACTTTAATTGGTGCCGCATTGTGCCGCATGGGCTCGCGTTCGGTCCGGTTTTCGCCGCATGCGGCAGATTTAGCCGATGCGGCGGCCGGATGGAACGTTGCCTGGCACGTTTTTTCGTGCGGCAAAAAAAACCCGCATCGCGCCGCATTCGGCCGATGCGGCGCATTTTTCAAGGTATGCCTATGGCTGCCGGATGCGGCGCGATGCGGCAAAAACCGCATCCGGCCGCCGCATGCGGTTTTTGTCACTGCGCATGCTCCGTAGCATGCCGCAAGCGGCAAAAACCGGACGGGCCGCATGGGAAAAACTTATGCAAAGGATGCGGTGATTTCACCGCATCCGTTGCATAGCTTGCACAGCCGGATTGAGCCGCAGAGCTCAAGCTGTGTGAAAGCAGCCTAAGGAATGTATGGGGCAGCGGGCGGACATGTGCACTGCCAATCAGCCCGACCCCCACTGATCAATAAGTTATCACCTGTCCTGTGGACAGTACTAACCTGATGCATTGTTACAGAGGTTCCCCCAAAATATTAATAAACCTACACATGATCCTCAGATGACCCCCCCAATGAGACTCCGAGGGGGCACTACAAATATATGGTGGCACACAGCGGCACTATTACCACGTGGAAACCCGAGGGGGTACTACAAATATATGGTGGCACACAGCGGCACTATTACCATGTGTGGTCACAGAGGAGGCAATACAAATATGTGGTGGCACACAGCGGGGTTCCAGGGGGGGCACTATTACATTGTAGGAGTACAGTGGGGCAGTACATCAATGTAGTGGATTTATTAAGATCTGGGTGCACTATTACCATGTGAGCGCACAGAACAGTGCTGTTACCTTTTGGGGTCAGTATTAAGTAATGGGGGCACAGAGAGGTACCACAACAGTGGGGGCCAAATGGGACACTGTAAAGGTGAGGGTGGCACAAATGGACACTAATGCAGAGTGGGGGCACAGAAGGAGTACTATTCCCGTGTGGAGGCATAGGGGGCAATATTATTATGTGGGTGCACTCATGGACACTAGTACCTTGTCGTGCTACTGTTAGGTGACGTAGAAGAGACACTTCAATTCCTTTTTTGCAAATTAACTCTATACAAACAGCTATGTCCCCTCCATGCAGATTAACCCTTTAGTTGCAGGTATGTCTTCTTGATGATTAACCCTTTACACACAGCTGTCACTTTACTTCAGAACTACCTTTTAGAATCAGCTATGTCCTCCTCTTGCAGATTAACTCTTTAGAAGCAGCTGTGTCCTCCATTAACTGGGCTACATAATACACACAAACATCTTATCACTTATCTCAGAAGTTCAGGCTCTTGGCGGCAAGGAGAAATATTTTTATGTGATTTGCATTTTGCTGCTTTATTGTCAAAAATAAAGCCGAGCCTCAGCAACCCCCCCAAAGGAACCCATTACCGCTCTGCGGACCTATTTATTGCATTGTAACCATCATTTTACTGGTGTTTACATATCATCTTATAGGAGATTCGACCAAAACTGATTGCGTTGTCTTCTGCCCTTCTTTGTGCACTTGTCCTACTAAGACCCACTATTGTTTTTCATTCAGCACCCACCAAGGGCCAAATCAGCCACGGGCGAGGACACAGGGTTAGAAGAGCGCAGCTCTGCCAACTGCAGCACGATAAGACTCCCAAATGGGCATCAAAGTTTTTTGTATCTTTTAGGTACATTAAGGCGGAGTTCCTCTTTCAATGAAAGTAATTAACTATTTATAGGGTTATGATGTAACGTGTCCGCCCCAATATAGCCCTGCAGCACTACTAGTGCTAGGACATGGGATCGGCTGTACTGCACTTTACATTTCCTTGCATTGTTCTTAGGGATATCCCCCTCCGTCTTTGTCATATGTTTCATGTTTCTTTCTCTTTGTTGTTACAGTAACAGCAGGAACAGCAACCAGGACCAAGAAGGAAAGAAAACTGATACATTGTAAGACGAGGCAAGCAAGACGCCTTCATGAAGTTCTTTTTTTCTTGCGCTTCTTCCAGGGGTTTATATTATGGAGAGGGGTAGTGTGGGGGGTATATTATGGAGAGAGGCAGCATTGGGGAATATTATGTAGTGTGGGGGATATATTATGGAAAGGAGCAGTGTGGGGGAATATTATGGAGAGAGGCAGCATGGAGCATATATTTTTGAGAGAGGCCATGGTGGGGGGACAGTGTGGAGAGGGGCAGTGTGGGGGAATATTATGGAGAGAGACAGATTGGGGGTTATATTATGGAGAGAGGCAGTGTGGGGGAATATTATGGAGAGAGCCAATGTGGGGGTTATATTATGGAGAGACGCAGCGTGGGGTTCTATTATGGAGAGAGGCAGTGTGGGGGTATATTATGGAGGCAGTGTGGGGTGTATATTAAGGAGAGTGGCAGTTGGGGGGTATATTAAGGAGAGAGGCAGTTGGGGGGTATATTAAGGAGAGAGGCAGTGTGGGGGTATATTATGGAGAGAGGCAGTGTGGGGGGGTATATTAAGGAGAGTGGCAGTGGGGGGTATATTAAGGAGAGAGGCAGTGTGGGGGAATATTATGGAGAGAGGCATATTGGGGGTTATATTATGGAGAGAAGCAGTGTGGGGGAATATTATGGAGAGAGGCAGATTGGGGGTTATATTATGGAGAGAGGCAGTGTGGGGGAATATTATGGAGAGAGACAGTGTGGGGGATATATTAAGGAGAGAGGCAGCGTGGGGTTATATTATGGAGAGAGGCAGTGTGGGGGTATATTATGGAGAGAAGCAGTGTGGGGGGTATATTAGGAGAGTGGCAGTGGGGGGTATATTAAGGAGAGAGGCAGTGTGGGGGTATATTATAGAGAGAGGCAGTGTGGGGGTATATTAGGAAAGTGGCAATGGGGGTATATTAAGGAGAGATGCAGTGTGGGGGAATATTATGGAGAGAGGCAGCATGGAGCATATATTTTTGAGAGAGGCCATGGTGGGGGGACAGTGTGGAGAGGGGCAGTGTGGGGGAATATTATGGAGAGAGACATATTGGGGGTTATATTATGGAGAGAGGCAGTGTGGGGGAATATTATGGAGAGAGCCAATGTGGGGGTTATATTATGGAGAGAGGCAGCGTGGGGTTCTATTATGGAGAGAGGCAGTGTGGGGGTATATTATGGAGAGAGGCAGTGTGGGGTGTATATTAAGGAGAGTGGCAGTTGGGGGGTATATTAAGGAGAGAGGCAGTTGGGGGGTATATTAAGGAGAGAGGCAGTGTGGGGGTATATTATGGAGAGAGGCAGTGTGGGGGGGTATATTAAGGAGAGTGGCAGTGGGGGGTATATTAAGGAGAGAGGCAGTGTGGGGGAATATTATGGAGAGAGGCATATTGGGGGTTATATTATGGAGAGAAGCAGTGTGGGGGAATATTATGGAGAGAGGCAGATTGGGGGTTATATTATGGAGAGAGGCAGTGTGGGGGAATATTAAGGAGAGAGACAGTGTGGGGGATATATTAAGGAGAGAGGCAGCGTGGGGTTATATTATGGAGAGAGGCAGTGTGGGGGTATATTATGGAGAGAAGCAGTGTGGGGGGTATATTAAGGAGAGTGGCAGTGGGGGGTATATTAAGGAGAGAGGCAGTGTGGGGGTATATTATGGAGAGAGGCAGTGTGGGGGTATATTAGGAAAGTGGCAATGGGGGGTATATTAAGGAGAGATGCAGTGTGGGGGAATATTATGGAGAGAAGCAGCATGGAGGAATATTATGAAGAGGGGCAGTGTGGGGGTATATTATGGAGAGAGGCCACGTGGGAGATATAATACGGAGGTAGGATGGGGGGTATATTAAGGAGAGAGGGAGCATTGGGGATATTATATCCCACTTTGCATGCCTGTACTATAATTATGCCCTGCCCTTGTGTCCCCATAATATTAGTAAGTTTGGATTTGGTACATTGGCTTTTGTTAATGATCAGCATGTTGGTGTTATTCGGTGGTAGTATGTTTTCATGGTGTGGCAGTATTATCTGTTCCTTCATTAGTGGTATTGTTGGTAGTATAGGTGTTAGTATATCAGGTTTTCCTCAGTAACAGTATGATCAGTTTCCTTTCTTGTATAGCGGTATTATTTCTTTATTTCTTGACTGTGTCGTCTTTTCTCTCTCTCCCTCTCTCTCTCTCTCTCTATATATATATATATTTGTAGTATATAATCTTAGACAGGTGGATTATAAATCTTTCTAAGCTCTTGGAGAACCACAAGGGCCCAGGCATTCCTGCAATGTCAGAGAGGCAAAAATCCAGAAGTGGCCAAAGGCCCATATAACCCACATTACGCCCCTGATAATGACGAAACGAGCGCTAAATCTACAACCCCAGAAATTCCCTGAGAATAATCTCCTCCTTCTACTGACCATACGAACCGTTACTAATCCGGCCATGAGCGGATCATGAGGCCGATGGACAATCCGGATAACTTGGCAAACCGTCTGTAAAATGTCTGGGAGAAAGTTTCGCTAAAATCCTGGGATTTCCTACAAAGTTAAGGAAATGGTTAAAACCGACCATCGTGACTCAACCATGAATTCCTCATCCAGAAGGCATTAAACTGGTAGATCATTTACTACAGGGATCGCCCGAGGGGGAGAGAAATTCATTAACAGTCAATGGTCAAACACTTCACCTCCCGGGATCGGTATACTGGTGACTCGTAAATTAATATAAACGACGCACTGTGTGAAAGTTATGTTGTGGGAAAGGACATATCGCTGGGGAGTTCATGCTCCTGGACACAGTATTATAGCACTTATATTCTTGTACATAGGGAGCAGTATTATAGTAGTTATATTCTTGTATATAGGGGCAGTATTATAGTAGTTATATTCTTGTACATAGGAGCAGTATTATAGTAGTTATATTCTTGTATATAGGGGCAGTATTATAGTAGTTATATTCTTGTACATAGGGGCAGTATTATAGTAGTTATATTCTTGTATATAGGGGGCAGTATTATAGTAGTTATATTCTTGTATATAGGGGCAATATTATAGTAGTTATATTCTTGTACATAGGGGCAGTATTATAGTAGTTATATTCTTGTATATAGGGGCAGTATTATAGTAGTTATATTCTTGTACATAGGGGCAGTATTATAGTAGTTATATTCTTGTACATAGAGGCAGTATTATAGTAGTTATATTCTTGTACATAGGAGCAGTATTATAGTAGTTATATTCTTGTACATAGGGGGCAGTATTATAGTAGTTATATTCTTGTACATAGGGGCAGTATTATAGTAGTTATATTCTTGTACATAGGGGCAGTATTATAGTAGTTATATTCTTGTACATAGAGGCAGTATTATAGTAGTTATATTCTTGTACATAGGGGCAGTATTATAGTAGTTATATTCTTGTATATAGGGGCAGTATTATAGTAGTTATATTCTTGTACATAGGGGCAGTATTATAGTAGTTATATTCTTGTACATAGGGGCAGTATTATAGTAGTTATATTCTTGTACATAGGGGGCAGTATTATAGTAGTTATATTCTTGTACATAGGGGCAGTATTATAGTAGTTATATTCTTGTACATAGGGGCAGTATTATAGTAGTTATATTCTTGTACATAGAGGCAGTATTATAGTAGTTATATTCTTGTACATAGGAGCAGTATTATAGTAGTTATATTCTTGTACATAGGGGCAGTATTATAGTAGTTATATTCTTGTACATAGGGAGCAGTATTATAGTAGTTATTCTTGTACATAAGAGCAGTATTATAGTAGTTATATTCTTGTACATAGGAGCAGTATTATAGTAGTTATATTTTTGTACATAGGGGGCAGTATTATAGTAGTTATATTCTTGTACATAGGGGGCAGTATTATAGTAGTTATATTCTTGTACATAGGGGGCAGTATTATAGTAGTTATATTCTTGTACATAGGGGCAGTATTATAGTAGTTATATTCTTGTATATAGCAGCAGTATTATAGTAGTTATATTCCTGTACATAGAGGGCAGTATTATAGTAGTTATATTCTTGTACATAGGGGCAGTATTATAGTAGTTATATTCTTCTACATAGGAGCGGTATTATAGTAGTTATGTTCTTGTATATAGGGGAAGTATTATAGTAGTTATATTCTCCATTTCTATAAGGTCATGTATTATAAAGACAGCAATGGTTGAAGCATTAGATGAGCCTTTATTGGTGAATAGACCTGGCTTGCTGCGGGTCTTCTGGTGTATGAGCTTTGTATAGGCTCCTGTGCACATTGATCTCTCATTTGTTGAATTGTTCTCATCACCGCTCTTCACAGAAGTCCAATGTATAAATTGCTGTTCCTGTGGGGCACTGCAGCCCGAATGTGGATGATGCCCCCTGACTGCTGGCCCTCTCCCCCGTGGTAATTAGTTTCGCCCCCTTTAAGAGATCCCTCGACATTGCCACTCCCCCTGAAGCGTCATCGGATCCCCCCCTCCCTCGCAGCTTACTGCGCAGGAGCATCGGTTTCTCCAGCCACTCTTACCCAGGACCCGGACCAGTTTGGACTGCCGGCAACATGGACCCGCTGATGGATGCGGTAAGAGAGCGCATCGGCAGGGAGGGCAGCGAATGGCTCACAGGGCTTTTCCCGGTGGGCAGCTTCCTCTCTGCCGAGGTTCAAACGTTCGGCGCCGGCGCGCGGAGGTCTAAGAGACATACCCGCCCGCCAGCCCGTTTGAGCCCGACGCAAAATTCAAAAAATAGCGCGAAGAAAAACCCTTCGCGCTCTCAGACAATGCCCCCGCCCACCTGCTTTATCGCGGCTGCCAGCGCCATCACGGGAGACGCTCCAGGGAACAGGGGAACACCGCAGGTTGGAGTTACTCCAGCTCAGGCTGCAAGCAGCTGCGCTGTGGGAAAGGGATCCGTTTTCCCTCAGCAGCCAGCTTTTAGCACTGCCCCGTCTGGCCTGCCTTTAGTATCCATGGGGGCCAATAATACAAGCCAGAGTTCTTCTGGCTCTAGTAGTGCCTCAGCAGATATAAGAGCACTGCCTGAACCTGCACCTGTAGTTCATAGGGGGGGAGGAGAGGGGCCCCAAAATGTTACAACGGTGGAGGGCCAGCTAGTTCTGTGGCCCCCATCTGATCAGACACCGCCACCATCACAGCCGAGCCAGCCTTTATTTATTGCCCCACCAGGTCCAGGCATAGCTTCTCAGCTGAATCCCCTTAGTGTACACGTACCTACTCAGTTGGCAGCTTATGTAAGGGGGGATGGTGCTAGTTCGCCACTTGTCCTGCAGAATAGCCACCTACAGATGAGGGCGGGGGTGGTTAGTGGAGCCTACCAGAGCATATCACGGTCACGTGCTGGGACCCCGGCCACGGCTATTGCGGATGGTGCGGGCAGCCATCGTGGTCGGGATTCATCATCATCATCATCCGATGAGCAGCGAGCGCGTCGGCGCAGAAGGCGACGCCACAGCAGCCGTCGCCATGGCAGATCCAGGTCTAGGCGGCGTAGTCGGCGGTCTAGGTCCTCGCGCTGGCGTTCCCCCTCTTCCTCAGACGCATCCCCGGAGACTTCACACAGGGGACGAAGATCATCAACGGCTACAACTGTCCATCGAGTGGACGTGGGTCCGACGTCCGGTGAGCATCTCCAGGAGCTGGGGAATACAGTTTCTGCGACACATGGTGAGTACCCTTATGTGGGGGTCTGGAACGGGGTGGGGTCCACCGGGGCCGAGTCCAGGGATCTGACTCAAGGACATAAGATCTTTTTGAACCCAAAATTGTTACAGCATTCCGAGCCTAAACCGACCCTCCCCTGTCCGGATCTTTACAAAGATGGGCTTTTTTGTGGGGTCCCTCCCCTTGGTTCCCACCTTGAAGCACAAGTAAAAGAGCTAATTTGGGCCAACAGCTACGTCGATATTTGGTCTTTAATATCGACTGACCAGCATTCGATAGACCGGGAGCGTCGGCTGGGCGAGAAAATTTACGATCGCAAGCCAAAGGTCGCTAAGACCATAAATAATTGGTTGCAGGCTTTCTCCGTTTTAGGATGCGTTATGGGTCAACGGCACCCGGAAAGGTGCTCAGAACTGTTTACTTATATGGACAGCATTTACAGCTCATATAAGTCCCACGGAGTGTCCGCGTGGTGGAAATACGATGAGGATTTCCGCCGACGCTTAGGCCTTCAGCCTCACCTGGGTTGGGGAGTCAAGGCCACTGACTCTTGGCTCCGCCTGATGATGGCTCAGAGGGCTATCCAGCCTTTTTCCGGGGTGGCCGCTGTGCCCGGATCTCACATGGGTGCGGTGGCCGTTCGCCGACCGGGAACATGTTGGTTATTTAACGACGGGTTCTGCAAGTACCACACTCTGTGCAAATACAAGCACGAATGCTCGGCGTGCGGCAGACCCCACACTGCCTCAAAATGCAACAGATCTGCCCAAAAAGTTCACGGGACAAAACCCGGTACCCAGGAACACCGGGACCCCAGTGAGCGTCACCAGGATGTGGCCGTGGTTAAACAGGTACCCCAATAAGGAGGCAGCAGCCCAAATCAGATTCGGTTTTTCTTTCGTTTTTTTCATACCTTTCCTTTTTTCTAAGCTCCCCTCGTTAGCCCCCAACCTAAAATCGGCCAGGGAAAATCCTGAGGTCATTCGGTCAAAAGTGTTCAAGGAGGTTGCTTTAGGGCGTTTCCGAGGCCCGTTTAAGGCCCCTCCCTTCAGCAATCTTCGTGTGTCTCCTTTGGGGGTTGTCCCCAAAAAGGAGAAGGGGCAGTTCCGCCTCATTCACCATTTGTCCTATCCCAAGGGCAGGTCTGTGAATGACGGTATACCCGAGGAAGACTCGGCGGTCCATTACGTGTCTTTCGACAAGGCGGTAGAGTTGGTCAGGCGGGCCGGCAGGGGTGCCCTATTGGCCAAATCCGATATAGAGTCGGCTTTCCGCCTCTTGCCGGTACATCCAGATTGCCACCACCTGCTGGGGGCTATGCTGGATGGTGAGTATTACTTCGACACCTGCCTCCCCATGGGTTGTTCCATCTCTTGTCAGTATTTTGAAATGTTCAGCTCTTTCCTAGAATGGGCTGCCCGCCGGGAGACAGGTTCCGCTGGAATAACCCACTATCTGGATGATTTCTTATTTGTCGGCCCCGCCTCCTCCCCTTTATGCCAACTGGTGTTGGACCGCTTTCAGTCCTTGATGGGGCTGTTCGGGGTCCCCCTTTCAAAAGAAAAAACCATTGGCCCTGTTACTGTCCTGTCTTTTCTGGGGATAATCATCGACACCGACGCAATGGAGTTCAGGCTCCCCCCAGAAAAAATCAGCGGCTTGGTTAACCTTATTTCGGCGGTTATCTCGGTCGGAAAAGTTACCCTAGTGCAAATGCAGTCACTATTGGGCTCCCTCAACTTTGCCTGCAAAGTTATGCCGATGGGCAGGATATTTTCCAGGCGCCTTTCTTTGGCCACCCGGGGCGCACGGCTGCCACACCATAGAATCAGAATAACAACCCCGCTGAAGAACGACCTTGCGGTATGGCAGAAATTTTTGAGTACTTACAATGGCCACACTTACTTTCAAGATCAGGAACGTACAAACTCCGAAGTTGAGCTTTTTTCGGATGCCGCAGGCTCTTCCGGATTTGGGGTTATCTTTGGCACACAGTGGTGTGCTGATAAATGGCCAGAACTCTGGGTACAGTGGGCATGGACCGGCAACCTCACCCTGCTTGAGCTTTTCCCCATAGCGGTTGCGGTCGAACTCTGGGGGGAGGCATTGAGGAATAAGCGTATCGTTTTCTGGTGTGACAATGCCAGCGTGGTGCATGCCATCAATCACCTGTCCGCTTCTTCCCCCCCGGTCATCAGCCTGATTAGATTTTTGGTTTTAAAGTGCCTATCTGTAAACGCCTGGTTCAAAGCAAAGCATGTTCCCGGCTGCCGCAACAACATGGCTGACGCCCTGTCGCGTTTTCAATTTCAGAGATTCAGGGAGCTGCATCCGTCATCCGAGGTTCAAGGTTTGGAATGTCCAGCATGGATGTGGGATGTCCCGCTCAGCTGATCCCGATGATCCATTCCTCAGTGGCCCCATTGACTTGGAGGGCCTACGGTAAGGCGTGGAGTGATTGGTGTGAGTCTGTGGGTGAAATCCCTGGCTTTCCTTCGAGCGAAACTTTATTACAGCTTACTCTGAAGTATTTGGTGTCTCTGAGCAACCGACGGGCATCGGGGGCGGTAACACGCAACCGGCTGTCGGGCATAGCATTCCACTTTAAACTTAGGAACTGGCCAGACGTTACAAAGTCATTTTTGGTGCACCAAGTCTTGAAGGGTTGGAGGAGGAGCGACGTAAGGGTTGACCACAGAAGGCCCATTTCGTTCAAGCTGTTGTCCGAGTTAATCAATGGTGCTAAGACCCTGTGTAACACTGCATACGAGTCTACCCTGTTTGCTGCGGCTTTTGGAAACGCTTTTTTCGGGGCCCTTCGGGTTAGTGAACTAGTTCCCAAGGCGCGGGAAGCCACTGGTGGCCTGCGACGGGATGACGTTTTGGTATGCGGCGACGGTCTGCGAGTACGCTTGCGAAAAACTAAGACTGATCAGGAGGGTAGGGGCACATGGTTTCCCCTGTTTTCCATTATCGGCCCAGAGTGCCCTAGAGCCCTGGTCAGGGCTTTCTTGGCGGTCAGAGCAGAAGGTCCCCATTTTTTCACACATGAGGATGGTTCCCCCCTTCTGGCGGGGCAGTTCTTAAATTTCATGAGACGCATTTTGGTTTCCCTTGGATTGCCAGCGGCTGAATTTGGCACTCATTCTTTCCGTATCGGGGCCGCTACTGAGGCTTCACGGGCCGGCATGCAAGATCTGGAAATCCAGCGGGTCGGCAGATGGCACTCCAAGTGCTTCATGAGATACATACGTCCCGAGTTAGTCTTAGAAACGGGCTCCGCAGTTCGAGCCTTTGTATAGGTGCAGTTACCTGTTTTTATTTGTTTGTTGTGGTTTGACATTGTTTTCCTTTCAGATACAAGCCGTCCTAGCGTATGGATCCTAGGTCATTCATTTGTGTACTGGGCAGCTCGGAGAGCGGACTCTCGACCTGGTGGCCGTTCCTTGGGTTTACTCGACATCGATGTCAATTGGAGAGGTATCAGGGGCCTGGCTTGGCCACAAGTTCTACCGGAGGTGGTCAAAATAGCAAGGATGGTCTCCTCCCCGGTGGTTTTGGTGGTACACGCCGGAGGTAACGACCTGGTCTCCTTCCCGTTGGCTGAGTTACTGACCCTCATGCGGTCAGATATGGACAAGTTCCCCTGCTTCTTCCCACAAATGAAGCTGGTTTGGTCTGAAGTAATTCCTCGACTAGTTTGGCATGGCGCTAGGGAAGGCCTCGCCATAGAGAGAACCTGGCGAACGCTGAATCAGCGTATCTCCAAATTCATTCGTTTTAAAAATGGGGTGGTCGTCCGCCATCACCAGCTGGAGGGTGATAATGCGGCTTATCTGCGGGCGGATGGAGTACATTTGAATGATAGCGGGCAGGATGTGTTCATGGCAGGAATCCGTGAGGGTGTCGTGCAAGCGCTCCAGTCGCTGGTGGGTGGGGTCGCAGCTCGTTGAGACTTGGCTGCTCCTTGGCGGAAGGGGTTGGAAATAAGGAAAATGGAGGCGAAATACCCGCACCGGACGGCCGGATGGCGGTACTTTACCTAAACCCCTGGTTTATGGGCTGGTTTTAATGCCCCTTTTGGAGAGCTGTGACCATACTTTTATCCCAAAAGATGAGAGCATTGTTTTCCTTTGACTCTCCAAATACAAAGTTAAATAAAAATGTTTGTTTAAAAGAAAAAATTGGTGTCGTGGTTTCTCTTAAAGGGGAGGATTATGTGCTGGGGTCCTGGCAGTCTGTGGGGCACTGCAGCCCGAATGTGGATGATGCCCCCTGACTGCTGGCCCTCTCCCCCGTGGTAATTAGTTTCGCCCCCTTTAAGAGATCCCTCGACATTGCCACTCCCCCTGAAGCGTCATCGGATCCCCCCCTCCCTCGCAGCTTACTGCGCAGGAGCATCGGTTTCTCCAGCCACTCTTACCCAGGACCCGGACCAGTTTCCCGCCCACCCTCCCCTTGGTTTTGGTTTTTTGGTTTTTGGTTTAAGGAAATGTGGATTTCGGTTGTTGGTATTTTAAGTCACAGCAGGCGGAAGGGGTTGGAAATAAGGAAAATGGAGGCGAAATACCCGCACCGGACGGCCGGATGGCGGTACTTTACCTAAACCCCTGGTTTATGGGCTGGTTTTAATGCCCCTTTTGGAGAGCTGTGACCATAATTTTATCCCAAAAGATGAGAGCATTGTTTTCCTTTGACTCTCCAAATACAAAGTTAAATAAAAATGTTTGTTTAAAAGAAAAAATTGGTGTCGTGGTTTCTCTTAAAGGGGAGGATTATGTGCTGGGGTCCTGGCAGTCTTAGTTTTATCCAGTAATGTCTCCAACTCTACTCACGAAAGCCCGAACCGAGCATGGAGCCCACTTTCATCCAGAAATTGTAAAGGCCCTATACCTATTAAGTCACGGACAACCCATATTTGTCGAGATTGTATCCAAAAAGTCATGAAAGTCCTGGCAAGTTAAACACTATGTATTTGTGTAATCCCACCATCCAAAAGTAGAACAATCAGTCTACCCCCATAATTCAGGTCTGGGTATAACGCCCTTGAATGAGCCCCCTCGACTCTCCAGATCACCAGTAGCTCCACGGCCACATATTTTGGAGAATCATTCTTGGTGATAAGCCCCTCACATGTGCCATCTACTCAGTTTCTAACCTACAGAATGGGGGGAAACCTTCTAGAGTTGGAGAAGAATCAGAATTTCCAGGATCTGACTGTGACTTTGAGGACACGTTGCGGCACCGCGGGTGGTGAGAGCCTCCGCCAGGGTTTGTTGTATTCAGCACAAAGTCTTTTCTTTTCGTGAACTGAACAGAGATTGTGCACGCTGTAATTATTCCCGGCAGGAATCGTTCTCATTATTATGTAGGTTGCTCCCCGTGCTCTCGTACAAATATAAGCAGCACGTGCCCGATGGGGCGTATTGTGTGTGTGTGTGCGCCACAAAAATTCTAAGAAATCAAAGCAAGAGGCGGAAACGAGAAAATCAGATGATGGAGTGTTCCTACAGAAGTTATACAAGGGCCGACCGCTCCGGCATGATGGCTCAAACAAGTCTACGAGGATGTGAGACAGGAGAGTATCGTCTGACGAGGGAACGAGAATTATAGTTTGATTTACATGCCCCAAATTTAGATGCCCATTTTCATTGGCTTTATTTCCATACACCATCACAATCATTGGTTCCAAATCTCTCCAAATTAAGCCCCTAAATTAGATGCCCATTTTTACTGTTTTTACCTCCAGATGACCTCACAACCATGAGTCCCAACTGTGCCCAAGACTGAGCCACTAAATTAGATGCCCAGGTTCTTTGTCTGCCCCTTTAGATGAAATCACAACCATGGGTCCTAAAAGGTTGCCCCTGAATTGGATGCCCATTATCACTGACTTCCGGCGACATCAAAACCATAGGTCTTAATTGTTGCCAAACTTAGGTCCTAAATTAAATGCCCATTTTCATTGACGTTACCTCTAGTTGACTTCACAACCACGGGTCCCAACTGTGCCCATAACTGCACCCCTAAATTATAAGACCACTATTAATGATTTTACTTCCATACCCCATCACACCCATTGGTGCCAAATGGTTCCAAGTTGAGCCCATAATTTAGATGCCCATTATCACAGACTCCGGATGATATCAACACCGTAGGTCTTAACTGTTGCCAAGCTTAGTTCCTAAATTAAATGGCCATTTTCACTGACTTTAAGACAATTATTGGTCCCAGTTGTGCACAGGACTGAGCCCCTTAGAAAAAAATACTTGATTTTTCTTCTAGACGACATCACGACCTTGGGTCCCAATGTCCTCAAGATTGTGCACCAAAAGTATAAGCCCATCTTTGTTGACTCCCCTTCCAGATTACATCTAAATTATTGGTCCAAACTGTGCCCAGGACTGAGCCTCTAAATTACACGACCATTAGTAATTATTTTACTTCCATATACCATCACAATCATTGGTGACAAACGGTTCCAAATTGAGCCCCTAAATTAGATACCCATTTTTACTGTCTTTACCTCATAACCATGGGTTCCAACTGTGCCCAAGACTGAGCGACTAAATTAGATGCCCAGATTCTTTGACTCCGCTTCCAGATGAAATCACAACCATGGTTCCTAAGAGGTTCCATACTTTGCCCCTGAATTGGATGCCCATTATCACTGACTCCGGATTGTTGTCAAACTTTGGTCCTAAATTAAATGCCCATTTTTACTGACTTTACCTTCAGTTGACCTTACAACCATGGGTCCCAACTGTGCCCAGGACTGAGCCCCTAAATTATAAGACCATTATTAATGATTTTACTTCCTTTGACTATCACCACCATTGGTGCCAAATGGTTCCAAATTGAGCCCATAAATTAGATGCCCATTATCACTGACTCTGGATGACATCAAAACCATAGGTCTTAACTAGAGATGAGCGAACCGGTCCCGGTTCGGCTCGAGGTCGGCTCGCCGAACGGGGGTCCCGTTCGAGTTCGGTTCGTCGAACGTTCGACGAACCGAACTCGAACGTATAGGCTAGAATGGGAGGCAATCACAAACACATAAAAATGCATTATAAATGTACACAAACAGTTAATAAACATTGCCATAACACTTACCGGTCCTCGCGATCCCTTCTGCACTCTGTCTCCTGCCGCTATTCCATCCGATGATCGCTGAATCCTCCCGGTGACCTGCACTGCCAGCAGAGATGCAGGACCTATCGTGACGTCAAAATAGCCATGTGACCAGTCACGTGGCTATTATCTCAATGGCTACAGACTGGTCACATGACTATGACACGTCATGTAGGACCTGCGAGTGCATCTCTCCGGTACACGGTGCACATATGTGTATCGCCGTGTACCGGCGACATGCTCTAGCACACGGTCGACTCCCCGTTCCGTTAGGGACCGGCTGATACAGCCGGTCATTAACGGAGATCACCGTTGCCATAGCAACGCAGTTAGCGGTGTCGTCACCGCTAACCGCGGCTCCGAGAGCACCGTTGCTATGGTAACGCGTCTGTCAGCGTTACCGCTGTTACCGCTGACAGCCAGCAGTGATCACTCACGGAGTGAAGGCTGCACGCTGCTTCCCGATTGTAGTGAGGATTGTAGTGAGGATGAGGTTCCCCAGCCCATGATGGGCTGGTGAACCTCATCCTCACTACAATCGTCACTACTACTACACTAGAAAGAAAGAAGACAGAAGAGCAGGATCGTGGAGGGCTGACAGGGGGTAATAAAGATGGAGTCTCTAATGTGTCTGTGTATTTATTTCTATTAAAGTATTTTTTCTCTGTGTGGTGTTTTTTTTAACCCCTTATTGGAGATTCTTAATGGCCGGGTCAAACGTGCCTGACATTAAGAATCTCTGGCTTAATACTGGCTAGTAAAACAAAGCCAGTATTAACTCATGATTACCCAACAAGCCACCCGGCTCCAGGGCTGTTGGAAGAGTTGGATACAGCGCCAGATGATGGCGCTTCTATGAGAGCGCCATTTTCTGGGACGGCTGCGGACTGAAATCCGCAGCAGAGGCGCCCAGAAACCTCGGGCTAACCTGTGCTGCGGATTCCAATCCCCAGCTGCCTAGTTGTACCCGGCTGGACACAAAAATGGGGCAAAGCCCACGTCATTTGTTTTTTAATTATTTCATGAAATAAGTGAAATAATTAAAAAAAACGGGCTTCCCTATATTTTTGGTTCCCAGCCGGGTACAAATAGGCAACTGGGGGTTGGAGGCAGCCCGTGGCTGCCTGCTGTACCTGGCTAGCATACAAAAATATGGCGAAGCCCACGTCATTTTTTTGGTGGGCAAAAAAATTCTGCATACAGTCCAAGATGGAGTATGCTGAGCCTTGTAGTTCTGCAGCTGCTGTCTGCTCTTCTCCATACAGATAGACAGCAGCTGCAGAACTACAAGGCTCAGCATACTCCATCCAGGACTGTATGCAGAAGTTTTTTGCCCCCTGAAAAAATTATGTGGGCTTCGCCATATTTTTGTATGCTAGCCAGGTACAGCAGGCAGGTACGGCTGCCCCCAACCCCCAGTTGCCTATTTGTACCCGGCTGGGAACCAAAAATAAAGGGAAGCCCTTTTTTTATTATTTCATGAATTTCATGAAATAATTAGAAAACAAATGACGTAGGCTTCGCCCCATTTTTGTGTCCAGCCAGGTACAACTAGGCAGCTGGGGATTGGAATCCGCAGCACAGGTTGGCCTGAGCTTTCTGGGCCCCACTGCTGCAAATTGCAGTCTGCAGCCGCCTCAGAAAATGGCATTTTCATAGAAGCGCCATATTCTGGCGCTGTATCCAACTCTTCCAGCACCTGCCTGCTATACCTGGCTAGCATACAAAAATATGGCGAAGCTCACGTCCTTTTTTTGTAGTTTTTTGGCAAAAAAAATAAAAAATGCTTCCCTGGATTTTCCATTGCCAGTGAAGGTAACACCAAGCAGTGGGGGTTAGCAGCCAGTAGCTGCTTGGATTACCCTTAGCTAGCAATACAAAAAATGCAGCGGGAGCCCATATATATTTTTTTAATTATTTATTTAAATAACTAAAAATAAAATGGGCTTCCCTGTATTTTGATTGCTGGACATCACAGTGCTGTAAAAATAAATTTTTAAAAAAATGACGTAGCGCTCCGCGGTATTTTTGATTCTCAGCGCAGATAAAGCAGACAGCTATGGGTTGCCACCCTCATCTGCCTGCCGTTACCTTGGTTGGCAATCAAAATACAGGGAAGCCCATTAATTTTTTCTATTTAAAAATTAGTTAAAAAAAAAATGACGTTGGGTCCCCCCATTTTTGATAGCCAGCTAGGGTAAAGCAGACGGCTGTAGCCTGAAAACCACAGCTGGCAGCTTTACCGTGGTTGGGGATCCAATGTGGAGGTCCCCTCAGGCTCTTTTTTATAATTATTGTATAAAAATTAATAATTACACAATAAAAGTAGGGTCCCCCCCAAATTGGATCACCAGCCAAGGTAAAGCGGACAGCTGTGGTCTGGTATTCTCAGGGTGGGAAGGTCCATAGTTATTGGGCCTTCACAGCCTAAAAATAGCAGGCCGCAGGCACCCCAGACGTGGCGCATCCACTAGATGCGCCTATCCTGGCGCTTCACCCCAGCTCATCCCGTGCCCTGGTGCAGTGGCAGCGGGGTAATAAATCGGGTTGATACTAGCTGTAAAGTAACCTGAGATCAAGCCCAGCAGTTTGTGATGTCATGGCGTCTATTAGATACCCAACATCATAAACTGTCAGTACTAACAAAAAAAAAAAATCGACAAAAGAAATTTATTTGAAAAAACAGTCCCCAAAACATTTCCTCTTTCACCAATTTATTGTAAGAAAAAAAATAAAGGGGTCCCACGACGACTCTGGACCGTCTAGAATATGGGGGGGAGATACTCAGGGAACGTATCCCCCATTTTGTAGGAGTGCGGACCCTTCATGTGAGGAGTGTGGGTGCAATGAATCTGCACTCACTCTTCTCGGGTCCACAGCAGCAGAGTCCATGTCGTAATGGTTGCTACCAAAGCTGCAATGCCCTGCTCATGAGGTAAGGGCATGCCTAATCAGGAGAACTACTGTAGAGGAAGCTCTGCTCACTGGTATATAGGTGCTCAGAGGTAATAATAGATAAAATTAGTGAGTAAGGGTACCTTCACACTTAGCGATGCAGCAGCGATCCGACCAGCGATCTGACCTGGTCAGGATCGCTGCTGCATCGCTACATGGTCGCTGGTGAGCTGTCAAACAGGCAGATCTCACCAGCGACCAGTGAACAGCCCCCAGCCAGCAGCGACGTGCAAGCGACGCTGCGCTTGCACGGAGCCGCCGTCTGGAAGCTGCGGAGACTGGTAACTAAGGTAAACATCGGGTATGGTTACCTGATGTTTACATTAGTTACCAGCGCACACCGCTTAGCTGTGTGTGCAGGGAGCAGGGAGCCGTGCACACTGAGCGCTGGCTCCTTGCTCTCCTAGCTGCTGTACACATCGGGTTAATTAACCCGATGTGTACAGCAGCTACATGTGCAGAGAGCCGGAGCCGGCAGCACAGGCAGCGTGAAAGCTGCAGAGGCTGGTAACTAAGGTAAATATCGGGTAACCACCTTGGTTACCCGATGTTTATCTTGGTTACAACCTTACCTCAGCTGTCAGACGCCGGCTCCTGCTCTCTGCTCGCTTCATTTGTCGCTCTCTCGCTGTCACACACAGCGATCTGTGTGTCACAGCGGGAGAGCGCCTTTGAAGAAAACGAACCGGGGCTGTGTGTAACGAGCAGCGATCTCGCAGCAGGGGCCAGATCGCTGCTCAGTGTCACACACAGCGAGATCGCTAATGAGGTCACTGCTGCGTCACAAAAAGCGTGACTCAGCAGCGATCTCGGCAGCGAGCTCGCTGTGTGTGAAGCACCCCTAACCTCGGCACTCTAAATCTCCCAGACTAAGTCAGTAAGTCACAACGGATAGTAATGCAAAATCACTCTTTATTGGTCCGTATTAAGAAAAAAAAAATTTTCATAAGCATATATGTTTTTGTCCAAAACAAGTTACAAATGACGTTTCGGCCTGAGCCTTCGTCAGATTGGACTTATCTGCATGTAATCATGAAAAATGACAATAATCAGTATCACATAAGAGTGAGAGAACAATAACATAAACTCGAACAATGTAGAGGTACAATTGGGATGCAGCAAAAAAATTGCAACACAGCAAGAAATGAAACACATGATACAAATGTCATAATACAGTACAAGGACAATATAGTAATGACAAATATGGGATCAGAGTAGACTTAGACAGCTCTGGTACGAAAGAGATGTCAATCATAAAGTAACATGTGCAGTAGGTGTAGAGCTACAGTGTGCATGGCAGAGCTAATGGGTAGACCGACCATAGAAAAAGAATGGAGAAAAAGTGGAGAAAAAGTGGAAAAAAAAGTGGAGAAAAAGTGGAGAAAAAGTGGAGAAAAAAGTGGAGAAAAAGAGGAGAAAAAGTGGAGAAAAAGTGGAGCAAAAGTGGAGAAAAAGTGGAGAAAAAAATGGAGAAAAAGTGGAGAAAAAGTGGAGAAAAAAAATGGAGAAAAAGTGGAGAAAAAGTGGAGAAAAAAATGTAGAAAAAGTAGAGAAAAAGTGGAGAAAAAAATGGAAAAAAAAGTGGAGAAAAAGTGGAGAAAAAAAGTGGAGAAAAAGTGGAGAAAAAAAGTGGAGAAAAAGTGGAGAAAAAGTGGAGAAAAAGTGGAGAAAAAATGTAGAAAAAGTAGAGAAAAAGTGGAGAAAAAAATGGAAAAAAAGTGGAGAAAAAGTGGAGAAAAAGTGGAGAAAAAAATGGAGAAAAAGTGGAGAAAAAAATGGAAAAAAAGTGGAGAAAAAGTTGAGAAAAAGTTGAGAAAAAAGTGGAGAAAAAGTGGAGAAAAAGTGGAGAAAAAGTGGAGAAAAAATGGAGAAAAAGTGGAGAAAAAGTGGAGAAAAAAATGTAGAAAAAGTGGAGAAAAAATGTAGAAAAAGTGGAGAAAAAATGGAGAAAAAGTGGAGCACCCTTTGGTGCCTTTCATGTGGCACTAAGGGGTGCTTAGCTTTGTATTTAGCCAAAAAAATGAAAAAAAAAAATGACGTAGGGTTCCCCCTAGTTTTGTAGCCAGCTAGGGTAAAGCAGACGGCTGCAGCCTGCAGACCACAGCTGGCAACCTCACCTTGGCTGGTAATCCAAAACTGAGGGCACCCCACGCTGTTATTTTAAATTAAATAAATAATTTTTAAAAAAAACACGTAGGGGTCCCCCAAAATTGGATCACCAGCCAAGGTAAAGCAGACTGCTGGGGCCTGATATTCTCAGACTAGGGAGGTCCATGGTTATTGGACTCTCCCCAGCCTAAAAATAGCAGGCCGCAGCCGCCCCAGAAGTGGCGCATCCATTAGATGTGCCAATCCTGGTGCTTCGCCCCAGCTCATCCCGCGCCCTGGTGCGGTGGCAAACGGGGTAATATATGGGGTTAATACCAGATGTGTAATGTCACCTGGCATCAAGCCCTGGGGTTGGTGAGGTCAGGCGTCTATCAGATACCCGACATCACCAACCCAGTCAGTAATAAAAAAAAATAGACGACAAACACATTTTTATTTGAAAAAACACTCCCCAAAACATTCCCTCTTTAACCAATTTATTAGAATGAAAAACAAATCCAGGTCTGGTGTAATCCAAGGGGTTGCCATGACGATCCACACTGTCCCAGTCAATGAAGAGCAGGATGTTCCCCATTGGCTGGGAGAGCAGTGCAGTGACCTGAGCTAACATCAATGGGTCAGCCCAGGTCACTGCAGGGCATGACAAGTGCTGCTGTCAGCGAGGTACATTACCTGCGCTGATCTCCAGCACACTGACAGCCCCTGTCACTGAGTTCAATGACCGGCGCCTTCCCCTCAAGTATCGCGAGAGGTCCGTGACGTCACCGCTAGTCAGTCTCGGGTCTGAAGCGAGAGGTGATGTGACAAGCGGCGGCCATGGAGGACAGTGACAGCGCTGAGGTCGGGATGGCGGGACTTCATCACCGCAGGTAAGCCGAGCGGGGGGGGGGGTTTGTGTGTGTGTGTGTGTGTGTGTGTGTATGTATGTGTACATGCCGCGGGCAGGAGGGGGCGGAGCGAGCTGAGCGGGGAAGTGTGGGCTTCCTGCACGTAGCTAAGATAAACATCGGGTTACTAACCAAAGCGCTTTGCTTGGATACCCGATGTTTATCTTGGTTACCAGCTTGTGGCAGGCTGCCAGCGATGGCTCCTGCACACTGTAGCTGTAAAAAGCCCTGCTTTTTTCTGCTAGAACCGTTCTCGAACGTATCTAGAACTATCGAGCTTTTGCAAAAAGCTCGAGTTCTAGTTCGATCTCGAACAGCCCCAAAAATCACTCGAGCTTAGAACTGGAGAACCTCGAACCGCGAACCGCGCTCAACTCTAGTCTTAACTGTTGACAAACTTAGTTCCTAAACTAAAAGGCTATTTTCAATGACTTTAAGACAATCATGGGTCCCAACTGTGCCCAGGACTGAGCCCCTAAATTAGAAAAATATTTACTTTGCTTTAACTCCGGACGACATCACGACCTTGGTCCCGTCGGCCTCAAGGTTGAGCACCATATATAAGCCCATTTTCATTGACTCCACTTCTTGATTATAACAAAATATTGGGTCCAAACTGAGCCCAGGACTGAGCTTCTAAACTATAAGACCATCAGTAAAGATTTTACTTCCATAGACCATCACAATCATTGGTGCCAAATGGCTCCAAATGAGACCATACATTTTACACCCATTTTCACTGACTCTACCACAACCATGGGCCCAACCTTTGTAGAATGTAGCCCCTCAATTAGATGCCCATTATCACTGACATTACCTCCAGATCACATCAAAACCATAGGTCTTAACTGTTGTCAAACTTAGCTCCTAAATTAAATGGTCATTTTCACTGACTTTAAGACAACCATGGGTCCCAACTGTGCCCAGGACTGAGCCCCTAAATTAGAAATATATTAACTTGGCTTTACCTCCGGACGACATCACAACCATGGGTCCCGATGGCCTCAAGATTGAGCACTGAAATTATAAACCCATGTTTGTTGACTCCACTTCCAGATGAAACCACAGCCATGAGTCCTAAGAAATCCCAAACTTTGCCCGAATATGAGATGTCCATTATCACTGACTCCAGATAACATCAAAACCATAGGACTTAACTGTTTCTGAATTTATGTCCTAAATAAAATGGCCATTTTTACTGACTTTACCTCCAGTTGACCTCACAACCATGGATCCCAACTGTGTTCAAGACTAGGCTACAAAACTAGATGTCCAGTTTAATTGACTCCACTTCCAGGTGAAATCACAACCACGGGTCCTAAGAGGTTCCAAACTTTGCCCCTAAATTAGATGCCCATTTTAATTGATGTCTAGAAAGGCAAAAAGTATACTGGTGCACATTAACCAGCACCAACAGAAGAGAATTCGGTAAAGATCTTCTTCATGTTCTCGTTGTGTGTCCATAACTTTGGTTTCAGAAAGGATTGCCGAGTAAGGAGGTGGTTTTCTTCTGCATGTTACATTTTCACTGACCTCATCATAGGTCCCAACTGAATCCCAAAATTAGATCCAATATAATCCAAACCAGACCCCTCATTCACAATGACCTCTTGATAGGTCTCCGAGGCAAACTCCCCTAGAAGTCGTCCTTCAGATTAACCAAAATAAACCTGGGGTTGCAGAATTCTCATCAATGCTTATTCCTAAGGATAGAAAACATTCTAGGTTCTCGTCCGTACAAAAACACCAATATTGTCCACCAATATGATCACCATTGTGAAGATGACTCCATGTTTGAGGTTCTCAGGCTTCCTCATCGAGCCACGAATTGACAGAGATGCTAAAGAGATGGAGTTTGGCGTCCACTCCTGTTGTTACGTTTCCGGGATGTCTCATTTCGGAAGCTCATACGTCCTATCGGTCTATTAAAATAAGACTCGCCGAACATCAATCTGCAATCTGAATCTTTGAACAATAATATACAGTATATTGGAAATACACGTTAGATACTGTTAATCCTAAGAGAATGAAGGAGAAATGGAAAAGGAACGTGTCATGCTACGTACAGGGGAAGTACCAAGCGAACGGCAAAAGGGAAGGGAAGCCCTGTGTCTAGGGATAGGGAAGGTGACCCCTGACCAAACCTACTGCTGGTCCCTGAGGACTCACCACCATAGATATGTTCCTCACCTATGCGCCGAGCCGCATACCTGACCCTAACTATCCCTAGGGATGGGCCCTATAGGGAACAGGAGGGATAAGCTCTTTATCAACCCCACTAAAGACAATAGAAAATATATACACAAGGAGAACACACAGGTGGAAAATGCATGAATTACTTATACACAGATGACTCAAGTAGAAGTTCAGCAGAGTGTTCAGCAACAAAACTACAGATGAGTGCAAGCCACCTGCTTGCAACCAAAACTTGAATGAACTTAAAATATCACCAGCACTAGTCCAAGGAAGGAAGGCATATTTACAGGGAACCAAACATCAGGATTTTCGTGTATAAGGTGCAGCCAGTGCAGTACTGGCACTATCAGGCACATTGTGTATATACCATTAGTGGGCAGCTCGGATGTTTAAGCTGTGAAATCCAAGTTTATAAAGTTTGAAAATTCATCATGTTTTTGGGTTGACGTGCGCACCTCTGCTGATAATGTCCGGGCGGGTTATGCACGTGAATTCCCCCCCCCCCCCGCTTGTTCCTCCCTCTCTCTGGCTGTATGTAAATTTTTCTATTCAGAAACACTGCGTCGGAGTTAGCGCCTGCGCATAGCGCTTATCTCCGGCGCCATGTTTCTGAAGCCCACAGTACCTAGTATTGTGCATGAGAGGTCGGCGCATGCGCCCTCACTTCTTCAGAGCTCGTTGTGACCGCGGGAGCGCGCGCGGTCACAACAGGACTGGAGAACAGCTGATCTTACCCCGATTAGCTGCAGCAGACGTCTGTTACCATATCGTCTGCTGCAGCTAATCGGCAAGATCAGCTGTTCGCCAGTCCTGTTGTGACCGCGCGCGCTCCCGCGGTCATAACGAGCTCTGAAGAAGCGAGGGCGCATGCGCCGCCCTCTCATGCACAATACTAGGTACTGCAGGCTTCAGAAACATGGCGCCTGAGATAAGAGCTATGCGCAGGCGCTAACTCCGACGCCGTGTTTCTGAATAGAGAAATTTACATACAGCCAGAGAGAGGGAGGAACAGGTGGCGGGGAGGGGGGGGGCGGGAATCATGGGCATAACGCGCACGGACATTATCAGCAGAGGTGCGCATGTCAATCAAAAACATGATGAATTTTCAAACTTTATAAACTTGGATTTCACAGCCTAAACACCCGAGCTGCCCACTAATGGTATATACACAATGTGCCTGATAGTGCCAGTACTGCACTGGCTGCACCTTATATAGGAAAATGCTGATGTTTGGTTCCCTTTAAGCACAAGGGGAATGCTGATGATCAGCAGCTGGGTGGAAGGAGAGCTCCTGCTGGGTCCAAAACGGGGGAGAGATAAACCCAGCAGAAAAGCTACCTATACGAATGACTACTGATAGCAGGAACAATGGAAAGTCAGGGAGCATTGTGTGCAACCAAACACTGTGACCTTCTATGCACAGAAATCACAGGACTCTCTGTCACCCGTGACACACTCGTGACAGAGTGTTATTCAGTAGTGATACAGTTTTTGTCATAGTAGTGTTAATACGTTTTTTAATATCTATGCTTTATGGGTGGTGGGTAGAGATGAGCATATAAGTTCTCAGGACCCTTTGCAGATCAGTATTCTGTGGCATTATGGGGTGTATGTGTGTTAAGTGAACATCAAGACCCTAAATTATATTCCCATTTTTACTGGCTTCACTTCGAGATGACATCACAACTATGGGTCCTCAATGGCACCAAACTGAACCCCATGCGGGACCTCCCACAATTAAAAATTGTAATGAAATCCATGGATTTTGGAGCATGAAATTCTATGGTTTCCCGACCTAGTTGGTCAATTCGACATTTAAGTCCGGCTTTAATCTAGTAATGTTATCACTGGGGTTGAAGAAGTTGGAGTCAGGGCAATAAACTGATCCCCACAGCAGCTTTAGTCTGAGATGGTACCTGAGCACTTACTCTCCCAAATGTATTGTTATCTTCACTGTACAAGTCTCAGATGTTCCTGCACCCACATTTAGGGGAACACCACATGGTTTTGAATATATGATGTGATGACTGTCACAAGGTGGTGCTATACACTACTTGTATGCAGGTAGTCAGACAAGCCAAGATCAAACCAGGAGGGTGTGAGGCAAATCCCGGGATATGAAGATGAATTATGACTTCCAGTCATAATCGCTCATCACTCCCTGGCAGTGCCCCCCTCCCTTCTTGTTCTCAATGTCCAGCATCTGTGAAGGTGTTACACCTCCATGGCCATCTCCTGTGATATGGAGATGAGGTGATGTGGGAACAATGGACACAGGATGACTCCCTGCCGTGACCCTGTGGTAGGAGCTGCTATCTAATTAGCAAGCTTGGAAGTATCCAGACAGAACGACTCCAGTAAAAAATGGTTCATATCTCGCAAGCCATATTTCCGATAAATATGGCAACCATAAAAATGGTGTCTCCGCATGCGGACGATGCTGGCACACCCTTTTTATGGGAGCGGGAGCTTGGGAAATACCCCAGGCGTGATATCAGCCAATGGGGAACTAGTAGACAAGTCATGAAACCTCTCGTTCTGTAGCTAAATTCATAGCTGTCACAATGAGAGCGTCGGCGTCCGCCTACGACGCTCCCAGGCAAAGTTATGGCCCATATTCCATGTTGTGGATTGTCCATAACTCCAGCCAGGGGTGGAGCAGTGCTCCCTCTGAGGTCACTAAGGTAGGAGGGGACCTGGATTTGCCCAGGTTGATAACCCTACTTCGGCCATTTTCCAGGGTTCTTTCGCTGGGGGTCACGTGCAGGAAACATCTGTGGGAGTTCCTAGAAACCTGGTCTACAGCGCCCCCCTGTGGCCAGACGCACAAGGTAACTGATTGAATTGCATACCTGTTTGTAACCCATGCTTTGATTGTAACTGTACTCTGACATATGTATATTCTGTAGATTCCCTATTGTATATATTGTAGTTTCTAGTGTGCTTTAGGCTGATTAAATTATATAATTAATCTTGGGCTGTTCTGTTATCTCGATCTTGAATCCCACGTCTGTGTGTTCGGCTAATAGTTACCGTGAAGCGGTTGGTGGCAGCGAGTTGTGCCAAGGATTATTGTGGGGAGGCCAGTGAGATCCGGGGAGGTTTTATATATTCCGCCCGCGGAGGTCGGGGGAATATATACCCTACTCTCACTGGGGACCCTTCAATAATCGGCATAAGTAGTATAGCGGCCTCCTTGCTTATTGTCGGGCAATTCCATAATTGGCCTGACTATAAGAGGGGCGCTAGAGAGCGCGTCACGTGCTCTGTCTGTCGGTCGGGAGGTATAAAGGAGGGGTGACCCCCACTTGTTACCCCCCGATTGTGACGTACTGGTAGCCAGCGCGGGGGATTTCTGTGTGACCCCCCCCGGTGGTTCGTGACATATTGGTGGCATAGCGGTGGGATCGAGATAATAGTGTGTGTGAGTGTGAGACCCATACTCCCAGACACTAAAGACTGCCTGCAGCAGCTGTGGCTGCTGGGGTCTTCAGACTAGCTCAACACTAGAGTGTCAGAGTGCAGATACTGTAAGGTGTGTGGAGGCATCAGGTGTCAATTCTGTGTCAGTGACCAAAAGTCTGCAAGAATGGCTGAGAGCACCAGGAGCAAAGCCAAAGGAATGGCCGATGCTAAGGCCAGAGACGATGAGGAGGTTGTCCACGAGTCCTCCAGGAGCCAGACGCCAGAGAACAGCTCTGCAGAGGACATCGCACAACCTGGCACTGCTGGACAAAATGAGGAGGAGCTCGCCCAAGGGTCCTCAACGAGCCAGATGCCAGCCCTCCGCTCTGAAATGGACAGTGAATCACCTGGCTCTGCAGCGTGCCGCAGATCACCACTTGCCAATCCCTCCGGCCTGAGAGGTGCAGAGGCCCTCCTTCAAGCTGCCTTGGCCAGGCTTATGGCTGGAGACCGGGAGGGCTACAAGGAACTCATGGCAGAGCGCAGGGCAGAACGTGAAGCTGCGGAGCGCAGGGCAGCGTGTGAGGCTGAGGCTGCGGAGCGGCAGGCAGCGCGTGAAGAGCGAGAGCGACAGGCAGACCGTGACTACCAGCTGCAGCTAGCTCAGCTCCGGCCCTCATCAGCCACATGTGACCTTCAAAACACCAAACTTCCAAAGGTCCGTGTTGAGGACTTCCCAGTGCTGGAGAAGGATGGAGACTTGGACTCTTTCCTGACTGCTTTTGAACGGACTTGCTTGCAGCACCATCTGGACAAGGATCAGTGGGCCAAATACCTGACCCCCCGTCTAAGGGGTAAGGCCCTGGATAGCCTTGGGGACATGCCTGCTGAGGCAGATCAGGGCTACGACACCATCAAGCGGGCCCTGATCCAACAGTACAACCTCACTCCAGAGTCCTACCGCAAGAAGTTCCGGACCCTGCAAAAGGGACCAAAGGACTCCTGGGCTGACCACCGGCGGGCACTTGCCCGAGCTGCCGACCACTGGACCCAAGGCCTGCAGCTTTCCACCGGACCGGAGATCCTGGACTTGTTCATCACGGAGCAACTCTTGTGGAACTGCCCTGAGGATCTCCGCCAGTTCATCCGAGACCAGAAGCCAAAGGGGTCCACGGCTACAGCTGCCCTGGCCGATGACTACACCAACAATCGGGCTCCTGAGGCCCGGAGAGCGGCCACCAGCAGCACCTGGAGAGGGGGTAAGATGAACTCTGCGACTGCCCCTAGACTGCAGGGGGTGTCCCCCTCAACTCCCCTCTCCAGGCCCGTGGCAGAACCAAGACGGTGCCACCAGTGCAACTTACCTGGACACTTCAAGGCCATGTGCCCTCAGCGTCCCAAGGCCCCGGCTCCGTCCCCGTCCCAAGGGCCGCCCAAGGTGTATTGTGTGGGTGGGGGTGGTGGTAGGTCCCTGGACAGCTTCCAACCTGTCACCGTCGGCCGGTCTGTGACCATAGGACTGCGAGACAGCGCCTCGGAGGTGACTCTGGTGCGGCCTGAGATGGTGTCCCCCCAAGACTTGATCCCTGGAAAAACCCTCGCTGTCTCCGGGATTGGAGGCATTGACCCGGCGCTGCCTGTTGCTGACATTTATGTGGACTGGGGCGCAGGGCGAGGGGTGAGGGAGGTGGGGGTAACTGATCGGATCCCCGCAAACGTGCTACTTGGGACAGATTTGGGGCAGATAACCTCCCAGTTTGGGCCCCCACCAAGGGCTGAACCTTCAGCCAGTACGGACATGACTCCTGACAATGTTAATGTGTTATCTATGAATGATGTGAGAGAGGGGGGAGTGAACTCTGATATTTCTGCTTGCACAGACACCATAGACACACACACAGCTGCAGCTGTGACAGGGGAGGGGGTCAGAGAAAGGTGTGACAATGCCTCTACAAGTAATCAGCCTGTGAGCTGGGATCTGTTGCCCTCTGCAGGGATAAGCAGAGAGCAGGGTGCTGCAGGGGGAGGACCAGTGTGTGGGGTGGGGGCTACCACAGCAAATGTGGGGTCCCCAGAGATTTCACAGCGGGGTTCTGTTGCTGCAGGAGGGGAACAGGCAGGTGAGATTGGGGCCGGTCCAGGAGCGGAAGTGCTCCCAGGTAAGATCTCGGTGCATGGTTCCCCCACAACCGGGGTGTCAGGAAGCCAGGTAGGTCTGCCTGAACCGGCGACTTGGTCAGGAACGGAGGAGGAGCAGGCACGACCCACGGTCGCAGCGGCTGTGGCCGCTGTCACCCGCAGTGGGAGTGCTGGAAGCCAAGGGGCCTCCCGGAGGTCCGATAGCTCTTCCCCTTCTGACCAAGTGGCAGCCGAGTCAGGTGGAGGCCAGGACACAGGTCCCGGGGTACTGACTGAAGATGTGACAGTCTCGTCGATTCTGGCCACATCTAGTCAGGGGTTTCAGGCAGCGTTAGAAGCTGACGACAGCCTGAAAGCTCTTAAGGAGCAGGCGGCACAGCCTCCCTCGGACTCGGACCCGGAGCGAGTGGTCTGGGACCAAGGACGGCTGTACCGGGCCACGGTCCAGCAGGGTTCACCGGAGGCGTAGCCCAGGGACCGACAGTTGGTGGTACCCTATCCGTTCCGGACGGAGTTGTTGCGGATCGCACATGAGATTCCGATGGCCGGACACCTAGGGGTCGCTAAGACCAAGGCCAGGTTAAACCAGCATTTCTACTGGCCAAAAATGGGGGCCGATGTGGCTGCCTACTGCCGTTCGTGTGAAACCTGTCAGAGAGTGGGGAAGGCGGGGCCACGCCCCAAAGCCCCACTGGTATCTCTGCCCATCATCGATGAGCCTTTCAGGAGGGTGGCTGTGGATCTGGTCGGCCCGCTGGCCATCCCCAGCAGCTCCGGGAAACGCTTCATACTGACGGTAGTGGACTATGCCACCCGGTACCCAGAAGCAGTGGCCTTGTCGTCCATTCGGGCTGACAAGGTGGCCACCGCATTGCTGGAGATTTTCTCCCGAGTGGGTTTTCCCCAGGAAATGCTCACTGACCGGGGGACCCAATTCATGTCCCAGCTGATGGAGGCCCTCTGTAAGCAGGTCCAGGTGCGACATCTGGTGGCCAGCCCGTACCATCCACAGACTAATGGCCTGTGCGAGCGGTTCAATGGCACCTTAAAGCAGATGCTTAAGATGTTGGTCGACTCCCATGGGCGTGACTGGGAGCGGTATCTCCCACACCTGTTATTTGCTTACCGGGAGGTTCCACAGGCCTCAACAGGATTCTCACCGTTTGAGCTCCTGTACGGGCGACGTGTGCGGGGCCCCCTGGCTCTGGTGAAAGAGGCTTGGGAAGGGGATTTGGCCACCCCTGGAGTGTCGGTTATCGAGTATGTCATGCGCTTCCGGGACAAAATGCAGGCCTTGACGCAACTGGTACACGACAATATGGCTCAAGCCCAGGCCGATCAGAAGCGTTGGTACGACCAGAACGCTTGTGAGAGGACCTACCAAGTGGGTCAAAAGGTGTGGGTACTGGTCCCCGTACCACAGGACAAGCTTCAGGCAGCCTGGGAAGGCCCATACCTCGTGTACCAGCAGCTCAACCCTGTGACGTACCTGGTCACCCTGGACCCTGCCCGTGGAAGGCGGAAGCCCTTCCATGTGAACATGATGAAGGCACATCATGAGCGGGAGGCATGTGCGCTCCCCGTGTGCAACCTGCCCGAGGAGGGAGAAGCGGAAACCCTCTTGGATATGCTAGCCCAGGTTAGGGCCGGCGGATCCATTGAGGATGTGGAGGTTGGCCACCAGCTCTTGGAGGACCAACGGTCCCAGCTGTGGGCCACCCTCCTCCCCTTCCGGGGCTTGTTTACCAACCAGCCCGGAAGGACTGACTTGGCTGTCCATCACGTGGACACTGGGGATCATCCCCCGATCCGGCGTTCAGCATATCGGGTCTCCCTGGAGGTGCAGCAACACATGCGCCAGGAGATTGACGAGATGCTGAAGCTGGGGGTGATCCAGGCATCCAACAGCGCTTGGGCCTCGCCTGTAGTCCTCGTCCCTAAGAAGGACCGAACCACTCGGTTCTGCGTGGACTACAGGGGGCTCAATGCTGTCACGGTCGCCGATGCGTACCCAATGCCACGCATCGATGACCTGCTCGATCAGTTGGCCGGGGCTCAGTACCTGACCATCATGGACCTGAGCCGGGGATATTGGCAGATCCCCCTGACTCGCAAGGCCAGGGAACGCTCTGCCTTTATTACCCCATTTGGACTATACGAGTCCACGGTGATGCCATTCGGGATGAGGAATGCCCCTGCCACTTTCCAGCGGATGGTCAACACCCTGCTCAAGGGACTTGAAGGGTACGCGGCCGCGTACCTGGATGACATTGCCGTCTTCAGTCCCACCTGGGAGGACCACCTAGAGCATCTAGCACAGGTGCTCAGGCGGATCCACCGGGCAGGTTTGACCATCAAGCCGGGAAAGTGTCAGCTGGCCATGAGCGAGGTCCAGTACCTCGGTCACCGGGTAGGCGGGAGAACACTGAAGCCCGAGCCTGAGAAAGTGGAGGCCATCGCATCCTGGCCCACCCCCAGGACCAAGAAGCAGGTGATGTCCTTCTTGGGGACCGCTGGGTACTATAGGAGGTTTGTTCCACGCTATAGTAGCCTGGCAAAGCCCTTGACGGACCTCACCAAGAAGAAGCTGCCCTCTGCAGTCGATTGGACAATGGACTGCGAGACAGCCTTCCAGGCCCTAAAGGACGCCCTGTCCAGCCCGCCCGTGCTACAGGCAGCCGACTTCACGCGGCCGTTTGTAGTACAGACCGACGCCAGTGACTTCGGCCTCGGTGCGGTGCTCAGCCAGGTGGACTCTGCGAGCCAAGAGCACCCAGTCTTGTACCTGAGCAGGAAGCTGTTACCAAGGGAAGTGGCCTATTCCACGATGGAGAAGGAGTGCCTGGCCATAGTGTGGGCCCTGCAGCGTCTGCAACCCTGTCTATACGGGCGCCACTTCATCGTGGAGACGGACCACAATCCCCTCAGCTGGTTGCACACCGTCTCTGGGACGAATGGGCGATTGTTGCGATGGAGCCTTGCGCTCCAGCAATACAACTTCACCATTCGCCACAAAAGGGGCCGTGACTACGGTAACGCAGACGGGCTGTCCCGACAAGGAGAGGTCGCGGACGGGCGCACGGGGGAACACCGGAGTGTGCTGCCCCCTAGCGCCCTCAAAAGGGGGGAGGTGTGAGGCAAATCCCGGGATATGAAGATGAATTATGACTTCCAGTCATAATCGCTCATCACTCCCTGGCAGTGCCCCCCTCCCTTCTTGTTCTCAATGTCCAGCATCTGTGAAGGTGTTACACCTCCATGGCCATCTCCTGTGATATGGAGATGAGGTGATGTGGGAACAATGGACACAGGATGACTCCCTGCCGTGACCCTGTGGTAGGAGCTGCTATCTAATTAGCAAGCTTGGAAGTATCCAGACAGAACGACTCCAGTAAAAAATGGTTCATATCTCGCAAGCCATATTTCCGATAAATATGGCAACCATAAAAATGGTGTCTCCGCATGCGGACGATGCTGGCACACCCTTTTTATGGGAGCGGGAGCTTGGGAAATACCCCAGGCGTGATATCAGCCAATGGGGAACTAGTAGACAAGTCATGAAACCTCTCGTTCTGTAGCTAAATTCATAGCTGTCACAATGAGAGCGTCGGCGTCCGCCTACGACGCTCCCAGGCAAAGTTATGGCCCATATTCCATGTTGTGGATTGTCCATAACTCCAGCCAGGGGTGGAGCAGTGCTCCCTCTGAGGTCACTAAGGTAGGAGGGGACCTGGATTTGCCCAGGTTGATAACCCTACTTCGGCCATTTTCCAGGGTTCTTTCGCTGGGGGTCACGTGCAGGAAACATCTGTGGGAGTTCCTAGAAACCTGGTCTACAGCGCCCCCCTGTGGCCAGACGCACAAGGTAACTGATTGAATTGCATACCTGTTTGTAACCCATGCTTTGATTGTAACTGTACTCTGACATATGTATATTCTGTAGATTCCCTATTGTATATATTGTAGTTTCTAGTGTGCTTTAGGCTGATTAAATTATATAATTAATCTTGGGCTGTTCTGTTATCTCGATCTTGAATCCCACGTCTGTGTGTTCGGCTAATAGTTACCGTGAAGCGGTTGGTGGCAGCGAGTTGTGCCAAGGATTATTGTGGGGAGGCCAGTGAGATCCGGGGAGGTTTTATATATTCCGCCCGCGGAGGTCGGGGGAATATATACCCTACTCTCACTGGGGACCCTTCAATAATCGGCATAAGTAGTATAGCGGCCTCCTTGCTTATTGTCGGGCAATTCCATAATTGGCCTGACTATAAGAGGGGCGCTAGAGAGCGCGTCACGTGCTCTGTCTGTCGGTCGGGAGGTATAAAGGAGGGGTGACCCCCACTTGTTACCCCCCGATTGTGACGTACTGGTAGCCAGCGCGGGGGATTTCTGAGTGACCCCCCCCGGTGGTTTGTGACAGAGGGCATGACAGTGTACGGGGGGCAGACAGAGACAAGGTCAAGATACAAGCCGAAGGTCAGAGTTCTAGGTGAGTATGTACAGAAAACAGGGAGCAGGCGAGGACGTGGTCAGGAGGAAGTCTGAGGTCAGAAGCCAGGAAATCACAACCAAAACAGGGGAGGACAGGCAGAGATGGGTAAGAAGCAGTCCGGAGTTGAGAGACCAAGACCAGAGCACCACAGGAGCCAACAGCACAAGTACGGTTGACGGCGTCCTGAGCTAACACGCTCTCGGGAATGGGAAGCATTTGCAAGAGCACCACCCAGGACCAGCGTGAAACCCAGTGCTATTCTCACTAACTCTTCCCAGGAACGTCCATGTTCCGCTTGACTTTATTTGAGAAGTAAAGATCAGCGTGACGGAAAATGTATCACTAATTCATTATATCCAGATTGTATTCTACAAAATGACTCCAAAATGGATAAAAAGCATGTGTATGGTATTGTGAGGAACTGGCGGCTTTGCAGTCAGGAGACCGGAGACGCCGCTGCTTCATTATAAAGCTCTCGGATCATTAATATTATTACCATTATTATGAACAAAGCCTTGGTCGGCGAGAGAAATCCTCCGAGATTCTGACAATCAGAGAGGAACGTGGGACCTTATATGAATATTTACGTCCTGGGAGAACACGCGAAGGATCCTGGCGCTCCGTTTCTGGCCCATGGGAAATAAAAGAAATTAAAAAATGATGAAATATTTAAGGAAAGATATAAAATATGACCGCGCTCATCCATATTGCAGACTTTCTCGTGGTGCAGAAGATATGTAGTCATATTGGACTGTGCATTATATAAATGAAGGGTTCTGTTTAGGGTGGACGGCTGAGTGGCTTCCCAAAAAAGGTCAAACCCTCAGATAGCCCATAGTCCCGGCCACATCAAACCATTCTCAGTGGCCAAAGTACCACCAAGCTTGTGGGTGAAAGGGAGCCGGGTGCCAATGGTACCGATGGTCGTCTGCAGCATGTATCTGAAAATGAAGTTAGGGACGAGTAGTGCGGAGTATATAGATGTCACGATGAGTTGGGAGAAAGCAGAGGACAGGGTTTCCTAGTCTGGTCTATCCCTAATCGCAGAGGTACCTCTGATGGTGAGGATGTCTGAGCCGCCTTCCTGGCCCTGCTCCTAACAAGCCCCACCCCTGGGGAGAGCCGGGGCAGGAATGATAAAGCCCACGGAAATAGACAAACAGGGGAAACCAAAACTCTATCTCTCGGCACACACACAGAGGTATAACACAATAGGAGTTTAGGAGGAAAATAAGAGCAGGAAGGAAATGACAAGACAATAGGAGAACTCCACAACAACTCCAAGCACAAAGCAATACAAGCACCAACAGGACTGGGACACAACAGCACACAGACCAACACAGCAATAAACTATAGTTGGCATGGGAAAACAGATTCCACCATCTTAAATAGGAAGGGAGCCAATCTGATAGGCTTCCAACAACATGTGACTTCAGAGGAAACAAGCAGTCTAGAAGAGGTTAACTCTTGCTGGACTGGTCATGAATGAGCACACAACTGGTCGGCGCCCAAGCCTGCCTGCGTAACCCAAAGCACCAGAGAAACCATAGTGTGAGGTGTCAGAATCTGTAGTGTGAACAACGTCTGATGCCGCCATGAGTTTTGTGCAAAAGTCCTAGTGACAAAAGAGGGGTCTATTTGGTATCTGAAAATATTTTTTTCTTTTATCCGGGGTCAGAAGTAATTTAGGGGTTTGGTTTGGGTGCACATTCCTTTTTATGGGAACTGGATGAATTTAGGTCTGGTGCGGAGTCTAATGCCCTCCCATGGCCGGATCTGGCATTTTCTTTTTATCGCGTCCCACTGATGCGTTAATCATTTTTTCAAGTCTTGTTTGACGTCGTAGTGTTGCATTTGGCTGAGACTTTTGCAGTATCTCTGATTAAAAGGTCACTGCGGTTTGCAGAGTGGATTTAACTGCATTTGGTGCTGGAGGGGTTAAGGGTCCCTGGTTGATCCTGCTTAGATTCCATTTGGCTCTAATCTCAGCTGCTGCATCTTAACACCGCTCCCCTTCATCATTCCAGTGATAGTTCATTCTATGCTGACCTGTGAAGGAGCCAGTCTCTGGGGAAAGCTGTGGTGATCTTTCCAGTGGATGCAGTTTAGTTCCCTCTTTGGAGAAGATTTGGAGTTCTTTTGTATCTGCTTCGATGTTTGTTTCCCCTGCCTTGTGTTGTATTTGTTAGTAGTAAGACTAGTGTCTTGCTTGCCTGCTCACTAGCCAGGGCCAAAACACGTGTTCGTGCATGGGGGTAGGACCCATCTAGGGACATTAGAAAGCTCATGGATCAGACACAGATGAGTGTGAGGTGGTGACTCTTCTTCCCTATCTCTATCACCACGGCCTTACTTTATATCTTCCCTGGTGACCCCCTTCTGTTATGCCACACGCCAGGTGTTCCCTTGCCATACTTTTATGCCAAAATCACCAGGTAGTGAAATGGCATTTTTTATTTGTATTTTTATGAAGGATTTATGGCTGTGCAGGCACCTAAGGCTAAACGCTCATCATTATGTCTCACCTGGTGGGGTAGATCCTAAGAGGAGATCTTAAGCAGCACGGATACGTCGCTGTGGTGCAGTAGAGCAGAAGAGTCAAAGATGTAATGAACCCAGACGTGAAGCCGAGCTGATTTAGCAAAACTGGAAAACTAGACGAAACAGAACTGGAACGGCGGATTTTTTTGTAGGCGCAGCATAGATGGGACGGTGGAGTTTTTGCAGTAAAAATGAGATGCAGCAGAGCTGGAACAGAGATGTGATACAGCAGAGCTGAGCAGCAGAGAGCTGGAGACTGGATACAGCAGATCTGAGGAGTGGACTAGAGAAGACGTGATGAAGCAAAGCTGAGCAATGCAGAGGTGCAGATCCATGTAGAGGCGGGGATGCCGACTACCTGAATACTCTGGTGCTGTCCTGCCACCTGAGCCTGCTATAAAATACCCAGTGACTTAATGTCATCAAATAATATCAGTAACCAAATGTAGAGGAGAAGTTGTGATAAGCTAAGAGCAATAAAGTCCTCTGTGCTGGAACCATGACAGGTAACAATTAGGTTTTATGGTCACTCATATTAAAAATATATGTGGGCTGCATCTAAATCCGTTGGTTATCCCGCTTTTTGGAATTAAGTTTACAAAGACCTTTTTAGTTTATTTTGAGACCTCAGATCAGGCTCCTCTATAGCTGTAAGGATCTGGCTGCAGCAGGAGCCTCTCCCCACTGTCCCCAATAGAGAAATGGATAAAGACCTGCCCCGTAGTGAAGCTCAGCCCTGGTGAAGACGGTAAAGGTCACTGCCCCTTTGGCCTGTTCATCCCTCCGAGTGCTTTGCTTCCATGTTTTCCTGCCTGTTCATTGTGAAATGAAGTGAATCGTTTATGAGAGCCCCAGTGCGCAGCGCAGGAATCCAGCACCCCGAGGATGGCTCCGAAGTTTACAGGAACACAACAGCAGTGCAGATGGGATCGCGCTGGCAGCGGCACAAGCCCTTTATGCACATTATCTACCAGGAAAGAAACTACTTCAACAAGTTTTTTATTTTTTTTCTAATTTTATATGACATTACCTATATCACAAAAGTCCTGTGGACATCAAATGTTAACAATCATCTCATTATCATCACAGTCAGGAATACAGATAACACAGGACCAAACATTCACAATAGGTGATGTCACAGCTCACCTCCTCCTTCTGTACAATGACTGATAACACCTCTATATACAGTAGATAACACAGGATCCACTATTCACAATAGGTGATGTCACAGCTCACCTCCTCCTTTTGTATAATGACTACTAACCCCTCTATATACAGTAGACAACACAGAATCCACCATTCACAAAAGGTGATGTCACAGCACACCTCCTCCTCCTGTACAATGACTAATAACCCCTCTACATACATTAGATAACAGATAATCCACCATTCACAATAGGTGATGTCACAGCTCACCTCCTCCTCCTGTACAATGACTGATAACACCTCTATATACAGTAGATGACACAGGATACATCATTCACAATAGGTGATGTCACAGCACACCTCCTCTTCTTCCTGTACAATGACTAATAACCCCTCTACATACATTAGATAACAGAGAATCCACCATTCATAATAGGTGATGTCACAGCTCACTTCCTCTTCCTGTACAATGACTGATAACACCTCAATATACAGTAGATAACACAGGATCCACCATTCACAATAGGTGATGTCACAGCTCACCTCCTCCTCATGTACAATGACTAATAATCCCTTTATATACAGTAGATAACACAGAATCCACTGTTCACAATAGGTGATGTCACAGCTCACCTCCTCCTCTTTCTGTACAATTACTGATAACACCTCTATATACAGTAGATAACACAGAATCCACCATTCACAATAGGTGATGTCACAGCTCACCTCCTCCTCCTCCTGTACAATGACCCCAGCACAGTCCATGCCTACATCACCCTCCCACAGAAATCAGTGACGCTACATCCATGCGGCTGCTGTAAAACATATCTATATATATAGTATATATAGATGTCACCGACAAAATCAAGTGCAGAAAATAAAAAGAGATAGAAAACAAAATGTGTTAATTTCTGCCTCTAGGTATTAGGTAATATCGCTGACACATGTTTGTGCGCAGGATTATATTTATCACTAGAATAGGAACTATTCTCCCCATTATCAGCAATGCTGAGCTCTGGCACTTTACACAGGAAAGGGAAGTGACATCTGCTGTAAGCACATTTGTGGCCGAGATGAATTGCAGATATTACTGCCCACTCAGCTGAGAGCCAGAGAGGATATACCACAACCCAATACTGCCTGCTCATATACTGTGCATATCTATAAAGCGTCTACAATACTGCCCCCTATGTACATGAATATAACCACTATAATACTACCCCTATGTACAAGAATATAACTACTATAATACTGCTCCTATGTACAAGAATATAACTACTATAATACTGCCCCTATGTACAAGACTATAACTACTATAATACTGCCCCCTATGTACAAGAATATAACTACTATAATACTGCTCCTATGTACAGGAATATAACTACTATAATACTGCCCCTATGTACAAGAATATAACTACTATAATACTGCCCCTATGTACAAGAATATAACTACTATAATACTGCCCCTATGTACAAGAATATAACTACTATAATACTGCCCCTATGTACAAGAATATAACTACTATAATACTGCCCCTATATACAAGAATATAACTACTATAATACTGCCCCTATGTACAAGAATATAACTACTATAATACTGTCCCTATGTACAAGAATATAACTACTATAATACTGCCCCTATATACAAGAATATAACTACTATAATACTGCCCCCTATGTACAAGAATATAACTACTATAATACTGCCCCTATGTACAAGAATATAACTACTATAATACTGCCCCTATATACAAGACTATAACTACTATAATACTGCCCCCTATGTACAAGAATATAACTACTATAATACTGCTCATATGTACAAGAATATTACTACTATAATACTGCCCCATGTACAAGAATATAACCACTATAATACTGCCCCTATGTACAAGAATATAACCACTATAATACTGCTCCTATGTACAAGAATATAACTACTATAATACTGCTGCTATGTACAAGAATATAACTACTATAATACTGCTCCTATGTACAAGAATATAACCACTATAATACTGCTCCTATGTACAAGAATATAACCACTATAATACTGCCCCTATGTACAAGACTATAACTACTATAATACTGCTCCTATGTACAAGAATATAACCACTATAATACTGCCCCTATGTAAAAGAATATAACTACTATAATACTGCTCCCTATGTACAAGAATATAACCACTATAATACTGCTCCTATGTACAAGACTATAACTACTATAATACTGCCCCTATGTACAAGACTATAACTACTATAATACTGCTCCTATGTACAAGAATATAACCACTATAATACTGCTCCTATGTACAAGAATATAACTACTATAATACTGCCTCCTATGTACAAGAATATAACTACTATAATACTGCCCCTATATAAAAGAGTATAACTACTATAATACTGCCCCCTATATACAAGAATATAAATATTATAATACTGCCCCTATGTACAAGAATATAACTACTATAATACTGCTCCTATGTACAAGAATATAACTACTATAATACTGCCCCTATGTACAAGAATATAACTACTATAATACTGCCTCCTATGTACAAGAATATAACTACTATAATACTGCCCCTATGTACAAGAATATAACTACTATAATATTGCCCCTATGTACAAGAATATAACTACTATAATACTGCCCCTATGTACAAGAATATAACTACTAAAATACTGCCCCAAATGTACAAGAATATAACTACTATAATACTGCCCCCTATGTACAAGAATATAACTATTATAATACTGCTCCTATGTACAAGAATATAACTACTATAATACTGCCCCTATGTACAAGAATATAACTACTATAATACTGCCCCTATGTACAAGAATATAACTACTATAATACTGCCCCTATGTACAAGAATATAACTACTAAAATACTGCCCCAAATGTACAAGAATATAACTACTATAATACTGCCCCCTATGTACAAGAATATAACTATTATAATACTGCTCCTATGTACAAGAATATAACTACTATAATACTGCTCCTATGTACAAGAATATAACTACTATAATACTGCCCCTATGTACAAGAATATAACTACTATAATACTGCCCCTATGTACAAGAATATAACTACTATAATACTGCTCCTATGTACAAGAATATAACTACTATAATACTGCTCCTATGTACAAGAATATAACTACTATAATACTGCTCCTATGTACAAGAATATAACTACTATAATACTGCCCCTATATACAAGAATATAACTACTATAATACTGCCCCTATGTACAAAAATATTACTACTATAATTCTGCTCCTATGTACAAGAATATAACAACTATAATACTGCCCCTATGTACAAGAATATAACTATTATAATACTGCCCCCTATGTACAAGAATATAACTACTATAATACTGCTCATATGTACAAGAATATTACTACTATAATACTGCCCCATGTACAAGAATATAACCACTATAATACTGCCCCTATGTACAAGAATATAACCACTATAATACTGCTCCTATGTACAAGAATATAACTACTATAATACTGCTGCTATGTACAAGAATATAACTACTATAATACTGCTCCTATGTACAAGAATATAACCACTATAATACTGCTCCTATGTACAAGACTATAACTACTATAATACTGCCCCTATGTGCAAGACTATAACTACTATAATACTGCTCCTATGTACAAGAATATAACCACTATAATACTGTCCCCTATGTACAAGAATATAACTACTATAATACTGCCCCTATGTACAAGAATATAACTACAATAATACTGCCCCTATCTACAATATAACTGCTATAATACTGTCCCCTATGTACAAGAATATAACCACTATAATACTGCTCCTATGTACAAGAATATAACTACTATAATACTGCTCCTATGTACAAGACTATAACTACTATAATACTGCCCCTATGTACAAGACTATAACTACTATAATACTGCTCCTATGTACAAGAATATAACCACTATAATACTGCCCCTATGTACAAGAATATAACTACTATAATACTGCCCCCTATGTACAAGAATATAACCACTATAATACTGCTCCTATGTACAAGAATATAACTACTATAATACTGCTCCTATGTACAGGAATATAACTACTATAATACTGCTCCTATGTACAAGAATATAACTACTATAATACTGCCCCTATATACAAGACTATAACTACTATAATACTGCCCCTATGTACAAGACTATAACTACTATAATACTGCTCCTATGTACAAGAATATAACCACTATAATACTGCCCCTATGTAAAAGAATATAACTACTATAATACTGCTCCCTATGTACAAGAATATAACCACTATAATACTGCTCCTATGTACAAGACTATAACTACTATAATACTGCCCCTATGTACAAGACTATAACTACTATAATACTGCTCCTATGTACAAGAATATAACCACTATAATACTGCTCCTATGTACAAGAATATAACTACTATAATACTGCCTCCTATGTACAAGAATATAACTACTATAATACTGCTCCTATGTACAAGAATATAACTACTATAATACTGCCCCTATATACAAGAGTATAACTACTATAATACTGCCCCCTATATACAAGAATATAACTATTATAATACTGCCCCTATGTACAAGAATATAACTACTATAATACTGCTCCTATGTACAAGAATATAACTACTATAATGCTGCCCCCTATGTACAAGAATATAACCACTATAATACTGCTCCTATGTACAAGAATATAAATACTATAATACTGCTCCTATGTACAGGAATATAACTACTATAATACTGCTCCTATGTACAGGAATATAACTACTATAATACTGCTCCTATGTACAAGACTATAACTACTATAATACTGCCCCTATGTACAAGACTATAACTACTATAATACTGCTCCTATGTACAAGAATATAACCACTATAATACTGCCCCTATGTAAAAGAATATAACTACTATAATACTGCTCCCTATGTACAAGAATATAACCACTATAATACTGCTCCTATGTACAAGACTATAACTACTATAATACTGCCCCTATGTACAAGACTATAACTACTATAATACTGCTCCTATGTACAAGAATATAACCACTATAATACTGCTCCTATGTACAAGAATATAACTACTATAATACTGCCTCCTATGTACAAGAATATAACTACTATAATACTGCTCCTATGTACAAGAATATAACTACTATAATACTGCCCCTATATACAAGAGTATAACTACTATAATACTGCCCCCTATATACAAGAATATAACTATTATAATACTGCCCCTATGTACAAGAATATAACTACTATAATACTGCTCCTATGTACAAGAATATAACTACTATAATACTGCCCCTATGTACAAGAATATAACTACTATAATACTGCCTCCTATGTACAAGAATATAACTACTATAATTCTGCTCCTATGTACAAGAATATAACAACTATAATACTGCCCCTATGTACAAGAATATAACTATTATAATACTGCCCCCTATGTACAAGAATATAACTACTATAATACTGCTCATATGTAAAAGAATAATACTACTATAATACTGCCCCATGTACAAGAATATAACCACTATAATACTGCCCCTATGTACAAGAATATAACCACTATAATACTGCTCCTATGTACAAGAATATAACTACTATAATACTGCTGCTATGTACAAGAATATAACTACTATAATACTGCTCCTATGTACAAGAATATAACCACTATAATACTGCTCCTATGTACAAGACTATAACTACTATAATACTGCCCCTATGTACAAGACTATAACTACTATAATACTGCTCCTATGTACAAGAATATAACCACTATAATACTGTCCCCTATGTACAAGAATATAACTACTATAATACTGCCCCCTATGTACAAGAATATAACTACTATAATACTGCCCCTATCTACAATATAACTGCTATAATACTGTCCCCTATGTACAAGAATATAACCACTATAATACTGCTCCTATGTACAAGAATATAACTACTATAATACTGCTGCTATGTACAAGAATATAACTACTATAATACTGCCCCTATGTACAAGAATATAACTACTATAATACTGCTCCTATGTACAAGAATATAACTACTATAATACTGCCCCCTATGTACAAGAATATAACTACTATAATACTGCTCCTATGTACAAGAATATAACTACTATAATACTGCCCCTATATACAAGAATATAACTACTATAATACTGCCCCTATGTACAAGAATATTACTACTATAATTCTGCTCCTATGTACAAGAATATAACAACTATAATACTGCCCCTATGTACAAGAATATAACTATTATAATACTGCCCCCTATGTACAAGAATATAACTACTATAATACTGCTCATATGTACAAGAATATTACTACTATAATACTGCCCCATGTACAAGAATATAACTACTATAATACTGCCCCTATGTACAAGAATATAACCACTATAATACTGCCCCTATGTACAAGAATATAAATACTATAATACTGCCCCCTATGTACAAGAATATAACCACTATAATACTGCTCCTATGTACAAGAATATAACTACTATAATACTGCTCCTATGTACAGGAATATAACTACTATAATACTGCTCCTATGTACAAGAATATAACCACTATAATACTGCTCCTATGTACAAGACTATAACTACTATAATACTGCCCCTATGTACAAGACTATAACTACTATAATACTGCTCCTATGTACAAGAATATAACCACTATAATACTGCCCCTATGTAAAAGAATATAACTACTATAATACTGCTCCCTATGTACAAGAATATAACCACTATAATACTGCTCGTATGTACAAGACTATAACTACTATAATACTGCCCCTATGTACAAGACTATAACTACTATAATACTGCTCCTATGTACAAGAATATAACCACTATAATACTGCTCCTATGTACAAGAATATAACTACTATAATACTGCCCCTATGTACAAGAATATAACTACTATAATACTGCCCCCCATGTACAAGAATATAACTACTATAATACTGCCCCCAAGCTGTGAGGTTGTGTGTGAGCAGTTCTCCTGATGTCTGGAGCAAGCCCAGGGCGGGGCCCCCCTGGGCGGGGAAGCTCCCCAGGCAAGGCCCAGGCTTCCCGGCCTACACTGGGACATGGCTCCCAGGCCTCTTCCATTGGGAATAGCACCCCCAGAGTCACTGTGAGACCTGTGAGTGTTGCACAAAGCTCCAGTAAGAAAGGAGAAAGTAAGGAATCTGTGTGTCCTGTTTTGGGAGGAAAACAAACTCCAAGTGCAGTAATGAAGCCAGAAGTGAGTGAAGAAAAGAAACAAAGTGAGCAGTGTTGTGATTCCTCCAGAGAGGCCCCGGTCAGTGCACAGCTCCAGCCAGGAGCTCAGCTGCCATCACCGTCAGCTGTGCATGTGCAGCTCAGCTCTCCGGCCCGCAGACAGAGGACATCTTTGGAGAAGCAGACCCTGCAAGAGAATCTCCAGCAGCAGCATGTGGTGTCCGGCATGGCGAGCTCAGGCCGCACCAGGTCGCAGTCCGGTGCCAGTGGTAAGCAAGTCCCAGTGCCTGGGTCCAGCAAGGCCACCATGCAGACATCTGTGGTGGAGGCCTGTGACAAGCCTGTATTCAAGGTCCCTGCACCTGTGGCCAAGCCTGAAGCTGTGGAGACGGGGCGTGCGCCCGAGCTGCAGCTGGCGGAGGAGATACCTGGACTGGTAAGGAAGATGGGTGAGTTGCAGACACATAAACAAATGCTGCAAAGCGAAATAGACTTTATTTACCACCTGAAGACCAGTAACCCTGATAACAATGCCGCGTATGACATGAGACTGAATGCGCTGGGTGTGGAGCTGGCCGGGGTGGTACAAGACATGGACTGTTGTCTGGAGGCGATGGGGCCCCTGAAGGAGACCTACGTGAATCGGGAGCGGTTTGCCTCCTATACACAAGACTGTGCTGTGGAGACCAGGACCCACCACATAAAGTCAGAGACTGTTCAGGACGACACCCCCCAGCAGCAGGCACGGCCGGTGGTACAGGCGGCACGCTTCTGCTTCCAGGAGGGAGCACCACTGCAGCAGCAGGGACAGCCTGTAGAGTCTGAACAGGAGCATACGCCTCAGACTCCAGCAGAGGCACCAGAAGTCTCAGCATGCTCCTCACAGGAGCAGGACAGTATGTGTGAGACTGTCTGTGCTGATGAGGCCGGTGCACAGCCTGGGCATAGTGACGCTGTGCCTGTGGGGTCGGGGGCTGGAGGGGATTCACAATCTGTGATGGACGTTGTACTGTCTGACAATGATGCTGCTCATGTTAATGTACATGACGTATGTGACTATCCCCCTTTACCATCTAGTCCACAAGGTGTGACAGCCCCCCCTGCTGCAGATCCTCTCCCTGTCAGTCAGCCCAGTGTGACCCAGCGGGTGCCCCCCAGGAATGCCTGGAGCCGCGGCGCCCCATCCTTCACCTCTAGTGCCAGGTATACTGGCCAGACGTTTAAACGTATCAATGTTGTGCGTTTTAAGTACATAGGTCCCAAGGAGGATCTGCCGCAGCGCAGATATGTGGTGCGAGAGCTGCTGTGCCGCCAGATGGGGTTTGTGGTACATGAGATACTGGCCGTCTCTAATTTGCAGGACAGGCAGGGCTATGAGGTCAGTTTCAAGCTCGTTGGTGATCTGGACAGATTCTGGGCCCATTATCCCAAGTTCAGGGACACTGAGGGCTGGAATAAGTTTTTGTTGGTTCCCATTTCCAGGCCAGATACTGTTACTGTGAATGTCACCTTCTGGAATGAGGCCGTTCCCCCACAGGACATCGAGGTGTGGCTCCGGAGGCATTGTGACCTCGTCTCTGATCTCACCAAAGTCAGGGATGAGGACGGTATCTGGACTATGGGGTGGAAGGTACAGGTGAAGCTGAGGCAATATAATAATATCACTGCCCACCTGCCCAACTCCTTCTTCATTGGGAGGGAGAAGGGGAGATGTTACTACCCCGGGCAGCCCAGAAAATGCTTCAAATGTGGTGGAAAGGGTCATCTGGCTAATGCCTGTACTGTGGTGAAGTGCAGCCTGTGTGGGGAAATTGGCCATGTCGCTGCAGATTGTCGGGACGTCCGGTGCAACCTCTGTGGTAAGATGGGCCATCCTCACAGGGACTGTCCAGACGCCTGGCACAACATCTGCAGAGAGTTACCGGATGAGGATGTGATGGCAGGGGCTGAGGCTCAGGAGGTAGTTGAGTTGGTGGCAGAGGCTCAGGAGGAGGATGTAATGTCAGGAGAGATACCGACCAACTCAGATGCCCACCAGGAGTCCGCCTATGTGACACCAGAGCAGCAGGGTACAAAGAGGAACATGGAGGTTGTCCCTCAGGTCCAGCAGCCTCAGGTAGGCCCCTCTTCTGCATCACTCTATGTATCTGAGGACTGGAGTGTTAAGCACAATAAGAGGAAGAAAAAAACCGCGTCCTCTCGTAAACCTGAGGCAGAATATGACTCTGGTCAGAGTGCTAGCAAGAAGGTCCAGGGTTCTGCTGAAGTGATGGTCGTGTCCGGCAGGTATGGGGTGTTATCAGAGTCTAATGATGAGGACTATGAGAACGAGTTAAGGAAAATTGATGCTGAATGTGACAGGGATGTAGAGGACCATCCCCCGCCGAAAAGGAAGCCCATTTCTGTAGACCATCAGGTAGAGACTGACATGGACACCAGTGGTGGACAGAACATCTTTGATTCATGATGATGGCTGTTACTCTGCTCCTTTTATACTGTGTTGTGATGGCCGGGTTCTCTTTAACAATAACCTCGAGTAATGTGAATAGTATTAAGGTGAGGAGGACGAGACATACGGTATATGAACATCTCCGATACCTGGGCACTGATGTCATCTTCCTGCAGGAGACGCGACTGACATCCCTGGGACTTATGAGGGAGGCTGAGAGGGAATGGCGGTCCGGTCCATCATTCTGGTCACTGGCTGTGGAGCCTTACGCCGGGGTCGCTGTCCTGTTTAGCACCAATGACGTGAATGTACATAGGATGACGGAGGTGGTCATGGGGAGGTGTCTGGTTCTGGAAGTCACTATCCATGGTAGGCGACTCCGGCTTATTAACATCTATGGGCCACAGACGGTGACTGACAGGATCCAGCTTTATAATGACGTCAAGCCTTACCTCTTCACTTTTCTTCCAGTGGTGATGGCAGGGGACTTTAATGCGATACTGTCATCAGGTGACAGTTCCTCAGGCAGGACAGTGACCAGGGATGGTAAGGTCCTACAGAACATCATAACACAGGCAGGGCTGACTGACGCTTTCACACAGGGAGGTCGGCAGCCTAAGTTCACATATTCTTGTTCCAACAGAAGCAGTAGGATAGATTTTGTGTTTGTGAGTCCTACTGAGGCTGTCGGCGCCCTGAGTGAGAAGGTCGTCCCTTACTCTGATCACCTCGCTTTGTGCTTGTGCCTAGGGGTCTCTACCCGTCCGGACGTTGGTAGAGGGTTGTGGAGGCTTAATTCCAGTCTCCTGGATGATGTTTATGTCCAGAGTCGTATCCACTCCCTTATGGAGCTTCATCTAGACAGGGCTGACTTCTATGACAACATGACCGACTGGTGGGAGGACGTCAAAGAGGATATCAGATCCCTCTTGCAGAGACTGTCAGTTAATAAAGGGAGGAATAAGTACAGCCAGTACCTAAGACTGCGTAAAGAATTGGAGTCATTGTATTCGGCGGGTGGGGATGACAGAGTAAAGGTACCTTCACACTTTAGCGATGCAGCAGCGATCCGACCAGCGATCTGACCTGGTCAGGATCGCTGCTGCATCGCTACATGGTCGCTGGTGAGCTGTCAAACAGGCAGATCTCACCAGCGACCAGTGAACAGCCCCCAGCCAGCAGCGACGTGCAAGCGACGCTGCGCTTGCACGGAGCCGCCGTCTGGAAGCTGCGGAGACTGGTAACTAAGGTAAACATCGGGTATGGTTACCCGATGTTTACATTAGTTACCAGTGTGAGCAGGGAGCAGGGAGCCGCGCACACTGAGCGCTGGCTCCTTGCTCTCCTAGCTACAGTACACATCGGGTTAATTAACCCGATGTGTAATGCAGCTACATGTGCAGAGAGCAGGGAGCCGCGCACACTGAGCGCTGGCTCCTTGCTCTCCTAGCTGCTGTACACATCGGGTTAATTAACCCGATGTGTACAGCAGCTACATGTGCAGAGAGCCGGAGCCGGCAGCACAGGCAGCGTGAGAGCTGCAGAGGCTGGTAACTAAGGTAAATATCGGGTAACCACCTTGGTTACCCGATGTTTATCTTGGATAAAGCTTACCTCAGCTGTCAGACGCCGGCTCCTGCTCCCTGCTCGCTTCATTTGTCGCTCTCTTGCTGTCACACACAGCGATCTGTGTGTCACAGCAGGAGAGCGGCTTTGAAGAAAACGAACCAGGGCTGTGTGTAACGAGCAGCGATCTCGCAGCAGGGGCCAGATCGCTGCTCAGTGTCACACACAGCGAGATCGCTAATGAGGTCACTGCTGCGTCACAAAAAGCGTGACTCAGCAGCGATCTCGGCAGCGATCTCGCTGTGTGTGAAGCACCCCTAAGGATTAACCGGCTGAAATCTGAGATAAGGCAGTATCAGTACAGTAGGTACACCTCCCTGGTTCTTGAGCGAGATTATGGGTCCTTAGGGGCCCCTGATCCGTTTGAGAATTGCAGGGAGAGGGTGGCCAAGAAAATGGTCACAGGTCTCACTGATTCCCAGGGTGTATTGCAGGATTCACGGGAGGGTATCCTGGGGGTGGTGAGATCTTACTATGCTGACTTGTTTCAGAGGAAGGTTTTGGATAGAAATAAGATGGCTCAATTCTTGGAGGCAACTCCAGTGCCTGATACTTATGATCTGGACTTTTCTCCTTTGACAGCAAAATTAACGGTGGAGGAAGTTAAGGAGGCTATTGATAAATTATGTCTGAAGAAGGCACCAGGTCCAGATGGTATTACAGCAGAGTTTTATAAGAAATTTAGAGACCTCCTGGCTCCAATCCTTGTGGATGTGTATAGCAATTGCCTAGAAACTCACCTGATGCCTCCATCCATGAGAGTCTCCTCGTTGGTTCTGCTGTCTAAGGGTAAAGAGCCGAGCGCCATCAGGAACTGGAGGCCGATTGCCCTCCTGAATGTGGACAGGAAGATTCTGGCAAAGATCCTCTTTTCTAGATTAGTCTGTTTGTCTCCGGCACTGTTGGCAGGCTCTCAGTTTGGCACAGTAAAAGGGCGGAACATCTCTGGAGCAGTCATCTCAATACGGGAGATGTTCGAGAGATGTAAAGCTCAGCGGTGTGGGAGATATGTTGTGAGTCTGGACCAGGCTAAAGCCTTTGACAGGGTTGATCATGACTATCTGTGGGCGACTTTGTCAAAGTACGGTATTCCGGGAAAATTTGTGGATTGGCTGAAGACACTGTACAGAGAGGCAGTGAGCTTTCCTCTGATTAATGGTTCGCAGGGTGACACTTTTGGAGTTGAGGCAGGGGTGAGACAGGGCTGCCCATTGAGTCCACTCCTGTATGTTTTTGCCCTGGACCCGTTTCTGAGGTCACTGCAGGAGTGCGATTTTCAGGGGGTGTCGGTCCCCCACTGCTTGCCTCTGAATGTTGTTGCCTATGCGGATGATGTGACGTTGGTGATCTCCAATCCTCATGAGGTGCAGATGTTATCTGCGTCCATCAGAAGCTACTCAGAGGCCTCCGGGTCTCTGGTCAACCTTGAGAAGAGTCAAGCTCTGTGGACATTAGACACTGATCCCGGCTTTGATCTGCCGCAGTTTGCCAATGCCTCCACCCATATTAAGATCCTAGGGGTTAAATTCGGGAGGGATGATAATGCCAGGCTAAATTGGGAGGAGAAATTGGAAACCGGAAATGTGAAGGTTCAGCGATGGAAGAACTGGAGGCTGACCTACAGAGAAAGGGTCACTATGTTGAAGACTTACCTGGTCCCCGTGTTTTTGTATGTCTCTGTCATTTTCCCTTTGCCAGAGCCTTTCTCAGCGAGGCTCTTCAGCCTGTTCTTCCAGCTCTTGTGGGGGAATAGGCTGAACCTAGTAAAGAGGGGAGTAACGTACTTACAGCGGAGAGAGGGGGGGTTGGATATGTTGAATCCAAGGGTTTTCTTTGACTCCTTGTTTCTGAAGGTGAATTTTGGGAACATGGACTCAAACAGTAGCTCCCTGTGGGTGAATAGTATCCGGTACTGGATATTGCCTTTTGCAGAGTCTTGGGTGCGAGGCGGCAGTCTCAAGAGGAGGAGATGGATGGGTGACCACCTCCCCCAGTATCTGGACTATGGTCTGAAGTGTGTCAGGAAGTGGGGACTGGAGAGGTCTTACATTGAGAGCACCACGAGAAGAGACCTGTATGCTCGGATATGTGGGACCTTCTTCCATTCTCCACTGGCCCTGAGGGACTGTGTCACGACCACCCTTCAGGACAGTCTCAGGTTCCTAAACGGGAGACGACTTCCTTCTGTGGCGCCCCTGACCTGGTCAGGCACCACTGAGTACTGCACCCATGCTGGGGACAGTACAATACAGGTAATCCAGAAGGCTGACAGGGGTGTGGAACACAGGCGCATAGTGATCAGGTCTCACACATGTACCCATGAGAGGACCCCTGGGGATCCCAGGAGGGGGAAAAGCCTTGACCTTCACTGGAATAGTGGAGGGGGCCAAAAGCCTCCATCTCCTCTCAAGGGGTGTGGTAAGAGAATCTGGTTGCTAGGTGGCGTAGGCAAGAACAGGAGAGGAGGGGCAGTGAGTCAGTTAGAGCAGAGAACTCCATAGGGCTCAGTGAGGAGCAGACCTGTGGGGCTGTTGCTGTCTAACAGCGCCCGCGCAGTGGCTACTGACGGGGGAGAACGGTCAACTAGGAGGGCTACCCGAAACCCATCTTCAGCTAGAGAGAAGAGCACGGAGTGGGAAGTAAGGAGACTGCTGGAGAGTACCAGGCCCAAACGGGCGGCAGATCCCGAAGCGGAGATAGATCCAGCTTTCTTTTGCTAAACCTGCCGGTGTGGGGCTCTCAAAGCCCACGCCACAACACCACAAAAAGCCGCAGCCACGTAGCCACAGTTAGGGCCCATAGCTCACAGGAGGCAAGAAGCTGGAGTGATCTGGCCCAGGCGACAAGCACACGGCGAACGAAGGGGAGAGAGGCTGCAGCATCTTCCCTGGGTGACCCCCATAGGGACTCAAAGTCGGGGTCACCCCAAACCACCAAGGGCTAAGGAAGGCGAGTTGGTAGTCACCCCCATAAAGTCAGCCTGAAGGATACCTGGTTCCCACCTGGTTCATCTCAGCTACGCCCGGGCTACTCACCCTGCCATCAAATGTGAGTAAAGCCCTTGAAAGACAATTCTGCCTGTGTGGAGTTATTCTGCGCCTTGTGGTACTACGCACCTACATCGGGCCCTGGGGCTTGCCTCACTCTCAGGAGGCTATCCCAACTAACTGCACATACCATCAGCCCCAGGCGACCCTCAACCTGCAGTGGCGGTCCCTACTGGCCGCAATACTGAGAGTGGCGTCACGACAAGAAGAAGATCTCCTACCTGTGACCAGATCCAGCTGAGTGGAGTCCCTGAAGGTAATGCACCGACACAACACCTGTGGGGCTTCACATCTGGCGTCACGAACAGGATAAGGACTAGACCTGTCTAGACAGGTGACCATGTGCCTGGGCGGTCCGCTTGAAAAATTGGAAGCGCCGCCATATTGCCACCATGAAAAGCGCGCTGAAAAACAACAGCAGCCCGCGCTGGGAGAAGTTACCGCCCACGAAGAGGTGTGGCTACCCAGAGATCCCCTGCAGAGTTCTGACCTTGCCAGCTATGAGAGTGGAAGCGTCCTGAGACGTCGGGACAGAAAGGGAGCCACAAGCCTGCTGCTGGGAGAGGAGCTGCTGAAAGAGGCAGAGCAGAAACTGAACAGCTTGCTATTAGAGGCAACGGCGAGTCCACAGCTGGAGAGTCGTGCAGAAGAGGGCGCAGAAGAAATGGCGTCTGACCGCAGAAATCCAGAACCGGGCTCCGCTGCCTGGTGGTATCGGGAGCTGGCCCAGTTCTGCGACCGACTGGAGACCCGGGTTGTGGAGCAGATCCGGGAAGAACGAATGGAAATGCTGGAGATGACCGCGGCGGTTCGGGCCTATGAAAGGAGAGCCGCGCGCCGAGTGCCAGACAGGACGGCGACGACGCAGACCCCGATGCTGCCACCGGTGGGTGAGTCGAGTGATGCCCCGGCCAGCGCAAGTGCCCCGACCCCTGCTGCCACGCCCGCGGTCCCCGAAGAGGCGTCCGGTGCGGCGACGCTGAAGCAGGCCGCAGCCACACCAGGTGCGGACTTCCAAGCCCCAGCGGCCGCAGCGATGCCCTGCTCGGCCCACCAAGACCCTGTCCCTGCAGCAACGCCCAGTCCGGCCCGCAAAGAACCGGCTGCCACCGCGGCCCTCATCCGCGCCGCAGGCGTAACGCTGACCCAGGCCGCCGCCCTGCTAGGCCCGGCCCGCCAAGACCAGGCCGCCGCCATGCCGGGCGCGGCCCGCCAAGACCAGGCCGCCGCCATGCCGGGCGCGGCCCGCCAAGACCAGGCCGCCGCCATGCCGGGCGCGGCCCGCCAAGACCAGGCCGCCGCCAAACAGGGCGCGGCCCGCCAAGACCAGGCCGCCGCCATGCCAGGCGCGGCCCGCCAAGAAGAGATTACCTCATCATTTACCCCGGCCTGCAAGGCCAGAGCAGACACCGCTCCCCAGTCCAAAGAGGTCCCTGCTAGGAAGACCCTGATAGGAGAGGACCCCGAATACTGGAAGCTGAAGGCTGACCTAGAGGCCCAGTTCCCACAAGAGATGGTGGATCGGTATCTGCTCCCTCCGCATACCCCCAAGAGGATTCCGGCAACCCCTGCAGCAACCACGCCAAAGAGTCCCCCGCCTGGGCCTGCTGAAGAAAGCCCATCCCCAGCACTGCCACCAAAGGAGTGCCAAGAAGAACTAAGGGGGAGAGGAGGCCAGGAAGCTGAGGAGCTGACTCCGGAGCCACCGGCAGTGGAGCAATACTCAGAGCCGGAGATGTTGCCCTATTCCCGTTGGGATGAAGAAGACCTGACACTGTCCGCTGACGAAGATCTGCCTAAAAGTCTCACCTGGGAGCTTGTAAGCTGTACCACGCAGAGTTCAGGCCGCAAGACAAGGCGTCGCAACAGAACAACGCTGTCCCCTGCACCACAGTCTCCAGAGCAGAGAGAAGTCACAGCCAGAGACCTACAGGAGAAAAGGTTCCTGAGAAGAGCCAAAGCCCAGGTCAGAGGACCCCTTTGCAGAGGAGTAGTAGAGGATTTCAATTTGAGAAGTGGATATGGATTCATTGTAGCCCCTGGTATCAAAGAAGGGATATTTGTCAACAGAAGAGATGTGAACGCTCATCTGCCTAGAGGACACCCTGGCAGAAACTTAAAGATGGGAAATACAGTACAATTCACTATGCATGAAGGCGAAAGAGGATTGTATGCGCTTGATGTAATACCATGTCCCAAAGAAGAAAGGAAAGACAGCCATAAAGAAAGAAAAGACAGAGATAAAGAAACAGATACAGGAAAGGAAACAGATGAAGAAAGAGAAAGCAGAGACAAGGAACCTGCAGATGAGACAACAACAGATGAAGAAAGAGGCCAAGAAAGCAACAGGTGCCGCAGCCCTACAGGCCCAAGCCCTGGTGAAATGGAGGAGTAAAGTAAAGTAAGAAGAGAAGTTACTGTTTTGACCAGTTTGAAAAGTTTGTTTTGCAACGTTCTCAAGTTCAAGTAATGTGCCCACAAAAACTATTGTGAGAAAACCATAAACCTTAAGGCTATGAACTGGCTATAGCCACAAACTCTCGCAGTGTAAATAGTTACACCAAAGGGCACCACCACCACCAGAGTCAGCCTGTTTAGGGGCTTGGCTCGTCTGCAACCAGGGGGCCCGTCCGTATATAGGGCCTTGGCTTACCTGCAACCAGAGAGCATGCCTGTTTATGGGGCCTGGCTCTCCACCACAAAGAGGGTACCTGGTCAGCACCAACTGTGGAGGCCGCCTCTGCATCCTGCCAGAAGAGGCTGAAGGCGCGGATCCACCAGGCCAGGTATACCCTGAAACCACCAGCCCATGTAAGCCGCCTCTACATCCTGCCAGAAGTGGCTGAAGCCGCGGCCAACGTGAGAGGGTTTTGGGTGGGTTAACGGACTTGTGGGTGGAGGGTGGTGATGTATGGTACCTGGTGCTTTTAAAAATGTTTTACATGTTTTAATGTTTTATGCATTTTAAAATGTTGTCTTGCAGCCCGAGGACGTGCTGGTGATAACTAAGGGGGAATGTGGCGCCCCTGACCTGGTCAGGCACCACTGAGTACTGCACCCATGCTGGGGACAGTACAATACAGGTAATCCAGAAGGCTGACAGGGGTGTGGAACACAGGCGCATAGTGATCAGGTCTCACACATGTACCCATGAGAGGACCCCTGGGGATCCCAGGAGGGGGAAAAGCCTTGACCTTCACTGGAATAGTGGAGGGGGCCAAAAGCCTCCATCTCCTCTCAAGGGGTGTGGTAAGAGAATCTGGTTGCTAGGTGGCGTAGGCAAGAACAGGAGAGGAGGGGCAGTGAGTCAGTTAGAGCAGAGAACTCCATAGGGCTCAGTGAGGAGCAGACCTATGGGGCTGTTGCTGTCTAACAGCGCCCGCGCAGTGGCTACTGACGGGGGAGAACGGTCAACTAGGAGGGCTACCCGAAACCCATCTTCAGCTAGAGAGAAGAGCACGGAATGGGAAGTAAGGAGACTGCTGGAGAGTACCAGGCCCAAACGGGCGGCAGATCCCGAAGCGGAGATAGATCCAGCTTTCTTTTGCTAAACCTGCCGGTGTGGGGCTCTCAAAGCCCACGCCACAACACCACAAAAAGCCGCAGCCACGTAGCCACAGTTAGGGCCCATAGCTCACAGGAGGCAAGAAGCTGGAGTGATCTGGCCCAGGCGACAAGCACACGGCGAACGAAGGGGAGAGAGGCTGCAGCATCTTCCCTGGGTGACCCCCATAGGGACTCAAAGTCGGGGTCACCCCAAACCACCAAGGGCTAAGGAAGGCGAGTTGGTAGTCACCCCCATAAAGTCAGCCTGAAGGATACCTGGTTCCCACCTGGTTCATCTCAGCTACGCCCGGGCTACTCACCCTGCCATCAAATGTGAGTAAAGCCCTTGAAAGACAGTTCTGCCTGTGTGAGTCATTCTGCGACTTGTAGTACTACGCATCTACATCGGGCCCTGGGGCTTGCCTCACTCTCAGGAGGCTATCCCAACTAACTGCACATACCATCAGCCCCAGGCGACCCTCAACCTGCAGTGGCGGTCCCTACTGGCCGCAATACTGAGAGTGGCGTCACGACAAGAAGAAGATCTCCTACCTGTGACCAGATCCAGCTGAGTGGAGTCCCTGAAGGTAATGCACCGACACAACACCTGTGGGGCTTCACACTTCCAAACTGTTCGATATTACTTGGCTTTCGCTCCATAGTCGGCTCTTTGTCAGGGGGAATCTGAAGTTTCTGAGCGTCTCTGATCGGACCTGTCCCCTTGGTTGTCGGCAGGAGGAGACTATGGATCACTTTATATGTGATTGCTGGGGAGGAAGGAAGATCCGGGAGGAAGTGTCCGATCGTCTCCAAATCCCCAGACTGCGGACCCTAAAGTATCCTGACATAGTGTACGGTGTCCCCTCAAATGTCAGTAATATCGACAGAGAGACCATGTATATCATAATTAGTGTCATCAAGTACTACCACTGGCACATGAGGACCCGGGTATCACTGCACGATGAGCCATTTGATCACACCGCTGCAGCCGATCAGGTTATGTCGGAGCTCAGGTGGATAAAAGCCATAGAAATTGGAAGGAGTCAGAGGAACGCAACATTATGGAGGAATGTGAGGTTCAGTTAGGAGATATGGTGTTTTTTTTTTTTTTGTTTTCTCTCCCTCTTTCTCTGCTAACGGTGGACTTCATCATTTATTTATGTATGTAATGTGATTATTTAGTGCTTTTGTATATGTGACTGCAGAATGCAGTGATTTGTGTTTTCTTCGGGCAATTTTGTGTTTTTATAATTGTATTTGTTTGTTTTATAATAAAAATTGCCCCTATGTACAAGAATATAACTACTATAATACTGCCTCCTATGTACAAGAATATAACTACTATAATACTGCTCCTATGTACAAGAATATAACTACTATAATACTGCCCCTATATACAAGAGTATAACTACTATAATACTGCCCCCTATATACAAGAATATAACTATTATAATACTGCTCCTATGTACAAGAATATAACTACTATAATACTGCCCCCTATATACAAGAATATAACTACTATAATACTGCTCCTATGTACAAGAATATAACTACTATAATACTGCCCCTATGTACAAGAGTATAACTACTATAATACTGCCTCCTATGTACAAGAATATAACTACTATAATACTGCCCCTATGTACAAGAATATAACTACTATAATACTGCCCCTATGTACAAGAATATAACTACTATAATACTGCCCCTATGTACAAGAATATAACTACTATAATACTGCCCCTATGTACAAGAATATAACTACTATAATACTGCCCCAAATGTACAAGAATATAACTACTATAATACTGCCCCCTATGTACAAGAATATAACTATTATAATACTGCTCCTATGTACAAGAATATAACTACAATAATACTGCCCCTATGTACAAGAATATAACTACTATGATACTGCACCTATGTACAAGAATATAACTACTATAATACTGCCCCTATGTACAAGAATATAACTGCTATAATACTGCTCCTATATACACGAATATAACTGCTATAATACTGTCCCTATGTACAAGAATATAACTACTATAATACTGCTCCTATGTACAAGAATATAACTACTATAATACTGCCCCTATGTACAAGAATATAACTATTATAATACTGCCCCCTATGTACAAGAATATAACTACTATAATACTGCTCATATGTACAAGAATATAACTACTATAATACTGCTCCTATGTACAAGAATATAACTACTATAATACTGCTCATATGTACAAGAATATAACTACTATAATACTGCTCCTATGTACAAGAATATAACTACTATAATACTGCTCATATGTACTAGAATATAACTACTATAATACTGCCCCTATGTACAAGAATATAACTATTATAATACTGCCCCCTATGTACAAGAATATAACTTCTATAATACTGCCCCTATGTACAAGAATATAACTACTATAATACTGCTCCTATGTACAACAATATAAATACTATAATATTGCTCCTATGTACAAGAATATAACTACTATAATACTGCCCCTATGCACAAGAATATAACTATTATAATACTGCCCCCTATGTACAAGAATATAACTACTATAATACTGCTCATATGTACAAGAATATAACTACTATAATACTGCTCCTATGTACAAGAATATAACTACTATAATACTGCTCATATGTACAAGAATATAACTACTATAATACTGCTCCTATGTACAAGAATATAACTACTATAATACTGCTCATATGTACAAGAATATAACTACTATAATACTGCCCCTATGTACAAGAATATAACTATTATAATACTGCCCCCTATGTACAAGAATATAACTTCTATAATACTGCTCCTATGTACAAGAATATAACTACTATAATACTGCCCCTATGTACAAGAATATAACTATTATAATACTGCCCCCTATGTACAAGAATATAACTACTATAATACTGCTCATATGTACAAGAATATAACTACTATAATACTGCTCCTATGTACAAGAATATAACTACTATAATACTGCTCATATGTACAAGAATATAACTACTATAATACTGCTCCTATGTACAAGAATATAACTACTATAATACTGCTCATATGTACAAGAATATAACTACTATAATACTGCTCATATGTACAAGAATATAACTACTATAATACTGCCCCTATGTACAAGAATATAACTATTATAATACTGCCCCCTAAGTACAAGAATATAACTTCTATAATACTGCCCCTATGTACAAGAATATAACTACTATAATACTGCTCATATGTACAAGAATATAACTACTATAATACTGCTCATATGTACAAGAATATAACTACTATAATACTGCTCCTATGTACAAGAATATAACTACTATAATTCTGCTCATATGTACAAGAATATAACTACTATAATACTGCCCCTATGTACAAGAATATAACTATTATAATACTGCCCCCTATGTACAAGAATATAACTTCTATAATACTGCCCCTATGTACAAGAATATAACTACTATAATACTGCTCATATGTACAAGAATATAACTACTATAATACTGCTCATATGTACAAGAATATAACTACTATAATACTGCCCCTATGTACAAGAATATAACTACTATAACACTGCTCATATGTACAAGAATATAACTACTATAATACTGCTCCTATGTACAAGAATATAACTACTATAATACTGCTCCTATGTACAAGAATATAACTACTATAATACTGCTCATATGTACAAGAATATAACTACTATAATACTGCTCCTATGTACAAGAATATAACTACTATAATACTGCTCATATGTACAAGAATATAACTACTATAATACTGCTCATATGTACAAGAATATAACTACTATAATACTGCCCCTATGTACAAGAATATAACTATTATAATACTGCCCCCTAAGTACAAGAATATAACTTCTATAATACTGCCCCTATGTACAAGAATATAACTACTATAATACTGCTCATATGTACAAGAATATAACTACTATAATACTGCTCATATGTACAAGAATATAACTACTATAATACTGCTCCTATGTACAAGAATATAACTACTATAATTCTGCTCATATGTACAAGAATATAACTACTATAATACTGCCCCTATGTACAAGAATATAACTATTATAATACTGCCCCCTATGTACAAGAATATAACTTCTATAATACTGCCCCTATGTACAAGAATATAACTACTATAATACTGCTCATATGTACAAGAATATAACTACTATAATACTGCTCATATGTACAAGAATATAACTACTATAATACTGCCCCTATGTACAAGAATATAACTACTATAACACTGCTCATATGTACAAGAATATAACTACTATAATACTGCTCCTATGTACAAGAATATAACTACTATAATACTGCTCCTATGTACAAGAATATAACTACTATAATACTGCTCATATGTACAAGAATATAACTACTATAATACTGCTCCTATGTACAAGAATATAACTACTATAATACTGCTCCTATGTACAAGAATATAACTACTACAATACTGCCTCCTATGTACAAGAATATAACTACTATAATACTGCCCCTATGTACAAGAATATAACTACTATAATACTGCCCCTATGTACAGGAATATAACTACTATAATACTGCTCATATGTACAAGAATATAACTACTATAATACTGCTCCTATGTACAAGAATATAACTACTATAATTCTGCTCCTATGTACAAGAATATAACTATTATAATACTGCCCCCTACGTACAAGAATATAACTTCTATAATACTGCCCCTATGTACAAGAATATAACTACTATAATACTGCTCCTATGTACAAGAATATAACTACTATAATATTGCTCCTATGTACAAGAATATAACTACTATAATTCTGCTCCTATGTACAAGAATATAACTACTATAATACTTCCCCTATGTACAAGAATATAACTATTATAATACTGCCCCCTATGTACAAGAATATAACTTCTATAATACTGCCCCTATGTACAAGAATATAACTACTATAATACTGCTCGTATGTACAAGAATATAACTACTATAATACTGCTCGTATGTACAAGAATATAACTACTATAATACTGCTCATATGTACAAGAATATAACTACTATAATACTGCCCCTATGTACAAGAATATAACTACTATAACATTGCTCATATGTACAAGAATATAACTACTATAATACTGCTCCTATGTACAAGAATATAACTACTATAATACTGCTCATATGTACAAGAATATAACTACTATAATACTGCCCCTATGTACAAGAATATAACTACTATAATACTGCCCCTATGTACAAGAATATAACTACTATAATACTGCTCATATGTACAAGAATATAACTTCTATAATACTGCCCCTATGTACAAGAATATAACTACTATAATACTGTTCATATGTACAAGAATATAACTACTATAATACTGCTCATATGTACAAGAATATAACTACTATAATACTGCCCCTATATACAAGAATATAACTACTATAATACTGCTCATATGTACAAGAATATAACTACTATAATACTGCTCCTATGTACAAGAATATAACTACTATAATTCTGCTCCTATGTACAAGAATATAACTACTATAATACTGCCCCTATGTACAAGAATATAACTATTATAATACTGCCCCCTATGTACAAGAATATAACTTCTATAATACTGCCCCTATGTACAAGAATATAACTACTATAATACTGCCCCTATGTACAAGAATATAACTACTATAATACTGCTCATATGTACAAGAATATAACTTCTATAATACTGCCCCTATGTACAAGAATATAACTACTATAATACTGTTCATATGTACAAGAATATAACTACTATAATACTGCTCATATGTACAAGAATATAACTACTATAATACTGCCCCTATATACAAGAATATAACTACTATAATACTGCTCATATGTACAAGAATATAACTACTATAATACTGCTCCTATGTACAAGAATATAACTACTATAATTCTGCTCCTATGTACAAGAATATAACTACTATAATACTGCCCCTATGTACAAGAATATAACTATTATAATACTGCCCCCTATGTACAAGAATATAACTTCTATAATACTGCCCCTATGTACAAGAATATAACTACTATAATACTGCTCATATGTACAAGAATATAACTACTATAATACTGCCCCTATGTACAAGAATATAACTATTATAATACTGCCTCCTATGTACAAGAATATAACTTCTATAATACTGCCCCTATGTACAAGAATATAACTTCTATAATACTGCCCCTATGTACAAGAATATAACTACTATAATACTGCCCCTATGTACAAGAATATAACTATTATAATACTGCCCCCTATGTACAAGAATATAACTTCTATAATACTGCTCCTATGTACAAGAATATAACTACTATAATACTGCCCCTATGTACAAGAATATAACTATTATAATACTGCCCCCTATGTACAAGAATATAACTACTATAATACTGCTCATATGTACAAGAATATAACTACTATAATACTGCTCCTATGTACAAGAATATAACTACTATAATACTGCTCATATGTACAAGAATATAACTACTATAATACTGCTCCTATGTACAAGAATATAACTACTATAATACTGCTCATATGTACAAGAATATAACTACTATAATACTGCTCATATGTACAAGAATATAACTACTATAATACTGCCCCTATGTACAAGAATATAACTATTATAATACTGCCCTCTAAGTACAAGAATATAACTTCTATAATACTGCCCCTATGTACAAGAATATAACTACTATAATACTGCTCATATGTACAAGAATATAACTACTATAATACTGCTCATATGTACAAGAATATAACTACTATAATACTTCTCATATGTACAAGAATATAACTACTATAATACTGCTCCTATGTACAAGAATATAACTACTATAATTCTGCTCATATGTACAAGAATATAACTACTATAATACTGCCCCTATGTACAAGAATATAACTATTATAATACTGCCCCCTATGTACAAGAATATAACTTCTATAATACTGCCCCTATGTACAAGAATATAACTACTATAATACTGCTCATATGTACAAGAATATAACTACTATAATACTGCTCATATGTACAAGAATATAACTACTATAATACTGCCCCTATGTACAAGAATATAACTACTATAACACTGCTCATATGTACAAGAATATAACTACTATAATACTGCTCCTATGTACAAGAATATAACTACTATAATACTGCTCATATGTACAAGAATATAACTACTATAATACTGCCCCTATGTACAAGAATATAACTATTATAATACTGCCCCCTATGTACAAGAATATAACTTCTATAATACTGCCCCTCTGTACAAGAATATAACTACTATAATACTGCTCATATGTACAAGAATATAACTACTATAATACTGCTCCTATGTACAAGAATATAACTACTATAATTCTGCTCCTATGTACAAGAATATAACTACTATAATACTTCCCCTATGTACAAGAATATAACTATTATAATACTGCCCCCTATGTACAAGAATATAACTTCTATAATACTGCCCCTATGTACAAGAATATAACTACTATAATACTGCTCATATGTACAAGAATATAACTACTATAATACTGCCCCTATGTACAAGAATATAACTATTATAATACTGCCCCCTATGTACAAGAATATAACTTCTATAATACTGCCCCTATGTACAAGAATATAACTACTATAATACTGCTCATATGTACAAGAATATAACTACTATAATACTGCTCCTATGTACAAGAATATAACTACTACAATACTGCCTCCTATGTACAAGAATATAACTACTATAATACTGCCCCTATGTACAAGAATATAACTACTATAATACTGCCCCTATGTACAGGAATATAACTACTATAATACTGCTCATATGTACAAGAATATAACTACTATAATACTGCTCCTATGTACAAGAATATAACTACTATAATTCTGCTCCTATGTACAAGAATATAACTATTATAATACTGCCCCCTACGTACAAGAATATAACTACTATAATACTGCTCATATGTACAAGAATATAACTACTATAATACTGCTCCTATGTACAAGAATATAACTACTACAATACTGCCTCCTATGTACAAGAATATAACTACTATAATACTACCCCTATGTACAAGAATATAACTACTATAATACTGCCCCTATGTACAGGAATATAACTACTATAATACTGCTCATATGTACAAGAATATAACTACTATAATACTGCTCCTATGTACAAGAATATAACTACTATAATATTGCTCCTATGTACAAGAATATAACTACTATAATTCTGCTCCTATGTACAAGAATATAACTACTATAATACTTCCCCTATGTACAAGAATATAACTACTATAATACTGCTCATATGTACAAGAATATAACTACTATAATACTGCTCCTATGTACAAGAATATAACTACTATAATTCTGCTCCTATGTACAAGAATATAACTACTATAATACTGCCCCTATGTACAAGAATATAACTATTATAATACTGCCCCCTATGTACAAGAATATAACTTCTATAATACTGCCCCTATGTACAAGAATATAACTACTATAATACTGCTCGTATGTACAAGAATATAACTACTATAATACTGCTCATATGTACAAGAATATAACTACTATAATACTGCCCCTATGTACAAGAATATAACTACTATAACACTGCTCATATGTACAAGAATATAACTACTATAATACTGCTCCTATGTACAAGAATATAACTACTATAATACTGCTCATATGTACAAGAATATAACTACTATAATACTGCCCCTATGTACAAGAATATAACTACTATAATACTGCCCCTATGTACAAGAATATAACTACTATAATACTGCTCATATGTACAAGAATATAACTTCTATAATACTGCCCCCTATGTACAAGAATATAACTACTATAATACTGTTCATATGTACAAGAATATAACTACTATAATACTGCTCATATGTACAAGAATATAACTACTATAATACTGCCCCTATATACAAGAATATAACTACTATAATACTGCTCATATGTACAAGAATATAACTACTATAATACTGCTCCTATGTACAAGAATATAACTACTATAATTCTGCTCCTATGTACAAGAATATAACTACTATAATACTGCCCCTATGTACAAGAATATAACTATTATAATACTGCCCCCTATGTACAAGAATATAACTTCTATAATACTGCCCCTATGTACAAGAATATAACTACTATAATACTGCCCCTATGTACAAGAATATAACTACTATAATACTGCTCATATGTACAAGAATATAACTTCTATAATACTGCCCCTATGTACAAGAATATAACTACTATAATACTGTTCATATGTACAAGAATATAACTACTATAATACTGCTCATATGTACAAGAATATAACTACTATAATACTGCCCCTATATACAAGAATATAACTACTATAATACTGCTCATATGTACAAGAATATAACTACTATAATACTGCTCCTATGTACAAGAATATAACTACTATAATTCTGCTCCTATGTACAAGAATATAACTACTATAATACTGCCCCTATGTACAAGAATATAACTATTATAATACTGCCCCCTATGTACAAGAATATAACTTCTATAATACTGCCCCTATGTACAAGAATATAACTACTATAATACTGCCCATATGTACAAGAATATAACTACTATAATACTGCCCCTATGTACAAGAATATAACTATCATAATACTGCCTCCTATGTACAAGAATATAACTTCTATAATACTGCCCCTATGTACAAGAATATAACTTCGATAATACTGCCCCTATGTACAAGAATATAACTACTATAATACTACTCATATGTACAAGAATATAACTTCTATAATACTGCCCCTATGTACAAGAATATAACTACTATAATACTGCTCATATGTACAAGAATATAACTACTATAATACTGCTCATATGTACAAGAATATAACTACTATAATACTGCTCATATGTACAAGAATATAACTTCTATAATACTGCCCCTATGTACAAGAATATAACTACTATAATACTGCTCATATGTACAAGAATATAACTACTATAATACTGCTCCTATGTACAAGAATATAACTACTATAATGCTGCCCCTATGTACAAGAATATAACTATTATAATACTGCTCCTATGTACAAGAATATAACTACTATAATACTGCTCATATGTACAAGAATATAACTACTATAATACTGCTCCTATGTACAAGAATATAACTACTATAATACTGCCCCTATGTACAAGAATATAACTACTACAATACTGCCTCCTATGTACAAGAATATAAATACTATAATACTGCCCCTATGTACAAGAATATAACTACTATAATACTGCCCCTATGTACAGGAATATAACTACTATAATACTGCTCCTATGTACAAGAATATAACTACTATAATTCTGCTCCTATGTACAAGAATATAACTATTATAATACTGCTCCTATGTACAAGAATATAACTTCTATAATACTGCCCCTATGTACAAGAATATAACTACTATAATACTGATCCTATGTACAAGAATATAACTACTATAATATTGCTCCTATGTACAAGAATATAACTACTATAATACTGCCCCTATGTACAAGAATATAACTATTATAATACTGCCCCCTATGTACAAGAATATAACTACTATAATACTGCTCATATGTACAAGAATATAACTACTATAATACTGCTCCTATGTACAAGAATATAACTACTATAATACTGCTCATATGTACAAGAATATAACTACTATAATACTGCCCCTATGTACAAGAATATAACTATTATAATACTGCCCCCTATGTACAAGAATATAACTACTATAATACTGCTCCTATGTACAAGAATATAACTACTATAATTCTGCCCCTATGTACAAGAATATAACTATTATAATACTGCCCCCTATGTACAAGAATATAACTTCTATAATACTGCTCCTATGTACAAGAATATAACTACTATAATACTGCCCCTATGTACAAGAATATAACTATTATAATACTGCCCCCTATGTACAAGAATATAACTTCTATAATACTGCCCCTATGTACAAGAATATAACTACTATAATACTGCTCCTATGTACAAGAATATAACTACTACAATACTGCCCTTATGTACAAGAATATAACTATTATAATACTGCCCCCTATGTACAAGAATATAACTACTATAATACTGCTCCTATGTACAAGAATATAACTACTATAATACTTCTCATATGTACAAGAATATAACTACTATAATACTGCTCCTATGTACAAGAATATAACTACTATAATACTGCTCATATGTACAAGAATATAACTACTATAATACTGCCCCTATGTACAAGAATATAACTATTATAATACTGCCCCCTATGTACAAGAATATAACTTCTATAATACTGCTCCTATGTACAAGAATATAACTACTATAATACTGCCCCTATGTACAAGAATATAACTATTATAATACTGCCCCCTATGTAGAAGAATATAACTACTATAATACTGCTCATATGTACAAGAATATAACTACTATAATACTGCTCCTATGTACAAGAATATAACTACTATAATACTGCTCATATGTACAAGAATATAACTACTATAATACTGCTCCTATGTACAAGAATATAACTACTATAATACTGCTCATATGTACAAGAATATAACTACTATAATACTGCCCCTATGTACAAGAATATAACTATTATAATACTGCCCCCTATGTACAAGAATATAACTTCTATAATACTGCCCCTATGTACAAGAATATAACTACTATAATACTGCCCCTATGTACAAGAATATAACTATTATAATACTGCCCCCTATGTACAAGAATATAACTTCTATAATACTGCCCCTATGTACAAGAATATAACTACTATAATACTGCTCATATGTACAAGAATATAACTACTATAATACTGCTCATATGTACAAGAATATAACTACTATAATACTGCCCCTATGTACAAGAATATAACTACTATAACACTGCTCATATGTACAAGAATATAACTACTATAATACTGCTCCTATGTACAAGAATATAGCTACTATAATACTGCTCATATGTACAAGAATATAACTACTATAATACTGCCCCTATGTACAAGAATATAACTATTATAATACTGCCCCCTATGTACAAGAATATAACTTCTATAATACTGCCCCTATGTACAAGAATATAACTACTATAATACTGTTCATATGTACAAGAATATAACTACTATAATACTGCTCATATGTACAAGAATATAACTACTATAATACTGCTCATATGTACAAGAATATAACTACTATAATACTGCTCCTATGTACAAGAATATAACTATTATAATACTGCCCCCTATGTACAAGAATATAACTTCTATAATACTGCCCCTATGTACTAGAATATAACTACTATAATACTGCTCATATGTACAAGAATATAACTACTATAATACTGCTCCTATGTACAAGAATATAACTACTATAATACTGCTCCTATGTACAAGAATATAACTACTATAATACTGCTCATATGTACAAGAATATAACTACTATAATACTGCTCATATGTACAAGAATATAACTACTATAATACTGCCCCTATGTACAAGAATATAACTATTATAATACTGCCCCCTATGTACAAGAATATAACTTCTATAATACTGCCCCTATGTACAAGAATATAACTACTATAATACTGCTCATATGTACAAGAATATAACTACTATAATACTGCTCCTATGTACAAGAATATAACTACTACAATACTGCCTCCTATGTACAAGAATATAACTACTATAATACTGCCCCTATGTACAAGAATATAACTACTATAATACTGCCCCTATGTACAGGAATATAACTACTATAATACTGCTCATATGTACAAGAATATAACTACTATAATACTGCTCCTATGTACAAGAATATAACTACTATAATTCTGCTCCTATGTACAAGAATATAACTATTATAATACTGCCCCCTACGTACAAGAATATAACTTCTATAATACTGCCCCTATGTACAAGAATATAACTACTATAATACTGCTCCTATGTACAAGAATATAACTACTATAATATTGCTCCTATGTACAAGAATATAACTACTATAATTCTGCTCCTATGTACAGGAATATAACTACTATAATACTGCTCATATGTACAAGAATATAACTTCTATAATACTGCCCCTATGTACAAGAATATAACTACTATAATACTGCTCCTATGTACAAGAATATAACTACTATAATATTGCTCCTATGTACAAGAATATAACTACTATAATTCTGCTCCTATGTACAAGAATATAACTACTATAATACTTCCCCTATGTACAAGAATATAACTACTATAATACTGCTCATATGTACAAGAATATAACTACTATAATACTGCTCCTATGTACAAGAATATAACTACTATAATTCTGCTCCTATGTACAAGAATATAACTACTATAATACTGCCCCTATGTACAAGAATATAACTATTATAATACTGCCCCCTATGTACAAGAATATAACTTCTATAATACTGCCCCTATGTACAAGAATATAACTACTATAATACTGCTCGTATGTACAAGAATATAACTACTATAATACTGCTCGTATGTACAAGAATATAACTACTATAATACTGCTCATATGTACAAGAATATAACTACTATAATACTGCCCCTATGTACAAGAATATAACTACTATAACACTGCTCATATGTACAAGAATATAACTACTATAATACTGCTCCTATGTACAAGAATATAACTACTATAATACTGCTCATATGTACAAGAATATAACTACTATAATACTGCCCCTATGTACAAGAATATAACTACTATAATACTGCCCCTATGTACAAGAATATAACTACTATAATACTGCTCATATGTACAAGAATATAACTTCTATAATACTGCCCCTATGTACAAGAATATAACTACTATAATACTGTTCATATGTACAAGAATATAACTACTATAATACTGCTCATATGTACAAGAATATAACTAATATAATACTGCCCCTATATACAAGAATATAACTACTATAATACTGCTCATATGTACAAGAATATAACTACTATAATACTGCTCCTATGTACAAGAATATAACTACTATAATTCTGCTCCTATGTACAAGAATATAACTACTATAATACTGCCCCTATGTACAAGAATATAACTATTATAATACTGCCCCCTATGTACAAGAATATAACTTCTATAATACTTCCCCTATGTACAAGAATATAACTACTATAATACTGCCCCTATGTACAAGAATATAACTACTATAATACTGCTCATATGTACAAGAATATAACTTCTATAATACTGCCCCTATGTACAAGAATATAACTACTATAATACTGTTCATATGTACAAGAATATAACTACTATAATACTGCTCATATGTACAAGAATATAACTACTATAATACTGCCCCTATATACAAGAATATAACTACTATAATACTGCTCATATGTACAAGAATATAACTACTATAATACTGCTCCTATGTACAAGAATATAACTACTATAATTCTGCTCCTATGTACAAGAATATAACTACTATAATACTGCCCCTATGTACAAGAATATAACTATTATAATACTGCCCCCTATGTACAAGAATATAACTTCTATAATACTGCCCCTATGTACAAGAATATAACTACTATAATACTGCTCATATGTACAAGAATATAACTACTATAATACTGCCCCTATGTACAGGAATATAACTATTATAATACTGCCTCCTATGTACAAGAATATAACTTCTATAATACTGCCCCTATGTACAAGAATATAACTTCTATAATACTGCCCCTATGTACAAGAATATAACTACTATAATACTGCCCCTATGTACAAGAATATAACTATTATAATACTGCCCCCTATGTACAAGAATATAACTTCTATAATACTGCTCCTATGTACAAGAATATAACTACTATAATACTGCCCCTATGTACAAGAATATAACTACTATAATACTGCTCCTATGTACAAGAATATAACTACTATAATACTGCTCATATGTACAAGAATATAACTACTATAATACTGCTCATATGTACAAGAATATAACTACTATAATACTGCTCATATGTACAAGAATATAACTACTATAATACTGCTCCTATGTACAAGAATATAACTACTATAATACTGCTCATATGTACAAGAATATAACTACTATAATACTGCTCATATGTACAAGAATATAACTACTATAATACTGCCCCTATGTACAAGAATATATCTATTATAATACTGCCCCCTAAGTACAAGAATATAACTTCTATAATACTGCCCCTATGTACAAGAATATAACTACTATAATACTGCTCATATGTACAAGAATATAACTACTATAATACTGCTCATATGTACAAGAATATAACTACTATAATACTTCTCATATGTACAAGAATATAACTACTATAATACTGCTCCTATGTACAAGAATATAACTACTATAATTCTGCTCATATGTACAAGAATATAACTACTATAATACTGCCCCTATGTACAAGAATATAACTATTATAATACTGCCCCCTATGTACAAGAATATAACTTCTATAATACTGCCCCTCTGTACAAGAATATAACTACTATAATACTGCTCATATGTACAAGAATATAACTACTATAATACTGCTCATATGTACAAGAATATAACTACTATAATACTGCTCCTATGTACAAGAATATAACTACTATAATTCTGCTCCTATGTACAAGAATATAACTACTATAATACTTCCCCTATGTACAAGAATATAACTATTATAATACTGCCCCCTATGTACAAGAATATAACTTCTATAATACTGCCCCTATGTACAAGAATATAACTACTATAATACTGCTCATATGTACAAGAATATAACTACTATAATACTGCCCCTATGTACAAGAATATAACTATTATAATACTGCCCCCTATGTACAAGAATATAACTTCTATAATACTGCCCCTATGTACAAGAATATAACTACTATAATACTGCTCATATGTACAAGAATATAACTACTATAATACTGCTCCTATGTACAAGAATATAACTACTACAATACTGCCTCCTATGTACAAGAATATAACTACTATAATACTGCCCCTATGTACAAGAATATAACTACTATAATACTGCCCCTATGTACAGGAATATAACTACTATAATACTGCTCATATGTACAAGAATATAACTACTATAATACTGCTCCTATGTACAAGAATATAACTACTATAATACTGCCCCTATGTACAGGAATATAACTACTATAATACTGCTCATATGTACAAGAATATAACTACTATAATACTGCCCCTATGTACAAGAATATAACTACTATAATACTGCCCCTATGTACAGGAATATAACTACTATAATACTGCTCCTATGTACAAGAATATAACTACTATAATTCTGCTCCTATGTACAAGAATATAACTACTATAATACTTCCCCTATGTACAAGAATATAACTACTATAATACTGCTCCTATGTACAAGAATATAACTACTATAATACTGCTCCTATGTACAAGAATATAACTACTATAATATTGCTCCTATGTACAAGAATATAACTACTATAATTCTGCTCCTATGTACAAGAATATAACTACTATAATACTTCCCCTATGTACAAGAATATAACTACTATAATACTGCTCATATGTACAAGAATATAACTACTATAATACTGCTCCTATGTACAAGAATATAACTACTATAATTCTGCTCCTATGTACAAGAATATAACTACTATAATACTGCCCCTATGTACAAGAATATAACTATTATAATACTGCCCCCTATGTACAAGAATATAACTTCTATAATACTGCCCCTATGTACAAGAATATAACTACTATAATACTGCTCGTATGTACAAGAATATAACTACTATAATACTGCTCATATGTACAAGAATATAACTACTATAACACTGCTCATATGTACAAGAATATAACTACTATAATACTGCTCCTATGTACAAGAATATAACTACTATAATACTGCTCATATGTACAAGAATATAACTACTATAATACTGCCCCTATGTACAAGAATATAACTACTATAATACTGCCCCTATGTACAAGAATATAACTACTATAATACTGCTCATATGTACAAGAATATAACTTCTATAATACTGCCCCTATGTACAAGAATATAACTACTATAATACTGTTCATATGTACAAGAATATAACTACTATAATACTGCTCATATGTACAAGAATATAACTACTATAATACTGCCCCTATATACAAGAATATAACTACTATAATACTGCTCATATGTACAAGAATATAACTACTATAATACTGCTCCTATGTACAAGAATATAACTACTATAATTCTGCTCCTATGTACAAGAATATAACTACTATAATACTGCCCCTATGTACAAGAATATAACTATTATAATACTGCCCCCTATGTACAAGAATATAACTTCTATAATACTGCCCCTATGTACAAGAATATAACTACTATAATACTGCCCCTATGTACAAGAATATAACTACTATAATACTGCTCATATGTACAAGAATATAACTTCTATAATACTGCCCCTATGTACAAGAATATAACTACTATAATACTGTTCATATGTACAAGAATATAACTACTATAATACTGCCCCTATATACAAGAATATAACTACTATAATACTGCTCATATGTACAAGAATATAACTACTATAATACTGCTCCTATGTACAAGAATATAACTACTAAAATTCTGCTCCTATGTACAAGAATATAACTACTATAATACTGCTCATATGTACAAGAATATAACTACTATAATACTGCCCCTATATACAAGAATATAACTACTATAATACTGCTCATATGTACAAGAATATAACTACTATAATACTGCTCCTATGTACAAGAATATAACTACTATAATTCTGCTCCTATGTACAAGAATATAACTACTATAATACTGCCCCTATGTACAAGAATATAACTATTATAATACTGCCCCCTATGTACAAGAATATAACTTCTATAATACTGCCCCTATGTACAAGAATATAACTACTATAATACTGCTCATATGTACAAGAATATAACTACTATAATACTGCCCCTATGTACAAGAATATAACTATTATAATACTGCCTCCTATGTACAAGAATATAACTTCTATAATACTGCCCCTATGTACAAGAATATAACTTCTATAATACTGCCCCTATGTACAAGAATATAACTACTATAATACTGCTCATATGTACAAGAATATAACTTCTATAATACTGCCCCTATGTACAAGAATATAACTACTATAATACTGCTCATATGTACAAGAATATAACTACTATAATACTGCTCATATGTACAAGAATATAACTACTATAATACTGCTCATATGTACAAGAATATAACTACTATAATACTGCTCCTATGTACAAGAATATAACTACTATAATTCTGCCCCTATGTACAAGAATATAACTATTATAATACTGCCCCCTATGTACAAGAATATAACTTCTATAATACTGCTCCTATGTACAAGAATATAACTACTATAATACTGCCCCTATGTACAAGAATATAACTATTATAATACTGCCCCCTATGTACAAGAATATAACTTCTATAATACTGCCCCTATGTACAAGAATATAACTACTATAATATTGCTCCTATGTACAAGAATATAACTACTACAATACTGCCCTTATGTACAAGAATATAACTATTATAATACTGCCCCCTATGTACAAGAATATAACTACTATAATACTGCTCATATGTACAAGAATATAACTACTATAATACTGCTCCTATGTACAAGAATATAACTACTATAATACTGCTCCTATGTACAAGAATATAACTACTATAATTCTGCCCCTATGTACAAGAATATAACTATTATAATACTGCCCCCTATGTACAAGAATATAACTTCTATAATACTGCTCCTATGTACAAGAATATAACTACTATAATACTGCCCCTATGTACAAGAATATAACTATTATAATACTGCCCCCTATGTACAAGAATATAACTTCTATAATACTGCTCCTATGTACAAGAATATAACTACTATAATATTGCTCCTATGTACAAGAATATAACTACTATAATACTTCTCATATGTACAAGAATATAACTACTATAATACTGCTCCTATGTACAAGAATATAACTACTATAATACTGCTCATATGTACAAGAATATAACTACTATAATACTGCCCCTATGTACAAGAATATAACTACTATAATACTGCTCCTATGTACAAGAATATAACTACTATAATACTGCCCCCTATGTAGAAGAATATAACTACTATAATACTGCTCATATGTACAAGAATATAACTACTATAATACTGCTCCTATGTACAAGAATATAACTACTATAATACTGCTCATATGTACAAGAATATAACTACTATAATACTGCTCCTATGTACAAGAATATAACTACTATAATACTGCTCATATGTACAAGAATATAACTACTATAATACTGCCCCTATGTACAAGAATATAACTATTATAATACTGCCCCCTATGTACAAGAATATAACTTCTATAATACTGCCCCCATGTACAAGAATATAACTACTATAATACTGCCCCTATGTACAAGAATATAACTATTATAATACTGCCCCCTATGTACAAGAATATAACTACTATAATACTGCCCCTATGTACAAGAATATAACTACTATAATACTGCTCATATGTACAAGAATATAACTACTATAATACTGCTCCTATGTACAAGAATATAACTACTATAATACTGCTCATATGTACAAGAATATAACTACTATAATACTGCCCCTATGTACAAGAATATAACTACTATAATACTGCTCCTATGTACAAGAATATAACTACTATAATACTGCCCCCTATGTAGAAGAATATAACTACTATAATACTGCCCCCTATGTACAAGAATATAACTTCTATAATACTGCCCCTATGTACTAGAATATAACTACTATAATACTGCTCATATGTACAAGAATATAACTACTATAATACTTCTCATATGTACAAGAATATAACTACTATAATTCTGCTCCTATGTACAAGAATATAACTACTATAATACTGCCCCTATGTACAAGAATATAACTACTATAATACTGCTCATATGTACAAGAATATAACTACTATAATACTGCTCATATGTACAAGAATAGAACTACTATAATACTGCCCCTATGTACAAGAATATAACTACTATAATACTGCCCCCTATGTAGAAGAATATAACTACTATAATACTGCCCCCTATGTACAAGAATATAACTTCTATAATACTGCCCCTATGTACAAGAATATAACTACTATAATACTGCTCATATGTACAAGAATATAACTACTATAATACTGCTCCTATGTACAAGAATATAACTACTATAATTCTGCTCCTATGTACAAGAATATAACTACTATAATACTGCCCCTATGTACAAGAATATAACTACTATAATACTGCTCATATGTACAAGAATATAACTACTATAATACTGCTCATATGTACAAGAATAGAACTACTATAATACTGCCCCTATGTACAAGAATATAACTACTATAATACTGCTCATATGTACAAGAATATAACTTCTATAATACTGCCCCTATGTACAAGAATATAACTACTATAATACTGCTCATATGTACAAGAATATAACTACTATAATTCTGCTCCTATGTACAAGAATATAACTACTATAATACTGCTCCTATCTACAAGAATATAACTACTATAATACTGCTCATATGTACAAGAATATAACTACTATAATACTGCTCCTATGTACAAGAATATAACTACTATAATACTTCTCATATGTACAAGAATATAACTACTATAATACTGCCCCCTATGTACAAGAATATAACTACTATAATACTGCCCCCTATGTACAAGAATATAACTACTATAATACTGCCCCCTATATTCAAGAATATAACTACTATAATACTGCCCCTATGTACAAGAATATAACTACTATAATACTGTCCCTATGTACAAGAATATAACTACTATAATACTGCCCCCTATGTACAAGAATATAACTACTATAATACTGCCCCCTATGTACAAGAATATAACTACTATAATACTGCCCCCTATATACAAGAATATAACTACTATAATACTGCCCCTATGTACAAGAATATAACTACTATAATACTGCCCCCTATATACAAGAATATAACTACTATAATACTGCCCCTATGTACATGAATATAACTGCTATAATGCTGTGCTTTATATTTGGCAGCATTGTTAGCATTGCAGTATGGATGGTTGTAGAGAGCCTCCCGTTCCTGCGCAGTGATCTGAGCCTTAATGACCGTCGTTGTTACAACACAACAGTCAATTAGTGAGATTGTGGCGCGGCGCTGTAGGATGTGCGTCTTGTTACCCCGGTGAGAGGGAAAACACAAAACAAGAAATATTTAATAAGCATGAGGAGAACAGTGGAGGTGCCCTCGAAAGGCCACAACCCCGATTGCCTGAGCTGCATTGTCGGCTTGTAGGGCTTCTATTTCTGGTGGTCTCCGGAGAGCAGGGCCGGTGTCACACAGAATAGCAGGGAATTCTCCAGGATAATATTGTCTTATTCTTTGCATTCTTGAGAAAGTCTTCATCTGCTTCCTCCTGATAACAGGGCTGTGGCCGCAGCTTTGAGAAAGGGAATAAGGTGGGCTCCTTGGTCGTCTTCTTCATTTAACTCTTGCGAGGCATAAGATGAATCATATTGTGAAGAAATTCATATTAGCTTTTTAGTTTGCATTGATCGATCTTGCATTTTCAGCAGCCACCTCCTCTTGGTTGCCACAATTTTGTCCAGTAATACAGACGAGGGTATCCTCACTTTTTGAAAATTATCTTAAAGACTCCATCTTTCCTTCCAAGTTGTTTGCAAAACAACAGGCTGCAATTCACATTACAACCACTGGGGGTGCTACATATAGAAACATATAGTTTAAACATTTCTGGCAGATTATTGCAAAATTGTGGGGGGGGGTTTGCCTCAAAGTATCCTCAAGACTGTTTTGTATACGAGAAGGTAATGGACCTTTTTTGTCTACTCCTGTATATATATATGTATGTATATATATATATATATATATATATATATTATATTCCTCTGGACTGTATATTGAAGAAACAGTGGCTAAAGTAAGGTCCAGTAAACAAAAGAAGAACGTGTAGACTACACATGCAAAAAAATAACCCAGTTCAGGATTATTCTCGAAAAATAAACAAGTATTGGAATTTTTAAATTATGTGTTCTAGACCTAATTCTAAACAAAAAAACTTACTTCAGGGTTTAAAACAATGTAGAAACAATGTTATCAATATAACATTTAGTTCCAGTCACATTTCGCTTGGGAACTGTTTCCAAATGTTATGACTTTGAGGGAACAGCGATGGGCACGATCACAGCCCTTAAACTATACAAACAGTAATAAAGTCATAATAAATGTATTTAATTCGGCATATTAACTCCTTACCATCCTCACCATGTTTACTTGGGATCTGAATGTGATGAGCTTGGGAGGAACTGCAGTTTTTTATGGATTGTTTTCTCATGTCTCATTTTTTAATTAGGCAATAATATTATGGGCTTCCTCTCACAGTGTGCTTCACAGAAGATTTTATTAAGCTGGGTTCTGTCTAGCTTAATTTATGCAAGCTTGAGACAGATCCAATTTCTTTTTCAGGCTCATTTTACATTTATAGTTTTAGTTTTTTTGTTCTAGACATTTTTGATTTACCATAACCTTTCATATAAGCAGAGATATTTAATAGTATAAAGTTATACAGCCCTACCCTTGATGCTGTTGACCTGACAAGTGCAGCTTTTGACTCCAAAGACCTCATAAGCCTACAAATGTTATGACTTTGAGGGAACAGCGATGGGCACGTTCACGGCCCCTAAACTATGAAAACATTAATAAAATTATAATTGGCAAATTAACTCCTTACCATCCACATCATGGTCACATGGAATCTGAATGTGATGAGCTTGGGAAGAAATGCAGTTTTTTATGGATCGTGTTCTCATATCTCATCTTTTACTGTCAGAGTGTGCTTCACAGATTTTATTAAACTGAGTTCTGTCTATCTTATTTTATGCAAGCTTGAGCCCGATCTATTTTCATGCTTATTTTACACTTATAGTTTTAGTTTTTTTTTTGTTCTATAGCCTTCCGTATAAACAGAGATATTTAACAGTATAAACAGCCGTTTTACAACCCTACCCTTGATGCTATTGTCCTGACAAGTGTAGCTTTTGACTCCAGCAAAGACCTCTTAAACCTCATCTATTGAGATCATTGTTTGCACACCGCCACGATGGCCGCACCTTCACAAGGCTTAGAAAACAAACATCTGACTGGTTGTACAGTGTGGCGGTGTAAATCTAGAATATTCTGAACATCTTATAATTGGGAATTTTGAAAGTATGTAGCAATTTAAACATAAACAGAGTTAGAAAATAATCCATGTAACTGAGATTATCACAGCGTGTGCTCAGGGATATCAAGGATAGCCTCTAGCTCACCAGGGACAAGCGCTAAATTATTTTATTATGATTGTTAGAATAAATGCCACAGTTCAATGTCAGTCTGCTACGGGGAAAGCTAGTAAGATATTTCAACGTATTAGAACGCCAATAACAATACAATTCACTATAAATAATAAATCAAGCACTAAAATCAATCCAATATCTTTCACCACATTTACAGTAGGAACTAAGGAGCATTCTCCGAGCATCCACTAAACCCACATTCATCCATCAGACTGCAGATAGTGAGAGGTGAGCCATCAGGAGCTTTTCCACTGCTGCAGTCTAGGGATGATGTGCTTTACACCTCTCCAGCAGCCGCCTGGCATTGAGCATCTCAGACCTATGTGCAGCTGCTCAACCAGACTCCATGAAGTTCCCGTCCCTGTGCAGATGTCACTCGCAGAGGCAGGAGAGAGCTCTGCAGGCAGTGATGCAGCAGAGGATAAACACTTACAGCCCAGGGGCTTCAGCACTTAGAGGACTCCAGTCTTTTTGTGCACTTTTTGCGTAGTTTGCTTAGTCTGTCGCTCCATATTTGGGACACTCCAGCTTTGTAATAAGGCTATGTTTATACATTGTGTTCGTGCTGCATTTTTTTTCCTGCAGCCAAAACCTGCTGTCTTGGTTTTGCTGCAATTTTGCTGCGTTTCTGTTGCATTTTGCTGCATTTTTGTTGCCTTTTTTGGCTACATTTTTGCTGCATTTTTGTTGCTTTTTTGCCTACATTTTTGTTGCTTTTTTGGCTACATTTTTGCTGCATTTTTGTAGCTTTTTTTGGCTGTGTTTTTGTTGCTTTTTGGCTGTGTTTTTGTTGCTTTTTGGCTGCGTTTTTGCTGCATTTTTGTTACTGTTTTGGCTACATTTTTGCTGCATTTTTGTTGCTTCTTTTGGCTGCGTTTCTGTTGCATTTTGCTGTGTTTTTGTTGCATTTTGTTCCTTTTTTTTTGCTGTGTTTTAGCTGCATTTTTGTTGCTTGTTTTTACTGCACTTTGTTACTTTTTTGGCTACGTTTATGCGGCATTTTTGTTGCATTTTGCTGCATTTGTTTATGCTTTTTTGCTGTGTTTTTGCTGCATTTTGTTGCTTTTTTTGGCTGCTTTTTTACTGCATTTTTTTTGTAGCTGCGTTTTTGATTTATTTGTCTACAGTGCATGTTTAATAAAGTAAGTTTTATTCACCATAAAAGCAGCAAAAACGCCACAAAAAGGCAGCAAAAAAGCAGCGGTTACATTTTTGCATTTTTCTCATCGCTTTCAATGGTGAAAAAAGCTGCAAAAAGAAGAACTGACACGCCGCTTCTTTAAAAAATGCAGCAGTTTTCCATTTCAGTCAGGGAAAAAAAACAAATACGTGTACATAAGAGTCTGAAATCTCTGAGCTTTTGCTAATACTGTAAAAAGCAGCTTTTAATTTGTATAAAACTCATGAAAAAAACAGCAAAAAAAGGTAGCAAAAACACAATGTGTGAACATAGCTTGAGGCTATAGTCACATGTTGCGTTTTAGCTGCTTTTGTGGTGAATAAAAATAATTTTATTTAAACATGTTCTGTTGACAAATCATACTCCAAAAATGCAGCCAAAAAACGCAGCAAGAAAAGGAGCAAAAAAACAGCAAAACCTGCTTTATAGAAGCAGCTATTTACTGCCAAGAGATCAGGTTTTCTATCACAATGACTTTGGGATAGTGTCGGACCGGGGCTCCTAAGCTGTCCCTCAAGCTAGGGGGACGCTATGCTATCCCTAAACTCAGGGATACTCCTGATGGTGGAGAGGCCTGAGTCTCCTTCCTGGCCCTGCTGTCCTGACCAGTCTTGATCTGATTCCCCCTCCCCCCTAGGGTGGGACTGGACAGGAGTGAGATAAAACCACAGATGAAAGACAGACAAGGGAAAATAAAACTCTGTCCCACAGCACGCGCATACACACACAGGATAAGACAATAAGATGTTCAGGAGGAAAACAAGAGCAGGAAGGAAGCTACAAAACAACAAGGGTAAACTCCACAACTGCTCCAAGCAATAAGCACAACTATCACTAGAAAGTCTGGGACACCACACCTCACAGACTCACGAAGAGAAACTATAGCTGGCATGGGTAAAAGGATTCAACCAGCATAAATAGGAGGAGAGCAGATGTGATAGGCCTCCCCACAACATGTGATCAAAGGAGCAAGCAGAAGCCTATAAATCAGCATACAGCAGATCGACACCCAAGTCTGCCTGTGTTCATCCCAGATACCAGCGAAACCATCGGGTGGAGTGTCAGAATTTGCAATCTGAACAGAGCCCAATGCTGCCATGACAGTCGGCGACGTTTGTGCAAAACTCCATGTGACATTTTGGCTGCAGAAAAAAAGCAATGTGTGAACATATCCTAATAATAGTTGCAGTTGAGGAACTGAATTGTGGCAGAGCGGCTTCTTACAGTCACCGAACTACTACTGTAATGTTAATCTATGGAGGGTACACGGCTGTGTGCATGATTTTCTGCAACTGATTGACACACTTGAGCTTTAAGGGAACCGGCATGTAAAAAAAACCCAGACTATTAACCTGTAGATATGGGCATAATCTGCAAGTTAATAGTGTTCTGATACCATACGGCCGCTGTACTGAGAGCCCCCTGCCGGGAGGAAATGATCTTTATTCCTCCCGGAAGCCTCAGGCTTTCAGTCATGGGGGTGGCGCCGGCTGTCAGTCAGTGAATAAATTTCAGGTTTAGCAAGGGATCTGGTGTGAAGTTCTAATCAAACCTAGGTCCTGGTGTCCTAGGGGACCCAAAGATCATGTGTCACGTAAGAATACAGCGATATCACACATGTTACATAGGAAAGAAAATGACGCAATGTTCTAAACATAGAAGCTGATGTGAGCGATCCATCATCATGGAGGCACGGACACTAGAGCGGGCGAGTAGACGGGACACATAATGATCATTTCTTGCAGGAAATCTATTTTTGCTGTTCCTATAATTGCAGTCAGAGCTCGCCGTGCTATCACTTTAATAGGTTCGGTCCGATCAGAACATTCCATTACAAGTAATAACAATTAGTGCCCTCGTCTGCCAATCCGGGCCCCGTCTGATCCGAATTCTTCTGCTTCCTCTAATGTTGGCTAATGGGGAAGAACAAATAAATAATAGTCCTGTCCTTGGAGGAAAGACAAGATTCTGCAGGAATGTGCTTAGCACTGATAGCCCGGCCCGGGCACGTAGAAACACGGGGCCGGATTATTGGGACACTCGAGGAGGACGGGATTACTGGCACGATATTACCCATCCGGATTGTCAAGGACGAGGTTCTGGGAAACGTTTCCCAATAAAATTCAGAAACAAAAAAAGTTCATTTTGTCTAATAAAAAGTGTGTAATCGACCGAGAATTAGGAAATTGAAGTGTGCGTGGCTCCCATAGAAGTCAATGGAGAGAACTGCAACTGTGGGGGATTTCTCCATTCCCAGTCTTCATACAACAGAGGGCGCCAGAGAGCAAAGTGTCTGTGTCTTTCCCACTGAGGTCTCTGTGCCTAATGCAACTTTACCTGCCGTTCACTATGTGTGAGCACACAATTCTGCCAGGGCTATTCACAGACTTTTTTACACTTACTACTAAAACAACGAGCAGAAGTGTCTAATTGGCTCCATGCCCTTCACTACCATAGACCATCAGTCATATTGCCATGGCCAATCCATTGCCCTAGTCCACCAGGGATAATATGAAAACCAATCCATTACCGTAGTGAAGCAGAGATAATACCAATCCATTGCCCTAGTCTACCAGGGATGATACTAATACCACAACAAAACAAGGAGTACACCGGGGACACAATAACCATGGTGGGCCCTAGCGCTAGTGAGAGGGAAGATGGGACTCCTCCTGCTCTCACCTGCAGCTGTATCCTGCACTCCTAGCCAGTCCCTATACAGGCTCCGCACCTGTCACCAAACAGGATACCTGAAACCCTGGCAGACTTTGTAAGAACCCTGGCTAGTGAGCTGGCAGGTGAGGGACACTAGCCCCACCACTGCACTAATAAGAAATCAAGGGAAGGAAAGACAGACAGGAAATAACAACAAATGACAATGCCCACTTCACGGCTGCAGTCAGAACCAGGACTGAAGCCTACATAGCTATTTGTGATAATGGCTCCACCAGCTTTTTCTACCTCTAGGCCTAGAATCCAAATGAGATCAGAATAACCGACACCCTCTACTGGGATACGAGGGTATATATAGGGACTGGGAGTTGTCCCAAACTGGAAGCACCTGAGGAGAGGTAATGAGAATGGTTTGTATATTTTGTTTCCAGATCTGTAACGTCTCCATCCAGTGATTTCCACAACTTCACAGCTTTTCCGCCTTGGTGTTGGGAAGTGTAGACGACCACTGTGGGCTTGATCTACTACTAGTGTTACTTGTTTTAGGATACAATTTTATATTTGTGCTTATTAATAACAATAACCCCCACCCTCCGCTCCTTATCTGCTTTCGGGACACATTCTGCATCTATGTTCTCCGATGATAAGCTGCTCACTCAGTGTCGTAACCTGCTGTAGACCCACAAGCAAGTGATAATTTACACTGCAGTGCCCCCCCAGGTAAGAAGAAGCATTACACTATTCCCCCTTGCTATCGGATGCCTTAACACTGCTAATATGATAAGCGGTTTCTCAGTCTTAATTCAACACAAATGGCTCCTTTCACTGACTGCTTCTTCACCAAAGTCTTTAGTGCATAGTAGAGCTTCTCTGGCTGTTATGACCTGCTGCAGACAGGATCATAGCCAGACACCAGCTCCTGTGAGATCCGAACCCATTCCTTGTGGACATTGGCCTCCAGGTCACAAATATTCACTCCAGAATTTTCCAAGTTTTCTTCTGAAAATCAAATGTTCCTAGAGATACAGCTGAAAGCAGCGCTAGCAAGTTCTAAAGGATAGGAATAAAGGCTGCTCTACCTAAACATGGCAGAAGGAGGAAATTGTCACCGGTTGCTATCAGAGGAGGAGGTCACTGGTCAAAAATCCCTGAGCAAGATATGATGGCGCTCTACTCAGCTCATCCCAATTGCCCTGGTGCGGTGGCAATAGGGGTAATAGGCTGGGAAGGTCTCTCAGGCTGGGAAGGTCCATTCTTATTAGGCCCTTCCCAGCCTACAAATAGAAGCCTGCAGCTGCCCCACAATTGGCACATACATTAAACATGCCAATTATAGTGCTTTACCCGGCTCATCCCCCGTGACCTGGTGCAGTGCGAACAGGGCAATATTTGGGGTTGATGTCAGCTGTGATTTGTCAAAAATCACAGCTGTCATCAAGCTCTTGGTTGATAATGGAGAGGTGTCTATGAGAAACCCCCCCCCATTACCAGCACTAAGTAAAATGGGAAGAAAAAAAAAACACTAAAATCCTTTATTTTAAATAAGAAAAAAACACACCCTCTTTCACCAATTTATTAACCCCCAAAACACCCCTGTAGGTCCAACATAATCCGCCATGATTACCCATGATGATCCCGACTCTGCTACATCCAGAGGTCACAGTGAGCGGTCACATTAGAACAAATGACCATTCACTGCAGCCTCCAGGACACACTGAGAGCAGTGTAGGAGCTGATAGAAGTGACGTCAGGTGAACTTAGTGAAAAACTGTCTGCGGCCGACACTGAGTTCACCTGAGGTCACAGCTGGTGGCTCACATACAGGGTACCGTGAGAACCACAAGTGACCTCAGGTAAACTCAGTGCTGGACTGTCAGACTGTATGACATGGCAGCAGCACAGTCTGTCCAATAGCTGTCTGGCCCAGAAACCTTTAAGGAGCATTTGAGGTATACTTTAAGGTTACTGAAGTTCCCAGCAATTGGGACACCTGGAGGCTGCGAACTCTGGTAAGAGTTCAAAGCCTACAGATGCCCCAGCATCTAGGGACTCCAGGAACCTTAAAGTCTCCCTTAAAGGCTACTTAAAGGTTTCTGGGCCTCCAGCTACTGGACTGTTGGACTGCACTGCCACCGTGTCAGACTATGTGACACGGCAGCAGTGCAGTCCAACAGTCCACTAGTTATGAGGCCTGGAAACCTTAAAGGAACCTTTAGCAGCCTCCTTTAAGGGAGCTTTAGAGTTCTAGGTTGGACCCAATTGATGGCCACTTGGGGGTGGAACCGATCCAGTCTACTAGACGACAACCAGGCAGGAGGGTCCATCTAAATAGCCGCAACCCGCAAGTGGCGTCACGACATAAACTTTATTATCATTCCCATGTACATAACCCCTTTTAACCCCTTAATGACCTTGGACGTACTGAGTACGTCATGGTCACATGGTGCTAAACGACCCATGACGTACTCAGTACGTCCTGGCGAAATCGCGGTCCCGGAGCCCCTGGGAGTGAAATTTGTTTACCTAAACGGTGGATTCGGGAAGGAGGGGACCTCTGCCTGACCTCAGGAGGGGTGGTGCCTCCTCCCCGAACCTACAGAGGCTGTGATTGGCTGACGAACGCCGCTCAGCCAATTACAGTCACTGTAATGTGTCAGCCATTGAAAATGGCTAACACATTGCAATCCAGCCATAATCAGTGCTGCTGTAGCACTGATGACTGGCTGGAGCTGGGTGAACTTTGTTTCACCCGCCCCCAGCTCTGATTGGAGAGACCGGCCTTGTGACCGATCTCTCCCAATCACTGTGGATCTTGTGCCGTCACCGCTACCCTCAGCTTCACTCCGTCCGTGAAAGCTGATGAGAGCGGTCGCTGCAGGTGCCCATCGGTAAGTTATAGCACCCCCATCCCCCGCCGCTCCCCGCCGAGATTCCCCGCCGAGATCCCCCGCCGAGATCCCCCGCCGCTCCCCGCCGAGATCCACCGCCGCTCCCCGCCGAGATCCCCCGCCGCTCCCCGCCGAGATCCCCCGCCGCTCCCCGCCGAGATCCCCCGCCGCTCCCCGCCGAGATCCCCCGCCGCTCCCCGCCGAGATCCCCCGCCGCTCCCCGCCGAGATCCCACGCCGCTCCCCGCCGAGATCCCCCGCCGCTCCCCGCCGAGATCCCCCGCCGCTCCCCGCCGAGATCCCCCGCCGCTCCCCGCCGAGATCCCCCGCCGCTCCCCGCCGAGATCCCCCGCCGCTCCCCGCCGAGATCCACCGCCGCTCCCCGCCGAGATCCACCGCCGCTCCCCGCCGAGATCCACCGCCGCTCCCCGCCGAGATCCACCGCCGCTCCCCGCCGAGATCCACCGCCGCTCCCCGCCGAGATCCACCGCCGCTCCCCGCCGAGATCCACCGCCGAGATCCACCGCCGCTCCCCGCCGAGATCCACCGCCGCTCCCCGCCGAGATCCACCGCCGCTCCCCGCCGAGATCCACCGCCGCTCCCCGCCGAGATCCACCGCCGCTCCCCGCCGAGATCCACCGCCGCTCCCCGCCGAGATCCACCGCCGCTCCCCGCCGATCCACCGCTGGTCGCCACGCCGCTTTACACGCCGCTGTCCCTGCCCGCCACGCCGCTGTTCCCGCCGCTGTCCCTGCCCGCCGATCCACCTCTGCTGCCCGCCACGCCGCTGTCCCTGGTCGCCACCGTCCCCTTTCAGTCGCACCCACCTTTTTCAGCCGCCGCTGCACCCGATCGGCCGCCGCCTCCATCGGCTGCCACTGCACCTAATCGGCTCCCCCCCTCCATGTGCTGCCTCCCCTCCCCCCTTCCATGTGCTGCCTCCCCTCACCCCTCCATGTGCTGCCTCCCCCCTCCATGTGCTGCCTCCCCTTCCCCCCTCCATGTGCTGCCTCCCCTTCCCCCCTCCATGTGCTGCCTCCCCTTCCCCCCTCCATGTGCTGCCTCCCCTCCCCCCCTCCATGTGCTGCCTCCCCCCTCCCCTCCTCCATGTGCTGCCTTCCCCCCTCCATGTGCTGCCTCCCCCCATGTGCTGCCTCCCCCCCATGTGCTGCCTCCCCCCCATGTGCTGCCTCCCCCCCCATGTGCTGCCTCCCCCCCCATGTGCTGCCTCCCCCCCCATGTGCTGCCTCCCCCCTCCCTCCATGTGCTGCCTTCCCCCCCATGTGCTGCCTTCCCCCCCATGTGCTGCCTCCCCCCCATGTGCTGCCTCCCCCCCCATGTGCTGCCTCCCCCCCATGTGCTGCCTCCCCCCCCATGTGCTGCCTCCCCCCCCCATGTGCTGCCTCCCCCCCCCCATGTGCTGCCTCCCCCCCCATGTGCTGCCTCCCCCCCCATGTGCTGCCTCCCCCCCCATGTGCTGCCTCCCCCCCCCATGTGCTGCCTCCCCCCCCATGTGCTGCCTCCCCCCCATGTGCTGCCTCCCCCCCCATGTGCTGCCTCCCCCCCCATGTGCTGCCTCCCCCCCCCATGTGCTGCCTCCCCCCCCCATGTGCTGCCTCCCCCCCCCATGTGCTGCCTCCCCCCCCCATGTGCTGCCTCCCCACCCCATGTGCTGCCTCCCCCCCCATGTGCTGCCTCCCCCCCCATGTGCTGCCTCCCCCCCATGTGCTGCCTCCCCCCCATGTGCTGCCTCCCCCCCCATGTGCTGCCTCCCCCCCCATGTGCTGCCTCCCCCCCCATGTGCTGCCTCCCCCCCATGTGCTGCCTCCCCCCCCATGTGCTGCCTCCCCCCCCATGTGCTGCCTCCCCCCTCCCTCCATGTGCTGCCTCCCCCCCATGTGCTGCCTCCCCCCTCCCATCAGACTCTGCCCCCCTCCCTGATCTGCTGCCTGCTCTCTCCCATCCTTTTCACCCTCCTTCATCTGCTGCCTCTTCTGTCTGCTGTGATTCTGCTGCCTAGATCCATCCTGTAAGGTAGGTATCCCCATCTCACCCCCCCATCCTCTGCCGCTCCTCCATCCGCTGCGCCATTTCCCATCATCCATCCGCTGCGCCCTTTCCCATCCTCTGCCGCTCCTCCACCCGCTGCGCCCTTTCCCATCTTCCACCCGCTGCGCCCTTTCCCATCTTCCATCCGCTGCGCCCTTTCTCATCTGCCGCCCCGCCCTCTCGCATCGCATTATCCAGCGCAGTTGCTCGCTTCCAGACTGCAGTGGATGATGCGATACGAGACTCGTGCATTGCTCTCACGTTTGGCACTGGTCTTAGTGGCAGGCGCTCTTTTTTTTTTTTTTTTTTACTGATGTCTGTATTTTTTATTTCGCCAAACTAATTTTTTTTGTATGGGGGGGGGGGGGCTAGTTTCCAAAATGGGATCACATGTGGGGGAGCTCCATTGTTTAGGCACCTCAGGGGGGTCTCCAAATGAAACATGGCGTCTGCTAATAATTCCAATCAATTTTACTGTGAAATGGCGCTCCTTCTCTTCTGAGCCCCGCCGTACGCCCAAACAATTGATTTCCACCACATATGAGGTATCGTCGTACTCAGGAGAAATTGCACAATACATTTTATGGTGCATTTTTTTCTGATACCCTTGTGGAAAAAAAAGCTACCTGTTTGAAAAAACAATTTTGTGGTAAAAAAAAGAATAAAATATTTTCACGGCTGAACATTACAAACGCTTGTGAAGCCTCCAGGGGTTCAAAGTGCTCACTAAACAGCTAGATAAATTCCATGAGGGGTCTAGTTTCCAAAATGGGGTCAATTGTGGGGGAGCTCCATTGTTTAGGCACTTCAGGGGGGTCTCCAAATGAAACATGGCGTCCGCTAATAATTCCAACCAATTTTGCTGTGAAATGGCGCTCCTTGCCTTCCGAGTCCTGCCGTGCACCCAAACATTTGATTTCCACCACATATGGGGTATCTGCGTACTCAGGAGAAAATGCACCATAAATTTTATGGTGCATTTTTTCCTGATACCCTTGTGATAAAAAAAGCTACCTGGTTGAAGCAACAGTTTTGTGGTAAAAAAAATTTTTTTTCTTTTCACGGCTCAACGTTATAAACTTCTGTGAAGCCCCCAGGGGTTCAAAGTGCACATCAAACATCTAGAAAAAATATTTGAGGGCTCTAGTTTCCAAAATGGGGTCATTTGTGGGGGAGCTCCATTGTTTAGGCACCTCAGGGGGTCTTCAAACCCGACATGGCGTCCGCTAATGAGTGCAGCTAATTTTGCACTCAAAAATTCAAATTGCGCTCCTTGCCTTCCGAGTCCTGCCGTGCGCCCAAACATTTGATTACCACCACATATGGGGTATCTGCGTACTCAGGAGAAAATGCACGATACATTTTATGATGCATTTTTCCTGATACCCTTGTGAAAATACTAATTTTTATGGCTAAAGTAACATTTTTGTGTTAAAAAAGTAAAATTTTCATTTTTTCGTCTACATTGCTTTGGTTGCTGTGAAGCTCCTAAAGGGTTAATAAACTTCTTGGATGTGGTTTTGAGCAGAGTGAGGGGTGCAGATTTTAGAATTGGGTCACTTTTGGGTATTTTCTGTCGCCTAGGTTTCTCAAATCACTCCAAATGTGATGTGGTACCTAAACAATTTTTTTTTGTAAATTTTGTTGGAAAAATGAGAAATTGGTGATGAACTTTGAACCCTTCTAACTTCCTAACGGAATTTTTTTTTTTTTCAAAAATTGCGCTGGTGTAAAGTAGACATGTGGGAAATGTTATTTAGTAACTTTTTTGTGTGACATATTTCTCAGATTTATGGGCATAAAATTTCAAATTTTGAAAATTGCAAAATTTTCAAAATTTTCGCTAAATTTCCGAAATTTTCACAAATAAACGCAAAACATATCGGCCTAAATTTACCACTGACATGAAGTACAATATGTCACGAAAAAACAATGTCAGAATCGCCAGGATCCGTTGAAGTGTTCCAGAGTTATAACCTGTCAAAGTGACACTGGTCAAAATTGCAAAAAATGGCCGGGTCTTTAAGGTGAAAACAGGCTGGGGGCTGAAGGGGTTAAGCGACCCTCAGGGTCACGGAACCGGGCAACGGCCACCCAGGGAACTGTCCCAGTAAATATACTGCCTGGGACCGAGTATCTCAAAGCCCTGGTGTGCGTCACCTGTCCGTCCTAGCTGTGACATCAGCTTTAGAAGTCAAGTGGTCCCTGTTTACACTAGTGACTTTGCTTGTACTTCCCAGCCATGCTATCCCTCTCACCCATCCTCGTGGTCCCATTTTACACTAGTCTCTGCCTCTCTGTACCTGCGTCCGTCCTTACCCTGGGAGTCAGCTGCCACGGTCCCGGTCACTGTCCTGTGAGTGGTACCTGGTGTCCACCTCACTGCAGGCGATTAGTCAAGCTCCTCCCACTAAAGTGTAAGCCCAGGTCCCCCCTGTGGTCTGCTTCTGCTTGCCACATTACGATTTCCAGAAGCGAGCGTTATAAGTGCCGAATATATTCGCTCATCACCAGTCACTACCTATTGAAATATTTCCTGTTTACAAATAAATATTCTCTTATTAAAGCACATGTTATAAAGCAGTCATGTCATTCAAATAGAAGAAGTGCGGTTTAATTGAAATGTAAAATATGTGGTTTAGAGTTGTTGGAGCTCAGATCTAGTAAACGTCTTATCTGCCGCTGTAAAAAAAACAGAAAGCAAATATGATTACATCACTAAGTAAACATTAGTGGCCATATCTAGGTGACCTGCAGATAAGGAGCGATCTGGATAAATACACGGAAATAAGGAAGAATTCCAATCGCCAATCACATCAAAGAACGAAAACACCAAGAAGCTACAAGGAAAAGGAGGTTTGAAAATCTCCAGGACTTTATATCAATAAAAATCATTGTGTTGAGGTGATAGATTCACCAAAGTGACTACTTCCAGCCACTTTTTTTTTATCTTTTTCCACATACTTAGTAATTTGGCATTGTAATAACAGTATATACAGTGCTGCACTACAGCGTATTTGTTATTTAAGGTATATAATATGTAGGTAGGAAATGAACATTAACTCTACAACTAAATTACTTCACTTTATGATGTGCTGTAAAAGTCTATTTACTTATGTTTCATAAACCCAACAGTTTATGGTTTCCTGTAATATGCCAAAATAGCAGAGCAGGATTAGTCTTTTAATTTATACAGTAGGATTAACTGTAATTCTATAGAAAATAATAGATAACATTTTATTATGATATCAAGTGACCCAAATCGAAAACATCAGCTCTCCTCTAATTAACTAAAAAAAACTACCTATGAGCTAAAAGAGGTACCGCAATGGGTTCAACATCAACCCCATGTCATCTGATAAGTGTAATTATAGTCTTTATGTAAGCTGTGTATGTTTTATTGTTTAGTGCAATTATTTCTTGTATAATTTGAGTGCTATCTTGAGGACTTTTATATAGAGATAGATAGATAGACAGATAGATATTCTATTTGTGGGAGCCTGTAATCAGGTCAAGTTTCTTTTAGATAAATAAATTTAAAACTCACAATTACCAACTTTAGCCAGTTGACATCCAATAGATGGCCAGGTTTTGGGAGCTACCGCAATGGGTTCAACATCAACCCCATTTCATCTGATATGTGTAATTATAGTCTTTATGTAAGCTGTGTATGTTTTATTGTTTAGTGCAATTATTTCTTGTATAATTTGAGTGTTATCTTGAGGACTGTTATATAGAGATTAATAGATAGATAGAGAGAGATAGATAGATAGATAGATATTCTGATTTGTGGCAGCCTGTAATCAGGTCAAGTTTCTTTTAGATAAATAAATTTAAAACTCACAATTACCAACTTTAGCCAGTTGACATCAAATAGATAGCCAGGTTTTGGGAGCCAAGGCTGTCCATGCCCTTTTTCTATTTTTTCCCAACATCCAATGTCTTTCAGTCCCCCTCTTTCTGACTGGTTTTAAATAGGCCTCGGAGCTGGGAGCCTACAGGATATTTGGTACCCTGAAGAAGAAGTGGGATTACTTCGAAATCGTGCAGAAATAAACCGCTTACAAGCCGCATCCAGTATACTGGTCCGCCAATTGAGTCTGCAGTAGTGCAGATGAAACGACATTTTTCCTTCTTTCCAGGATATTTTTATATAATTGGAAGTTTGATCAAATCTGAACAAGTGGACATTTAATGGTTAGTTGTAAAGCAAAAGGTAAAAAAAAACACATGATCACTGAAAAAAATGACTGTCTCCCTTTTTTTACAGTGTTACGTACAGCAACTAAAGAATCCCTGGGCAGTTTACAAGATCCACACACCAGCCACTGTAGAACTTCTTTGTGGAGAAAAGAACTGACTTTGTCTGCAAAGTTGAAGCAATTAAGAGATTCCTTTCATTAAAAATAAAAAAAATGTTCTGCAGTAGCTGAAGGAGTAATAAATAGACAAAAATGGAAGCTTATGACAATTGCTAAGAAAAGATGGTTAGATGGTTAAAATTGGTTAGCCATTGGTGGGGACCGTAATGGGATCTGTCACCAGTCCTGGTAGTAACACAGTAATAATGTTTTTACAAAAATCATCTACTGGATATAAACATTATGTGAAATTAGCATACAATCATCAAATTTTATAGAATAAATGGATTTTAACCTAGCAGAACCGTTATAGGGGAGTGAAAGACTTCAGTGGAAAGGGAATTCAAGGATATTCTGGTCTGGTGGCTGTCACTATATAGGAGCACACGGTGGATAACATTGTATAAAGGGCATTCTAATATTCCTATAGTTTACAGTAAACAGCACACAATCCTGTATATATTGTATATTACTGTATGACTCAGGTCCTGCAGGCACAAGTACTGTCTGGGGTAAATGATGTGATTGCATGGTGACAATAATTATCCTCTGATATGCATGCACATCCACCGAGATAATCCAATAAGCTTCTGGGCAATTTATTACTTAATTTACCGTGCAGGCTCTGAGGAAATATCGCGTCCTAGAATAGCACTGGCACATGACCGCTGCATCCCGTGAAAAGTGACCAGAGAAAACTTAAAAAAGAATGAGGGACTTTGATGACCTGAGAGATTGAATGTTCATGGCCATGTGACCCTGACCGAGGACTACTCATAGCGGAGAGTGCCCGATAACTGGTGACCCGCCATCCACCTGATACAGAAAGTAAAGGCAACAGAAAAGATAGTCAGATCTGAGTGTAGTGAGAAGGTTGTGAAATTCTCGCCAGTGCGTTGTCTTCTTACAATAAACACTGGGTCGTTAGATAAATTGAACTCGCGGTTCTTGGCTGTAGATTTCGGTATGAGCCGCTGCAGACAGGATCTGACCCACCAGTAATTACCGCTGCTGTATAGTGTGGAAGACAATCTGTGCTGTGTGATAAACAGACGATTAGAGCCAGGAGCAGCAACGACGTGGCCCAGGGGAAGGAAATTCTGTGACAATGTTTACACCAGCGCTTCCAAGTGTTACAATCAGGAAAAAAACGAGGACGGCCGTCACTGCTCAGGTGGAAGGATATATTTCTGATTATTGCAAAGCTTGACGATAGGCTGAATTAGTTTGGTTAAAGAGTAACTAAACTTTCACAGCATATTTTCATATTTCAGCAGACACTTTACTTACCTGCTATCACACAGCGGCATTAGACGCTGTTCACATTGCAAATTCTGATACTCCGCCCGATGGTGTTTCTGATCTACACAGGCAGACTCAGGCGTTGACCTGCTGTGTGCTCCTTCATAGACAGGCTAGCAAGAGTAAACCTCTGCTTAGGCTGCTTGTTAGGCTTCTGGGATCACATGTTGTAAGGAAGCCAATCACATCTGCTTATCTCATACTTAGGTTGGAGGAGATCTATCACCCACGCCGACTATAGTTTCTGCTGTGTTGTTCTGTGTGCTGTGGTGTCCCAGATTTTCTGGAGAGAGAGTAGCCTGTGCTTGGTGTTGTTGTGGAGTTACCTGTCATCTTGCTGTTTCCACCTTGCTCTTGTTTTCCTCCAAATCTCTTATTGTCTTACGCATCTGTGTGTTCATGCAGTGTGACAGAGTTTTGGTTTCCCCTGTTTGTCTATTTCTGTGGGTTAAATCACACTCTTGTCCCGGTCCCCCTGGGGGAGGTTGTATAAGATCAGGGCTACTCAGGAGCAGAGCCAGGAAGGATATTCAGGCATCCCTACCATTAGGGGTATCTCTGAGACTAGGGATAGCACAGGGCCCCATAGTCTGAGGATCAGCTTAGGGACCTTAGTTTACGCTATCCTATAGTCATTGTCACACCTACAGATTAGTAGGGATCCAGATCCTGAGACTGATGATCGCTCAATAGACCTCCGATTAGGATGCAACTCAGGAGACGGCTGCCATCACCTTCCACAACAATGTAAAACTACTTTTGGTGAACATACTAGTCTAATACATCTATGAACTGTCTTAATTCTCATACATCTAGGGTCTGTCTTTGTGTATAAATAGTTTTTCGTCATCAGCATTATACTAGTACTGGTGGTACAGGAACCTACCCCCACGTCCTGTACAGAGATAAAGACCCACCCCACTTCCTATAGAGACACAGACCCTCCCCTACTTCTTATAGAGACAGAGATCCACCCCTACTTCCTGCAGAGAAACAGAGCCAACCACTACTTCCTGTAGAGAGACAAAAACCCATCCCAACTTACTGTAGAGAGACAAAAACCTGTCCTCACTCCCTGTAGAGACAAAAACCTGCCCTCACTTCTTGTAGAGACAAAACCCGTCTCAACTTTCTGTGGAGAGACAAAAACCTGACCTCACTTCCTGTAGAGACAAAACCCGTCCCAACTTCCTGTAGAGAGACAAAAACCTGCCCTCACTTCCTGTAGAGACAAAACCCGTCCCAACTTCTTGTAGAGAGACAAAAACCTGCCCTCACTTCCTGTAGAGACAAAACCCGTCCCAACTTCTTGTAGAGAGACGAAACCCTGACCTCACTTCCTGTAGAGACAAAACCCGTCTCAACTTTCTGTGGAGAGACAAAAACCTGACCTCACTTCCTGTAGAGACAAAACCCGTCCCAACTTCCTGTAGAGAGACAAAAACCTGCCCTCACTTCCTGTAGAGACAAAACCTGTCCCAACTGCCTGTAGAGACAAAAACCTGCCCTCACTTCCTGTAGAGGCAAAACGTGTCCCAACGTCCTGTAGAGATAAAAACCTGTCCTCACTTCCTGTAGAGACAAAACCCGTCTCAACTTTCTGTAGAGAGACAAAAACCTGACCTCACTTCCTGTAGAGACAAAACCCGTCCCAACTTCCTGTAGAGAGACAAAAACCTGACCTAACTTCCTGTAGAGACAAAACCTTTCCAAACTTCCTGTAGAGAGAAAAAAACCTGCCCTCACTTCCTGTAGAGACAAAATCCGTCTCAACTTCTTGTGGAGAGACAAAAACCTGACATCACTTCCTGTAGAGACAAAACCCGTCCCAACTTACTGTAGAGAGACAAAAACCTGTCCTCACTTCCTGTAGAGACAAAAACCTTCCCCCACTTACTGTAGAGACACAAAAGCCATCCCTAATTCCTGTAGAGGCAAAACCCCACCCCCCTTCCTGTAGGGAGACAAAAGCCCACCCCCACTTCCTGTAGAGAGACAAAAACCCACCCCCAATTCCTGTAGGGAGACAAAAACCCACCCCCACTTCCTGTAGAAAGACACAGACCCACCCCCACTTCCTGTAGGGAGACAGAAACCCACCCCCACTTCCTGTAGGGAGACAAAAACCCACCCCCACTTCCTGTAGGGAGACAGAAACCCACCCCCACTTCCTGTAGGGAGACAGAAACCCACCCTCACTTCCTGTAGGGAGACAGAAACCTATCCTCACTTCCTGTAGAGAGACAAAAACCAGCTCCTATAGCCTGTAATCTATCACTTTATGCACTGGTGGACAGAAAGGGGCTTCTAGGTCTAATGTGCAAGAACCGTAAATGGGCTCTTAACAGTCCACTAGCTCATCATAATGCATAATTCCACTTGCTTTGGGGGTAGAAATGGGCCCCCTTACCTCTTGGGCCTCTGTGCGATTGCACTGATAGCACCAATGGTATGTCCACCCCTATGTTACGTCACCGCCGGAGTCTGCTCCAGGGCCTTCTGCTCCGATCGCCAGGCGACGCCGTGTTCCTGCCGTGGATGGTGTTCCTGCCGTGGATGGTGCTGGTGATGGGAGAGGAGTCGATGCCAGCGTCACTGGTGGGCGCAGGCTCCGATCATCCACTGGGCTGGGTTATCTTGGGATCTGCAGTACTGCTGGCTGACACTAGGTGGCATGTGTCTTCCAGCTGAAGTTGCCAGCGTTCAGCTACAGCCAATGGGAAGACACCACACCCTTCTTATTCCCCCTCCTGTCACATGACCACTGCCAGAGATAGTTCTGTACTCCTGGCTCGTGCTGTTTGTATTTTGATTCCTGTGATTTCTGCGTGTTTCCTGACTACCCTCCTGCCTGCTGTTTTTGTACCTCGCTGCCTGACCCGGATCTGACCACTGCTACATTTTCTGATTACATCCTTGCCTGCCAATTCTGTCCCTGTTCTGCTATTCCTGGTTTGACCCTGCCTGACGACTACTCTCTCGGACTGCAGCCTTCCACAGGTAGAAATCTCCAGTACCCTCCTGTAATTCCAAATCCCTGTATAGGGGTTAAAGGGTTTTCAGGGTTCTGGGGGTCCTGCTTGGTGAGGGGCTTCCCCCTAGTCTGTCCATTACAGCCTGTCTGAGTCTGTTGATCCAGGCAGGCGTTACACCCTAATTGTATGTGCTGCTAAAGACAGATTACACTTGACAACAGGCAAGAGGCAGCAAACTATGCAGAAGGGATGGAAGGAAGACTCTTTTTGGACAGTTCTATGGTAGTCAAAAGACAACCAGGGTGAGCAAGAATTTAAGTTTGATTATAAATTTGGTGTTTACATTTGGAATAGCCGGATCAGATACCATAAGCGTCAGGACAGGAGGCGTATCCATCTACAAATCCTATACTTTGGGAATTTTGTACGGCTAATGACAACATTAGTTTATATCTATACCACAGCCTTGTGCAGATATAAGGTCATCATGTGGGAGAGCACTTAGCTGGAGAGGCTGCGTAACAAAAGCAAAAATGGAAGGTCTACACTTAATGCAAGGACAACATGAAACATATGACGGCACATAAGTTATCATACTGTATGTTATAGGGTCGGAGCTGAGTGCTTTTCCTTGACAAATCCAGTAAGATATTTCCACGAATTACTGTTTTGAAGGACTTAAAAAACTGTACATTAATATCTAGAAATACACAACGGTTTCCTACATCACTGCTCTCGGTATGGCTTGACAAAATGTTTTTATGTTGTGAAAAACTATCTATAATTGACAGGAGCGGAATAAGGTAAATGGTCATTTCAGGTGGTTGGTCTGGCGGATGTTAACACTTGTGACAATTTGCATATATTTTCAACAATGCAGGTCACAATTAGTGATGAGCGAGTACTAAAATGCTCGGGTGCTCAGTACTCGAATCTTGCAAATCAAACTGCTTGGTTCTTTGTGTAATCGGACTGCTTGGGTGCGTAGTATACAAATCCAGCAAATCGGACTGCTCGGGAGCTCAGTATTCAAATCCAGCAAATCGGACTGCTTGGGTACTCAGTACTCGAATCTAGCAACTCAAACTGATTAGGGGCTCAGTATTGAAATCCAGCAAATCAAACTGCTCGGGTACTCGAATCCAGCAAATTGGATTGCTCAGGAGCTCGGTTTTCGAATTCAGCAAATTGGACTGCTCGGGTGCTCGGTACTCGAATCTCACAAATCAAACTGCTTGGTGCTCTGTACTCGAATCCAGCAAATCGAACTGCTCAGGAACTTGGTACTCAAATCCAGAAAATCGGACTGCTTGGATGCTCTGTACTCGAATGCAGCTAATCAGACTGCTTGGGTGCTCGGTAATCAAATGCAGGTAATTGGACTGCTCAGGTGCACGGTACTCGAATCCAGCAAATTGAACTGATAGGGTGCTTGGCACTTGAATTCAGCAAATAGGTCTGCTCAGGTACTCGGTACTTGAATCCACAAAAATGGACTTCTCGGTTGCTCTGTGCTTGAATCCAGCAAATCGGGCTGCTCGGGAGCTCAGTACTCGAATCCAGAAAATCGGGCTGCTCGGGTGCTCGGTACTCGAATCCAGCAAATCGGACTGCTCGGGAGCTCAGTACTCGAATCCAGTAAATCAGTCTGCTCGGGTGCTCGGTACTCGAATCCAGCAAATTGAAATGTTCGGGTGCTTGATACTCAAATCCAGCAAATTGGACTGCTCGGGTGTTCGGTACTCAAATCCAGCAAATCGAACTCCTCCGTTGCTTGGTACTATCCAGCAAATAGGACTGCTCAGGAGATAGCAGCTAATCAGACTGCTTGGGTGCTCGGTACTCGAATGCAGGTAATCGGACTGCTCGGGTGCTTGGTACTTGAATGCAGCTAATCAGACTGCTTGGGTGCTCGGTACTCGAATGCAGGTAATCGGACTGCTTGGGTGCTCGGTACTCAAATGCAGCTATTTGGACTGCTTGGGTGCTCGATAGTTGAAGCCACAAAACTGGACTGCTTGGGTGCTCAGTACTCGAATCCATCAAATCGGACTACTCGGGTGCTCGGTACTCAAATCCAGCAAATTGGACTGTTCAGGAGCTTAATACTCGAATCCAGAAAATTTGACTGCTCTGGTACTCGGTACTCGAATCCAGCAAATCAGAATGCGCTGGAGCTCCGTACTCGAATCCAACAAATCAGACTGCTTAAGTGCTCAGCACTCGAATCCAGCAAATCAGATTGCGCTGGGGATCAGTACTCGAATCCAACAAATCAGACTGTGCTTGGGTTTAGCACTCGAATCCAGCAAATCAGACTGCTCTGGGGTACATGCTAGAAGCACTACAGCACTGCCTTGGTGAAGCGGCAACAGGCTCTGCTGAAACTAATTTGTTGAAGTGAAAAACAGCACACCGCCGCAGAGTTGTTGAAAGGTCTAATAGGCCAGATAGATCTGTGGATCTCGCCACTGAACCTACAGTCAGACATGGTCATGCATAATAATGGTTGTAACCTGGTGGCGGCTTTGAAGGTTGACAAGCTTACATATGTACCAGGTCTGGCCCACATGCTCAACTTAGTGGTTGTGTGGGTTCTCTTAACCTACCCACATCTGCCTGAGCTACTTGTGAAGGTATGCCATGTGTGCGCCCATTTCAGGAAGTCAGCGACAGCTGCCGCCGGTGTGGCAGTGCTGCAGCAGCGCTTGCAAGTGCCAACTCACTGAATTGTTTGCGACATGATCACCCACTGGAACTCAACATTACAAATGTTGACAAGGCTTTGTGAGCAGCAGAGGGAAGTACAGTGGAACCTTAGTGAACGAGAACAATCCGTTCTGGGACTGTGCTTGTTAACCAAGTTACTCGTCTAGCAAAGCTAAATTTCCCATAGGAAATAATTGCAATGCTGACAATTCCTTCCACAACTTCTTAAATGTCCCATCCTGGTCCCCTATTGTGCCATTCCACACACGCACAAACTCACACAAACACACGCACACACACATATTATGCTCCCCCACCTTCTGTTCCATCGCTAGGCTCCTGGTTCTTGCAGTTCGCCGGTACAGGATGTGTATCAGGTAACTATCGCGACCGATTCCGGAACTTCCGCTGCCAGAGCGCTGACGTCAAAGGCAGGAGCCACTTGCCTCTGATTGGTTAGCGCGCTGCCTTTGAGTAGTGTCTGACAGAGGAAGTTCCTCCGTTGTTGCGATGGTTACCCGATACACATCCTGTAGCGGCGAACTACAAGAACTGGAAGGCCGGCGATGGAACGGAAGGTAAGGTGAGCATAATATGTGTGTGTGCATGCGTGTTTGTGCGTGTTTGTGCGTGTTTGTGTGTGTTTGTGCATGTTTGTGTGTGATTGTGTGGACTGCAAGAGCGGGTTAGAGCGCGGTGGATGTACGGAACCGGAAGTGTGTGCGGTGAGTATTTGCTCGTACGGCAAAGCTTGCTCGTAAACCGAGTTGCAAATTTACAGCAAGCTTAGCTCGTATAGAGAAATACTCGCAAACTGGGTTACTCGTTAACTGAGGTTCCACTGTAGTTGAATACCAGGTCCAACAGACCTGTCGGTATTCCAGACAACCTCTGCACATAAGAACAGATTCGTGCCGATGGATGTTTGACATCTGTGAGGTTCTACACAACTTTGAGCAATCAACCAAGATGGTCAGCGGCAATGACGCCATAATCAGCATAGCCATTGCAATTCTGTGTCTACCTCAAACGCTCGCTGCTCACAATAAAAGAGGAAGCTTTGCATGTGGACCAGGTTGAGGTGGAGAAAACGTACACAGTACTTGCTTCCATATCCTGACTGCTTGCCCTGGAAATGTTGCCAATTAGTCTTGTGGAGACTGAGGCTTTTCACAACCTCATGGCGGTGGTTATTCCACGGTTCTCAGTCCCCAGTCGCTACTATATCCCCAACCTTACACCTGCAAGAGTCCCATAACATTACATATGCCCTGACCAACGCCGTTAGGTTGCAGCAGTAGTATACCTATAAAAGGAATGTAAGGCAATAATCCCTGCCTATATGCCTCTAATTCAAAACTATCCCTAATCCAGTAGCTCTCCCTACACTGAATGCAGCTAATGGCAGTAATAATATGGAATAGCAGTGATAAAGGCCTGAAAAGGACTTTTGGTTTTAGGGTGTAGCAGCAAGATCTGTAAGGCTAGAATCACTGCTTACATGCCTCTAATACACTATGCCTTCTCCAGCAGCTTGCCCTACACTAATTGCAGCTAAGAGCAGTATAATTAGAGATTAGAATAAATTAGAATTAGCCCTAATAAGGACTTTTGGGTTAACCTAGCAGCAGCAAGGTCTGTAAGGCAATAACCCCTGCCTACATGCCTCTAATGCACTATCCCTTCACGAACAGCTTGCCCTACACTAATTGCAACTAAGAGCGTTATTGTTAGAGAATATAATAGATTATAATTAGCGCTGAAAATGACTTTTGGGTTAGCCTAGCAGCAGCAAGGACTGTAAGGCTAGACTTCCTGCCTACATGCTTCTAGTACACTGTCCCTTCTCCAGCAGCTTGCACTACACTAATTGCAGCTAAAGCAGTATTATTAGACAATGGAATAGATTTTTTCTTAGGTGGTAGCAGCAAGGACTGTAATGCTAGAATCCCTCTAATACATTATCTCTTCTCCAGCAGATCTCTCTAAACTATTTTATGGTACAGTGTGCGGAGCATGGCAACCCCGAAACTTAAATAGACCAGATGATGCCATGTGGCCAACCAATCCCAGTAATGCCAGTAGCCATCCTGGCTACAGCATTACCGTGATTGGCCCGCAATCTCTGCATGTTTAGTGGCTGAAAATGTGGGGTGGGAACTTGAGCATGGCACCTGAGAAAAAGGATACTCGATTGAGTACTGAGCATTGCTAAGCACGCTCGCTCATCTCTAGCTACAAGCTCTCTTTTGGGAGCAATGTCCTGGAGCAACTTCTCTGGCACTTTACACAATCCCTCGCATACATGAGCCCCTCTCCAGTCATCTCTGGCATGGCACTACTCTGCACGCCCAGACATCAGCGTACTGCCTCCTCCAGTATGGACACTCCTCATCCATCACAGGAGGTTATCTCTTCACCTCTCACAAACACTCTTCATAGAAAAGAATAAACCTCAATATTTCGCATATCCTGCGGTAATCCTTACCCTTTACTAATGGAGGCTGTTTCCCTGGTGCACTTTGGCCGGTCTCTTCTACCTGGGACAAACCTCACTCATGTAATGCGGGCGTCACACGATACGATCTATTGTGCAATCGCACGAGCGATCGTACCCACCCCCGTCGTTTGTGCGTCACGGGCAATTAGTTGCCCATGATGCACAGTCGTTAAACCGCCGTCACACGCACTTACCTGCTGAGCGATGTCGCTGTGGGCGGTGAACATCCTCTTCCTGAAGGGGGAGGACGTTCGGCGTCACAGCAACGTCACACAGCGGCTGCCCAATAGAAGCGAAGGGGCGGAGATGAGCGGTACGTAAACATCCCTCCCACCTCCTTCCGCATAGCCGGCGGGAGCCGTGGGACGCAGGTAAGCTGTGTTCATCGTTCCCGGGGTGTCACACGGAGCGATGTGTGCTGCCCCGGATACGATGAACAACTGGCGCAAAGAAAAACAAACGACTTTTTAAAAATGAACAACGTGTCAACGATACATGATTTGAGAACGTTCTGCGTCGCCTGTAGGTGTCACACGGGACGATGTCGTAAACGATGCCGGATGTGCGTCACGAAAACTGTGACCCCGACGACATATTGCACGATAGATCGTCTCATGTGACGCCCGCATAAGGCTCATACAGGAGCTTTTTTTTGCTTCTCTGTGACCCTATCTGAGATATAGGGTAGTGAACCACAATAGAAAGTGTTTACTTACTCCCGTTAGTTGCCATGTATTATTGTTGCATCTGTTGACCCATGATTCTCACCTCTACTAGTAGAAATGTCCTCTCGTATGATTTCTGACTCTACAGGACACCTGCTCTAATCTAGTGGACCCTCAACATATACTGGGAGCACCTCAGACTTATTATTCGCTACCCTGCCGGAAACATTTTTTACTGGAGGCACATCTCCCCGGCTAACTCCAGTCTTGTCTCTAGACTTCTCTTTTTACCCCTTAAGGATTAGCCAATCTTGGACCTTAAAGTGGTCCTCCAACTACATAAATGATCAGCTATCCAGTGGATGGTGGTTAACATTAAAGGGGCCAATAAGGAGGGTCTTCCATTCCAGGGGAATTTTCATCTAGTACTTCTCTATAGTATCAGATTATAGTGAAGTTTGTCTTCGAAGTGCATGAAATTTTGGATTGGGTCAGCAGGTAGAATGTGTTCTTCTAATAGAAAAATTAAAAAAACTCACAGTAAATCCTTCATCCGCTCTTTGTTGATCACATGGATACAACTTATGTGACCGTACATCATGGAGTGTTAAAGAGGATCCGTCACTTTTCATAAACTGTGATTTTTTTTTTACCTGGTGTAAATGGCATTGTTCTCCTGAATCCGAAGACATTTTCCTCTTGTTCCTGCGCCTCTCTGTTCCTGAGATATGGCCCTCTCTTCTTGGTATATAAATCTAGTCTATTTAACAAGTGGGTGTGGTTCTCAACTCTTCTCTGTGGGAGGTTCTTAAGGGCCAAGCCCCGTTGGACAAATACTCTAGATATATATACAGCGAAGAAGAGGCCATATCTCTGGAATGGAGAGGCGCAGGAACAAAAGAAAAACATCAATGGATTCAGGAGAACAGCGGCAATTACACCAGGTAAAAAAAAAATCATATTTATGGCAATTGACTAGTCCTATTTAAAGGAGGTCTTTATCCACCTTAATGGTTTAAAATGTATGCATGAGAAATTCACATAACAGTAAAACGTTGATCTGACTGGATGTGAAGGATGGGCACCAACTTTACGATAAGGCCTTCCAGTAGTAAGAAGAAGGTCTTAAAACATTTCAGTCATGCTCCATCGAGCTTCCAGTGGAGTTGTGAGTAACGTTCACCTGTTTTTACAAATACACTGGAAACTCCATCGCTTACAATGGTCAATCCTCCCGTAAGAAAAGCCACAAATTACAACTATTGAGGATCTCCCTGTCGTTGGACGCCCACAACTAGAGATGAGCCGACCCGTACTTGACCTTTTCCGCTATGGAAGTCACTAATTGATCAGTTCAGATCTCTGCCTACATAGAGCCAGCCATAAACAGATCCCTTCCGGGGAGGGGGGTTCCATTTTTTTGTTTAGCGCACACTACATCTGATCACGTTGTTGTTATCCCCAGTGTGAGATGATCAAACACTGCAAGTGTACAGCCGAGCCGCTCGGATCCGTGCTCGTAAGGTGGGTGGTGGCTCGAGCTCCTCACGGACCCGGGGGTCACATCGCTCTGCAAGGAGGTTGGCGCTACACGCAGGGACTTGACGGGGAGTTCCACGGCCGGGGCCGCGGTAGTTTGGGATGTAAGTTCATGACACCACCCACGGGTTGTGGTGAATAGATGGACACCACCGCTGCCGTTAACTGGCCTCCCGGGGACGGTGTTGAGCAGCTTGGTGTCGACCCCTCCGTTGGTAGGGGAGTGATGGTCCCGGGGGCCCGGGGGAGGTGCGGAGGCGTGGGAGCGGGTGCGGGCGTATGCTGGTGCGGTGCGGCGCGGTGCACGGCCCGAAGGCACTGGTGTACTCACTATGACACAATACACTGGAGTCTCTGGTAAACCAAACGGGATGATGAACGGGGCCCGCAGCCGGCTGCAGCTTCTCCCTGAACGGGTTGGTGGTTTCCCCCTTTCTCCTGTACCTGTTATATGAATGTTTGACTCCTATGCCTAAGCAACGGTAGTCCGCTCCCCGGTTGCTGATTGTCGGAAGAGCCTTGTTTGCCCGCAGATGCTGGCCCTTTGGGTCTCTGTGCCTTGGCGGTGGCTTTACCCTGTATGGTTGGGCTGTTGTCTTCTAACGGGTCTTGTGTGGGATAGGTCCTTAAGTCCAGTCCTCAGTCAGTTGATTTGACTCGGCCCTGTCGGTTCAGGGCCTTGTACTGGGTCTGAGTACCCCTCCTGGTGCTCCGGTTTCCAATCGGTTCCCCGGTTCGGTACTGGCGGGCCACCGCCCCACCCCGGTCCCTACGGTTCCACCGGCTGTAATCCCAGCTCCTGCAGGCAGCCACCACCGTCTGCCTCCTTGCCAAAGGTGACTGGGCTCCGACCCAGCCACCTGAGTAGGTTGTCGGCAGGCCTGGTCACAGGTCTGTCCTTGAACTCGTCCTCCCTCCTTCACTGTCAAGGCTACTCTCCACACTGCTCTAGAACTGCTGTGTCTTTTCCCGCCTCCAGGCCTGTGAACTCCTCGTTGGGCGGAGCCCACTGCCTGGCTCCACCCCCCTGGTGTGGACATCAAACCTAGAGGGAGGTGACAAGGGTTTCATGGTTGGCTGCTGTCACCTACTCGGGAAGGGGGGTGTGTGTGACTACCTGGGCGACCTGACTAGTCCAGGGCGTCACACAAGCGGCTCGCACTGAGCCGAACACTAAAAGTACCTGAGCACAGTGATGCTCGCATGAGTGGTTTGCATGTGTAAAGCACCTGAACTCCAAACACGAACTCTGTTTTTTGTGGGTAAATTCTGTGTTCGGAATACCGAACCTCGTGTTCAATCATATTTATCTGTAACATACGTCACACCCGGGTAGTAGGTGCAGGAAGCACTATTAGGCCCAGATGTAGGTGATGAGCAGCGGTGTGGCTTTTCTATGGTGTTGTGCAAGTTTGGGGTGTCACGGTGCTCCTACCTGGTTCCTGGCACTCCAAACCCGTTCCCAGGGTACATCTATATGAGGTAGGAAGGAATAAGGCAGACCACACCTTGGTACGAACAGTTCAAACTCTTTACTGGATAACACTTATGGTCACATCTTCTGGAGCATGTAGCTGCGACACTGGATCTCCATTCAGGTTTGGTTGGTTCGCAACTGGACTGGTGCTCTGATGTAGAAAATCTATAGGAGTGGTTGGGCCCTACTGTAATGGGCTCCAAAAAGACTCTCTGGCGAGGTACAGGACATTAGCCGCCCTTGTTATCCCACTCATCACCTCAAGCCCGGCTTGATTCAACTGCCATATCTCCCTGCTTACCATAGTGACCAGGCGATAGAGGATATTGGTCAACCATCACCCAATACGGTCCCTTGGCAACACTTATACCACCACCTGCTGGTCTTCAGTGGTATTACAGAGCAACAACTTGCATCCATTAAACCATACATTATTCTACAGACTCCTATGGATGCAGAAACTTTTGTAATGGCTCTTTCTGAGTCATTACATATCCACAACCCAATAATGATGTCTATGGGTGTTTGTCACTTTTTTGTGGACCCCCAACAATTACCTTATGACCTTCGATCAGTACCAGTCCACTGGTGGTTACCAATAACCAATTGACTCTTTTTATAAGCCACTATTCTTTGGGAAATCTTTTCAATTCATAAAGAATCACAAAAGTAAAGAAGTAAATTGCCTCCATGAGTATGGGTCCTACCTTCATCAGTTGTATCCAGACTTTCCACGCTGTCCGCCATATTTTGGTGACTCTTCATCTTTCTGTGGTCTGGAGAAGGCTACACACGGGTCACAATGCAGAATTGGAAAACACCGACCTGTGGGACAGCTGTGAGCCGTCAATAGACCCAGGTGAGCTGGGAAGTCAGCAGGTGTGGGGCGCAGCCCAAAATCTCATGCACCTATAAGCAATGTCAAGGTCACCTGATGTATTTCAGACCTTTGTATGTACAGCTCAGCTGGAGGAGAACCAGAATCCCAACTGTCACTGATCCGGCCGCACAAGACACATGTGCACCTTCCCTTCTCCTCCTCGGTGATACGATCCCTTCCCCCAATGCACACAGAAATGTCACTCGGTTATATAAGTAAGCAAACAGCATGGAAACTTGACCAAGATGAGGAAACGGCTTAGAATGTGGACGCTTTAATACCGGGAACATATTGTGTGCGAGTTAATGGACCTGCAAGGAATATTTGTACGTAGTCATTACAGCATTTTTGGTAGATTGCCATCCGGCTCCCTGCACTCACACACAAAGGAATATTCACAAAAGGACTTAAGACGACGTCTGGTAAACAAGTACTCCCTGTAATCATATATATCAAGAACCGTGGGCACCGGACAAAGTCTCCTCCGTGTTTGCATAGTATTAACCACCGCACATTATTCAGGAGGAACCACTTATTAACGTACATTCTGGGCCTCAGAATTACTATTTTTGGGCACCACTTCCATTAGGAACCAATTACAGTCAATGACCACTCTGAGTCAGGTGCATTGCTTGTTGGAGTCTGTGGTGGTCTGAAACTTTTCCCTCCACTGTTTTGTAGACCGCACCCTTCTGTGTATCTACACGAGCCCAGCCCACCCTTCATTGCGTCTCCAACCCCCATGGTCTGGCCTTGTGCCGTGTGACATAGGATCATCCATCAGGCCTTAGTTTATTCGTCCTTCATCAGTCAATTTAGAAGATGCTCTCATGTGACGGGTCACAAGATACTCATCGAGAACTGCTTTGTGACGGTGATTACCGCTCTGACTACGCACAGACCATTCCAATATTATCCAACTTTTTACGACTGTTGTCTCAAAGGAGCACACTCGGGGAACTTGGCTGCATCTCAGTTTTCTGACCCCCCCAAAAAGTTGCAAATGATGACACATCCTTTTTATGCAATCATACTGTAAGGTGTACTTTGCACGTTGCGACATCGCTAGCATTGGCAAGAGATGCCGAACGCGATAGTCCCCGCCCCCGTCGCACATGCGATATGTTGTGATAGCTGCCGTAGCGAACATTATCGCTACGGCAGCTTCACACGCACTTACCTGCTCTGCGACGTCGCTCTGGCCGGCGATCCGCCTCCTTCCTAAGGGGCGGGTTGTGCGGCGTCACAGCGACGTCACACGGCAGGCGGCCAATAGAAGCGGAGGGGCAGAGATGAGCGGGACGTAAACATCCCGCCCATCTCCTTCCTTCCGCATAGCCGGTGGAGGCAGGTAAGGAGAAGTTCCTCGCTCCTGCGGCTTCACACACAGCGATGTGCGCTGCCGCAGGAACGAGGAACAACATCGTATCTCCTATTGGTGAGACATTATGGAAATGACCGACGCTACACAGATCACCGATTTACGATGCTTTTGCGATCGTTTATCGGCGCATCTAGGCTTTACACGTTGCAACGTCATTACCGGCGCCGGATATGCGTCACTTTCGATTTGACCCCGACGATATCGCAGTAGCGATGTCGCAGCGTGCATAGTACCCCTAAGTGTTCAGTAATTGTGCAAAAAATAAACATACATTAGTATACATAGAGATTTTTGGAGGTGTGTGGATCTCCTGTGGCCTGACAAAAGAAGTTGGCAGGAATTGAAAAAGTAAATTTACATAGGCCGATTGGCGCATAGTTGATTTTCTGGAGCATAAACGGTCAGAGATGCTCCAAAATGATTAAGGCTGTGCTCCCATGATGAGCTTTTGGTGAGTTTTTCTCTTTAAAAAACACATAGCATTTTACAGTGTAAGATTTAATCCTCATCTAAGTATATCAATATCCCATTGTATGCTGGCTCTCTGCGTTTGATGCGGGCTCGCATCCTGAGCCCACATCTTTCCCCGCACATAAAGGCTGACTAATTATCTGTCTTGTGCCTTTAGCAACCATGGATGGAGTGACGCTCCGTATACAGCTGTGAAATGCCGTTGTCAGTCTATGACAGGAGAACTAAGCACGGCCTGGTAACGGGGCGCATCATTCCTCCTGCCCATTGACGCGCCCGTGACATGATCGCAGGGCGCCATTGGGTTGTCCTCACAGATACAGTAGGGAAAAAAAGTATTTATTCAGCCCCCAATTGTGCATGTTCTCCCCCTTATAAAGATGAGATTTGCCTGTAATTGACATCATAGGTGACCACAACTATGAGAGACAAAAGGAGAAAACAAATCCAGGAAATCACCGCGTCTGATTTGGAAGATTTTTTTTTTTGCAAATTATGGTGGAAAATAAGTATTTGGTCAATAACAAAAGCTCATCTCAATATTTTGTTATATCTCCTTTGTTGGCAATGACAATAACAAGGTTGGCACAAACTGTTTGTGTTACGTTGGCCCATCCTCCATGCAGATCTCCTCTAGAGCAGTGATGTTTTAGGCCTGTCTCTGGCAACATGAACTTTCAACTCCCTCCAAAGGTTTTCTATGGGGTTGAGATCTGGAGACTGGCTAGGCCACTCCAGGACCTTCATATGCGCCTTACAAAGCCCTGGTGATGTGCTTGGGATCATTATCATGCTGAAAGATCCAGCCACGTTTCATCTTCAATGCCCTTGCTGATGGAAGGAGGTTTGCACTCAAAATCTCACAATACATGGCCCCATTCATTCTTTCACGTACACGGAGCAGTCGTCCTGGTCCCTTTCCAGATAAACAGCCCCGAAGCATGATGTGGCCACCCGCATGCTTCACAGTAGGTATGGTGTTGTTTTCATATATTTTTATTAAAATAAGGTTAACAAAATAACATATCAAATACACACAATCAAGATATTATTATGCATAGCATAACATTATTTGAATACATGTGGGGATCTATTGTATGAATAAAACTTTTTTATCTGGGGGGGTAGGTATAGGAAAAGAGAAAGGAGAGGGGAGAGGGAGGTAAAGTAATTACTTTATTGGGGATGAAAAAGGGGAGGAGGGCGGAGGCAAGGAAAAACAAGGTGAAGAGGGAGTGGGTAAAAGGAAGAACAATGAACATATACAGTCAGGGCCAGAAATATTTGGACAGTGACACATGTTTTGTTATTTTAGCTGTTTACAAAAACATGTTCAGAAATACAATTATATATATAATATGGGCTGAAAGTGCACACTCCCAGCTGCAATATGAGAGTTTTCACATCCAAATCGGAGAAAGGGTTTAGGAATCATAGCTCTGTAATGCATAGCCTCCTCTTTTTCAAGGGACCAAAAGTAATTGGACAAGGGACTCTAAGGGCTGCAATTAACTCTGAAGGCGTCTCCCTCGTTAACCTGTAATCAATGAAGTAGTTAAAAGGTCTGGGGTTGATTACAGGTGTGTGGTTTTGCATTTGGAAGCTGTTGCTGTGACCAGACAACATGCGGTCTAAGGAACTCTCAATTGAGGTGAAGCAGAACATCCTGAGGCTGAAAAAAAAGAAAAAATCCATCAGAGAGATAGTAGACATGCTTGGAGTAGCAAAAGCAACAGTCGGGTACATTCTGAGAAAAAAGGAATTGACTGGTGAGCTTGGGAACTCAAAAAGGCCTGGGCGTCCACGGATGACAACAGTGGTGGATGATCGCCGCATACTTTCTTTGGTGAAGAAGAACCCGTTCACAACATCAACTGAAGTCCAGAACACTCTCAGTGAAGTAGGTGTATCTGTCTCTAAGTCAACAGTAAAGAGAAGACTCCATGAAAGTAAATACAAAGGGTTCACATCTAGATGCAAACCATTCATCAATTCCAAAAATAGACAGGCCAGAGTTAAATTTGCTGAAAAACACCTCATGAAGCCAGCTCAGTTCTGGAAAAGTATTCTATGGACAGATGAGACAAAGATCAACCTGTACCAGAATGATGGGAAGAAAAAAGTTTGGAGAAGAAAGGGAACGGCACATGATCCAAGGCACACCACATCCTCTGTAAAACATGGTGGAGGCAACGTGATGGCATGGGCATGCATGGCTTTCAATGGCACTGGGTCACTTGTGTTTATTGATGACATAACAGCAGACAAGAGTAGCCGGATGAATTCTGAAGTGTACCGGGATATACTTTCAGCCCAGATTCAGCCAAATGCCGCAAAGGTGATCGGACGGCGCTTCATAGTACAGATGGACAATGACCCCAAGCATACAGCCAAAGCTACCTAGGAGTTCATGAGTGCAAAAAAGTGGAACATTCTGCAATGGCCAAGTCAATCACCAGATCTTAACCCAATTGAGCATGCATTTCACTTGCTCAAATCCAGACTTAAGACGGAAAGACCCACAAACAAGCAAGACCTGAAGGCTGCGGCTGTAAAGGCCTGGCAAAGCATTAGGAAGGAGGAAACCCAGCGTTTGGTGATGTCCATGGGTTCCAGACATAAGGCAGTGATTGCCTCCAAAGGATTCGCAACAAAATATTGAAAATAAAAATATTTTGTTTGGGTTTGGTTTATTTGTCCAATTACTTTTGACCTCCTAAAATGTGGAGTGTTTGTAAAGAAATGTGTACAATTCCTACAATTTCTATCAGATATTTTTGTTCAAACCTTCAAATTAAACGTTACAATCTGCACTTGAATTCTGTTGTAGAGGTTTCATTTCAAATCCAATGTGGTGGCATGCAGAGCCCAACTCGCCAAAATTGTGTCACTGTCCAAAGATTTCTGGACCTAACTGTATAAATCTCACCCATGTTAACAGGCTTCCATTCTAGGAATATAAGCATATTGTCAAGAAAGCATGACAGAAGGTTTGAATAAAAGGATATTATAAAAAAGGTTTTTAAGTACTTATAAATATTTATTTAAGTAATACCTTGTATAAAACTATTCCAGTGATCCCATCTCCGGTAATAGGAGGCAAAGGCATTGTTAATGGTAGCAAAGTACTTCTCGAAGTTGTTGTGAAGAGAAGTAGTCTCTACGGCCTCAGAGATAGTGGGCACCGAAGGTTTCTTCCAATTAGAAGCTATAAGATTTCTAGTAACTAGAAATAAATGAGTTAGGATAGCTTTATATATAGGGTCAAATTTTTCCAAATTAAGTGAAAGCAGGGCCATTTGGGGAGTTACCTGAATTGTGGAGTTATTATTCTGATTAATCAGACTAGAAATATTCTCCCAGAGACTCTTCAATCTAGGACAACTCCAGAAAATGTGGAGTAGAGTACCTCTCTCGTTGCAATCCCTCCAACATAAAGGGGACGTCTCTCTATTAAATTTAGCAAGTCTGCATGGAGTGAGATTCCAACGCGAGAGAATTTTGAAGTGAGATTGATGGAGAGAGGCACATGCATTTGAAGAATAGGTTAGTGAAATGGCTTTCTGCCCTTCCTCATCCGTAATGTTCTTTCCCAAATCTTTTTCCCAATCTAGCATATATTGTGGAATGTTAGATCGTTATTGAAGTAGTTATAGATATTTTTACAACACCATAGGGACATTTTGGTTGGGTTACAGAATAACATCTAAGACCCAGCCACGTTTCATCTTCAATGCCGTTGCTGATGGAAGGAGGTTTGCACTCAAAATCTCACAATACATGGCCCCATTCATTCTTTCACGTACATGGAGCAATCGTCCTGGTCCCTTTCCAGATAAACAGCCCCAAAGCATGATGTTGCCACCACCATGCTTCACAGTAGGTATGGTGTTGTTTGGATGCAACTCAGCATTCTGTCTCCTCCAAACACGGGTTGTGTTTCTATCAAACAGTTCTACTTTGGTTTCATCAGACCATAAGACATTCTCCGAATACTGTTCTGGTTAATCCAAATGCTCTCTAGCAGACTTCAGATGGGCCCGGACATGTACTGACTTAAGCAGGGGAACACGTCTGGCACTGCAGGATCTGAGTCCCTGGGAGCGTAGTGTGTTACTGATAGTAGCCTTTGTTACAGTAGTCCCAGCTCTATGCAGGTCATTCACTAGGGTCCTGCGTGTAGTTCTGGGTTTTTTGTTCACCGATCTTGTGATCAATATGACCCCCACGGGGTGAGATCTTGCGTGGAGCCCCAGATCGAGGGAGATTATCAGTGGTCTTGTATGTCTTCCATTTTCATATTATTACTCACACAGTTGATTTCATCACACCAAGCTGCTTGCCTATTGCAGATTCAGTCTTCCCAGCCTGGTGCAGGGCTACAATTTTGTTTCTGGTGTCCTTCAACAGCTCTTTGGTCTTCACCATAGTGGAGTTTGGAGTGTGACTGTGTGAGGTTGTGGACAGGTGTCTTTTATACTGATAACAAGTTCAAACAGGAGCCATTACTACAGGTAATGAGTGGTGAATAGAGGAGCCTCTTATAGAAGAAGTTACAGGTCTGTGAGAGCCAGAAATCTTGCATGTTTTTAGGTGTCCAAATACATATTTTCCAATTTGCAAATAAATTCTTGCAAAATCAGAAGCGGTGATTTTCTGGATTTGTTTTCTCATTTTGTCTCTCATAGTTGTGGTCACCTATGATGTCAATTTCAGGAAAATCTCATCTTTTTAAGTGGGAGAACTTGCACAATGGGTGTCTGACTAAATACTTTTATTTCCCCACTGTATTAGTCTGGTGATGACTCCCATGCCAATCATCATGCTTCCATATTAAATCGTGATTTCTGCTATACATAGCAGTGCTCATGCACTTCTATGTATAGCACAAGTGATCACAAGATCAAAAATAACTTTATTCTTGGAAAATGGTGACAAAAGCAAAAAAAAAAATTTCTAACAAATTTTAGATGTTTTTTTCACCACTTTAATAAAAAAAACTATACGTCTGGTATCCGTATATTCGTACTGACCTGGGAATTATACAGCCAGGTCCGTTTTACTGTATAATGAACATGGTACATAAAAACCAGGTGTTCATATTGGATTGTGATTTCTGCTATACATAACAGTGCTGATGCACTTCTATGTATAGCACAAGCGATCTGATGATCGTAGCTTTATTCCAGCATTGCAATAAAATGTAATAAGAGGTGATCAAAACATTGTATCTACCCAAAATTTTTATCAATAAAAATGCCATCTCAGGGTGCAAAAAAAAAACCCAACCCCTCACACAGCCCCATATCCCAAAAATGAAAAGGTTTCGGGTCTTGGAAAATGGTGAAAAAAAAAATTCAAACAATTTTCTGAATTTTTTTGAACACTTAAATAAAAATTTTAATATACTTAGATTTTTTTTCCTGGTTTCTGGTACAATATGTGGTAGAATGAATGGCGTCATTCAAAAGTACAACTCGTCCAGCAAAAAAACAAGCCCTCATATGGCTATATTGACAAAAAAAAATAAAAGTATTGCATTTTTTACACTGTTTTTTGTCTCTTTTTGGTGAATCATGCTTTAAATAAAGCATATTTGTTTTTGATACCTCATGGCATTACATTTTGAAAAAACTTTATTGATTTACTTAGGAGCCAATTACATCAATTTTTGATGAGTTTCCTCTATGAAAATGCACTTAATGTTTTTCTTTCCTTTTTTAAAGTAGAAAAACAAAATAATATTTCTAAATAAATTTGATGCTTCCATAATCATGCTGACCCATAGTACGCAGAAGGAATTGAAGGATTTTACTCACAAGGAGGGATTGAGTTTGATGGTTACACAAGTGGTTGACCTGAACAGAGACTGATAGATATTTAGTCTGCTAGCACTCTCCTCAGCAGCACCTCCTGCATTCCACAACAGTCTCAGTTTAGTGGAACTTGGTAGTTTAGTGGCAAAGTGATGGCAGGAGAATACAGCCACACACGGGAGACAACTGAAGGAGTTTAGTCCCAAGGAGGGATTCAGCTTGATGGCTACATAACAGAGTTACCTGAACAGAGATCGATATTGTGATAACTGATTTACACTAGCAACTTCCATAATCCATTACTTCCATAATCATACTGACCCATAGTACGCAGAAGGAATTGAAGGATTTTACTCACAAGGAGGGATTGAGTTTGATGGTTACACAACTGGTTGACCTGAACAGAGACTGATAGATATTTAGTCTGCTAGCACTCTCCTCAGCAGCACTTCCTCAATTCCATAACAGTCTCAGTGTAGTGGAGCTTAGTGGTTTAGTGGTAAAGTGATGGCAGGAGAATACAGCCACACACAGGAGGTACTGTAACTGAAGGACTTTAGTCACAAGGAGGAATTCAGCTTGATGGTTACAGAACAGAGGTAGATATTGTGATAACTGATTTATATTTGTATCAATTTGTTGTCTCTTGCAACAGTCTTGTAACACCACCACCAGCATCCCTGTCCTGCCTCCCTCCCGTGACAGGAACGCCAGTTCATTCCCTTTCCTGGCCACTCAGTGGTGGCTTCTCTATCCCTGGATTATGACCCCAGCTCCCAGGACCTGCGCGCACCGCACAGGCCTCCTGGGAGTACACTTAAGGAGCGCACGCACATATTATTAAAGGGCTAGTGCACCCTTACCTGCAAGTGCCACTCAGCCTATGGCTGAGAGACGCTATGTATTTAAGGCACCCTTCCATTATGGGAGGTGCATGGGCAACATAGTCTAATCTTAGTCTTAGAGACGCATTGCTTGTTGTTCAGGTCCCTAACCTATGTGCTGCTGCTGTGTTACTTACACCTGTCTGTTTCGCAGTATGGGCCGCTCCTGCTGCATCCTTCCATACCGTCTGAGCCTGCTGTACTGGCTGCTCATGCTGCATTGTTCCATATTGATCAAGCCTGCAATACGAGCCATTGCTGCCGCTTCGTTCCATGCGGGCCGAGCCTGCTGTACTGGCTGCTCCTGCTGCATCGTTCCATATCGGCCGAACCTGCAATATGAGCCACTGCTGCTGCATCGTTCCATTCCGTCCAAGCCTGCTGTACTGGATGCTCCTGCTGCATTGTTCCATATCGGCCGAACCTGCAATACGAGCCACTGCTGCTGCATCGTTCCATTTCGTCCAAGCCTGCTGTACTGGATGCTCCTGCTGCATTGTTCCATATCGGCCGAACCTGCAATACGAGCCACTGCTGCTGCATCGTTCCATTCCGTCCAAGCCTGCTGTACTGGATACTCCTGCTGCATTGTTCCATATCGGCCGAGCCTGCAATAGAAGCCACTGCTGCTCCATCGTTCCAAACCAGCCGAGCCTGCTGTACTGGCTGCTCCTGCTGTATCCTTCAATAGCATCCGTGCCTGCTGTACTGGATGCTCCTGCTGCATCATTCCATATCGGCCAAGCCTGCAGTACGGGTCGCTGCTGCTGTATCATTCCATACTGGCCGAGCCTGCTGTACTGGCTACCTGCTGCTGTACCTATCATCACTAGTCATACCCGCCATACCCGCTTCTGCACCTATCCATATTGGCCATGCTTGTCACATTAGCCATCTCGGCTGCATCTGCCTTATCAGAGACTGTCAGTATCCACACCCCTAGGGGCCAGCTGTTGCACCACTAACTCTCCAAGAGTGGCACCTGGTTGCTATCAGCAGCCCATTGAATCCTCACCATCAGAGGCTGGTGAAAACCAAGTGTGTGCCTAAGTCACACCCCTCAGGTGTATCGTGTGCTGTGGCCTAGTGGGTCTAGTTCCGTGAGAATTACAAGTCTGCTAGCACTCTTCTCAGCAGCACCTCCTGCATCCCATAACAGTCTCTGTGTAGTGGGACTTGCTGGTTTAGTGGTAAAGTGATGACAGAAAAATACAGCCATACAAAGGAGGCAACTGAAGAACTTTACAAACAGGGATTGAGCTCGATGGTTAATCAACAAATTGATCTGAACAGATACAATATAGATATTGTGAGAACAGATTTACAATTGCAACAATCTGCTAGCACTCTCCTCAGCAGCACTTCCTGGATTCCATAACAGTATAACAGTCTCAGTGAAGTTGAGCATGGTGGTTTAGTGGTAAAGTGACAGCAGAAGAATACAGTCATACACAGGAGGCAACTGAAGGACCTTACTCACATGGAGGGAGTGAGCTTGATGGTTACACAACAGAATGACCTGTAGTAAGACTGTAGTAAGAGAAACCCAGCTCAATAATATAAAATCAACTTTATTTGTATATGATTAAAACATTTTCACACGTATAATTGGTTCATAGAACATCAACGTGTTTCTGATGTACTCAGGGTGAGGGTGCTGAGCGCACCAGAAAGGTGTCAATGTTTTCTAGACTAATTATACTTGTGAAAATGATCTAATCATATACAAATAAAGCTGAAGATTTTATACCCTTGAGCTGGAATTATTCTAATACATTCTCATCATCATTGTCGTTGGAGGCGACGCTCATTCCATGCAGTGAGCTGACTATTTCTTCTTTTTCCAATTTGATAAGTGGTTTACATTGGCTCTCACAACAATTTGCTGGCACTCTCCTCAGCAGCACCTCCTTCACTTTCCATAACATTCTCAGCATCACTTCCCCAGCAGACCAAAACTTCCTGTAATTGTGAGTATCCCAGTCATCATCTGTACAGAAATCATACAGTTATCACATGTCCTATGAACTCACAGTCATACATTTTGTTTATGGGACCATTAAGAGTAATGTAGAATTTGACAGTGAGTGTTAGGACTATGGTCAGCTGTTGGGTGCACTATTTGGAAACTTTATACTTTAGCTATGTAGTGCAACGTATGATCGTGTGGCCGTCCATCAGAATAGTTAACTTACTCTGTCCAAGGTACTGAAAATGTATGTGTGTAATTTCTACACGACTCTAGCAGTATAGTTGGTGTAAACTGATTCACAGGACCCAGTCCATCGACCACATCAGTCATGGTCACTGGACAGGAGCCATGAGAGCTGCTTCTTACTTGATGGCATCAGCAGCTGTACCATCGCCTAATTCAAAAGAAGAGCCACAGATGCCACCAGCTAAGAGGCGGTTTTCATGGCTGCCGTCCAGCTGATGTGGCCGGTGGACCTGTTGTGTAGATTGATTTCCATCAACTCTAATAAGCTCCCATTAAAGGAAGGTTGGAGGATGTTGGCATGTGCAAAGGGCACAGGGGCATCACTAGTACCAAGTAGAAATTATCCAGGATTGAGGGAATTATGGCCATTACTTTTTGTTGGATGGGCAGAAAGTTGAATATTTGGCTGGAGGTAAAATTACCGTCGAATGTATATCTGAGAGGTTACATTATGTCATATAGAGTATTTTGTCTACTTGGTCAGTAGAAACTGCAACCAAGTTCAAACATTTTGTTGGCCACTGAAATTTTGTTGGACCAAAGTAAGCGGTGCTTATTTTGGGAACATGTGCGTACCCAGGGTCGTGAGCTCGGGGTTGGAGGGAGCTTGCCAACACGCAGAGCCTACTTCAGCTGGATGTGCGCCCAAGGATGCACTTCCAGCTGAAATGAATTGCGGCACAGAGACCCATTGGGTCCATGCACTGCACTACAAGCTGCTGGCCAAAAAGAAGCTGTCAGCTGATGTTGTGTGACAATGGCGTCAAGCATTGTCATAGTAGGCATGCCAATGTCAGCTGCCGGCCACTGCACTCTAGCTACAGAGAAGGACTCCACGTGATGTGGGAGCCAGGGAAGGCGAGTAGAATGTTTTGGAGTTTTTATGCATTGGAGACAAAATAGAACTTTACAAATCAGGAAGGGATACGAACATATATACCAGGATGGGCGCAGGATAAGGACATATATACCAGGATAGGCCCAGGATAAGGACAAATAAACCGCGAAGGGGCTTAGGATAAGGACAAATATACCAGGAAGGGGCCCAGGATTAGGACAAATATACAAAGAAGAGGCCAAGGATAAGGACATATATATCAGGAAAGTTCCTAGGGTGGTGATATATATATATCAAGAAGAGGCCCAGGAAAAGGACATATATACCAGAATTGCCCAAGGATAAGGACAAAAATACCAGGATGTGCCCAGGATAAGGACATGTATACCAGGATGGGGCCCAGGATAAGGACATATATACCAGAATTGGGCCAGAATAAGGACATATATACCAGGATGTGCCAAGGATAAGGACATGTATACCAGAATGGGCCCAGGATAAGGACATATATACCAGGATGTACCCAGGATAAGGACATGTATACCAGAATGGGCCCAGGATAAGGACATATATACCAAGAACAGGCCAAGGATAAGGATATATACAAGGAAGGGGCCCAAAATATGAACATACTGTATATCAAGGAGGAGCACAGGATAAAGGTATATTTATCAGGAAGGGGCCCAGGATGGAGACATATTTACCAAGATGGGCTCAGGATAAGGACATATATATGAGGATGGGGCCCAGGATGCGAACATATTTACCAGGATGGGGCCTAGGATAGAGGACATTACTACATAATGAAGTGTGCTCAGAGTGTGATCACAGTGCGCTCAGAGTGTGATCACAGTGCGCTCAGAGTGTGATCACAGTCCGCTCAGAGTGCGATCACAGTGCGCTCAGAGTGTGATCCGATTTCCCAAGATGTGGAGAAGATGGAAAAAAATTCTCCCTCTTCTCCATTCTGTCAGTCTGCGGAAATCGGACCAATCGCTTGGACGCAATCCACAAGTGTGGTTCGATTTTTTCCACACATCCATTGTCTTACACGGCCAAGTGTGATCTGATTTAAGGAGCCTAATCATGCATGCTGTGATTTTTTTTTTACCTGGGACACACTTAGTTGGAGAACAAAAGGAGGAGATATATGCAAGTGCAGCAGGGCCTGAGATAGATACTTTTGGTAACAGATGGGACTTGGAATAAGGTGGGAGGAGTGACAGAGAGTTGGTTAGTCAGACAGGTCAGGAAGAGGGTTAGTTCTGCAGAAAGGTTCCTGGTGTGAGGACAAGCCCTGCACTAGGGTCCGTCAGGGAATCTGGAGGTCTCCTCCAATGTGTCCTGAGCCTACGGCTCCCCTCATGTTGGGCGACATTTCTACCATCCAAGGAGGCAATAGGACATGGGAAGCTGCAAAGCCAAGAAACAGGGAAAAGCAGACGTTTAGACTCGGCTACTGGAACACTAATACCCATGGCGAAGGCTAAACAGGAAAGTACCCAAAAGAATAGCGGCCGCAAAATAGGATTATAAGGCCATCTCTGTCCAGAAGATTGAGAAACAAAAAGTTTGTTGCTGTGATGCAAAGAATCTCTCAGTGTGATGTATTATTCTGCTACGTCTCTGATGGCGAGCGGCTGTCGGGTGGTGGAGCCACCCCAGAAGACTCAAGTAAGTGTCGCAACCCCCGGCCGGGGCGTAACACATGCACAGTTTCAGACTTGTAAAGTAGGGCCTAGCCCTGCCGGCTAGCCCCGGCTCCCTCTTACATGTGCATGTGTAACGCCTGCCTGGATCAACAGAGTCAGACAGGCTGTAATGGACAGACTAGGGGGAAGCCCCTCACCAAGCAGGACCCCCGGAACCCTGAAACCCTTTAACCCCTATGCAGGGATTTGGAATTACACAGGGCCCTGGAGATCACTACCTGTGGAAGGCTGCAGTCCGAGAGAGTAGTCATCAGGCAGGGTCAAACCAGGAATTGCGGAACAGGGACAGAATCGGCAGGCAAGGACGTAATCAGAAAACGTAGCAGTGGTCAGATCCGGGTCAGGCAGCGATGTACATAAACAGCAGGCAGAAGGGTAGTCAGGAAACACGCAGAAATCACAGGAATCAAAATACAAACAGCACATGAGCCAGGAGTACAGAACTATCTCTGGCAGTGGTCATGTGACAGGAGGGGGAATAAGAAGGGTGTGGTGTCTTCCCATTGGCTGTAGCTGAACGCTGGCAACTTCAGCTGGAAGACACATGCCACCCACAGTCAGCCAGCGGTACTGCAGATCCCAAAATAACCCAGCCCAGTGGATGATCGGAGCCTGCGCCCATCGGTGCCGCTGGCATCGACTCCTCTCCCATCACCAGCACCATCCACGGCAGGAACACGGCGTCGCCTGGCGATCAGAGCAGAAGTCGCTGGAGCAGACTCCGGTGGTGACGTAACAGCATGGCCCCAAAGAATAACATCGGTCCGAGCTTGATCCAATGTTTTGTCAGACCAAAAATAGTCATCTGATGCTAGCCTGTACAGAAGCCAGAGAAAGTGCCTTAGGCCGTGATAGGAGGAAAAGTGAGGCGCTGCAGCAGCAGGGGCAGGTGAGGAGCGAGGCCACCGCCAGTATATTTAGTTTTTTAACCTATTCATGGCCCTTCTGTTTTGATTTTAACCTCAATTAGGATTCATTCAATTGTGTACATCTGACTATTTCTAATTTTGATACACCCTTATCTTATATACCCTATATATCCTAAACTAGAAGATACTCGACAAAAAAACCTTAAATGTGAGATTGATTTTCTCTTGAGCAACTCTAATTATTAAGTTAAGTGATGTGTTCCCCGGAGAAGCAATTATCCCGTCTGAGAAACAGGAAAGCTTTCTGAATAATACAGCACTCTCTGATCTCGGCTCTGTCAGACATGCTAAATATCGCCCCGGGGAGTAATGCTGCGGAGGTCTGATGATGGACAAATATATCTTTTTAGTTCAATAGTATCCATAGTACAGAAATGCCAAGTATCTCTTTCTGTAGTTATCAATGCAACAGTCCATGAGCACCAAACCAAAGGCCAGTGATGCTGTCCTCTGCTCCCATCAATGGCCATCTTATAGATATCAGCGCCTCTGTCTGTTCCTCAGGGATCTCTACTGCTAGCCAATGTGTCCCGAAACTCCGAGCGACTACCACTTGTACACCTTTCTGCACAGACCAAGGTGAAAGTGTGAACCCTGTAGAATATAGACAAAGAGTTGGGGAGGACTAAGTAGCAGCTTCTACAAATGTCTGATGGCGAAAAGCCCAAGAATCCCTACCCCCAAGTGGAATAAGCCTTAACTACTAGAGGGGGCACTTTGTTCTTGACTTCATAAAGTTCTAGATTGGCAGAGTGGGCAATGGTCGCCTCGGAGGCAGAGACACCTGAGCAATAGTTCTTCTGAAATGACGAACAGGGAATCTGAACGTCTGAAAGAAGTGGTCACCTTCAGGAATGACCAGATCCAAACAGTGTAAGGATATCTCCACAACATCAGAAAGAGAATGGCAGAGCGAAGGAGGAAAACATCTCTTCATCAAAGGTAGACAAAAGAAACCATCTTTGGAACTAAGGCACCGGACTCAGCAAAACCTTGTCCAGGTGAAGGACATGAAAAGGCGAGCAGCGGATAGGACTGCAAGTTCTGAAACACACCTGATAGAAGTGATACAAATCAGGAATGCCATCTTCTAGGAAAGCCAAAGAGGGAAATGCTTTGGATTGGTTCAATAAGAGAACATTGAAAAGCACTAAGCACCAGATTAAGATCCCAGGATACCAATGGAAACCCCTAAAGAGTGATGAAAAGTCCTGTATTGAGGTTTTGAAATCAGGTTTTTCTGGAAGAGAATTGACAGGACCAAGACCTGGCCCTTGAGAGAATTTCACTGCTAAGCCAGACTCAAGGTCGAACTGCAGGAAATTAAGTAAATAAACATAGGAGAGAGATCATGGGATTTGAACCAATGGAAGAAGACGCTCCAGGTACAATAGTAATTGAGATAAAAATGGCTGCCGAACCTTGATCATGGTCTGTACAACCTGATCTTAAAAGCCTAAAGATTTTAGAACTGTGGCTTCAACAGCCATACCGTTAAAATGACTGAACAAGAATTTGGGTAGAAGAGAGGTCCTTGGAAGAGTAGGTCTGGTTGATCCAGAAATCTTCGGAGAACTTAGATACACCATGATGTTCAAGGCCAGTTCGTGACCACAAGGATGACAAGGATGCCTTCTGACTTGTTCTTCTTGAACAGCTTGGGTAGCAAAAATAGAGGTGGAAGCAGATTAAGAAGTGAAAACTGAGACCAAATTATCACCAGAGCATCAGATGTGATTGCTAGATGGTTGTGAGCTGTGGTCAAGAGGGCACCTTTGATTCTGGATGGATTATGGATGCCATCAGGTCGACATCTAGAATGACCCACTGCAGGCAGATTTGATCGAAGACGGTTGGATGCTGAGACCACTCTTCCATGATTAATCCTTTACAATTTGGGAAGTCTTTGGCTCAGATGTCTTGTAACCGAATGAGACAATTTCTCTGACCCAGGCATTGATAAATGTGGGGAGCCACATGTCCCAGAATAGGAGGAGATGGCCACCGGTTTGAAAAGAGATACTGGGTAGGATTGTCCTTTCATACGGAGGAAAACCTGATGCTTCTGGTCCATGACGTCTTGGTGTTCTGGTTTTATGGATACCAAAGGAACCAGCTTGAAGGATGTTCTTTTGCTTTCTTGAGGGACAGGAAGTCTCTCTTGGTGGTTAGATGGGAACTTACCAAAGGAGCAAAACTGATGAGGCTTTTGGTTTGATGAAGAGCAAGTTGGTCTCTTTTGCTGTTCTCTTCCCACCTGCGGCATCCATAATGATTTTGTCATGCTTTTCCTCAAAAACAAAAGAGCCACAAAAGGGAAGGTTCGTAAGTGACAACATGGATGCATAGTCAGCTTTCCAAGCCAAATGATACAGCAAATAGCCATCATATTGCTCAAAGCTTGTGCTGAGCAGCCAGCTGCTTCAAAGGAAGCAGAACAGAGTTACTCACCCACGTGGTCGATCTGCTCATCTATGATGAAGGGGACCTCAATATGATGCCTTAGTGTAGTGTTTTGCCCAGGCCATGACTAACTTAGCAACTCAGGTAGCATCGAAGGCTGGGCACAGGGACAATCCTGCAGCTAAAAGTGCGGACTTGGCTATGGATTCAACTTCTTAGTCACCTTTGGAGATGCTGCATTCGAGAATCATAGATCTAGAAAGTCTGTATACCGAGGGATCTAACAGTGAAGAGGGCCAGGTGGAAATGAGATCTGCAGGAAAGGGAAAAAAAAATCTAAGTCACTTAGGGCAGAGGTTCTGGTACCTAGAGTGGTTGCAGACTTGGGCCGCTCCATGATAGTGACCACAGTCTCAAATACTTGGCTCAAATCTTTCTAAGAAGCCAGACAGAGTAAGCTGTTAATAAAGTAAAAGGAAGAAGAAGTAAAAAGTGGGACATACTAAAAAGAATGATGAAAAGGAATAAATAAAAAGAATGAAGATAATAACTTATTAGGTGTATATTATGTAGATGTATAACAGGTTTCTTGGGCAAGTTAGACATGGAATGATCATGAAATATCTGTAGATAATAGGAGAATGAACACATATGGCATATAACCAGGTGTATATTATGTTACCTGAGCATTATAGGTGTGGAATGATCATGAAATATCTGTAGATAATAGGAGAATGAACACATATGGCATATAACCAGGTGTATATTATGTTATCTGAGCATTATAGGTGTGGAATGATCATGAAATATCTGTAGATAATAGGAGAATGAATGCATATGGCATATAACCAGGTGTATATTATGTTACCTGAGCATTATAGGTGTGGAATGATTATACAATATCTGTAGATAATAAGAGAATAAATGCATATGGCATATAACCAGGTGTATATTATGTTACCTGAGCATTATAGGTGTGGAATGATTATACAATATCTGTAGATAATAAGAGAATAAATGCATATGGCATATAACTAGGTGTATATTATGTTACCTGAGCATTATAGGTGTGGAATGATCATGAAATATCTGTAGATAATAGGAGAATGAATGCATATGGCATATAACCAGGTGTATATTATGTTACCTGAGCATTATAGGTGTGGAATGATCATGAAATATCTGTAGATAATAGGAGAATGAATGCATATGGCATATAACCAGGTGTATATTATGTTACCTGAGCATTATAGGTGTGGAATGATCATGAAATATCTGTAGATAATAGGAGAATGAATGCATATGGCATAGAACCAGGTGTATATTATGTTACCTGAGCATTATAGGTGTGGAATGATTATGAAATATCTGTAGATAATAGGAGAATGAATGCATATGGCATATAACTAGGTGTATATTATGTTACCTGAGCATTATAGGTGTGGAATGATCATGAAATATCTGTAGATAATAGGAGAGTGAATGCATATGGCATATAACCAGGTGTATATTATGTTACCTGAGCATTATAGGTGTGGAATGATCATGAAATATCTATAGATAATAGGAGAATGAATGCATATGGCATATAACCAGGTGTATATTATGTTACCTGAGCATTATAGGTGTGGAATGATCATGAAATATCTGTAGATAATAGGAGAATGAATGCATATGGCATAGAACCAGGTGTATATTATGTTACCTGAGCATTATAGGTGTGGAATGATTATGAAATATCTGTAGATAATAGGAGAATGAATGCATATGGCATATAACTAGGTGTATATTATGTTACCTGAGCATTATAGGTGTGGAATGATCATGAAATATCTGTAGATAATAGGAGAATGAATGCATATGGCATATAACCAGGTGTATATTATGTTACCTGAGCATTATAGGTGTGGAATGATCATGAAATATATGTAGATAATAGGAGAATGAATGCATATGGCATATAACCAGGTATATATTATGTTACCTGAGCATTATAGGTGTGGAATGATCATGAAATATCTGTAGATAATAGGAGAATGAATGCATATGGCATATAACCAGGTATATATTATGTTACCTGAGCATTATAGGTGTGGAATGATCATGAAATATCTGTAGATAATAGGAGAATGAATGCATATGGCATATAACCAGGTGTATATTATGTTACCTGAGCATTATAGGTGTGGAATGATCATGAAATATCTGTAGATAATAGGAGAATGAATGCATATGGCATATAACCAGGTGTATATTATGTTACCTGAGCATTATAGGTGTGGAATGATCATGAAATATCTGTAGATAATAGGAGAATGAATGCATATGGCATATAACCAGGTGTATATTATGTTACCTGAGCATTATAGGTGTGGAATGATCATGAAATATCTGTGGATAATAGGAGAATGAATGCATATGGCATATAACCAGGTGTATATTATGTTACCTGAGCATTATAGGTGTGGAATGATCATGAAATATCTGTAGATAATAGGAGAATGAATGCATATGGCATATAACCAGGTGTATATTATGTTACCTGAGCATTATAGGTGTGGAATGATCATGAAATATCTGTAGATAATAGGAGAATGAATGCATATGGCATATAACCAGGTGTATATTATGTTACCTGAGCATTATAGGTGTGGAATGATCATGAAATATCTGTAGATAATAGGAGAATGAATGCATATGGCATAGAACCAGGTGTATATTATGTTACCTGAGCATTATAGGTGTGGAATGATTATGAAATATCTGTAGATAATAGGAGAATGAATGCATATGGCATATAACTAGGTGTATATTATGTTACCTGAGCATTATAGGTGTGGAATGATCATGAAATATCTGTAGATAATAGGAGAGTGAATGCATATGGCATATAACCAGGTGTATATTATGTTACCTGAGCATTATAGGTGTGGAATGATCATGAAATATCTATAGATAATAGGAGAATGAATGCATATGGCATATAACCAGGTGTATATTATGTTACCTGAGCATTATAGGTGTGGAATGATCATGAAATATCTGTAGATAATAGGAGAATGAATGCATATGGCATAGAACCAGGTGTATATTATGTTACCTGAGCATTATAGGTGTGGAATGATTATGAAATATCTGTAGATAATAGGAGAATGAATGCATATGGCATATAACTAGGTGTATATTATGTTACCTGAGCATTATAGGTGTGGAATGATCATGAAATATATGTAGATAATAGGAGAATGAATGCATATGGCATATAACCAGGTGTATATTATGTTACCTGAGCATTATAGGTGTGGAATGATCATGAAATATCTGTAGATAATAGGAGAATGAATGCATATGGCATATAACTAGGTGTATATTATGTTACCTGAGCATTATAGGTGTGGAATGATCATGAAATATCTGTAGATAATAGGAGAATGAATGCATATGGCATATAACCAGGTGTATATTATGTTACCTGAGCATTATAGGTGTGGAATGATCATGAAATATATGTAGATAATAGGAGAATGAATGCATATGGCATATAACCAGGTATATATTATGTTACCTGAGCATTATAGGTGTGGAATGATCATGAAATATCTGTAGATAATAGGAGAATGAATGCATATGGCATATAACCAGGTATATATTATGTTACCTGAGCATTATAGGTGTGGAATGATCATGAAATATCTGTAGATAATAGGAGAATGAATGCATATGGCATATAACCAGGTGTATATTATGTTACCTGAGCATTATAGGTGTGGAATGATCATGAAATATCTGTAGATAATAGGAGAATGAATGCATATGGCATATAACCAGGTGTATATTATGTTACCTGAGCATTATAGGTGTGGAATGATCATGAAATATCTGTGGATAATAGGAGAATGAATGCATATGGCATATAACCAGGTGTATATTATGTTACCTGAGCATTATAGGTGTGGAATGATCATGAAATATCTGTAGATAACAGGAGAATGAATGCATATGGCATATATCCAGGTGTATATTATGTTACCTGAGCATTATAGGTGTGGAATGATCATGAAATATCTATAGATAACAGGAGAATGAATGCATATGGCATATAACCAGGTGTATATTATGTTACCTGAGCATTATAGGTGTGGAATGATCATGAAATATATGTAGATAATAGGAGAATGAATGCATATGGCATATAACCAGGTATATATTATGTTACCTGAGCATTATAGGTGTGGAATGATCATGAAATATCTGTAGATAATAGGAGAATGAATGCATATGGCATATAACCAGGTATATATTATGTTACCTGAGCATTATAGGTGTGGAATGATCATGAAATATCTGTAGATAATAGGAGAATGAATGCATATGGCATATAACCAGGTGTATATTATGTTACCTGAGCATTATAGGTGTGGAATGATCATGAAATATCTGTAGATAATAGGAGAATGAATGCATATGGCATATAACCAGGTGTATATTATGTTACCTGAGCATTATAGGTGTGGAATGATCATGAAATATCTGTGGATAATAGGAGAATGAATGCATATGGCATATAACCAGGTGTATATTATGTTACCTGAGCATTATAGGTGTGGAATGATCATGAAATATCTGTAGATAACAGGAGAATGAATGCATATGGCATATATCCAGGTGTATATTATGTTACCTGAGCATTATAGGTGTGGAATGATCATGAAATATCTATAGATAACAGGAGAATGAATGCATATGGCATATAACCAGGTGTATATTATGTTACCTGAGCATTATAGGTGTGGAATGATCATGAAATATCTGTAGATAATAGGAGAATGAATGCATATGGCATATAACCAGGTGTATATTATGTTACCTGAGCATTATAGGTGTGGAATGATCATGAAATATCTGTAGATAATAGGAGAATGAATGCATATGGCATATAACCAGGTGTATATTACGTTACCTGAGCATTATAGGTATGGAATGATCATGAAATATCTGTAGATAATAGGAGAATGAATGCATATGGCATATAACCAGGTGTATATTATGTTACCTGAGCATTATAGGTGTGGAATGATCATGAAATATCTGTGGATAATAGGAGAATGAATGCATATGGCATATAACCAGGTGTATATTATGTTACCTGAGCATTATAGGTGTGGAATGATCATGAAATATCTGTAGATAATAGGAGAGTGAATGCATATGGCATATAACCAGGTGTATATTATGTTACCTGAGCATTATAGGTGTGGAATGATCATGAAATATCTATAGATAATAGGAGAATGAATGCATATGGCATATAACCAGGTGTATATTATGTTACCTGAGCATTATAGGTGTGGAATGATCATGAAATATCTGTAGATAATAGGAGAATGAATGCATATGGCATAGAACCAGGTGTATATTATGTTACCTGAGCATTATAGGTGTGGAATGATTATGAAATATCTGTAGATAATAGGAGAATGAATGCATATGGCATATATCCAGGTGTATATTATGTTACCTGAGCATTATAGGTGTGGAATGATCATGAAATATCTATAGATAACAGGAGAATGAATGCATATGGCATATAACCAGGTGTATATTATGTTACCTGAGCATTATAGGTGTGGAATGATCATGAAATATCTGTAGATAATAGGAGAATGAATGCATATGGCATATAACCAGGTATATATTATGTTACCTGAGAATTATAGGTGTGGAATGATCATGAAATATATGTAGATAATAGGAGAATGAATGCATATGGCATATAACTAGGTGTATATTATGTTACCTGAGCATTATAGGTGTGGAATGATCATGAAATATATGTAGATAATAGGAGAATGAATGCATATGGCATATAACCAGGTGTATATTATGTTACCTGAGCATTATAGGTGTGGAATGATTATGAAATATCTGTAGATAATAGGAGAATGAACGCATATGGCATATAACCAGGTGTATATTATGTTACCTGAGCATTATAGGTGTGGAATGATCATGAAATATCTGTAGATAATAGGAGAATGAATGCATATGGCATATAACCAGGTGTATATTACGTTACCTGAGCATTATAGGTATGGAATGATCATGAAATATCTGTAGATAATAGGAGAATTAATGCATATGGCATATAACCAGGTGTATATTATGTTACCTGAGCATTATAGGTGTGGAATGATCATGAAATATCTGTAGATAATAGGAGAATGAATGCATATGGCATATAACCAGGTGTATATTATGTTACCTGAGCATTATAGGTGTGGAATGATCATGAAATATCTATAGATAATAGGAGAATGAATGCATATGGCATATAACCAGGTGTATATTATGTTACCTGAGCATTATAGGTGTGGAATGATCATGAAATATCTGTAGATAATAGGAGAATGAATGCATATGGCATAGAACCAGGTGTATATTATGTTACCTGAGCATTATAGGTGTGGAATGATTATGAAATATCTGTAGATAATAGGAGAATGAATGCATATGGCATATAACCAGGTGTATATTATGTTACCTGAGCATTATAGGTGTGGAATGATCATGAAATATCTGTAGATAATAGGAGAATGAATGCATATGGCATATAACCAGGTGTATATTATGTTACCTGAGCATTATAGGTGTGGAATGATCATGAAATATCTGTAGATAATAGGAGAGTGAATGCATATGGCATATAACCAGGTGTATATTATGTTACCTGAGCATTATAGGTGTGGAATGATCATGAAATATCTATAGATAATAGGAGAATGAATGCATATGGCATATAACCAGGTGTATATTATGTTACCTGAGCATTATAGGTGTGGAATGATCATGAAATATCTGTAGATAATAGGAGAATGAATGCATATGGCATAGAACCAGGTGTATATTATGTTACCTGAGCATTATAGGTGTGGAATGATTATGAAATATCTGTAGATAATAGGAGAATGAATGCATATGGCATATAACCAGGTGTATATTATGTTACCTGAGCATTATAGGTGTGGAATGATCATGAAATATCTGTAGATAATAGGAGAATGAATGCATATGGCATATAACCAGGTGTATATTATGTTACCTGAGCATTATAGGTGTGGAATGATCATGAAATATCTGTAGATAATAGGAGAATGAATGCATATGGCATATAACCAGGTGTATATTATGTTACCTGAGCATTATAGGTGTGGAATGATCATGAAATATCTGTAGATAATAGGAGAATGAACGCATATGGCATATAACCAGGTGTATATTATGTTACCTGAGCATTATAGGTGTGGAATGATCATGAAATATCTGTAGATAATAGGAGAATGAATGCATATGGCATATAACCAGGTGTATATTATGTTACCTGAGCATTATAGGTGTGGAATGATCATGAAATATCTGTAGATAATAGGAGAATGAATGCATATGGCATATAACCAGGTGTATATTATGTTACCTGAGCATTATAGGTGTGGAATGATCATGAAATATCTGTGGATAATAGGAGAATGAATGCATATGGCATATAACCAGGTGTATATTATGTTACCTGAGCATTATAGGTGTGGAATGATCATGAAATATCTGTAGATAACAGGAGAATGAATGCATATGGCGTATATCCAGGTGTATATTATGTTACCTGAGCATTATAGGTGTGGAATGATCATGAAATATCTATAGATAACAGGAGAATGAATGCATATGGCATATAACCAGGTGTATATTATGTTACCTGAGCATTATAGGTGTGGAATGATCATGAAATATCTGTAGATAATAGGAGAATGAATGCATATGGCATATAACCAGGTGTATATTATGTTACCTGAGCATTATAGGTGTGGAATGATCATGAAATATCTGTAGATAATAGGAGAATGAATGCATATGGCATATAACCAGGTGTATATTACGTTACCTGAGCATTATAGGTATGGAATGATTATGAAATATCTGTAGATAATAGGAGAATGAATGCATATGGCATATAACCAGGTGTATATTATGTTACCTGAGCATTATAGGTGTGGAATGATCATGAAATATCTGTAGATAATAGGAGAGTGAATGCATATGGCATATAACCAGGTGTATATTATGTTACCTGAGCATTATAGGTGTGGAATGATCATGAAATATCTATAGATAATAGGAGAATGAATGCATATGGCATATAACCAGGTGTATATTATGTTACCTGAGCATTATAGGTGTGGAATGATCATGAAATATCTGTAGATAATAGGAGAATGAATGCATATGGCATAGAACCAGGTGTATATTATGTTACCTGAGCATTATAGGTGTGGAATGATTATGAAATATCTGTAGATAACAGGAGAATGAATGCATATGGCATATAACCAGGTGTATATTATGTTACCTGAGCATTATAGGTGTGGAATGATCATGAAATATCTGTAGATAATAGGAGAATGAATGCATATGGCATATAACCAGGTGTATATTATGTTACCTGAGCATTATAGGTGTGGAATGATTATGAAATATCTGTAGATAATAGGAGAATGAATGCATATGGCATATAACCAGGTATATATTATGTTACCTGAGCATTATAGGTGTGGAATGATCATGAAATATATGTAGATAATAGGAGAATGAATGCATATAGCATATAACCAGGTGTATATTATGTTACCTGAACATTATAGGTGTGGAATGTTTATGAAATATATGTAGATAATAGGAGAATGAATGCATATGGCATATAACCAGGTGTATATTACGTTACCTGAACATTATAGGTGTGGAATGATCATGAAATATATGTAGATAATAGGAGAATGAATGCATATAGCATATAACCAGGTGTATATTATGTTACCTGAACATTATAGGTGTGGAATGATTATGAAATATCTGTAGATAATAGGAGAATGAATGCATATGGCATATAACCAGGTGTATATTATGTTACCTGAGCATTATAGGTGTGGAATGATCATGAAATATCTGTAGATAATAGGAGAATGAATGCATATGGCATATAACCAGGTGTATATTATGTTACCTGAGCATTATAGGTGTGGAATGATCATGAAATATCTGTAGATAATAGGAGAATGAATGCATATGGCATATAACCAGGTGTATATTACGTTACCTGAGCATTATAGGTTTTTTACCGCGGGTGCCGTAATCTTTCAGACCCTGTGGAATTTTCTTAAAAAAAAATTACGTTTTCCAGTGCTCACAGGGCCTAAGGCTGACAGTTTGCAGCTCTTGATCTTCCCAGTTGCGGGAGCAGGCTGCTGTTTTAACAACCGGCTCCATGGAACTGAGTGGAACCGAGCGAGTCCCAGCCCTGGCTACGGGATGTGACAAATGGTGAAAAGAGTCCAATTCTCTTGTTTTACACTGCTTAAATAAAAGTATACATGTTTGTTATCTAAAAACTGGTTCTTACCTGAGGCATCATACTGCCATGTCAGTTTTACCATGTAGTGAACATGGTTAATAAAACACCCAAAGTCAATTGTGAAATTGCACTTGTGTTTGCAATTTCATTGCACTTGGATTTTCTACCCCATTTTCCTTATAGTATATGGTAAAATGAATCATTTCATTCAAAAGTACAACTCATCCGACAAAAAAAGAAGCCTTATATATCTATATTGACATAAAAAATAAAAAAATCATTAAAGAAGGTGACCGAAAAACGAAAATTCAAAGGAAAAATCGCCAGGGGGTGAGGGGAATAACCCCCTAAATGCTGTAATAAATAGCATTCTCGGCATTTAGGTGGATGCGACCGCTGCCATGATGACCAGTCATGACAACTTCTCAGTCACTCAGCTGGAGAATGCCTGGTATACCATGCTAAATGCATGGTATGTGAGGCAAAGTGTCAGCTGCAAGTGTAGCTCTGACATATAATCCATTCCAATGCTGGTAAATTGCAATGGATTATATCAGCAGTCAAACTAATAAAAGGTGATGTCCCATAAAGGGAGTAAGTAAAAAAGTAAAAAAAAAAATAAAGAGCAAATAAAATTTCAAAAAATTTAATACCAATTAATACATATTTTTAAGTAAAAAAATAATGAAACAATAAATGTACACATTTTTGTTATCGCCACATTTGTAACGACTCACTGTTTACAACTGTCACACAAGTTTACCCCTTCAGTGAACACAGTAAAAATTAAAAACTGGAAAAACAATATGCTTTATTCATCATATCGCCAAAAAAAAGTGTAATCAAACGTGATCGAAACATTGTTACATGTAAATAAACATTTTATCTGCGGAAACATCATCTTATTCTGCAAAAATACAAGCTGTGACATAGTTCCATCAGTGAAAAATGTAGAAGGCTACAGCACTCAGAACACAACAATGCATAAACAATTTCTTTTCCCTATAAAATTGTTTTAAAGTTGTTAAAGCGCCAAATAAAAAAAAAATATATAATATATATAATGGTATCAATGCAACCTCCCAACTTATCCTGCCAAAATCATGACAGTCAGTAGAAATATATAAAACTCTAACATTCCAAGTTTGGTGATGTATAACCTTTATTAATTAAAGGTTGAGAAGATAGAATTAATAGACTAACAACATATCATCAGAAGAAGCTAAATTGTCAAAGATTGAAATGTTATTGTTAATATCAAGGTTGAAAATTATTTCTTTCTTAACAATAAATAAATGAATTACAACGCAATGGTATGATCAAAGAAGAAGGTGAAAGATAAAATAAAGACAAATAAAATACACCTCTTTCTTGTATTTGGATTGCTGCTGGTAATTTCAATTAACCATGGATGTTGGCTAATTAGAAGTAAAAATCTAGACCTAACAGAAGTATGAAATACTGCGCTACAACAAATGGGATGGACCTGACAAAAGGACAAAGATTTCAAAGTTAAACACAGACTGTTCATGTCACAGACTTTATTACATCCAAAAATTAGATAAATACAAACCTAAATATACACACTTATGTTTTTATTTAGCTAATTTTTGGATGCAATAAAGTCTGTGACAGTCTGTTTTTAAGTTTGAAATCTTTGTCCTTTTGTCAGGTCCATCCCATTGATTGTAGTGCGGTATTTCATACATGTTATTGGTAGGCTTTCACAATATATATACTTATACTGCTATTCCAATTACAGTATTTTTTTTAATTTAGTGTTAGTACACTATATTATTGAGAACATTTGTGGCAGATGTAGTAATTTGGCAGATTTTGTGCATTTATTTTAAGACAGTCCAAATGCAACCAATTTCTGCAAGAACAACAAAATACCATCTCACTCAAAGGGGTAACATTTCCATGACAAGTTGCAGCTGAACATTTTGACCATGTGCTATGGGCATCGATCGATGTAATTTACCAAAATTGACAGTTGGTTTTTTCAAGACTTTTTTTGAACAGGTGCATAATTTATGTTCAGCAATATTTACACCTATCCACACTCTTGCATGTTCACTAATTACATTCGTATAGCATTTTCCAGTGATGATACTGTAGGCATTTAATATTGTGTGAACCCCACAATCATAGCTATTTCTTTGTTGAACAGCATCCTCGCACAGTAAGGCCCTCCACTCAGTCATGTTATAGTTTACATTGCCCAACTGGTAGCATGCTGCAGCAATTGAAACAAGATATGAAAATATGAAATATTTGTTTGGGCTCTTTCAAAGCTTTTGCATGAATCAAGAATGATAATCTCCTTTGTTTTAAAGATAATCACTCCTAAACACCAGTGTTCACCAGTTCCATATACATCTGTATTAAATGGAACCAGCAAAATGTCCTTATTAAGGGCGTAGTTGTTTGCAAGGAAACTGTAGAATAAACGACTGCACCCTCTCACAATACTCGGATATATGTAAACTGGGCACAAGATTTTTTCTGTATAACTCAATTTACAAATAAAGATCATAATGGCTTCCTCTATAGCTTCTGTCGCGGGCGGGGAGGAGGGTGTCAGCACACTACGCTCACCCCTTCTGCTCGGCTCCGGCGGCTGCTGCTCAGTGGTGGCTCGAGCGGTGGGCCGGATCCCGGGGGTTCTCGAGCGGTACTCCTCGCCCGTGAGTAAAAGGGGGTTGTTGGGTGTAGGAATTGTTTATTGTCCGTGACGCCACCCACGGTTGTGGTGATTTCACCACCGCTGCTCAATATGGGGATCCCGGGGATGGTGATGCGGAGCAGCCAGGTGTTGTGTTGCCCCTCCGTGGGTAGGGGTTGGTGATCTCGGGGCCCAATGATGGTGAGGGAGGTGCAGGGCCTGGTGGGCGCAGGGACGCGGGGGCAGCGCTGTGCCTTGCGGCACTGTGGTACTCACTCAGCCTGAGACGTTGACACAGTTTTACGGTAAACCACACGGCTGGAAAGACGGTTCCCACGGACGGCTGCACTTGCTCTCCCAGTAGGTGATGGTGATGTCCCTATTCCTTGCATCTTTGTTTCTGTGTTGGTAGCGATGGGTTCCCACCGGTAACCCGCTCCCCGGCTTCAAGCTGGACCGGAGGAGCTCTACTCTTTGCCCGCAGGCGCTGGCCCTGAGAAACTGGTGCCTTGGCGGTGGCGGTGTCTCTCCTACTCTGGTTGGGCTGTTGCCTTCAATCGGGACTTGGTTGTTGGGGGATCTACGTCCCCTTCACTGACGGATTCAGCAAATTATGGCGACTCCTAGCCTTGCCGGGGTCCGAGAGGCCCCTGCCCTGGTGCTGACTGTCCTTCGGAACACTGCTCCAGACCGCCGGGCCACTACCCGTCCGCGGTCCTTCCAGGAACTTCCAAACGGTCCCCCTCCAGACAGTCACCGCCGTTGCTGACCTTGCTGACCTGTCCTGCACACAGCTGGACTACTTCAGGCTTTCTCTCTGTCACCACTCTTGCTTTCCTCCTTTACCACTTTACTTCCTTCTACTTTCACTTCCTTAACTCCTCTTAGCTGTTTACTCAAGCCCTGCCTGGGCTACTCTCCTGTTTACTCCTTCATGTCCCTCTCTGGACTCAACTGCCTGGTTTCTCCCGCCTCCAGAGCTGTGAACTCCTCGGTGGGCGGAGCCAACCGTCTGGCCCACCCCCTGGTGTGAATCATCAGCCTCTGGAGGAAGGCAACAAGGATTTTTGGTTAGCTTTGGTGTTCCTAACTGGGATGTAGGGTGTGGTGGTGTGTGACCTGTGTCCCCTGGCTTGCCCAGGGCGACACACTTCTCCACAGAGCCATACAGATGGTTGATGTGTTTTCTTTAGAACATCATTCAGATTCTCAAATACAATAAGGCCATCTTTGTTAGGTTCCACATTCCATGGTTCACAAATGAAGTCAACAGTTACTGCCTTTTTTTGGGTGTTGAGTAGAGTTGAGCGCGGTTCGCGGTTCGTGGTTCTCCAGTTCTAGGCTCGAGTGATTTTGGGGGCTGTTCGAGATCGAACTAAAACTCGAGCTTTTTGCAAAAGCTCGCTAGTTCTAGATACGTTCGAGAACGGTTCTAGCAGCAAAAAGTAGGGCTTTTTACAGCTACAGTGTGCAGGAGCCATCGCTGGCAGCCTGCCAGAAGCTGGTAACCAAGATAAACATCGGGTATCCAAGCAAAGCGCTTTGGTTAGTAACCCGATGTTTATCTTAGTTACGTGCAGGAAGCCCACACTTCCCCGCTCAGCTCACTCCGCCCCCTCCTGCCCGCAGCATGTACACACACACACACACACACACACACACTCTGCACACATGGTCCCGCTCAGCTTACCTGCGGTGATGAAGTCCCGCCATCCCGACCTCAGCGCTGTCACTGTCCTCCATGGCCGCCGCTTGTCACATCACCTCTCGCTTCCGACCCGAGACTGACTAGCGGTGACGTCACGGACCTCTCGCGATACTTGGTGTGAAGGCGCCGGTCATTGAACTCAGTGACAGGGGCTGTCAGTGTGCTGGAGATCAGCGCAGGTAATGTACCTCGCTGACAGCAGCACTTGTCATCCCCTGCAGTGACCTGGGCTGACCCATTGATGTTAGCTCAGGTCACTGCATTGCTCTCCCAGCCAATGGGGAACATCCTGCTCTTCATTGACTGGGACAGTGTGGATCGTCATGGCAACCCCTTGGATTACAGCAGACCTGGATTTGTTTTTCATTCTAATAAATTGGTTAAAGAGGGAATGTTTTGGGGAGTGTTTTTTCAAATAAAAATGTGTTTGTCGTCTATTTTTTTTTATTACTGACTGGGTTGGTGATGTCGGGTATCTGATAGACGCCTGACCTCACCAACCCCAGGGCTTGATGCCAGGTGACATTACACATCTGGTATTAACCCCATATATTACCCCGTTTGCCACCGCACTAGGGCGCGGGATGAGCTGGGGCGAAGCACCAGGATTGGCGCATCTAATGGATGCGCCACTTCTGGGGCGGCTGCGGCCTGCTATTTGTAGGCTGGGGAGAGTCCAATAACCATGGACCTCCCTAGTCTGAGAATATCAGGCCCCAGCTGTCTGCTTTACCTTGGCTGGTGATCCAATTTTGGGGGACCCCTACGTGTTTTTTTTTTTTAAATTATTTATTTAATTTAAAATAACAGCGTGGGGTGCCCTCAGTTTTGGATTACCAGCCAAGGTGAGGTTGCCAGCTGTGGTCTGCAGGCTGCAGCCGTCTGCTTTACCCTAGCTGGCTACAAAACTAGGGGGAACCCTACGTCATTTTTTTTTCATTTTTTTGGCTAAATACAAAGCTAAGCACCCCTTAGTGCCACATGAAAGGCACCAAAGGGTGCTCCACTTTTTCTCCACTTTTTCTCCACTTTTTCTCCACTTTTTCTCCACTTTTTCTCCACTTTCTCTCCACTTTTTCTCCACTTTTTATCCATTTTTTCCTCCATTTTTTCTCCACTTTTTCTCCACTTTTTCTCCACTTTTTCTCCACTTTTTCTCCACTTTTTTCTCCACTTTTTATCCACTTTTTATCCACTTTGTCTCCACTGTTTCTACATTTTTTCTCCACTTTTTCTACATTTTTTTCTCCACTTTTTCTTCACTTTTTCTCCACTTTTTCTCCATTTTTTTCTCCATTTTTTTCTCCACTTTTTCTCCACTTTTTCTCCACTTTTTCTCCACTTTTTTCTCCACTTTTTCTTCACTTTTTCTCCACTTTTTCTCCACTTTTTCTCCACTTTCTCTCCACTTTTTCTCCACTTTTTCTCCACTTTTTTCTCCACTTTTTCTCCACTTTTTCTCCACTTTTTCTCCATTTTTTTTCTCCACTTTTTCTCCACTTTTTTCTCCATTTTTTATCCATTTTTTATCCATTTTTTTCTCCACTTTATCTCCACTTTTTCTCCACTTTTTCTCCACTTTTTCATCCACTTTTTATCCACTTTTTATCCACTTTTTATCCACTTTTTCTCCACTTTTTCTACATTTTTTCTCCAATTTTTTCTCCACTTTTTCTTCACTTTTTCTCCACTTTTTCTCCACTTTTTCTCCATTTTTTTCTCCATTTTTTTCTCCACTTTTTCTCCACTTTTTCTCCACTTTTTCTCCACTTTTTCTCCACTTTTTTCTCCATTTTTTCTCCACTTTTTCTCCACTTTTTCTCCACTTTTTTCTCCACTTTTTCTCCATTTTTTTCTCCACTTTTTCTCCACTTTTTTCTCCACTTTTTTCTCCACTTTTTCTCCACTTTTTCTCCACTTTGTCTCCACTTTGTCTCCACTTTTTCTACATTTTTTTCTCCACTTTTTCTCCACTTTCTCTCCACTTTTTCTCCACTTTTTTCTCCACTTTTTTCTCCACTTTTTCTCCACTTTTTCTTCACTTTTTCTACATTTTTTTTCCACTTTTTTCTCCATTTTTTTCTCCATTTTTTTATCCATTTTTTTCTCCACTTTTTCTCCACTTTTTCTCCACTTTTTCATCCACTTTTTCATCCACTTTTTATCCACTTTTTCTCCACTTTTTCTCCACTTTTTCTCCACTTTGTCTCCACTTTTTCTACATTTTTTCTCCACTTTTTCTACATTTTTTTCTCCACTTTTTTCTCCACTTTTTCTTCACTTTTTCTCCACTTTTTCTCCACTTTTTCTCCACTTTCTCTCCACTTTTTCTCCACTTTTTCTCCACTTTTTTCTCCACTTTTTCTCCACTTTTTCTCCACTTTTTCTCCATTTTTTTTCTCCACTTTTTCTCCACTTTTTTCTCCATTTTTTATCCATTTTTTATCCATTTTTTTCTCCACTTTTTCTCCACTTTTTCTCCACTTTTTCTCCACTTTTTCATCCACTTTTTATCCACTTTTTATCCACTTTTTATCCACTTTTTCTCCACTTTTTCTACATTTTTTCTCCAATTTTTTCTCCACTTTTTCTTCACTTTTTCTCCACTTTTTCTCCACTTTTTCTCCATTTTTTTCTCCATTTTTTTCTCCACTTTTTCTCCACTTTTTCTCCACTTTTTCTCCACTTTTTCTCCACTTTTTTCTCCATTTTTTCTCCACTTTTTCTCCACTTTTTCTCCACTTTTTTCTCCACTTTTTCTCCATTTTTTTCTCCACTTTTTCTCCACTTTTTTCTCCACTTTTTTCTCCACTTTTTCTCCACTTTTTCTCCACTTTGTCTCCACTTTGTCTCCACTTTTTCTACATTTTTTTCTCCACTTTTTCTCCACTTTTTCTCCACTTTCTCTCCACTTTTTCTCCACTTTTTTCTCCACTTTTTTCTCCATTTTTTTCTCCATTTTTTCTCCACTTTTTCTCCACTTTTTTCTCCATTTTTTTATCCATTTTTTTCTCCACTTTTTCTCCACTTTTTCATCCACTTTTTCATCCACTTTTTATCCACTTTTTCTCCACTTTTTCTCCACTTTTTCTCCACTTTGTCTCCACTTTTTCTACATTTTTTCTCCACTTTTTCTACATTTTTTTCTCCACTTTTTCTTCACTTTTTCTCCACTTTTTCTCCACTCTTTCTCCATTTTTTCTCCACTTTTTCTCCATTTTTTTCTCCATTTTTTCTCCACTTTTTCTCCATTTTTTTCTCCACTTTTTCTCCACTTTTTCTCCACTTTTTCTCCACTTTTTCTCCACTTTTTCTCCATTTTTTTCTCCACTTTTTCTCCACTTTTTCTCCACTTTTTCTCCACTTATTCTCCACTTTTTCTCCACTTATTCTCCACTTTTTCTCCACTTTTTCTCCACTTTTTCTCCACTTTTTCTCCACTTTTTCTCTACTTTTTCTATGGTCGGTCTACCCATTAGCTCTGCCATGCATAGTGTAGCTCTACACCTACTGCACATGTTACTTTATGATTGACATCTCTTTCGTACCAGAGCTGTCTAAGCCTACTCTGACCCCATATTTGTCATTACTATATTGTCCTTGTACTGTATTATGACATTTGTATCATGTGTTTCATTTCTTGCTGTGTTGCAATTTTTTTGCTGCATCCCAATTGTACCTCTACATTGTTCGAGTTTATGTTATTGTTCTCTCACTCTTATGTGATACTGATTATTGTCATTTTTCATGATTACATGCAGATAAGTCCAATCTGACGAAGGCTCAGGCCGAAACGTCATTTGTAACTTGTTTTGGACAAAAACATATATGCTTATGAAAAATTTTTTTTTCTTAATACGGACCAAAAAAGAGTGATTTTGCATTACTATCCGTTGTGACTTACTGACTTAGTCTGGGAGATTTAGAGTGCCGAGGTTACTCACTAATTTTATCTATTATTACCTCTGAGCACCTATATACCAGTGAGCAGAGCTTCCTCTACAGTAGTTCTCCTGATTAGGCATGCCCTTACCTCATGAGCAGGGCATTGCAGCTTTGGTAGCAACCATTACGACATGGACTCTGCTGCTGTGGACCCGAAAAGAGTGAGTGCAGATTCATTGCACCCACACTCCTCACATGAAGGGTCCGCACTCCTAGAAAATGGGGGATACGTTCCCTGAGTGTCTCCCCCCCCATATTTTAGACGGTCCAGAGTCGTCGTGGGACCCCTTTATTTTTTTTCTTACAATAAATTGGTGAAAGAGGAAATGTTTTGGGGACTGTTTTTTCAAATAAATTTCTTTTGTCGATTTTTTTTTTTTTTTTTTGTTAGTACTGACAGTTTATGATGTTGGGTATCTAATAGATGCCATGACATCACAAACTGCTGGGCTTGATCTCAGGTTACTTTACAGCTAGTATCAACCCGATTTATTACCCCGTTTGCCACTGCACCAGGGCACGGGATGAGCTGGGGTGAAGCGCCAGGATTGGCGCATCTAGTGGATGCGCCACGTCTGGGGTGCCTGCGGCCTGCTATTTTTAGGCTGTGAAGGCCCAATAACTATGGACCTTCCCACCCGGAGAATACCAGACCACAGCTGTCCGCTTTACCTTGGCTGGTGATCCAATTTGGGGGGGACCCTACTTTTATTGTGTAATTATTAATATTTATAAAATAATTATAAAAAAGAGCCTGAGGGGACCTCCACATTGGATCCCCAACCACGGTAAAGCTGCCAGCTGTGGTTTTCAGGCTACAGCCGTCTGCTTTACCCTATCTGGCTATCAAAAATGGGGGGACCCAACGTCATTTTTTTTTTTAACTATTTTTTAAATAGAAAAAATTAATGGGCTTCCCTGTATTTTGATTGCCAACCAAGGTAACGGCAGGCAGATGGGGGTGGCAACCCATAGCTGTCTGCTTTTATCTGCGCTGAGAATCAAAAATACCGCGGAGCGCTACGTCATTTTTTTAAAGATTTATTTTTACAGCACTGTGATGTCCAGCAATCAAAATACAGGGAAGCCCATTTTATTTTTAGTTATTTAAATAAATAATTAAAAAAATATATATGGGCTCCCGCTGCATTTTTTGTATTGCTAGCTAAGGGTAATCCAAGCAGCTACTGGCTGCTAACCCCCACTGCTTGGTGTTACCTTCACTGGCAATGGAAAATCCAGGGAAGCATTTTTTATTTTTTTTGCCAAAAAACTACAAAAAAAGGACGTGAGCTTCGCCATATTTTTGTATGCTAGCCAGGTATAGCAGGCAAGTGCTGGAAGAGTTGGATACAGCGCCAGAATATGGCGCTTCTATGAAAATGCCATTTTCTGAGGCGGCTGCAGACTGCAATTCGCAGCAGTGGGGCCCAGAAAGCTCAGGCCAACCTGTGCTGCGGATTCCAATCCCCAGCTGCCTAGTTGTACCTGGCTGGACACAAAAATGGGGCGAAGCCTACGTCATTTGTTTTCTAATTATTTCATGAAATTCATGAAATAATAAAAAAAGGGCTTCCCTTTATTTTTGGTTCCCAGCCGGGTACAAATAGGCAACTGGGGGTTGGGGGCAGCCGTACCTGCCTGCTGTACCTGGCTAGCATACAAAAATATGGCGAAGCCCACATAATTTTTTCAGGGGGCAAAAAACTTCTGCATACAGTCCTGGATGGAGTATGCTGAGCCTTGTAGTTCTGCAGCTGCTGTCTGTCTGGAGAAGAGCAGACAGCAGCTGCAGAACTACAAGGCTCAGCATACTCCATCCAGGACTGTATGCAGAATTTTTTTGCCCACCAAAAAAATGACGTGGGCTTCGCCATATTTTTGTATGCTAGCCAGGTACAGCAGGCAGCCACGGGCTGCCTCCAACCCCCAGTTGCCTATTTGTACCCGGCTGGGAACCAAAAATATAGGGAAGCCCGTTTTTTTTTAATTATTTCACTTATTTCATGAAATAATTAAAAAACAAATGACGTGGGCTTCGCCCCATTTTTGTGTCCAGCCGGGTACAACTAGGCAGCTGGGGATTGGAATCCGCAGCACAGGTTAGCCCGAGGTTTCTGGGCGCCTCTGCTGCGGATTTCAGTCCGCAGCCGTCCCAGAAAATGGCGCTCTCATAGAAGCGCCATCATCTGGCGCTGTATCCAACTCTTCCAACAGCCCTGGAGCCAGGTGGCTTGTTGGGTAATCATGAGTTAATACTGGCTTTGTTTTACTAGCCAGTATTAAGCCAGAGATTCTTAATGTCAGGCACGTTTGACCCGGCCATTAAGAATCTCCAATAAAGGGTTAAAAAAAAACACCACACAGAGAAAAAATACTTTAATAGAAATAAATACACAGACACATTAGAGACTCCATCTTTATTACCCCCTGTCAGCCCTCCACGATCCTGCTCTTCTGTCTTCTTTCTTTCTAGTGTAGTAGTAGTGAGGATTGTAGTGAGGATGAGGTTCACCAGCTCATCACTTGGGGCTGGGGAACCTCATCCTCAATACAATCCTCACTAGTGTAGTAGTAGTGACGATTGTAGTGAGGATGAGGTTCACCAGCTCATCACTTGGGGCTGGGGAACCTCATCCTCAATACAATCCTCACTAGTGTAGTAGTAGTGACGATTGTAGTGAGGATGAGGTTCACCAGCTCATCACTTGGGGCTGGGGAACCTCATCCTCACTACAATCCTCACTACAATCGGGAAGCAGCGTGCAGCCTTCACTCCGTGAGTGATCAGTGCTGGCTGTCAGCGGTAACAGCGGTAACGCTGACAGACGCGTTACCATAGCAACGGTGCTTTCGGAGCCGCGGTTAGCGGTGACGTCACCGCTAACTGCGTTGCTATGGCAACGGTGATCTCCGTTAATGACCGGCTGTGTCAGCCGGTCCCTAACGGAACGGGGAGTCGACCGTGTGCTAGAGCATGTCGCCGGTACACGGCGATACTCATATGTGCACCGTGTACCGGAGAGATGCACTCGCAGGTCCTACATGACGCGTCATAGTCATGTGACCAGTCTGTAGCCAATGAGATAATAGCCACGTGACTGGTCACATGGCTATTTTGACGTCACGATAGGTCCTGCATCTCTGCTGGCAGTGCCGTCACCGGGAGGATTCAGCGATCATCGGATGGAATAGCGGCAGGAGACAGAGTGCAGAAGGGATCGCGAGGACCGGTAAGTGTTATGGCAATGTTTATTAACTGTTTGTGTACATTTATAATCCATTTTTATGTGTTTGTGATTGCCTCCCATTATAGCCTATTGGTTCGAGTTCGGTTCGTCGAACGTTCGACGAACCGAACTCGAACGGGACCCCCGTTCGGCGAACCGACCTCGAGCCGAACCGCGACCGGTTCGCTCATCTCTAGTCATAAGGTTATTTTTCTTCAGATACTCCAGTATAGCATCTCTCAAGAAACCCTCAAGGATTTTACCAACCGTAGAGGTTAAACTTACCGGCCTATAACTTCCCGGCTCAGTTTTTGTCCCCTTTTTGAATATTGGCACCACATTTGCTATGCGCCAGTCCTGCGGTATCGACCCTGTTATTAAGGAATCTGTGAAGATTAAAAATAATGGTCTATCTATCACAGAACTCAATTCCTGTAGTACTCTGGGGTGTAGCCATGCGGGCCCGGAGATTTGTCAACCTTAGTGATTTCGAGGCGGCGGCAAACTTTCTGCTGGGTTAAGCAGGTAATATTCAAGGGTGAATTTATGGTATCACTGGTCATGTCATCTGCCACGGCATTTTCTTGTATAAAAACCGTAGAAAAAAAGTCATTCAGCAGGTTGGCTTTACCCTCATCCCCCTCCACCATTTCACCAAGACTATTTTTTAAGGAGGCCAACACTATTGCTTTTCAGTTTTTTAATGCTCAGGTAACCTAATATACACATGGTTATATGCCATATGTGTTCATTTTCCTATTATCTACATATATTTCATGATTATTCCACACCTATAATGCTCAGGTAACATAATATACACCTGGTTATATGCCATATGCATTCATTCTCCTATTATCTACATATATTTCATGATCATTCCACACCTATAATGCTCAGGTAACATAATATACACCTAGTTATATGCCATATGCATTCATTCTCCTATTATCTACAGATATTTCATGATCATTCCACACCTATAATGCTCAGGTAACATAATATACACCTGGTTATATGCCATATGCATTCATTCTCCTATTATCTACAGATATTTCATGATCATTCCACACCTATAATGCTCAGGTAACATAATATACACCTGGTTATATGCCATATGCATTCATTCTCCTATTATCTACAGATATTTCATAATCATTCCACACCTATAATGCTCAGGTAACATAATATACACCTGGTTATATGCCATATGCATTCATTCTCCTATTATCTACATATATTTCATGATCATTCCACACCTATAATGCTCAGGTAACATAATATACACCTGGTTATATGCCATATGCATTCATTCTCCTGTTATCTACAGATATTTCATAATCATTCCACACCTATAATGCTCAGGTAACATAATATACACCTGGTTATATGGCATATGCGTTCATTCTCCTATTATCAACAGATATTTCATAATCATTCCATACCTATAATGCTCAGGTAACATAATATACACCTGGTTATATGCCATATGCATTCATTCTCCTATTATCTACATATATTTCATGATCATTCCACACCTATAATGCTCAGGTAACATAATATACACCTGGTTATATGCCGTATGCATTCATTCTCCTATTATCTACATATATTTCATGATCATTCCACACCTATAATGCTCAGGTAACATAATATACACCTGGTTATATGCCATATGCATTCATTCTCCTATTATCTACATGTATTTCATGATCATTCCACACCTATAATGCTCAGGTAACATAATATACACCTGGTTATATGCCATATGCATTCATTCTCCTGTTATCTACAGATATTTCATAATCATTTCACACCTATAATGCTCAGGTAACATAATATACACCTGGTTATATGCCATATGCATTCATTCTCCTATTATCTACAGACATTTCATGATCATTCCACACCTATAATGCTCAGGTAACATAATATACACCTGGTTATATGCCATATGCATTCATTCTCCTATTATCTACTGATATTTCATAATCATTCCACATCTATAATGCTCAGGTAACATAATATACACCTGGTTATATGCCATATGCATTAATTCTCCTATTATCTACAGATATTTCATGATCATTCCACACCTCTAATGCTCAGGTAACGTAATATACACCTGGTTATATGCCATATGCGTTCATTCTCCTATTATCTAAAGATATTTCATGATCATTCCACACCTATAATGCTCAGGTAACGTAATATACACCTGGTTATATGCCATATGCATTCATTCTCCTATTATCTACAGATATTTCATGATCATTCCACACCTATAATGCTCAGGTAACATAATATACACCTGGTTATATGGCATATGCGTTCATTCTCTTATTATCTACAGATATTTCATAATCATTCCATACCTATAATGCTCAGGTAACATAATATACACCTGGTTATATGCCATATGCATTAATTCTCCTATTATCTACAGATATTTCATGATCATTCCACACCTATAATGCTCAGGTAACATAATATACACCTGGTTATATGCCATATGCATTCATTCTCCTATTATCTACAGATATTTCATGATCATTCCACACCTATAATGCTCAGGTAACATAATATACACCTGGTTATATGCCATATGCATTCATTCTCCTGTTATCTACAGATATTTTATGATCATTCCACACCTATAATGCTCAGGTAACATAATATACACCTGGTTATATGCCATATGCATTCATTCTCCTATTATCTACAGATATTTCATGATCATTCCACACCTATAATGCTCAGGTAACATAATATACACCTGGTTATATGCCATATGCGTTCATTCTCCTATTATCTACAGATATTTCATAATCATTCCACACCTATAATGCTCAGGTAACATAATATACACCTGGTTATATGCCATATGCATTCATTCTCCTATTATCTACATATATTTCATGATCATTCCACACCTATAATGCTCAGGTAACATAATATACACCTGGTTATATGCCATATGCATTCATTCTCCTATTATCTACAGATATTTCATGATCATTCCATACCTATAATGCTCAGGTAACATAATATACACCTGGTTATATGCCATATGCATTCATTCTCCTATTATCTACATATATTTCATGATCATTCCACACCTATAATGCTCAGGTAACATAATATACACCTGGTTCTATGCCATATGCATTCATTCTCCTATTATCTACATATATTTCATGATCATTCCACACCTATAATGCTCAGGTAACATAATATACACCTGGATATATGCCATATGCATTCATTCTCTTATTATCTACAGATATTGTATAATCATTCCACACCTATAATGCTCAGGTAACATAATATACACCTGGTTATATGCCATATGCATTCATTCTCCTATTATCTACAGATATTTCATAATCATTCCATACCTATAATGCTCAGGTAACATAATATACACCTGGTTATATGCCATATGCATTCATTCTCCTATTATCTACAGATATTTCATAATCATTCCACACCTATAATGCTCAGGTAACATAATATACACCTGGTTATATGCCATATGCGTTCATTCTCCTATTATCTACAGATATTTCATGATCATTCCACACCTATAATGCTCAGGTAACATAATATACACCTAGTTATATGCCATATGCATTCATTCTCCTGTTATCTACAGATATTTCATGATCATTCCACACCTATAATGCTCAGATAACATAATATACACCTGGTTATATGCCATATGCATTCATTCTCCTGTTATCTACAGATATTTCATGATCATTCCACACCTATAATGCTCAGGTAACATAATATACACCTGGTTATATGCCATATGCATTCATTCTCCTATTATCTACAGATATTTCATGATCATTCCACACCTATAATGCTCAGGTAACGTAATATACACCTGGTTATATGCCATATGCATTCATTCTCCTATTATCTACATATATTTCATGATCATTCCACACCTATAATGCTCAGGTAACAGAATATACACCTGGTTATATGCCATATGAATTCATTCTCCTGTTATCTACAGATATTTCATAATCATTCCACACCTATAATGCTTAGGTAACATAATATACACCTGGTTATATGGCATATGCATTCATTCTCCTATTATCTACAGATATTTCATAATCATTCTATTCCTATAATGCTCAGGTAACATAATATACACCTGGTTATATGCCATATGCATTAATTCTCCTATTATCTACAGATATTTCATGATCATTCCACACCTATAATGCTCAGGTAACATAATATACGCCTGGTTATATGCCATATGCATTCATTCTCCTGTTATCTACAGATATTTTATGATCATTCCACACCTATAATGCTCAGGTAACATAATATACACCTGGTTATATGCCATATGCATTCATTCTCCTATTATCTACAGATATTTCATAATCATTCCACACCTATAATGCTCAGGTAACATAATATACACCTGGTTATATGCCATATGCATTCATTCTCCTATTATCTACAGATATTTCATGATCATTCCACACCTATAATGCTCAGGTAACATAATATACACCTGGTTATATGCCATATGCATTCATTCTCCTATTATCTACAGATATTTCATGATCATTCCACACCTATAATGCTCAGGTAACATAATATACACCTGGTTATATGCCATATGCATTCATTCTCCTATTATCTACAGATATTTCATGATCATTCCACACCTATAATGCTCAGGTAACGTAATATACACCTGGTTATATGCCATATGCATTCATTCTCCTATTATCTACAGATATTTCATGATCATTCCACACCTATAATGCTCAGGTAACATAATATACACCTGGTTATATGCCATATGCATTCATTCTCCTGTTATCTACAGATATTTCATGATCATTCCACACCTATAATGCTCAGGTAACATAATATACACCTGGTTATATGCCATATGCATTCATTCTCCTATTATCTACAGATATTTCATGATCATTCCACACCTATAATGCTCAGGGAACATAATATACACCTGGTTATATGCCATATGCATTCATTCTCCTATTATCTACAGATATTTCATGATCATTCCACACCTATAATGCTCAGGTAACATAATATACACCTGGTTATATGCCATATGCGTTCATTCTCCTATTATCTACAGATATTTCATGATCATTCCACACCTATAATGCTCAGGTAACATAATATACACCTGGTTATATGCCATATGCATTCATTCTCCTGTTATCTATAGATATTTCATGATCATTCTACACCTATAATGCTCAGGTAACATAATATACACCTGGTTATATGCCATATGCATTCATTCTCCTATTATCTACAGATATTTCATGATCATTCCACACCTATAATGCTCAGGTAACATAATATACACCTGGTTATATGCCATATGAATTCATTCTCCTGTTATCTACAGATATTTCATAATCATTCCACACCTATAATGCTCAGGTAACATAATATACACCTGGTTATATGCCATATGCATTCATTCTCCTGTTATCTATAGATATTTCATGATCATTCCACACCTATAATGCTCAGGTAACATAATATACACCTGGTTATATGCCATATGTGTTCATTCTCCTATTATCTACAGATATTTCATGATCATTCCACACCTATAATGCTCAGGTAACATAATATACACCTGGTTATATGCCATATGCATTCATTCTCCTATTATCTACAGATATTTCATGATCATTCCACACCTATAATGCTCAGGTAACATAATATACACCTGGTTATATGCCATATGCATTCATTCTCCTATTATCTACAGATATTTCATGATCATTCCACACCTATAATGCTCAGGTAACATAATATACACCTGGTTATATGCCATATGCATTCATTCTCTTATTATCTACAGATATTTCATGATCATTCCACACCTATAATGCTCAGGTAACGTAATATACACCTAGTTATATGCCATATGCATTCATTCTCCTATTATCTACATATATTTCATGATCATTCCACACCTATAATGCTCAGGTAACATAATATACACCTGGTTATATGCCATATGCATTCATTCTCCTGTTATCTATAGATATTTCATGATCATTCTACACCTATAATGCTCAGGTAACATAATATACACCTGGTTATATGCCATATGCATTCATTCTCCTATTATCTACAGATATTTCATGATCATTCCACACCTATAATGCTCAGGTAACATAATATACACCTGGTTATATGCCATATGCGTTCATTCTCCTATTATCTACAGATATTTCATGTTCATTCCACACCTATAATGCTCAGGTAACGTAATATACACCTGGTTATATGCCATATGAATTCATTCTCCTGTTATCTACAGATATTTCATAATCATTCCACACCTATAATGCTCAGGTAACATAATATACACCTGGTTATATGCCATATGCATTCATTCTCCTGTTATCTATAGATATTTCATGATCATTCCACACCTATAATGCTCAGGTAACATAATATACACCTGGTTATATGCCATATGCATTCATTCTCCTGTTATCTATAGATATTTCATGATCATTCCACACCTATAATGCTCAGGTAACATAATATACACCTGGTTATATGCCATATGCATTCATTCTCCTGTTATCTATAGATATTTCATGATCATTCCACACCTATAATGCTCAGGTAACATAATATACACCTGGTTATATGCCATATGTGTTCATTCTCCTATTATCTACAGATATTTCATGATCATTCCACACCTATAATGCTCAGGTAACATAATATACACCTGGTTATATGCCATATGCATTCATTCTCCTATTATCTACAGATATTTCATGATCATTCCACACCTATAATGCTCAGGTAACATAATATACACCTGGTTATATGCCATATGCATTCATTCTCCTATTATCTACAGATATTTCATGATCATTCCACACCTATAATGCTCAGGTAACATAATATACACCTGGTTATATGCCATATGCATTCATTCTCTTATTATCTACAGATATTTCATGATCATTCCACACCTATAATGCTCAGGTAACATAATATACACCTGGTTATATGCCATATGCATTCATTCTCCTATTATCTACATATATTTCATGATCATTCCACACCTATAATGCTCAGGTAACATAATATACACCTGGTTATATGCCATATGCATTCATTCTCCTATTATCTACATATATTTCATGATCATTCCACACCTATAATGCTCAGGTAACATAATATACACCTGGTTATATGCCATATGCATTCATTCTCCTATTATCTACAGATATTTCATGATCATTCCACACCTATAATGCTCAGGTAACATAATATACACCTGGTTATATGCCATATGCATTCATTCTCCTGTTATCTATAGATATTTCATGATCATTCCACACCTATAATGCTCAGGTAACATAATATACACCTGGATATATGCCATATGCATTCATTCTCCTGTTATCTACAGATATTTCATGATCATTCCACACCTATAATTCTCAGGTAACATAATATACACCTGGTTATATGCCATATGCATTCATTCTCCTATTATCTACAGATATTTCATGATCATTCCACACCTATAATGCTCAGGTAACATAATATACACCTGGTTATATGCCATATGCATTCATTCTCCTATTATCTACAGATATTTCATGATCATTCCACACCTATAATGCTCAGGTAACATAATATACACCTGGTTATATGCCATATGCATTCATTCTCCTGTTATCTACAGATATTTCATGATCATTCCACACCTATAATTCTCAGGTAACATAATATACACCTGGTTATATGCCATATGCATTCATTCTCCTATTATCTACAGATATTTCATGATCATTCCACACCTATAATGCTCAGGTAACATAATATACACCTGGTTATATGCCATATGCATTCATTCTCCTATTATCTACATATATTTCATGATCATTCCACACCTATAATGCTCAGGTAACATAATATACACCTGGTTATATGCCATATGCATTCATTCTCCTATTATCTACAGATATTTCATGATCATTCCACACCTATAATGCTCAGGTAACATAATATACACCTGGTTATATGCCATATGCATTCATTCTCCTGTTATCTATAGATATTTCATGATCATTCCACACCTATAATGCTCAGGTAACATAATATACACCTGGATATATGCCATATGCATTCATTCTCCTGTTATCTACAGATATTTCATGATCATTCCACACCTATAATTCTCAGGTAACATAATATACACCTGGTTATATGCCATATGCATTCATTCTCCTATTATCTACAGATATTTCATGATCATTCCACACCTATAATGCTCAGGTAACATAATATACACCTGGTTATATGCCATATGCATTCATTCTCCTATTATCTACAGATATTTCATGATCATTCCACACCTATAATGCTCAGGTAACATAATATACACCTGGTTATATGCTATATGCATTCATTCTCCTGTTATCTACAGATATTTCATAATCATTCCATGTCTAACTTGCCCAAGAAACCTTTTATACATCTACATAATATACACCTAATAAGTTATTACCCTCATTCTTTTTATTTATTCCTTTTCATCATTCTTTTTAGTATGTCCCGTAAAAAGTGAGGCGAAAAGAAACAAGAGGGCAAACATCACTGGTATGGGCTGAGAGTTCAAGCTGCAAAACGGGATGCATGGAGAAGATCAACTTGCCTGTTGTGAAAACTATGCATGATCCGGAGGAGAAGATCTTCGGTTTGGTCTTTGCTCTATGCATGCGCCTGCCTTTGAGGGGCAAGTGAGGACTGAAAAAAAAGGGAAAGGATCATCCGCACTAGCCATAACTCTGATAGCATTAGGAGAAGAAAAGGTTCTGCCATCCAGAGAAGAGAGAACAAATATTTACCCGTGGCAGACTGCACTCCATCCTTAAGGTCTGGAAAACTGAAGCGTTATACCCCTGTTACCCCATCTGCGGGGACAAGAAGATCAGAAAAAAAGGAAAAATACACCATTGGGTAGAAACCGGTCTTGGAGCTCCAGACCCGTGTCTACTCCAATAGATGGCACTAAGCTAAACTGAGTAGCTTGGCTATCAATAGGCAGGTGCAGGCTGTTGGGCAGAAGACAACTTTATTTCTTAGGTTGTACTTCTTAGTGCCAACCTCCTGGTGGCAGCATAGTACACCCATGGTTCCTCTGTCCCTCAATTAGGCTAAGTTCACATATCCTGTGTTTTGCATCAGTCACAATCCGTAGCCTTGAGGAATTACGGAATCCTGCAAAATATTTTGCAGGAATCCTGTATTTCCCCATAGACTTCTATTAGTGACGGATTGCGACTGATGACCCTGCGTTGCATCCGCTGCGTCGCGGTCCGTCGTTTTTGACTGACCGCCGAGCGGGGAGCAACGCAGAATGTAACGTTTTTCGGGCCGTCAAAATTAACGCGCCGCGCAGGAATCCGTCGCCATCCGTCAAGCTCGTAATGCAAGTCTATGGTGCTGGATTCCGTCGTAATCCGTCTTACAACGGAATCCAGCGCAGGATTCCGTCATGCTCTACTGAGCATGCCCAGCATGCTTGGCACGCCCACTGGGCTGTCCCAAACACAGACGGATCATGACTGATCCGTCAAAAAACGGACGCACAGCGGATGTAACGGACGCAACTGATCCGTTTTTTCACAGGATTCCTGTGAAAGGAATCCTGTGAAAAACACATCAGTTGCATCAGTTGACATCTAAAAAACAACTGATCCGTTGCTGACGGACCTGACGGATTGAAAACAACTGAAGTGTGAACTTAGCCTTAAGCGCACAACATTTTTGGATGGAGGATTTTGAAGTATTTGTCCTGACATACACTAGATCTCTATGTACATGGAGCTCTCCTCAGATGTCCATGGTACCCCAACAAATAGGCATTGCTGCGCCTACCTGTTCCAGTTGCCGTTTTGTCTTCCAGCCCAGGACAACCAGTTCTCCGGATTGAGTAGTGGTTTGGACAAATGAATGAGAAGCAACAGCCTGGAAAGGGAAGATGGGTGGTGGAACCAGAGAGGGACATGCTCTTCCTCTACTTCTGACCCACGATTGATGACCAGACACTATAGGTCTACAGAGAAGCATGTCTGAGCTCAAACCATGAGTTGTGAAGAGTGTCACCACCATAAGACCATCACCCTGGGTGCCCTTCCTTCCAACCAAGAACAGAAAAATCAGGTCATACCTTGGTGCAGACCTCCAAAACTGAAGATCGGAAGGTTGGAATAGGGGCAGTTTTCAGGTCAAATAATATATTTATGTCCTTGTCACTATAGTATTCAACCAGATGTGTCAGAAAAAATGAGGAGACAGCCGACGTCAAGACGAAGCAGGAAAGGCTTCATTACATCCAACTGTGAATCCTGGTTAGCTGTGAGCCATCATGAATAGATTTCCTGGCATTAAAGGGCGACTATCGACAGCCTGAGGGACACACGGCGGCATCATTAAGGAACCACTGATCAGTCAGTGGTCTGACATTTCTGCAAGTTTTGTAGATGTAATGATCAATTTCTACAATATAAAGTCTCATTACTAAGTCACTGTAGCAGCGAAATAACTGCATAAACTCTGAATTTGTCCTTAAAATGTTTTTAGTGAAAGTGGAATGTTAAAGGGTTAATCCTATCCCAATATGTGGTAGGCCTAATAATAATAATAATAATAATAATACCAAATACCTTTAATAAGAAATGTATATAATTCTCCTGATTTAGCCCTGTCTTTTACCTCATGTGCAGGGCATTGCAGTTAGGTATCCATGGTTACGACCACTCATATAGTGACCGTAGTTAATTAGTTAGTTGCTCGTGGTCATAACCATGGATACCTAAGCTACTGTAATGCCCTGCACATGAGGTAAGCATCATAAGCTAATCTGTCACGATGATTACGGAGAAAGCAGTGGACAGTTCCCTACGATGCCCTCGATTATGAAACATGGAAGGAATTAGTAAAAAAAAGCAAAAACATAAAAGACACTTTTTGGGGGCATCGGGGGTCCGGATCACAGAAGGTGATAAGACATCCTCTTTGTTTTTGGAAAACATTTTGTTTAGAACTCCAGAGATTAAACGAAAACAGAGATAGACAGGACGATCGAGAAATGTCCAGAGGTCAAAAGTAAAAAATATACACCGTATAGAGAAAAGTATTGGGAAACGTGTCGTACTCACTGAATACAGGTTCCTCATCCAGTCCCGCGTCCCCCCTGCCCGCGAGTGTATAACATCCGGCCCCTCACCACCGGTGTATAACATCCGGCCCCCCGCCCCCAGTGTATAACATCCGGCCCCTCACCCCCAGTGTATAACATCCGGCCCCTCACCCCCAGTGTATAACATCCGGCCCCTCACCCCCAGTGTATAACATCCGGCCCCTCACCCCCAGTGTATAACATCCAGCCCCTCACCCCCCAGTGTATAACATCCAGCCCCTCACCCCCACTGTATAACATCCGGTCCCTCACCCCCAGTGTATAACATCCAGCCCCTCACCCCCAGTGTATAACATCCGGCCCCTCATCCCCAGTGTATAACATCCGGCCCCTCACCCCCAGTGTATAACATCCGGCCCCTCACCCCCAGTGTATAACATCCGGCCCCTCACCCCCAGTGTATAACATCCGGCCCCTCACCCCCAGTGTATAACATCCAGCCCCTCACCCCCCAGTGTATAACATCCAGCCCCTCACCCCCACTGTATAACATCCGGTCCCTCACCCCCAGTGTATAACATCCAGCCCCTCACCCCCAGTGTATAACATCCGGTCCCTCACCCCCAGTGTATAACATCCGGTCCCTCACCCCCAATGTATAACATCCGGTCCCTCACCCCCAGTGTATAACATCCAGCCCCTCACCCCCAGTGTATAACATCCAGCCCCTCACCCCCAGTGTATAACATCCATCCCCTCACCCCCAGTGTATAACATCCGGTCCCTCACCCCCAGTGGATAACATCCGGTCCCTCACCCCCAGTGTATAACATCCAGCCCTTCAACCCCCGTTGTATAACATCCGGCCCCTCACCCCCAGTGTATAACATCTGTAGCGCCCCAAACTAGCCAGGTCGTTACAGGTACTGCAACACACACCCCCACCCTGAGACAGGCACATCAGCCAGACACAAAATCCTTGTTGCCTCCCTCCAAGGGCTGATGTCCACACCAGGTGGGGTGGAGCCAGGCGGTTGGCCCCACCCACCGAGGAGTTCACAGTCCTGGAGGCGGGAAAAGAAAGTCAGATCAGTTAGGGAAGTGCAAGTGAAAGGAGTGAAGTGGTAGTGGAGGAGTAAACTGACGGTGCCCGGGTGTGTGGCCCGGGCACTAAGAGCAAGGTTGGCAGACGGTGGTGGCCGTCTGCAGGAGAGGTAGATCAACACGGAACCGTAGGACCGGGGACGGGCAATGGCCCGCCGGTACCGAACCAGGGAGCGAAGTGAAGCCAGCACACTCAGGCAGGGCCTACGGACCCCGACCAGGCTTGGAGTCGCCATTAGAGGTCAAATCCGTCAGTGACCGGAACCCCAGGGGTTTCCTAACAGCCAAGACCCGATTGAAGGCAACCGTCCGACCAGCAAAAGGAAATACAGCTACCGCCACAGCTAGAGTTCCAAGGGCTAGAGCCTGCGGGCAAAAGGGCTCCTCTGGCACCTATACACGCTGGGGAGCGGATTACCGGTGGGAATCCATCGGGACCAAACATACACAAAGGTGCAGGGAAAGGCAGCCACCACTAACCGTAAGGGAGAAGCCACAGCAGCCAGCTGCGGGACCCGTCCATCCAGCCGTTTGGTTTACCAGAGACTTTGTGTACATTTGTGGCTGAGTGAGTACAACCGTGCCATCCGGCACCGCGCTGCGCAGTCCAGGTGACCCTGCACCTTGCCAACCCTGCCTCCCCGTCACCTCACTGGGCCCCGGGACCACCAACTTCTACCCACGGTGGGGGGAAACAACATCCCAGCTGCTCCCTGCCATCGCTCCCGGGATCCCCGTCACCAGCAGCGGTGGTGCCCAACCTCACCACAACCCGTGGGTGGCGTCACGGACCAAATCCCCAAACCAAACTACCCCCTTTCACTCACAGGCGAGGAGCACCGCTCGAGCCCCCGGATCCGGCCCACCGCTCGAGCCACCGAGCAGCCATCGCAGCAGCGCCGGACCCGAGCGCTAGCGAGCGCAGCGAGCGGCACCCCTCTGTCCGCGACAACTTGGCATCACGAACAGGATCTTACCGTTCTGCCGGCTGGTAGAAGTGCGCCTTGTGCCCCGCTGGTGGTGTCCAGCCGAAAAATTTCAGAATCCGCCATCTTGGGCGCGAAGATTTTCCCGCTCAAGCGTCTTCTCGAGCAGTGGAGGCGCGAAAGCCGAAGCCCCGCCCCTGAAGAGGAGGTGCCGAGAAAAGACCAAGGGGGGGCGGTAACAAGATGTCTGCGCCCGACGGAGCCGCTGGAGGAGCGGCGGTCGCAGCCGCAGCGGCACCTGTGGAAGGAAATGGGCCAGCCCGTGCTCCGGTCGCACGAGAAGGGGAGGCCGTGGCCCCCGCCATTGCTCAGGTAATGCCGTTCTCCTTGCCCTATGTGCCCGGAGCTACCTGGCTGCCACAGTATGACGGGAAACCTGATGCTTTACAGGTCTTCCGGAAGAAGCTTAACCCGGTCCTTAAACGGTATCCTCTGACCGATAAGCAACGTGCAGCGGTAGTGCTGGGGAAGCTAACCGGCGCAGCTGAGCAGGAGACGGAGACCTGGACCGAGGGGGACCGGTCCTCCGTGGCCACTATCTTTGAAAAGCTTCAGATTGCCTTCGAGACCCGCACCGAAGCCGAGCTGCGGATACAGTTTTATCAATGTCGACAGCGTCCTGCAGATAGTATTAGAGACTATGCCTTGCGCCTGCAAACTTCCCTCCGTACGCTGAAGCGGGTGGATACCATTAACGATGCGGACAGCAACAAAATGTTAGTCGAGCAGTTCGTGCAGGGGCTGGGATCCCCGGAGGACCGCAAGCAGCTCCGGCTATGGGCCCTAGAACACCCTAACGTGGACTTTGCCGTGTTGAAAGAACGGGCCATCAAAGCTCTGCAGCCCCCAGCGTCCGACGTCCCTGAAGTGGCCCCATGGCCAACTGAGACGGCTCCCATCTTGGTAGCCCCTCCTCTTCCAGCTCCCTCGGCCCCTGCAGCCCCTGGCGGAATGATGGAGGAGCTGGCTGCCCAGGTCCGTCGCATGGATGGAGACCTCGCCAAGATCCTCGCCGCACTCCAGCCTCCGACGAGATCCAAGCCCCCGGGGAGGATGCAGCTTGCCGACAGCCCGGAGGACGTCCCCTGGATGCAGCGGAGACGGGCCAATGACTCACGGTATGGACCTCCAATTTGTTACAGGTGCAGCAAGCCCGGCCACTACTCCCGACGGTGTCCGTTAAACGAGCAACCCCTGGGGCCAAGGGCCAATCCTCAGGAGTAGAACCCAGTGGCCCCCCAGACTGGCGGGACCGGTACATTGGAGCCCGTCCCATCATCCCTCTGGCAGTAGACAGCATCCCGCTGATGGCACTCCTGGACACTGGATCCCAGGTAACCACGATACCATACACACTGTATCAGCGGTATTGGGGGGATGATGAACTTGCCCCTCCAGACGGTAGCATGACACTGATCGCAGCTGATGGACTCCCCTTGACCCAAGTGGGATACAAACAAGTGGCCATGACCGTGGGACGAGCTGAACTGCAACACCAGGGTATGATTGTGATAATGAATGAACCCAGCGACCATAACCCGAAGGTAGTGCTAGGAACCAATGTGATGGAGCACTGAATGAGTGAGGTGCTGACCCTCCTGCAGCAGCTGGCCGCCACCGCAGCAGGAGGCCGACAGAGAGCTGTGCAGCGTGAGATCCGGGCCTTGATGTACCGCCAACATGTGAACTCGACAGGAGGGGAGATTGGTGGGGTGAGAGTGATGGATGCGGCCCCTTTGATTGTGCCTCCCAGGAGTGAAATGATGATTTGGTGCAGGGCAGCGGTAGGTCCCCAGGGGCGTGATTACCCAGCCATGGTAGAGCCCATGCCCTCCGAACACTGGCCCACAGTAATGCCCGCCCGAGGGGTAGTAGACGTTAAGAAGGGGAGAGTGCCCATAAGGGTGTTAAACTGTGGGGAGGAGGAGGTCAGGCTTCCCCGGTATGCTACCCTTGCCAAGCTGCTTACCCTAGACCCCCACACCATCCAGGAGGCCGTTCCTCCGACCTCACTGCCAGTCACTACACATCCCCTGAGCGGTTAGAAGAGTGGTGCCAAGAGTTACATGTAGGCACTGATGTTACCCCCACACATCACAAAGAAGGGGTATACAGTGTGGTACAGGAGTACGAGCAGGTTTTCAGCAAACATTCACTAGATTTTGGGCGGATTAAAGGGGTCCAATACCACATCCCCACCGGCGAGCATCCCCCCATTAAAGAGAGATACAGACCTATCCCACCCGCAAACTACCAATGCGCCAAAGACATGTTGAGGAACATGAAGGAGGCGGGGGTTATTCGGGATAGCTGCAGTCCCTGGGCCGCCCCGCTGGTGCTGGTAAAGAAAAAGGATGGCACCATGAGGATGTGTGTGGATTACCGGAAGATTAACCAGATAACGCATAAAGATGCCTATCCTCTGCCCCGTATTGAAGAGTCACTGGCCGCACTGAGAACCACTAACTACTTCTCCACCCTGGACCTCACCAGTGGGTACTGGCAGGTGGCCGTGGCACCAGAGGACCGAGAGAAGACTGCCTTCGCTACACCCATGGGACTCTGTGAATTCAACAGCATGCCGTTCGGGCTGTGCAACGCCCCTGGAACCTTCCAACGGCTGATGGAGTGCTGTCTGGGACATCTGAATTTTGAGACCGTCTTGCTGTACCTGGACGATGTAATTGTATACTCACAGACGTATGAAGCCCACCTGGAGCACCTAGCTGAGGTGTTCGCGTCCCTTGCCAAGTACGGGATGAAATTGAAACCCTCCAAGTGCCATCTATTGAAGCCCAGGATGCAGTACCTCGGACATGTGGTGGGCGCGGAAGGCGTCGCCCCAGATTCCGACAAGATCACTGCCATTCAGGACTGGCCGAGGCCGGCCACGGTGAGAGAGGTGAGACAGTTCCTGGGTCTGGTGGGCTACTATCGCCGCTTCATTATCGGGTACACGAAGATGGCCGTCCCCATGCAAGACCTCCTCGTGGGACAGACCAAGGGTGGCAGGTCCCCTGGAACCCCGTTGGCGTGGGAAGAAAAGCATGTAGAGTCCTTCCGTCAGCTGAAGACGGCCTTGACCAGGGAAGAAATCCTGGTGTACCCCGACTACAGTCTCCCGTTCATCCTCTACACCGATGCCAGTAATGTAGGTTTGGGAGCAGTCTTATCCCAGGTCCAGGACGGAAGGGAGAAGGTGATCACTTATGCTAGCCAGAAACTCCGACCCACAGAAAGGAACCCTGAGAACTACAGATCTTTCAAGCTTCAGCTCTTAGCACTGGTGTGGGCCATCACCGAGCGATTCCGCCATTACCTAGCTGCAGCAAAGTTCACTGCTTATACGGACAATAACCCGCTAACCCATCTGGATACAGCTAAGCTGGGTGCATTGGAGCAGCGGTGGGTGGCCAGGTTGGCTAACTGTGACTTCACCATCAAGTACCGAGCCGGCCGTAAAAATGCTAACGCAGATGCACTCTCCCGGATGCCCCACCTGTTGGGAGAGGGGCCGGACGATGATGACCTCGAAGAAATCGAGTTGCCTGCGTTCCACCGGCCGCCAGCCGAGAAGTTGCATGTCCAGCAACAACAAGTGAACTTAGATCCGCTGCCCAGCCAAGGGTGGCAAGAAGCCCAGGACCAGGCACCTGCTGTCCGCTTGGTCAAGACCCTGGTGGAACAAGGCTCTGCCGGAATAGACCCTGCCGCCCCCGCCGAGGCCCAACGACTATGGAGGGAACAAGCCCGGCTGTACCTGCACCAGGGGAAGCTGTATCGGGAATTGATCAACCCGAAGACCCATGAGAAGGTTCGCCAGCTGGTGGTTCCCCAGGCTAATGTGCCCACTGTTCTGCAAGCATACCATGAGGGTGCCGGGCACTTTGGGTGGAAGAAGCTGGAGATACTGTTGAGGGAACGGTTCTATTGGAGTGGGATGCGGGAGTCGGTAGAGGCCTGGTGCCGGAAGTGTGGTCCCTGCACGCTGAGAAGAAGGGACGAAGCTAGCCAGAAGGCCCCCCTACGCCCAATAATTACCCATCAACCGCTGGAGCTGGTCGCCCTCGACCACGTGAAGCTCACCCCTAGCCGAAGTGGGTACATCTACGCTCTGACCAATGTAGACCACTATTCGAGATTCATGGTGGTTGTCCCAGTTAAAGATCTGACCGGGCGTACTGCAGCCAGAGCCTTCCAGGCCTACTTTTGTCGACCACAAGGGTACCCGGAGAGGGTGCTGACCGACCAGGGTCCAGCTTTCGAAGCAGAAGTGTTTCAGGAATTCTGCCAGTTATACGGCTGTAAAAAGATCCGGACCACCACGTACCACGCCCAGACTAACGGCATGTGTGAAAAGATGAACCATCTGGTCTTGGACCTCCTTAAGACCCTGCCGTTGGAAGAGCGGAACTTATGGCTGGAAAAGCTGCCCGATCTGGTAGACATGTACAATAATATTCCTAGCAGCTCCACCAAGTGCACGCCCGCGTACCTAATGAGAGCCCGACCAGGCCGGTTGCCGGTGGACCTAGAAATGGATCTGGAGGCTCCAGAGGCCCTTCCTTCCACTGCTGACTGGGACGCCCGGCGGAGGGCGCAGTACTGACAAGTCCAAGAATACGTAGAAAAGAACTTGTGCCGGAGTCAGGGACAGCAAGAACAGTGCTTCAACAGGAAGGCCCCTGCAGGGCCCTTTCAGCGTGGGGATGTAGTACTGAAGCGAAAGAGAAGAACCCATAAGCTGGATGACCAATGGGAGAAGACCCCGTATGTTATACAACCCACTGAATGGGAGAACAGGAAGGCCTACCAGATCAGTCGTGACCAGGGGAAGACTTCGGCCATGGTTTCCCGGGACCACCTGAAGAGGTGACCACCACCATTGAGGGTGGCAACTGAAGTTCCGGCCCCCAGACCGGCTGGGGAGAAAGAAAAAGAGGTAATCCACACCATGATGGGCGATTTCCCGGCAGATTGGCCTACGCTGAACGACGCAGTGATTCTTCCCGTGCTACTGTTCCCACAACCTGTGGAGGAAAAAGAGATGGAAGTAGCCGCCAATGAACCAGTGCCCAGGGATGCAGCTGTACCCAGCTCCCCTGTGTCTCCGTCTGCCCCTCACGATAGACGGGAAGAGGAACCAGTTGTTTCCTCCGCCCCACTGCCTGTCCCCACTAACAGTGGGCCCCGAAGGTCCACACGCCCCAACCTAGGCCGACCCCCGCTTAGGTACAGGGAAACTAACATTTAGGGGTGTTATATGTTGAATGTGTAAATGAGTAAATGAATGAATCAACCGAGAAAGTAACCTGATTGGCACCGTGATTGACCCGGCCGTTGCCGGCAAGTTGTCCCCGTAGGGACCCTTTGTACCGTTGCATGAGGAATTCTTCATGGACATGCCTGAGAACTTGCAGGGCACCCACGAACTTGTGGGATTGTAAATATGTTGGGGCATGTTTCCGTTGCCGCCTCCGGAGAGGCTGATTTGGAGGATGGGCCTGGAGGAAAGTGATGGCCCAGGCCCGCCACTACCGCAACCGGTGGCGATCCTCCGGTGGTCAGGGGTCCATCATGGACGTGGGGTCCCCTGAAGTGACAGCCGGGTGCGAGGTACCGTACCCGTTCCCGCTCGGGCAGCCTGGATCTGGACTGGGGTCAAGGGGTGCTGCCCACTTCTTAGGGGCAGCATCAGGGCTAGGTTGCTTGGGTGGGAGAGCGGAAGCCGTCCGTCTGTTGTTATTAAAAATGTAAATATATGTGTTTTGCAACGTTCAAGTGACCTACCTCCCGTAAGGGAAGATTTAAACTGCATAAACTGTTGATGTTTGTTTTATATTTTTACAGTTAAAAAAAAGAAAAATAAAACCGGTGATGGACGGGCAGCCCGCGGACGGTCTGCATTTAACCAAGGAAGAATGTGGCGCCCTGGACTAGCCAGGTCGTCACAGGTACTGCAACACACCCCCACCCTGAGACAGGCACATCAGCCAGACACAAAATCCTTGTTGCCTCCCTCCAGGGGCTGATGTCCACACCAGGTGGGGTGGAGCCAGGTGGTTGGCCCCACCCACCGAGGAGTTCACAGTCCTGGAGGCGGGAAAAGGAAGTCAGATCAGTTAGGGAAGTGCAAGTGAAAGGAGTGAAGTGGTAGTGGAGGAGTAAACTGTGGCCCGGGCACTAAGAGCAAGGTTGGCAGATGGTGGTGGCCGTCTGCAGGAGAGGCAGATCAACGCGGAACGTAGGACCCGGGACGGGCGGTGGTCTGCCGGTACCGAACCGGGGAGCGAAGTTAAGCCAGCACACTCAGGCAGGGCCTACGGACCCCGACCAGGCTTGGAGTCATTAGAGGTCAAATCCATCAGTGACCGGAACCCCAGGGGTTTCCTAACAGCCAAGACCCGATTAAAGGCAACCGTCTGACCAGCAAAAGGAAATACAGCTACTGCCACAGCTAGAGGGACAGAGCCTGCAGGCAAAAGGGCTCCTCTGGCACATATACACACTTGGGAGCGGGTTACCGGTGGGAATCCATCGGGACCGAACATACACAAAGGTGCAGGGAAAAGCAGCCACCACTAACCGTCCGGGAGAGACTACAGCAGCCGGCTGCGGGACCTGTCCATCCAGCCGTTTGGTTTACCAGAGACTTTGTGTACATTTGTGGCTGAGTGAGTACAACCGTGCCGGCACCGCGCTGCGCAGTCCAGGTGACCCTGCACCTTGCCAACCCTGCCTCCCCGTAACCTCACCGGGCCCCGGGACCACCGACCCCTACCCACGGAGGGGGGAAACAACATCCCAGCTGCTCCCTACCATCGCTCCCGGGATCCCCGTCACCAGCAGCAGTGGTGCCCAACCTCACCACAACCCGTGGGTGACGTCACGGACCAAATCCCCAAACCAAACTACCCCCCTTTCACTCACGGGTGAGGAGCGCCGCTCGAGTCCCCGTATCCGGCCTACTGCTCGAGCCACCGAGCAGCCATCGCAGCAGCGCCGGACCCGAGCGCTAGCGAGCGCAGCGCAGCGGCGCCCCTCCGCCTGCGACACATCCAGCCCCTCACCCCCAGTGTATAATATCCAGCCCCTCACCCCCAGTGTATAACATCCAGCCCCTCACCCCCAGTGTATAACATTCGGCCTCTCACCCCCAGTGTATAACATACGGCCCCTCACCCCCAGTGTATAACATCCGGCCCCTCACCCCCAGTGTATAACATCCAGCCCCTCACCCCCAGTGTATAACATCCGGCCCCTCACCCCCAGTGTATAACATCCGGCCCCTCACCCCCAGTGTATAATATCCAGCCCCTCACCCCCAGTGTATAATATCCAGCCCCTCACCCCCAGTGCATAACATCCAACCCCTCACCCCCAGTGTAAAACATTCGGCCTCTCACCCCCAGTGTATAACATCCGGCCCCTCACCCCCAGTGTATAACATCCGGCCCCTCACCCCCAGTGTAAAACATCCGGCCCCTCAACCCCCAGTGTATAACATCCAGCCCCTCACCCCCTGGTGTATAACATCCGACCCCTCACCCCCAGTGTATAACATCCAGCCCCTCATCCCCTGGTGTATAACATCCGGCCCCTCACCCTCAGTGTATAACATCTGGCCCCTCACCCCCAATGTATAACATCTGGCCCCTCACCCCCGGTGTATAACATCCAGCCCCTCACCCCCGGTGTATAACATCCGGCCCCTCACCCCCAATGTATAACATCCAGCCCCTCACCCCCTGGTGTATAACATCCAGCCCCCTCACCCCCTGGTGTATAAAATCTGGCCCCTCACCCCCAGTGTATAACATCCAGCCCCTCACCCCCTGGTGTATACAATCTGGCCTCATTGCCCCCTGCATCCAGATATATGAAGGTGCACCTGTATGTATATGGACTGTTGGACAATGTTCAGTGTTACTCTTATATACTGTATGTGCTGCTAGATATTACAGCCGTCAGGTCTCTGCATGTAGTGCCTACTTCCATCCACCAGGGGTCACTGTAGCAGTGGTCTAGAGAGGACTGATGAAGGGCGGGGAAACCGCTGACTACCCGATCCCTCACACAGTCATATAATGGCGACATGCTGACTCTGGCTATGAGAGGAGCAGCTGGGAAAAGACGTGCACAGTGCGGAGAGTTTATCACACATTATTCCAGATAATTTCTCCCTCTGAGTTTTTGTATTTTATAAATCAGTTCTACTGTATAAAGTTAGTTATATAGTTTCACATTGATAACTGCTCATATACCTCCCAAGTATAATATACCGGACCACACACATGTGCCGCCCCCGGTAGACCTCTGATGTCACGGTGGAGGTCCGGGTGGTGATGTGGCCGTACCAGGCGCATGTGACAAACTTTTGTAATGGAGGTTTAAAAATAAAATTAAAAAGGGGAGAGAAAAATAAAATAAATATGTAGTCTGTGACGCCAGTTGGGATGTTCGGCTTTGGTATGGCCGGGCACTGCTGGAGGTCCCCAGGAGATAGGTGGTGATGCACAGTGCCAGAGGGTTGTCCTCTCACCACACAACTAGGGCTGGTTCCTGGGGATGGTGAGGTAGGGACGGCGCAGCAGAGAATAATTCAGCCAGAGTCAAGACAGGAGCTTTTACCTGTTACTGACGCTCTGCAGAACAGTCCGGAACATTCCTTACAGCCTTTACAATGATGGTGGTCTGACCTACCCAATGACAGCTTGGCTTCTCTGCTGTGTGGTGGTCATGTATTCCTCCTGCTGCTACCTCCCTACCTGGGAAAAGGTGTCTGGAAATCCTGGGTTTTTCAAGACAAGAACAATCTGGATCTTTATTCCCTTCCCGCGAGCAGCAACTTGAATGCTAAAGAAAAACCACTATTTCTTCTAGAAGTTTCCAGACTCAAACATGTCACTGAGCTCCCAGGAAATTCACTGCTCTTTATAAAAAGGCTAATAGCAGTCTCACAGCTTGCCTCTGACCTTGAAAGTCCTGGTGGCCTAGGGACTGATACCTGCCAATGTGTAGCTGCCCCACCAGAGGTTTTATCAGTCACCTCAGGACAAGACTGTCTCCATGTTACACTCTTCGCTTCACCTAACATGTCCACCCTGGCTGCTACTCCAACTCTAACTGACTTTACCTCACATCTAAGCTCCTCCCCTTTCTCCTTCTAGGGCTCAAACAGGGCTCAAACTCAAGCGTTTTATCTCAAGTGAACAGCCCCAGTAAGAGAGTTTGGGCAAATGTGTGTATGTGGTGAACAACAGAGAAAAACAAATCTCATTAAGGCTGACAACACATGTTATACAGATTGAAATACACATGTAGTTATTATCTGTAACGACTAGGAACAGGGTATATGGCACAAACACGGTCCATAGCACACCCTAGAAATCCGTAAATGCCCCAACAAAAACTGCAAGACAAAGTATATAAAGTACCCATGCCAAACATGATGTGAAGCCCCTACACAAGGTTCTCATATATACTGTCTGACATATTCTCATATACACCGCACTCAACATATCCTCATATACACTGTTCAAGACATTTCCTCATATACTCCTCCCACTACATATCATCATATACTCCATCTACCCATATCATCATATACCACCGCCCACCACATATCATCATATACACCGCCCAAGACATATCATCATATACACCACCCACTACATATCATCATATACACCAATCAAGAGATATCATCATAGACACCGCCTACTACATATCATCATATACACAACCCACCACATATAATCCTATTCACCCCCCACCACATATCATCATATACATTGCCCACTACATATAATCCTATACACTGCTCACCACATATCATCATATGCACCACCTACAACATACCATTATATACTCCACCCACCACATATTGTTCTGTCCCCACTTAAAGGCGATGGAAGGTGCGTAGTTGTGAGAGGTTGTGAGAATCTTACCTTCGTTTTTCCTATAGGTGGGGCAGACAGGACCAGAGGGCTCCAGAGTGAAACATGCACATGCTGAGATGAAACAATGGTGGTTTATTTTCTCCAAAGTTTAGGACATGCAGAGTGCAGTAATCCAAGTACCTGGCATTGTAATTCTCCAGTGATGTTTGTCTCTGAAGCTACTATGTGGTCAGAAGACTTTGCTCCTAGTAGCTCCAATCCAATAAGGGATGTTGTTCTCACAAATTCTGGTTTGGAATGAACATACCAGGATGTGATGCAAGAGGGTCATCAGACACTCCCATGGGCTGGACAAAAGAAACAGAGGAGCCGAAAGGTCTGACCAGTAGATGGCAGCAGAGACAAGCATGAAAAACATTAAATAACAGTGTTAACTAAAACAAATAGAAACAGCACACTCCCCGTCTGAAATTCACTTTGGGGATTTCACTATTAAGTCCATAATACAACCTGAAAGGAAAGGCATGTTAAATGCAAAAACAAGCTCAATTGAGTCCAAAACAAGAAGGATGGCTCAAAGTTCAGGTCCGGTAGTGTTCATCCTGTAGGGACGCTCTCTATGGGCAAAAGCAGAACAAGTTCGTGGATTGGCCTTGCAAAGGTCTTCGTCTCACCTTTCCTGATGACCTTTAGCTCCACCTTCTGAACATTGCCGTCTTGACTAGGCAGTATCCTAGTAATTAGTCCCATAGGCCAGTCAGTCCTTTCTGTGGTCTGATCTTTCATGAGGACTAGGTCTCCTTCCTTGAGGTTCGGCTTGGGATGTCGCCACTTCTTTCTTCCTTGAAGAATGGTGAGGTATTCCTTCCTCCATCGGTTCCAGAAGTAGTCAGCCAAGTATTGAACCCGTTTCCAGTGTTTTTGGTAAGTGTTTGCGTGGGTGAACTCTCCGCTGGGCATTACCACTTTGTTTTTTTTTGTGGGTAATAAGAATAGTATGAGTCAATATGGTCGGTGTTTCTGGATCCATGGTCACCGGCACAAGGGGTCTTGAATTGATAATGGCTGAGACTTCAGCTAAAAGAGTGACTAGAGTCTCATGTGTGAGTCTTGAGGAATTGACATCCACTAGCATGGAGTTCAAGATGTTGCGTGAAATCCCGATCATCCTCTCCCAGGAGCCTCCCATGTGAGAACTGTGAGGGGGATTGAAGATCCAGGTGCAACCTTTCTCTGCCAGCTGATCTTGGATAGGTTTGGTGTCGATGTTCAGTTCTCTACATGCACCGACGAAGTTGCTTCCACGGTCAGACCTCAGCTGTTTCACTGGTCCTCTGATGGCAAGGAACCTTCTCAAGGCGTTGATTAGGCTGGAGGTATCCATGGACTCTAACACCTCAATGTGAACGGCTCGAACACTCATGCAGGTGAATAACACAGCCCACCGCTTGCTGTTTGCTTGGCCTCCGCGAGTTCTGCGTGTGGACACCATCCATGGTCCGAAAACGTCTAGGCCCACGTAGGTGAAAGGTGGCTCTGTGGAAAGTCTGTCTGTAGGCAAGTCAGCCATTTGCTGGTACAGTTGTTTTCCTCTCGCTTTACGACAGTGCACACAATCGTGTAGTATTTGTGCTACACGTCTCTTCATTCCAATAATCCAGAGGCCTGCAGACCGTAAAGCACCTTCTGTAATTTTCCTGCCTTGGTGTTCAGTCTTTTCATGGTGGTGTCGGATCAGCAAGACTGTAACATAGTGTTTGTTGGGAATGATGAGAGGATTTTGTTCTGCAACTCCAAGATGAGCCTGGTTCAAACGACCACCAACTCTCAGTAAGCCGAAACTGTCGATGACTGGGTTTAAATTGGCGAGAGGACTTCTTAATGGAATCTGCTGTTTGTTGTATAAACACTTCCATTCTATGGCGAATTCACTCTGTTGGAGGTGGCGTATTATGAGGGACTCGCTATGGGAGATGTCCTCAGCAGAAAGGGCTTTGTGGCAGACATGCCAGCGATGACAGTCTTTGTTTTTAAGGTCAGTATGATAGCATCTGGCGATATGCACTAACCTAGCGACGGTCCTGACGAGCCTCATCCAGCTGGAGAAACGTTCAAAACGTTGGCAACCGGAGTTGGAAGTTTTTTCTGCACTGGTGGCCAGGGTATTGACTTCAGCTCAGACATCCGGATCGTTGTCTGGATCTAGGATGCTGAAGGCTTCCTGGACACCTTCTTCTGACTGTCTCAGCAGGAACTCTGGACCTGTAAGCCAAGAAGAGTTAGCTAAAGAACTTATAGACGTAGGTCTAGTTGCGTGATCTGCTGGATTCAGTTCGGCTGATACAGGTTCTGCTAGGTTGTTGCGGACTTCCTTGTCCATAAAGGCGACGCTGTGTTCTCTCATTTCAGGCTTACTGTTCATGGAACGCTGAAGAGAGTTAAATCTGGTCTGAGCTTGAGCTCGGTTGTTTGGGAGTCTTACCCTGGTAGATCGGAAGGGTAATGGAGAGACCCAATGGTTGGTTTTGTCTTTAGAAAACTCACAGTCCATTATTCCGATGAATTCTCTGTCCTCTACTGACAAGGCTACTTTATCGTCGTCCTTGGTTGTGAGAAAGACTGATCTTCCCAAGTTGTCGATATGCAGAGAAGCGATGTCAGGTAGCTGTATTGTGTCTGGAGACTTCTCTTTCACTTCATAGTGATGAGGACATGGCTTTAGGCAGGTTGTGCGCCCATCTCCATGCACATAAGTCTTGAAGGAATCAATTTCTGATCGATCAACGCACACATTTCCTATGACTACCCATCCCAAGTCCAGTCTCTGGGCGTATGGTGCATAGTCAGGCCCATTACACTGCTGTCGCACCTTGTGTACCCTTAGATTGTCTCTGCCGAGCAGGAGTAGAATCTCTGCGTTATTGTCCAGAGGTGGAATAACACTAGCGAGGTGTCTTAGGTGTGGTTGATGAATTGCAGCTTCTGGGGTAGGGATTTCATTCCTGTGGCTGGGTATTTGGTCACATTCAACGAGCGTTGGTAGAGGTATTTCAGTCTTCGCATTGATAGGAGAAGCAATGAATCCCTGGGCTCTTCTGCCGCTAGTCTCTATGCGACCCGAGCAGGTGTTCAAGGTGTAGGGTTCTGATGGTCCATTCATTCCGAAGGCTTCAAAGAATTTGGTTCCTGCTAGGGACCGGTTGCTTTGGTGGTCTATGATGGCATACACCTTCATTGCCTTTTCTGGATGTCCCTCGGGATAAACCTTGATGAGGCATATTCGGGCACAACATTTCTGTGTTTGGCCCTCTCCACATACCTCTGAGCATGAGCAGGAGACGGCTGTGGTGGTGTCAGTCTGATTCTTGGGCTCCCCGCCATGACTTGGAGTGGGAGTGGTGGTGACTACAGCCGGTGTGTCTCTAGCTAGCTGGGTTGGGTGCATGGCTAAAACGTGTTTTTCACTATGACACTCCTCACACTTGACAATGGATTTACAGTCCTTGGCCATGTGCTCAAGTGATGCGCAGCATTTGAAACAGATCCCAAGCTCTGTGAGGACTTTCTTGCTCTCCTGTAGGGTTTTGGATCTAAACCCTCTGCACTTATTCAGTAAAATGCGTTTTTTTATGGATGGGACATGCTTGATTGAAAGACTTATCTCGTGATGAGATGGTGTTCTGTTTATCTGTGGGTGCTGCAGGTGATGGTAGCTCAGTCTTCCTGACACTCACAGTGTTCTTAATGTCTCTGCGTTTGTGTATGGCACCTTCATACCTTGATGATGATGTTGTTGCTGCTGCCGAAGTGTTGAACTCTAGGAAGTCGAGGCTGGGGTCGTTCCTCATCTGGGCCTGCTCGTCGATGAACTTGCAGAACTGAATAAATGGGGGAAAGGTGACGTCATGCATTCTTTTGTACCTTGAGACTGACGTTGCCCATTTCTCCTGCAGACTGTATGGCAGCTTCACCACGATTGGGTTCACTCCATGGGCTGTATCCAGGTAGCACAGCCCAGACAGACGAGGATCTCTTTTGGCGAGCTCCAGCTCCATGAGCAGATCACTTAGGTCTTGAAGCTTGTGGACTTCTTTAAGGTTGATCTTTGGGATGTCCTGCAGTCTCTTGAATAGGGCTTTCTCTATTGCTTCTGCGCTGCCAAAGGTGCGTTCCAGTCTCTGCCATGCAGCAGCGAGACCTGCTTCTGCTTGTCCCACATAGACGGTTCTGAGGCTCTTGATACGGTTTGTAGAGCCTGGGCCCAACCACTTGATCAGGAGGTCGAGCTCCTGTTCTGCAGTGAAGTTGAGATTGGCGATGGCTGCCTTGAAAGTTGCTTTCCAGGCCCTGTAGCTCTCTGCACGATCATCAAATTTCGTGAGACTAGTGCTGATTAGCTCTCTGCTCACCATGAACCTGGCAAACTCAGACATATCTGATTTCTCACCACTTGTTGCCACGACGACTCGTGATGCCCCTGGGGCGCATGGGCTGCCTGGCGTGAATGGATGAGATGTTCCCGGGTAAAATGACGTTGCTGCAGGGTTGAGCTGTGGTTTAGCCTCTGTAGATTCTGATGACCGCTGCTTGAGCTGTGGAAGTGGGTCAGGAAACACTTGCTTGCCATCTTGCCGTGGTGACTGTGTTTGAGAGGGCACCTCTTGGTGACTGTCATTAATTTGCTCGGGTGCTTTAGGTGGCACTGGCACTGGTAGAGGTAAGTTGGAGGTTTCGGTGTTGTTGGCTTGGACGGTACTGCAAACCAGGGTTGCTACAGGTAACTGATTCAGTACATAGTCTCTTGTGCGATCAACTGGATTGTCTGCTTCCAGTGGTGGCGAGTGAGCTGGATCAGGACCTTGGATCAATGCTTGCTCAAGTAGTCTCACTTTAGCTAGCGCAACTTCCTCTTCCATCTGTGACCGAAGAATCTTTATCTGAGCCTCCGCTTCTGCCCTTTTGGCTTCCGCTTTAGCAGCTTCTGCTTTTGCATGGGCTTCTGCTTTAGCGGCTTCTGCTTTTGCAAGGGCTTCTGCTTCTGTCCCTTTGGCTTCTGCTTTAGCGGCTTCTGCTCTTGCAAGGGCTTCTGCTTCTGCCCTTTTGGCTTCTGCTTTAGCGGCTTCTGCTTTTGCAAGGGCTTCTGCTTCTGTCCTTTTGGCTTCTTCCTCTACTTCTCTTTCTGTGAAGGAACGTCTCACCTTGGATTCCTCTGCTCTTATGCGGGCCTCTAGTATCCTGTCGCTCAGGGCTGAGCTTCTTGAGGATGATGACCCGGATGACCGAGAGGAACGTCTAGATGAGGTTGATCGGTGTGATCTGGTTTCTTGCTGGTGAGAGATACGGTGTTCGGCCTTGTCTATGGCATCTTGCACCTTGGCATCTCTTTCCTTGTCCACCTCTTCTGCCTTTCTTAGGTCTGAAAGAGCTTCATCAATTTTAGAGTCTTTTAGAAAGGTAATGTACCTTGTTGACAGTCTCTTGTATCTTTCATGAGCTGTGTTAAGCCGTTCCAGAGCGGCTTGTAAGCATGTGGCATCACCTGATGAGGATTCAAGTCTTGACATGTAATAGGTGACTCGTTCCCACTGTTCTTCCAGGTGTTCACATAGCTCATCTTTCATAGTGTGATAGTTTTCAGTGGCCTTTATCGTGGGTTTGGAAGAGCGCTTCGGTCGGACAACTTGGTCTGCTGAAAGCGTGGGCTCTGCCTCCTGGGCTTCATAATGGACAGTATCAGATTGTATTTGCTCTGTTTCAGCAGTGGGGAACTGTCCAAGGTCTTTTTCAGCCATTTTGATTTAAGGTGTACTGTCTCTTTAAGAAACTTGACTTTTGAATAGGGGTCCAAAAATCGTTGTGCAGCTCTGCAAGGACTCCCTGATGAGATTCCCAAGGTGTCTTTAGTAAAACTTGGGGTTCGCAGTGCAGCGATGTGCAGTAATGAGGTATAATGTACTGCAAGTCTATAGAAGGAGTATAGCAAGAGGGAAACAGCAGGTGCATAAACTGTCCCTTTACAATGCAAGCAGAGGTGACACAGGACGTGGCAGATGGGAGAGCTTCCCCTTAGGCTTGTCCAGGCATGCACTGTGCAGGCAGACTAGTGCACAAGGCTTGTTGCTAGGCAGATTACATGGGAAGTTACAGGGTTCTTAGGGATCTGTAGCCGGGGTTTTAAGCAGTCTTCTGACTGTTCTGTCCCCACTTAAAGGCGATGGAAGGTGCGTAGTTGTGAGAGGTTGTGAGAATCTTACCTTCGTTTTTCCTATAGGTGGGGCAGACAGGACCAGAGCGCTCCAGAGTGAAACATGCACATGCTGAGATGAAACAATGGTGGTTTATTTTCTCCAAAGGTTAGGACATGCAGAGTGCAGTAATCCAAGTACCTGGCATTGTAATTCTCCTGCGATGCTTGCCTCTGAAGCTACTACGTGGTCAGAAGACTTTGCTCCTAGTAGCTCCTATAAGGGATGTTGCTCTCACAAAAGCTCTGGCTGGAATGAACATACCAGGATGTGATGCAAGAGGGTCATCAGACACTCCCATGGGCTGGGCAAAAGAAACAGAGGAGCCGAAAGGTCTGACCAGTAGATGGCAGCAGAGACAAGCATGAAAAACATTAAATAACAGTTTTACATATTCAAAATGGACTGGCTGGATGCACTGCCGAATAAGGAGAAGCTGACTAAGCGTTTCTTTGAAACATGGTCTTTATTTATACCTAACTTGTCTACAGTGCTTAAGGATAGACTTAAATCTCAGTTTGGACAGACCTCTTGGTACCTTCTTGAACTGCTCAATGGACACATACCAATTACATAAGTTAGGCTGCTTTCACACTACGTCTTTTTAACATGCGTCCTGAACGTTTTTTTTGCTGCAAAAGCGGATCCTGCTTTTACAGCAAAAAACGCATGCAAACGCATCTGTTATTTTGCAGGATCCTGTCACTAGATGTTTAGAGGCGGGCATTGGAGTCATGTGATCGGGAGTGATGGGAACTAAACGTGCCAGACTGGGAGCCGGCATCTGACAGCTGCGAGGCTCGTAACCAAGGTAAACATCGGGTAACTTGCTTGGATACCCGATATTTACTTTGGTTACAAGCGTCTGCAGCTGCTAGGAGCCGGGCTCCCTGCACACGTTACCAATGTAAACATCGGGTAACTAAGATAAGTGGTTACCCGATGTTTACCTTGGTTACGAGTGTCCGCAGCTCTCAGGTGGGGGAGAGGGAAGGGGAGAGACAGAGAGAGAGGGAGGAGAGAGATAGACTGATCACGCGAGGCTGGCTTCTGGGCATGCTCAGTAGAGCAAGCAGGATCCTGTCTATCAGCATGCCATCGTTCACATGCGTTTTCATGCTGTTTAGTCAGGATCCAGTAATTTGCAGAAGTTGGACGCAGCTCAAAAACGTTACAAGTAGCGTTTTTGAAAGATGTTAAAAAACTGCAAGTCGCTGGATCCTCACTACAACGCACGCAAACGCAGGTGAACGCATGTTAACACGAGTCCATTGCAAATGCATTGAAATGAAAACGCATTTGCACTGGATCCGTTTCTGCGTTAAAAAAACGTTCAGGACGCATGTTAAAAAGACGTAGTGTGAAAGCCGCCTTACCATTTTAAGTTGCTTCTGGTCGCACGCAGAGCGGGGGGAGGGGTGGGCGGGACTGTTTGGATTATAATGTCATCAATGAAATGCTCTTTGTATAAGAGCAGATTGTAAAAGAAATTCGGTTAAAATTCAATAAAAAGATGTTTAAAAAAAAAAAAAAAATAACAGTTTTAACTGAGACAAATAGAAACAGCACAGGGAACGAGGAGGAAGTGAGTATGTATTGATCACGATGGCCAGACGAGTATGGGGCTACATAATGCTGCTACATGGGGCTGCATAGTGCTGCTACATGGGGCTGAATAGCACTGCTACATGGGTGCTGCTACATAATAATAATAATTTTATTCATTTACCGTATTTTTCGCTTTATAAGACGCACCGGAATATAAGACGCACCCCAAACTTAGACATAAAAAAGGTAAAAAAAAGAAAAATGGGGTCCGTCTTATACTCCGGTGTTCTCTTACCGGAGGGGGGCAGCAGTGGTGGTGAAGCGGGGTCACAGGAGGCACAGGTTGTGCTGGCAGGCGCGGCAGGTCAGTGGCAGCGGGGTCCGTGGTTGCAGGTGCCGTGGTTGCAGGCGCGGTGGCGTCCGCGGTGGCAGGATCCGTGGGGTCCGTGGTGGCGGCAGCAGCCGTGGCGTGTGAGCCGTGCAGCAGGCCGGTGCAGTGAGTGTCCGCGGTCCCGGTTCAGTGGTGGCAGCGGCGGCGGCAACTGCTCAGTGGTGGCAGCGGCAGGGACTGCTCAGTGGTGGCAGCGGCAGGGACTGCTCAGTGGTGGCGTGTGTCCGCGGTCCCGGTTCAGTGGTGGCAGCGGCGGCGGCGGCTCAGTGGTGGGAGCGGCGGCAACTGCTCAGTGGTGGCAGCGGCAGGGACTGCTCAGTGGTGGCGTGTGTCCGCGGTCCCGGTTCAGTGGTGGCAGCGGCGGCTCAGTAGTGGGAGCGGCGGCGACGGCTCAGTGGTGGAGTGTGTCCGCGGTCCCGATTCAAGTAATGGCGCCCGGAGCGACGCATGCGCAGATGGAGCTCTCATCCAAGGGCTCCATCTGCGCACGCGCTGACTCCCGGAGCAGCGCGTGCGCAGATGGAGCTCTCATCCAAGAGCTCCACCGGCGCCATCATTTGAAAGTGGGACCGCGGACAACTGGTAAGCTGCACAGCCGCCCGCCCCGCATGCACAGAGTGGCAGCCAGCAGGCTGCCCGCCCACCCCGCGTACAAGCCGCCGGGTACCTGTGCTTGCGTGCGGTGGCAGCCGGGTACCCATGGCTGTGTGCGGGCGGCAGATGGGTGACTGTGTGAGGGCGGCAGCCGAGTACCTGCACGGGCACCCGACTGCCGCTCGCACACAGCACCCGGCTGCCGCCCGCACACAGCCATGGGTACCCGTCTGCCACCGCATGCAAGCACAGGTACCTGGCTGCCGACCCCACACAGCACCCGCTGCCGCCCGTACACAGCCACGGGTACCCGGCTGCCGCTGCATGCAAGTACAGGTACCCGGGCGCTTGCATGCAGCCACAGGCACCCGCCCGATCGCCTCAGACAGGACCCCCCCCCCCCCCCCCGCTACCGCTTTATAAGACGCACCCCCCATTTTCCTCCCAAAATTTGGGGAGGAAAAGTGCGTCTTATAAAGCGAAAAATACGGTATATAGCGCTATTAATTCCACAGCGTTTTACATACATTGGCAACACTGTCCCCATTGGGGCTCACAATCTAGAGTCCCTATCTGTATGTCTTTCGAGTGTGGGAGGAAACCGGAGAACCCGGAGGAAACCCACGCAAACACGGGAAGAACATACAAACTCCTTGCAGATGGTGTCCTTGATGGGATTTGAACCAAGGACCCCAGCGCTGCAAGACTGCAGTGCTAACCACTGAGCCACCGTGCCGCCCATGGGTGCTGCTACATGGGTACTGCTGCATGGGGGCTACATTATATTATGTGGAACAATCTGGGGTGCATTATATTATATGGATGAATATTTGGTGCATTATTTTATATGGAGGACTATGGGGGCTGCATAACACTATGGAGGAATATGCGGGTGCATTATATGGAGTAATAGGAGGCTGCATTAAATTATGTGGAGCAATATAGATTCATTATGTTATATGGAGGAATGTGGGGGCTGAATACTTCTATACCCCCAGAGCGGTATGTCTGTATGTCCCCTCCACCCCAGTGCTGTAAACCCCCTCAAAGGTCTATATCCCTTCCACCCCAGTGCTGTATACCCCCCAGAGCTCTATGTCCCTTCCACCCCAGTGCTGTATACCCCACAGAGCTCTATGTCTATTGTCGCGGGCGGAGGAGGGGACGCTGCGCTCACCCACTGCTCGGGTCCAGCTACTGCTGCTGCTGCTCGGTGGTGGCTCGAGGGGTGGGCCGGATCCCGGGGACTCGAGCGGCGTTCCTCGCCCGTGAGTGAAAGGGGGTGGTTTGGGTTTAGGGATATTGTCCGTGACGCCACCCACGGTTGTGGTGAGATTGGTGACACCACCGCTGCTCTGGACGGGGATCCTGGGAGCGGTGACAGGGAGCAGCTTGGAAGTTGGTTCTTCCCTCCGTGGGTAGGGGGGTTGGTTGTCCCGGGGCCCGGTGAGGGGTAGGGATGTAGGGCAGGCGGGTTACGGGGCCTGGTGAGGTGCAGGGTCGCGGGGGCAGCGCTGTGCCGCACGGCACGGTGGTACTCACTCAGCCAATGATGAATGCCAAGTCTCCGGTAAAACAAACGGCTGGATGGATGGGTCCCACAGACGGCTGCGGTGTTGTTTCTCCCGGCAGGTTGATGGTGACTGCCTTTCCCTGCACTTGTGTAGTGTGTACGGTTCCAATGGGTTCCCACCGGTAACCCGCTCCCCAGCTTGGATGGGTGCTGAAGGAGCCCCTTTTGCCCGCAGGCTCTGGCCCTGGGAACTGTAGCCTTGGCGGTGACTGTGTTTCTCTTTACGGTTTGAGCTGTCGCCTTCAATCGGGTCTTGACTGCTGGGAAACCCTGGAGGTTCCCTTCGCTAACGGATTTGACCAGTTTTACGGCGACTCCTAGCCTGGCCGGGGTCCGTAAGCCCTGCCGGAAGGTGCTGGCTTCTCTTTGTTCACCGGTCCGGTACCGCCGGGCCACCGCCCGTCCACGGTCCTTACGGCTCACTCTAATCCGCCTCTCCTGCAGACGGTCACCACCGTCTGCCAACCTTGCTGTTCCGTCCGGGCCACACACCCGGACCGCCTTCAGACTGCTCCTCTACTACTTTACTTCCTTTCACTTCCACTTCAAAACTGATTTGATCTGCTTTTCCCGCCTCCAGGACTGTGAACTCCTCGGTGGGCGGGACCAACCGCTTGGCCCACCCCCTGGTGTGGACATCAGCCCCTGGAGGAAGGCAACAAGGATTTTGTGTTTGGTTTCGGTGTGCCTAACCGGGGTGTGGGGTGTGTTGGTGTTGTTCTGTGACGACCTGGCTTGTCCAGGGCGCCACACTATTCCACCCCAGTGCTGTATAGCCCCCAGAGCTTTTTGTCCCCCTCCAACCCAGTGCTGTATACTCCTCAGAGCTGTATTCCCCCTCTGGAGCTGTATGCCCCCCTCCTCAATAATGTGTGTGCCCCCCAGTAATGTGTATGCCCCCAGCCTCTCCTGTGATGTATATACAGCAGTGTCTGTGTGTGGCCATGTCTGTTAGTGATGGCCACCAATCGATGCAGCACATCCACATGCCCTGGAGTAGCTGGACGGGAGACAAGCGGGGGAGGTGAGTGAGGCTGCTGCCGGATTCCCCTTATTAATAATATCTCTAATGTGTCAGTGTGTATGATGTGTGTCTATGTGTGTCAGTGTGTATGATGTGTGTCTATGTGTGTCAGTGTGTATGATGTGTGTCTATGTATGTCAGTGTGTATGATGTGTATCTATGTGTGTCAGTGTGTATGATGTGTATCTATGTATGGCATTGTATAGATTTATGTCTGTTTATATGTGTATTTTTCTGAATTTCTCTTTAAATATGTATATGTGCGTATGCTTGTATGTGTACGTATCTGTGTATGTGTGTGTGTCTGCGTGTGGATGGGGCCCACTGAGACTCTTTCGCCCGGGGCCCACAAAAACCTGGAGCCGGCCCTGATCATATACACCATCTACCACATATCATCATACACACCACACACCACATATCCGCATATACTGTACACCATCTACCACATATCCTCATATACACCATCTACCGCATATCCGCATATACACCATCTGCCATATATCCGCATATACACCATCTACCACATATCCTCATATACACCATCTACCACATATACACCATCTACCGCATATCCTCATATACACCATCTACCGCATATCCTCATATACACCATCTACCGCATATCCGCATATACACCATCTACCACATATCCGCATATACACCATCTACCACATATCCTCATATACACCATCTACCACATATCCTCATATACACCATCTACCACATATCCTCATATACACCATCTACCACATATACACCATCTACCGCATATCCTCATATACACCATCTACCGCATATCCTCATATACACCATCTACCGCATATCCGCATATACACCATCTACCACATATCCGCATATACACCATCTACCACATATCCTCATATACACCATCTACCACATATCCTCATATACACCATCTACCACATATCCTCACCACATATCCTCATATACACCGCCCACTACATATCATCATATACACCATCTACCACATATCCTCATATACACCATCTACCACATATCCTCATATACACCATCTACCACATATCATCATATACACCATCTACCACATATACACCATCTACCGCATATCCTCATATACACCATCTACCGCATATCCTCATATACACCATCTACCACATATCATCATATACACCATCTACCACATATCCTCATATACACCATCTACCACATATCATCATATACACCATCTACCACATATCCTCATATACACCATCTACCACATATCATCATATACACCATCTACCACATATCCTCATATACACCGCCCACTACATATCCTCATATACACCATCTACCACATATCCTCATATACACCATCTACCACATATCCTCATATACACCATCTACCACATATCATCATATACACCATCTACCACATATCCTCATATACACCATCTACCACATATCATCATATACACCATCTACCACATATCCTCATATACACCGCCCACTACATATCCTCATACACCATCTACCTCATATACACCATCTACCACTTATCCGCATATACACCATCTACCACATATCCTCATATACACCATCTACCACATATCATCATATACACCATCTACCACATATCCTCATATACACCATCTACCACATATCCTCATATACACCGCCCACTACATATCCTCATACACCATCTACCTCATATACACCATCTACCACTTATCCGCATATACACCATCTACCACATATCCTCATACACCATCTACCACATATCATCATATACACCATCTACTACATATCCTCATACACCATCTACCTCATATACACCATCTACCACTTATCCGCATATACACCATCTACCACATATCCTCATATACACCATCTACCACATATCATCATATACACCCCCTGCCACATATACTGGTGGCTTCTTATAGCAGAGTTTCTCTCCTGGTGTGCCTGTCATGTCACATACTTGCCTTTTATTGGCCAGAGTCTTCCATGCGCAGGTGGAATCATTGCTGAGTGACACTGCCCCCTTCTGGCAGGTCTGATCATAGGTCTGAAGCTAGATGAGTGTTGACTGGTGTTGACCTCCGTTTTGGTACATTGGGGGTTAAACCAGATCTCAGATAACTGTATCCTCCTGGTACTACCCGGATCTTGCACGTAACGCCGCGTATCCATCATCAGCCGCAGCTCATTACTCACTTTCCAACAGATGTCAGATACTTGTCCTGTGGATTAACACATCTCTAATCTCCCAAATCTTCCACAGTGAGGTCCAGTTTGTGCCCATGTCCTAAAACTGTGTGTATAGGACTGACCAAAAGTTTAAGGCAGGTATGGAAAAATGTTGCATGGTAAAGGCCGCTTTACACGCAGCGACATCGCTAGTGATGTCGCTAGCGATAGCACCAGCTCCTGTCGTTTGTGCGTCACGGGCAAATCGCTGCCCGTGGCGAACAATATCACCGGTACGCGTCACACATACTTACCTTCCTAACGACGTCGCTATGGCCGCTGAACAACCTCTTTTTTAAGGGGGGAGGGACGTTCGGCGTCACAGCGACGTCACATAGCGAGCCACCAATAGAAGCGGAGGGGCGGAGAGCAGCCACATTAACGTCACTCCCACCTCATTGCCGGAGGACGCAGGTACGGTGTTGTTCGTCGTTACTGGGGTGTCACACGTAGCGATGTGTGCTGCCTCAGGAACGACCAACAACCTGCGTCCTGAATGAGAAACAATATTTTGAAAATGAACGACTTGTCAACGATCAACAATTTGGTATTTGGGATCGAATGCCGTCACTCATAGGTGTCACACGCAACGACGTCGCTAACGACGAATTCCGTGACTCCGACGACATATCATTAGCGATGTCGTTGCATGTAACGGGGCCTTAAGAATAGATAAAGTGTTAAAAATTTATTTTGTCAATTAGCAAAGTGAAAAAGCAAAAGAGACAACTAAATCCCATCAGTATTTGGAGATTGTCCTTTGTTTTCATCACTTCTTCTCTGTCACTTGTCTCTTGTACAGTTTGTGAAGGAACTCATAAGGGAGGTTGTTCCAAACATCTTGGAGCCCTGACCCCCGATCTTCTGTGTATGAGGCTTGTGCTGATCCTTCTGTTTCTTGATCCCAGACAGATGGGATGATGTGAGATCAGGGCTCAGCGGGGGCCGGTTCATCACCTCCAGGACTCCTCATTCTTAATAATATTGGCTAGATGTTTGGGGTCGTTGTCCTCCTGTGGAGTAAATTTGGAGCCAATCAGACGCCTCTCTGGATTTCTCAGCATTGAGGACACCATTAATCCTGACCAAATCTCCAGCTAGATTTTCTGAAATGTGGCCACAAACTAGCAGGACCCTCCACCGTGCTCCACTGCTCCTGCAGACCCTCATGATTGTGCCGGTCTCCAGTCCTTCAGGAACAAACTGCTTCTGTTACATCCAAGCATTTGACATTTTGGCCCATCAGTCCAGAGCACCTGCTGCAATTTTTCTACACCTCAATTCCTATATTTTCATGTTTTCCTTCATATGAGTCACTTAACCTTATTTACTTGTAGAAGGTTTAGTTTTTGGCAATAATTCTTCCATGAAGAAAAATTCTGCCCAGACTTCTAAAAACAGTACATTGGTGCAGCTTGATCTCAATGGTTTTTTGCCAGTCCTAAGCTGATGCCACTGCTTGCCACCTTCCCCCATGGAAGTAATCATGATATGTCTTTCATCAGCTGCACTAAGTTTCTGACCACTGGCATCTATGGTCCTCAATTTATTTGGTATCCTCCATTCTGAGATACAAGCACCTACGTATTCTTCATGTAATACCATCACGGAGGTGTCTAACTGGCTGCAAATTTATTCTGGAGCAGAACAACAACATCAAACATACAGCCAATGTCATTAGGAAGTAAAAGATCTGGGGTCAGTTCTCCAATTTGTTTGGAACAACCTCTCCTGTCATGGCTTGGTTCAGCGACCTGTTGTTTCATGGTCGGTTGCTCTGTCTGTGGGCTATTGCCTTTTCTTCCCTGTCCAAATGCTGATGGTTCTTATTATGTTTGTTCTCCTTTCTTGGTTGATTCTCTCCAGGTGTTTCTCATTTCCCCATTTTGGTCTGCATTATCACATTCTGGTTTGGGTTATCTATGTTGACCGTTCACTGCACTTCCTTGCTGGCTATATCTCTATGTGGACTTGTTTCAAGAAGCCCCAACTCTTCCGCTTCGGGGTTTCACTTTTAATAAACATCACTTGAATGCCTGCTGGGATTACTTTCTTTCCCAGCACATATTCCTTTCACCTTATTTGAACATTTGAGTTTTCTCACTCTGGGTTTGTGTATCCTCCTGTACACACTTTCCTCTCCACTTATTAGCAGTGTGTTGCAACCTCTCCTCTGGTCCTTCAGGAGGTACAAGAAACCCCTCAATGGCCTTTTAAGGAGTCAGATCCGAGGTGGAGATGTTAGTTGTGTGGCTATGGTCTTACTACTCTGTACAGGGACCAGTTGGATGCGCGAGGATCTTCTCCCTGTAGAAGGTCTTTCTCCTTTTCCATTACCCGTATGTGAGTGTGTCTATGTTTATAACACCTTCCTTCACAGATCCTTCAAAAACAGTTTACATATCACACACAGACTTGGGGAAAGTTTGGTGTGGGGAAAGACACACAACAGGGCACAAGGGGTACACCAAGGACACTTTAACAATAGTGGGCCCTGGTGCTAGTGAGGGGAAAGATGGGACACCTCCTACAGTCACCGGCAGTTGCACCCTGCACTCCTAGCCAGTCCCTATACAGGTTCTGCACCTGTCGCCAAGCAGGATACCTGAAGCCCTGAGAGACCCTGTAATAACCCTGGCTAGTGAGCTGGCAAGTGAGGATCGCTAGTCCCACCGCTGCACTAATTCAACATGAAGGGAAGGTACAGAATGGATTCAGAATAACCGGCGCCCTCTACTGGGAGATATGGAGTGGACAACAACTGGAAACACCTGAAGCCAGGAGTCAGAAGCAGCTGGAAAGCAAAACTGACAGTACCCTTCCAGCACCAAAGTAAGGGGAGTACATTTCATATGGGGCGTCTGATATGACAAAGAGACTGTGGCCCAGATCCTTTAACAAGTGAGAGACGACCGTGACAGTACAAGTAACAGGTGTGCCTACAAAAAGTGGTGAAGGGACGGGCGGTCACCAAATATTGCTGGGATTTACATTTCTGTTTTGTTCATTCACTTTGCATTTGGTTAATTGATAACAAAAAACAACAATGAAAGGTTTTATTTTTGAAAGCTTCTTACCTTGTATTTTATCCAAATCTGCCCATATTTTTACTTAAGCTATAAGCTCACCTCCGATATTATGGAAGAGTAATAGAATTTTTAGCAACTACGACCGCACCGTCGTCCATATTACCTGTGAGCGGCATTTCAATGTTTCATTATTTTTTTTTCCACCTCTTGAATTTTACAGCAAAACATTTCTTTGGAAGCCAATTAAATGCAGAGCGGAGACGATGTCCTCGGCCGTCTTGTGCTCTAATTAGTTTGATAGAAAACAAGAAGACAATAGGTCATTATTTGGCGCATGGATCGGCCCGCGGTGCAGGGTGGGAGGACGACACGGGGATGAGATACTTATTTGCACAGAATTAGAGATAATTAGACCGCGCTTCCTCGCCCGTGCCCTTTTCTTGCACCTAATAGAATATTTTCTTATCTAAAAAAACAACCAAAAGCATCGGCACCGTCGCCTTCCCGCTGCTCGCGGAGAGCTTTGTGTATTGTGAGTCACTGCAAAATGCGCTAATAGGTAAGACATTGCCCCAGAGTGCGCCGCGAATACACAGTGTTCCCAAGATGGAGATCATTACACTTGTTTGTCTGCGCAGGAGGTAAGCGGCAAATCTCCGGTATTTGCACTGTATACACCCCAACTCTCCGGGGGTGATACAGAGAGAGCAGAGATGTGGATGCATTGTGCTCCTCTTTTTATCAGTAGGCATGACGTTGTCGTGAAAATGTAATAAGACAAATATGTTTTCAACTGTTCCAAAACCTGGCACCGACCCCCCTCCCTCTCAGTTAATTTGGCTGAGAAAGGTTTTCTCGTTGAAGCTCCGGACCCCTGGTGTGTTACAGGTATCATTGGAGGACCAGAAGGCATCAAGGCATCATACTTAACCCCAGTGTGCCAGGCAAGGCTCTGGAAGGGTTCACCGATCTCCCCACAGAACTTGACCAAGACTATGAGGCCATAAAGCAGGCCCTAATACGAAAATACCAGCTGACTCCAGAGGTACCGTAAAATGTTCTGGATCTTCCAACTTGGACCACATGGCAGCTACAGTGACGTGGTCCATGGGCTCCAAACCATCTTTGAGCAGTGGGACTGTCACTTACCACCTTTGAGGTGCTAAAGGACCCGATGGTGAAGGACCAATTTCTACATCTTTGTCCTATGGAGGTGCGACAGTTTGTGATGGACTGGGAGCCAAAGGAGATGGTTAAAATAGTGCAGGTTGCATAGACATACAGTACAGACCAAAAGTTTGGACACACCTTCTTACCTCTAGAACAACTGTTAAGAGGAGACTTTGTGCAGCAGGCCTTCATGGTAAAATAGCTGCTAGGGAACCACTGCTAAGGACAGGCAACAAGCAGAAGAGACTTGTTTGGGCTAAAGAACACGAGGAATGGACATTAGACCAGTGGAAATCTGTGCTTTGGTCTGATGAGTACAAATTTAAGATCTTTGCATCCAACCACCGTGTCTTTGTAGAAAAGGTGAACAGATGGACTCTACATGCCTGGTTCCCACCGTGAAGCATGGAGGAGGAGGTGTGATGGTGTGGGGGTGCTTTGCTGGTGACACTGTTGTGGATTTATTCAAAATTGAAGGCATACCGAACCAGCATGCCTACCACAGCATCTTGCAGCGGCATGCTATTCATCCAGTTTGCGTTTAGTTGGACCATAATTTATTTTTCAACAGGACAATGACCCCAAACACACCTCCAGGCTATTTGACTAAGAAGGACAGTGATGGGGTGCTACGCCAGATGACCTGGCCTCCACAGTCACCAGACCTGAACCCAATCGAGATGGTTTGGGGTGAGCTGGACCGCAGAATGAAGGCAAAAGGGCCAACAAGTGCTAAGCATCTCTGGGAACTCCTTCAAGACTGTTGGAAGACCATTTCTGGTGACTACCTCTTGAAGCTCATCAAGAGAATGCCAAAGCAGTAATCAAAGCAAAAGGTGTCTACTTTGAAGAACCTAGAATATAAGACATATTTTCAGCTGTTTCACACTTTTTTAAGTATTTCATTCCACATGTGTTAATTCATAGTTTTGATGCCTTCAATGTGAATCTACAATTTTCAGAGTCCTGAAAATAAAGAAAACTCTTTGAATGAGGTGTGTCCAAACTTTTGGTCTGTACTGTATGAGACCAAGCATTCGTCTGAGATGCGGAAGTTGACCGCCACCAGCTGGAAAGGGGGTAAACCATCAAATACTACCCCTGCCAGACAACATTCAGAAGGTCCTGTCCCCTCTGCCAGCACCCGGCCTGCATCTGATCCCTGCAGATGAGATACAGCAACGTTTCTGTGAGAGCTGCTCGTAGGATTGCTAGAGAGGCAAATCAAAAACCCTGCTTGACTATAAAAGACCTTCAGGAAGATTTAGCAGACTCTGGAGTTGTTATACCTTGTTCTACTGTTCAGAGACACCTGCATAAATAAGGCATTCATGGAAGAGTCATCAGTAGAAAACCTTGCCTGCGTCCTCACCATAAAATTCAGCATTGGAATTCTGCACAAGAAAATCTAAACAAACCTGATGTATTTTGGAAACAAGTCCTGTGAACCGATGAGGTTAAAATATAACTCTTTAAGCATAATGATCAAATGTATGTGTGGAGAAAAAAGGGCACAGAATTTCAGGAAAAGAATATCTCGCCAACCATTAAGCAAAGGGGGTGGATCAATCATGGTTTCAGGTTTGTGTTACAGCCAGTGGAACGGGGAACATTTCACAGTTAGAAGGAAGAATGGATTCAATGAAATTTTAACAAATTCTTGATGCAAACATAACACCATCTGTAGAAAAGGTAAAGTAGAAAAGAGGAGAGAAGAGGATGACTTCTACAAATGGATAATGATCCTAAACACGCGTCAACATCCACAATAGACGACTTTAAAAGGCGCAAGCTGGAGGTTTTACAATGCCCTCATGGTTCCCTGCTCTGAACATCATTGAAAATCTGTGGCTAGACCTCAAAAGAGCAGAGCATGCAAGATGAGCCATGAATCTCACAGAACTGGAAGACATCTCCAAGGAACAGCAGTGCATGCAAGACAACCAAGGAAACTCACAGAACTGGAAGACAAGCCAGGAATCTCACAGAACTGGAAGACGTCTCCAAAGAAGAGCAGTGCATGCAAGACGGGCAAGGAATCTCTCAAAACTCGAAGACTTCTCCAAGGAAGAGCAGTGCATGCAAGACAAACCAGGAATTTCACAGAACTGGAAGACTTCTACAAGGAAGAGCAATGCAAGCAAGGCAAGCCAGGAATTTCACAGAACTGAAAGACTTTTCCAAGGAAGAGCAGTGCATGCAAGATGAACCCGGAATCTCACATACTGGCAGACCCTTCTGTAGTGCCCCACAAGGCAGGCGGTTAACCTACTCATTGCCGAGCCATTTTGGGTCGGGTCAGGCTATGTCACGGGTGGCCTTGCCCAGTTCCGTTGCCCCAAGGCATACAGTTAATGGTGGGGGAAGCAGGGTATTTGGGAAAGTTTGTTGTGACACCACCTGTGGTATGCGGCCATAGAGTAGCCGCCGCTGCAGGATTCCTCGTCTGGGCAGGTGTTACGGCAGCTGGGATGGTGTTGTTCCCCACAGGCGGAGGAGGCCCCGGGTGGATGAAGAGGGGAGGTAATGGCGGTTGGCGCCTAAGCGCTGGGTGGCGGCGGCACTGGTAAGGACAAGCCAACACAGTCTCTGTGGGTTCAAGGTGTAGTTTACTCACAGCTTCAGTTGCCAGCCTAGTAGTATTGGTCACTGCTCTGATGGGCTCCGGTCAATCCCAGACCAGTAAGGGGCAACCACCGGTGTTTTGGGAGAGGAGGAGAGAGAGAATCCTATTTCTAGGATGTCCCCCTCAGTAGTTAGGTACCCTGGCTGAACTTCTGCTCCAAGCCCCGGGCCTAATAGAGTTCAAGTTTTCCGGAGATGTCTTGTCAGAACTATGGTCCCGACGGATCTGTCTTTGATATGAGTGTGTTGCAACTATTTCTACCCCAGGTGGACCCACCCCCCCAGGTGGCTGGCTTCAGTGACCTGGGAAGTCCCACGATTGTGATGGCCACCCCCCTGCCTACCCTGAGCCATCCCACCCTGTGTGAAGGCCCCTAAGGTGTATGTAATATGTGAATGTGGAACACCGGTGATTAACCCCCCCCCCCCTTACCTGAGATATCTTAATTGAGATGCAGTACCCTGTGGCGACCAGTGCCTCAGGGGCGCCACACTTCCAAGGAAGATCAGTGCACGCAAGATGAGCCAGGAATCTTACCAAACTGGAAGACAATCCTGGAATCTCACAGAACTGGAAGATGTCTCTAAGGAAGAGCAGTGCATGTAAGATGAGATAGGAATCTCAAAGAACTGGAAGACGTTTCCAAGGAAGAATGGATGAAAATCCTTGAAACATAAAATGAAAGACTCTTGGCTACAAAAAGCATTTACAAGTTGTGATACTTAACATAAAGGGTGCTACTAGGTACTAACCATGCATGGTGCCCAAACTTTTACATGCCACTATATATATAATTTATTTATTTTATCTTATTTTTAAAAAAGCGTTGGTTATCCTTCAATACTCATGTCAGGATACCTTGGATGGTACAGATAGACATAGCTGTGTGGCAGTATAGTAGTATACTTGTGGAAAGAAAAGCATTACTGGCTGCAGTTTCCTATACTAAAAAATATGATCCAAACTTGTGTAGAACCGGCCAAATGACGCTGTGTGTCCAGATTTTCTTGGCACAGTCTACTGAAAAGAGCACATTGCTTTGAGAGTAATAAAATTCACATCAATTCACATCAAAAAAGCTTGATTGGAATTTCATTTCTTGCCAAAATGTGAGCGAATTTGAAGAATTTGAATTTCGGCAGTTTCGCTCATCACTACCTACGATCGTGATGGCCACCCCCCTGCCTACCCTGAGCCATCCCACCCTTAACTGAGATATCTTAACTGAGGTGCAGTACCCTGTGGCGACCAGTGCCTCAGGGGCGCCACACTTCCAAGGAAGATCAGTGCATGCAAGATGAGCCAGGAATCTCACCAAACTGGAAGACAATCCAGGAATATATATATATATATATATATATATATATATATATATATATATATATATATATATATATATATATATATATATATATATATATATATATATATATATATATATACAGTTTATTATGTGTATATATATATATATATATATATATATATATAAATATATATATATATATACATATATATATATATTGTCCTGGACAGCTGACGTCAGGCAAACACTAGTATTAGGCTGCTTTCACACATTCGTTTTTCGCCATCAGGCACAATCCTGCAAATTGCGGATAAAACGGATCCAGTGTCGGATCTGTTTTATTCCCCATAGTCTTGTATTAGCGCCGGATTTTGTCGGATGGCCTTGCATTGCATGCGGCGTCCGCCGAATCCAGCGAAATTTCTTCATCTGGCTGCCGGAAAGGACGCAGCATGTGTCGCGGGCGGGAGGGGGCGTGCTCGCTATGCTCGGGTCCGGGGCTGCTGCTGCTCGGTGGCTCGAGCGGTGGGCCGGACCCGGGGACTCGAGCAGCGCTCCTCGCCCCCGAGTGAAAAGGGGTGTTGGGTGGTTTTAGGGAGATAGTTCGTGACGCCACCCACGGGTCGTGGTGATGGTGGACATCACCGCTGCTCGTGACGGGATTCCCGGGAACGATGGCGGGGAGCAGCTAGGTGTTAGTTCCCCCTCCGTGGGTAGGGGTTGGTGATCCCGGGGCCCGGTGGTGGTACGGGGAGGCAGGGTAGCTGGGATGCAGGGTTACGGAGGCAGCGCGGCGCGGTGCCGGATGGCACTGTTGTACTCACTCAGGCACAGATTCAGAGTCTCTGGTAAACCAAACGGCTGGATGGACGGGTCCCGCAGCCGGCTGCAGTGTCTTTGCTCTCCCCGGACAGGTTGATGGTGGCTGTCTTTCCCTGAACAGCTATGTATGGATTGACTCCGATGGTTTCCCACTGGTAGTCCACTCCCCGGCGTGTAAGTACCGAAGGAGCCACTTTTGCCTGCAGGTGCTGGCCCTTGGATCTCTAGCCTATGGCGGTGGCTTTTTATCCTCACTGTGTGGACTGTTGCCTTCTGTCGGGTCTTGGGTGTGAGGGAACCCCTGGGGTCCCGGTCACTATCGGATTTGACCGTTGTCGGCGGCTCCTAGCCTGGTTGGGGTCTGATGGCCCTGCCTTTGTGCTTGGTACAGATCTGCTCCCCGGCTCGGTACCGGCGGGCCACCGCCCGTCCCCGGTCCTACGATTCCGCTAACTTGCACCACCTCCTGCAGACGGCCACCACCGTCCGCCGACCTTGCTGTTCGTGCCTGGGCTCCTACCCAGACACCAACAGTTTTTCTCCTGTTACTTTCAACTCCAAAACTCAACTACTCTCAACTTCACTGCTTTTTCCCGCCTCCGGGCCTGTGAACTCCTCGGTGGGTGGGGCCAACCGCCTGGCTCCGCCCCACCTGGTCTGGACATCAGACCCTGGAGGAGGCAACGAGGATTTTGTTTGACTGTTGTTGCCTAACCAGGGGAGGGGGTGTGTGTGATGTTGTGTTTGTGACTACCTGGCTAGTCCAGGGTGTCACACATGCAATGTTTTTTGTCTCTGGACGCCGGATTCGTCGTCATCCGGCATATGACGGAATCCAACGACGGACCTGGTTTTTTGAACTGCGCATGCTCAGTATCCCAACGGATCCGTCAAAAAACGGTAGGAACGCATGGAAAAAACTGATGCAAAGGATCCGTTTTTTCGCCGGATCCGTCGCATCAGTTTTTTCGCCGTATTGTGCCTGACGGCAAAAACCGGATGTGTAAAAGCAGCCTTACAGATCCGTTTTCTCCACAGTCCATAGAGGTGCGTAGAGGTATACGGGAGTCTTTCCAGTTACAGAACAGACACAAGAATAGCTTTTTATGTAGATTGCACAGCATTCTATGGAGCATGATGTGGCGACATACCGCTCTGCTGTGTGCATGATGCCCTAGTCTCATACATGGAGTGGAAGAAACCTTCTTTTCCACCTGTCTCCTCCATTGATCCTCGCAGGGTTTGTTCCTTTTCGCCCTGTCGTTGCTCTTTTGTACAGTTTTTGACTCTTCCTGTGCAGGATACGAGCGCTCGGTATAATTAGTGTTCAGGTTACGGAGGATTCGGCTTTTTTGCAATGATTTGCTCCCACATCTTCCCCGGTACACCTCGTCCCCCCCCCCCCCCCTTCCCGACATGACACAGCTGATTACACACTATAATAATGGCTTCCATCATCTCGCCATTATCACAAGTCATTTTGTAATCCCACGGTGCCCCCCACCCCGGCCCCTTCTCCATCCATTAGCACAAAATCCATGCATACTACTTAATAGCCGTATAACAAGGGGGCAATTTAATGCATTTAGCACAAATTATCATCTTCCTGAATTTTCACTTCCATTTTAAAGAATAGAAATTTGCGCAGCGTTCCCACATTACAGGGGAAATCAACGCTTTATGTTCATTTTATGTGAATTTTTCCTGTTTTTTAAAACCTATTATGTATTTAATTTTTCATATTGTTTGGTTTGTATCCTTGGCCCCTGAACTAAGTGCATTTGTGGAATTTGTGGCTTCGGATGCAGATGGGGCTGATTCCTGAGTGTTGTCTATGAATGATGGAAAGGTTGCCAGTTTACGATGCCCGATCTCTGGGGGATGGATGCAGGAAGAAGCCATTAGCTGCATAGCCCTGCCCCCCGACATGGTATAATGACCCCACACTACAACCCCCCCCCTCACACCCCACAATATAAAATTCCTACAGTCCTCCACATATAGTATGATAATGTCGCGGGCGGGGAGGGACGTCGCTGCGCTGCGCTCGCTAACGCTCAGGTCCGGCGCTGCTGCGGTGGCGGCTCAGTGGCTCGAACGGTGGTCCGGATCCGGGGACTCGAGCGGCGCTCCTCGCCCGTGAGTGAAAGGGAGTAGTTTGGTTTGGGGATTTGGTCCGTGACGCCACCCACGGGTTGTGGTGAAGATGGGCACCACCGCTACTGGTGACGGGGGATCCCGGGAGCAAAGGCAGGGAGTAGCTGGGATGTTGTTTTCCCCCTCCGTGGGTAGGGGTTGGTGGTCCCGGGGCCCGGTGAGATGACTGGGAGGCAGGGGTGGATGGGTGCAGAGTCGCTTGAACTGCGCAGCGCGGTGCCGGACGGCACGGTTGTACTCACTCAGCCACAAATGTACGCAAAGTCTCTGGTAAACCAAACGGCTGGATGGACGGGTCCCGCAGCCGGCTGCTGTAGTCTCTCCCGGACGGTTGGTGGTGGCTGCCTTTCCCTGCACCTTTGTGTATGTTTGGTCCCGATGGATTCCCACTGGTAACCCGCTCCCCAGCGTATATATGTGCCGGAGGAGCCCTTTTGCCCGCAGGCTCTGGCCCTTGGAACTCTAGCTGTGGCGGTAGCTGTATTTCCTTTTGCTGGTCGGACGGTTGCATTCAATCGGGTCTTGGCTGTTAGGAACCCCTGGGGTTCCGGTCACTGACGGATTTGACCTCTAATGGCGACTCCAAGCCTGGTCGGGGTCCGCAGGCCCTGCCTGAGTGTGCTGGCTTCACTTTGCTCCCCAGTTCGGTACCGGCGGGCCACCGCCCGTCCCCGGTCCTACGGTTCCGCGTTGATCTGCCTCTCCTGCAGACGGCCACCACCGTCTGCCAACCTTGCTCTAAGTGCCCGGGCCACACACCCGGACACGGTCAGTTTACTCCTCCGCTACTACTTCACTGCTTCACTTCCCTAACTCCTCTCTCCTCTCACTGACTTCCTTCTCCCGCCTCCAGGACTGTGAACTCCTCGGTGGGTGGGGCTAACTGCCTGGCTCCACCCCACCTGGTGTGGACATCAGCCCCTGGAGGGAGGCAACAAGGATTTTGTGTCTGGCTGATGTGCCTGTCTCGGGGTGGGGGTGTGTGTTGCAGTACCTGTGACGACCTGGCTAGTCCAGGGCGCCACAATAACACCACTGTCTCACACACAGTATGATGCACCAGAGCCCCCCACGTAATATATTACCCCAACAATTCCCCCCACGTAATATAATTCCCCCAAAATGATATAATACCACAACAGCCCCTACACACACAGTATGATGCCTCCATAATCTCTATGCATGATAAAATACCACAACAATCCTCCACACACAGTATGATTCCCACACAACCCCTTCACATGATAAAATGCCCCCACAGTTCCCCCCGCACAGTAGGATGCCTCCATTTCCCCCCATATGACATAATGCTCCCACATTTAGCTCCACATAGTATGACGCTCCCCACATGATATAATTACCCCAACATTTCACCAGACATAGTATGATCCCCTACAGTTCCCCCAACACAATATAGAACCCCTACAGACCTCCACACATAGTATGATGGGCCATACCCCCTATATGTGATAATGACTCCACAATTCCCCTCATATGATATAATACCACCACATTTCATCAAACATAGTTTGAAGCCCTACAGTCCCCCTGAAACAATATAATACCCCTACAGCCCTCCGCACACAGTATTATGTGACACAACCTCCATATGGTATAATGCCTCATAATTACCCCATATGATATAACACGCTCACATTTCACCACACATGGCATGATGCCCCACAGTTCCCCCAACACAATATAATACCCCTACATAGCTCCACAACCAAGTATGAATGCCCCAAAGCCCCCCCACATAGTATAATACCCTGACAGTTGCCTCAACTAATATATTTCCCCCACAGCTCCCAAAAATTATATAATACCACAACAGCCCCCCACACACAGTATGATCCCTCCATAACCTCTATACATGATAAAATACCACAACTGTTCCCTCCCCACACAGTATGATTCCCTACACGACTCCTTCACATGATAAAATGCCCCCACAGTTCCCCTCCACAGTAGGATGCTATTAGGACCAGGAGGACGGGTAGGCCCAGGAGGTGGATCCACTGGACTGAGCACCCCACCGAGGGCAAGGTGCCCGGTAGCCGGAGCACTACGGTCAGCAGGACAGTCCGTTCAGAGGAGTGGAGTGAAGAAGTTCCTGGGACCACGGAGTCCCTGAAGGTAGTCCGGGTGACGGAGCTCAGGTTCGGAGGCCGGGATGATGTCAGGCAGAGTCCGGAACCAGCTGAGCGAGGAGGTCGGTCACCACACGGATCCAGGGATCGGAGACGGTAGGGACTGACGAGATGGCGGACAGTCACCGTTCGGAGTTTTGGAACCGTCAGGACCGGTTGGCGAGACAGGGAGCGGCTCTACAAGAGAGATAGGTGAGTACGGGACAAGGCACAGGGGGACCTGACTCCTAGCTTATCAAACACGAAGAACAGGCCCCGCCCACTTGGAAAGGAACTCCCTATATACCCTGTACCCTAATGCGCATGCGCGAGGGCCCAGGGTGCCAGAAACTAGAGCAGGAAGCGGTGCACAGGAGGCAGGACTGCCGGGCTAGCTCAGCGTCGCAGATGGGCGCCAGGAGCGGGGACCGGGTCGCCTGGAGGACGCAGGTGAGGGAGCATAGAGGCTGTGGAGCGGGGGACCGGGGAGCGTGGCACGCGAGCGGGGAAGCGTGGCATGGGAGCCGGGGAGTGTGACACGGGAGTGGGGAAGCATGGCAGGGGAGCCGGGGAGCGTGGCACGGGAGCTGGGGAGCGTGACAGTACCCCCTCCCCCACGCCCCCCTCCCCGCAACCGGGACAGGAAGGCATGTATCAGGGGAGTACCCACATTCTCCTGGGGTTCCCAGGACCTATTCCTCAGGACCATACCCTGCCCAGTCCACCAGGAAGAACTGTCGGCCCCGCACAGTCTTCATGGCCATGATATCCCTTACCGCATAGATGTTATCGTCAGCAATAGGAGGAGGAGCAGCACTGGCATCAGCGGAGAAGGGACCAAGGACAACCGGCTTGAGCAGGGAGACGTGGAAGGAGTTGGGTATCCTCATCGTGGCCGGGAGCTGCAGCTTGTAGGAGACCTCATTGATCTTGCCGATGACTTTAAACGGCCCGATGTATCGAGGGCCCAGCTTGTACGATGGTAGCTTTAATCGGACATATTTGGAAGCAAGCCAGACCAGATCTCCTGGAAAGAAACACGGAGGATCCAGACGCCTCTTGTCCGCGTGTCTCTTCATCCGCAGGGAAGCGCGTCCAAGGGACGTCTTGACAGTCCCAAATTGTTGAAAAGTCACGGACTACGGTATCAGCAGCAGGGACATCCGAGGAAGAAGATACAGGTAATGGGACGGAAGGACTGAAGTCCGTAAACGACATGGAAGGGAGAGCTGGAGGAGGACTCACTGACGTGATGGTTATGGGAGAATTCAGCCCAAGGAAGGAGCGTGGACCAATCGTCGTGATGGGTGTTAACGTAGTGATGCAAGAAGGAGGTCAGGATCTGATTGACTCATTCCACTTGGCCATTCGACTGAGGGTGGTAGGCCGAAGAAAAGTCCAGAGCCACTCCCAGATGTTTGCAGAGAGCCCTCCAGAAGCTCGAGGTAAACTGAGTTCCTCTGTCGGACACAATGTGTGAGGGAAAGCCATGCAACCGGAAGATGTGCTGTATGTAGGCGTCAGTGAGCTCCTGGGCAGAGGGCAGTCCAGCCATAGGGACGAAATGAGCCATCTTGGAGAAACGGTCCACCACGACCCATATGACCGTGTGTCCGGAGGACAAGGGCAAGTCTGTAATGAAGTCCATTGCAATGTGTTGCCACGGAATGGAGGGAATTGGCAGCGGCAGAAGACGACCATATGGCAGGTGTTTGGGCGTCTTGTTCCGGGCACAGGAGGAGCAGGCTGAGACAAAAGACGCGACGTCCGTGCGAAGGGATGGCCACCAATAGTGACGTACAATTGTACTCCATGTTCTCTTCTGACCAGCATGACTGGCTATTTTTGAGGCATGGCCCCAGTGCAAGACTTTTTGTCTGTCGGTTTCAAAGACATAGGTCTTCCCGGGCAGTATCTGGGCCAGAGTGACAGGAGCCACCGGAATGACTTTACTTGGGCAGATGATTGGCTGGGATGTCTCCTCTTCCTGTTCCATGGGCACGAATGACCTGGACAAGGCATCTGCTTGCACATTCTTATCCGCGGGCCGAAAATGAAGTTCCAGGTTCTTGTGGTCCGTGTAAATGATCACGGGGTACACTGCTCCCTCCAGAAGGTAGCGCCATTCCTCCAGAGCCAGTTTGACTGCTAATAGCTCTCGGTCACCGATGGTGTAGTTGTGTTCAGGCGCCGAGAAGCTCTTGGAGAAGAATCCGCAAGTTACCATCTTCCCGGTGGAGGACTTCTGCATGAGCACTGCCCCGGCCCCAGAGGAGGAGGCATCCACCTCCAAGGTGAACTGTCAGTTTAACTCAGGACGGTGGAGCATAGGAGAGGAAGCAAATGCCCGCTTCAGGGAGCCAAACGCGGCATCGGCCGCAGGTAACCAGTCCTTTGGATTAGCCCCCTTCTTTGTCAAGGCAGAGAGAGGCGCAGTCAGGGCAGAGAAGTGAGGGATGAACTGACGGTAATAGTTCGCAAAGCCAAGGAAACGTTGAATCGCCTTCAGTCCGGAAGGAGGGGGCCAGTTGAGAATGGAAGAGACCTTCTCCGGGTCCATCTGCAGGCCGGTATCGGAGATTACGTAACCCAGGAAGGGAAGAGAAGACTGCTCGAAGACACACTTCTCGTATTTGGCGTACAGGCGATTCTCTCTAAGCTTTTGTAGTACCAGCTGCACGTTCTCTCTGTGGGTCTGGAGGTCCGGAGAGAAGACCAGGATGTCATCCAAATATACCATCACACAGACGTAGAGAAGGTCCCGGAACACGTCGTTCACTAGTTCTTGAAAGACTGCCGGTGCATTACACAGGCCGAAGGGCATCACACAATACTCGTAGTGCCCATCGCGAGTGTTAAATGCGGTCTTCCATTCGTCCCCAGAGCGGATGCGGACCAGGTTGTAGGCACCACGAAGATCCAACTTGGTAAACACACGAGCTCCTCTAAGCCGATCAAACAATTCGGGGATGAGCGGCAGGGGGTATTTATTCTTTACGGTGATTTGGTTCAATCCCCGGTAGTCAATGCAGGGGCGCAGGTCGCCCTCTTTCTTCTTAACGAAGAAGAAGCCTGCTCCAGCAGGAGAGGAGGATCTCCGGATGAATTCCCTTGCCAGGTTCTCAATGATGTAAGCAGACATGGCCCTTGTTTCAGCAGGGGACAGAGGATATATCCGTCCTCGAGGTGATGTAGTTCCCGGGAGTAGGTCGATGGCACAGTCGTAAGGATGATGTGGCAGCAGTACCTCTGACTCTTTTTTATCAAAAACGTCCGCGAAGGACCAATAGGCCGAAGGCAGTCTTGGTAGGGACTCCGGGACCGGAGGTCGTCGGATGGGCTGTATGGACTTCAGACAGTTCTCGTGGCAAGAGGAGCCCCATCGGGTAATTTCGCCAGCACGCCAGCTGACCGACGGTTCGTGTGTCCGTAACCAGGGGAGTCCCAGCAGGATTTGATGAGACATGTGTGTTAGGACGTAGAGAGTGATTTTCTCGGTGTGCAGGGCACCGATACGTAGTACTACAGGCTTGGTGATCCACGAGATGGTGTCAGAGAGGGGTCTCCCATCTACAGAGGCAATCACGAGGGGTTTGTCGAGTGGAGTAACAGGCACCTGGTACTTGTCCACCGTAGCCTGCTGGATGAAATTGCCTGCTGCCCCGGAATCGAGGTACGCCTCTGCCGTGAACCGCGACTCTCCCGCTGTCACTTGAACAGTCCACGTAACCGGGTCTGAGAGAGTCCCAGTACCTAGGGTGGCCTCTCCTACCAACCCTAGGCTTTGGATTTCCCGGCCTCTCTGGACAGGAACGTAGCAGGTGTGTGCCCTCTGCGCAGTAGAAGCAGAGGCCCTTGGCGAGCCGTTCTGCTCGGCGTTGTTCGGACTGCCGCAAACGGTCAATCTGCATGGGCTCGTGGACAGAGACGCCAGACGACGCCGACTGAGGTACGGCGGGCTTCTGCGGAGGAGAGGAATGCCGTATCGGACGTCTCTCGCGGGACACCTCTTTGGATCGTTCCTGAAAACGGAGGTCCACGCGGGTAGCAAGTGCGATCAGAGCATCCAGGGTGGAAGGAACATCGCGGCCGGCCAGCTAGTCCTTAATACGACCGGAGAGTCCTTTCCAGAAGGCGGCGGTCAGGGCCTCATTGTTCCGCCCTAATTCTGAGGCCAAGGTGCGGAAGCGGATGGCATATTGACCCACCGTCAAGGTCCCCTGACGTAGCCTGAGGAAGGATGAGGTGGACGCGCCGGCACGTCCGGGTTCGTCAAAGGTGGTTCAAAACGCATGCAGGAATTCCTGGATGTTAGCAGTTACAGGGTCCTCCTTCTCCCACAAGGGGTTCATCCAGGCCAGTGCCTCACCCTCTAGATGGGACATCACAGACGCCACCTTGGCTTGGTCGGAGGCAAACAGATGCGGAAGTAGCTTAAAGTGGAGGGAGCACTGATTCAAGAATCCTCTGCAGGTCATAGGATCTCCAGCATACCGGGGTGGAGAGGCCAAGCGGAGTTTAGAGGCTTCCGAGGAAGCTGCCACACGAGCTGTGGACGTGGACTGTGATGCCAGGCACGTGGCTGCTGCTTGCAGCGTATTCAGGCGGGTGTCCACTGAGGTCATAAAGGCTAGCATGCGGGATTGGGTCTCGCGTTGTCGTCCGAGTTCCTGCTGCAATCCGGCCAGCTGGGACGCTAGTGCTTCGGAGGGATCCATGGCCTGTTCTTGCTGTTAGGACCAGGAGGACGGGTAGGCCCAGGAGGTGGATCCACTGGACTGAGCACCCCACCGAGGGCAAGGTGCCCAGTAGCCGGAGCACTACGGTTAGCAGGACAGTCCGTTCAGAGGAGTGGAGTGAAGAAGTCCCTGGGACCACGGAGTCTCTGAAGGTAGTCCGGGTGACGGAGCTCAGGTTCGGAGGTCGGGATGATGTCAAGCAGAGTCCGGAACCAGCTGAGCGAGGAGGTCGGTCACCACACGGATCCAGGGATCGGAGACGGTAGGGGACTGACGAGATGGCGGACAGTCACCGTTCGGAGTTCTGGAACCGTCAGGACCGGTTGGTGAGACAGGAGCGGCTCTACAAAAGAGAGATAGGTGAGTACGGGACAAGGCACAGGGGGACCTGACTCCTAGCTTATCAAACACGAAGAACAGGCCCCGCCCACTTGGAAAGGAACCCCCTATATACCCTGTACCTGAGTCTTTAATATCCTGTTGGAGGACGCTGGCCCTTAAGAGAGGGTCAATGACCGCGCGCGCGCAGCCCTAACGCGCATGCGCGAGGCCTGGGTGCCAGAAGCCAGAGCAGGAAGCGGTGCACAGGAGGCAGGAGTGCCGGGCCGGCTCAGGACAGCAGACGGGCGCCGGGAGCGGGGACCGGGTCGCCTGGAGGACGCAGGTGAGGGAGCATGGAGGCTGTGGAGTGGGGGACCAGGGAGCGTGGAAGCGTGGCACGGGAGCCGAGGAGCGTGACACGGGAGCGGGGAAGCGTGGCAGGGGAGCCGGGGAGCGTGGCACGGGAGCTGGGGAGCGTGACAGATGCCTCAATATCCCCCCACATGGCGTAATGCTCCCACAGATTTCCACCACATAGTATGACGCTCTCCACATGATACAATAGCCCCACATTTCATCACACATAGTAGGATGCCCCACAGTTTCCCCTATGCAATATAAAACCCCTACAGACCTCTGCACACAGTATGATGTGCCACAGCCTCCCGCATAGTATATACCCTGACAGTTTCCCCACATAATATAATTCCCCCACAGCCCAACAAGTTCATATAATACCACAACAGCCCCCCCCCCCCCCCCCCCCCCACACACACACACAGTATGATGCCTCCTTAAGCCCTTCACATGGTAAAATACCACCACAATTCCCCACATACAGTAGGTTGCCCCCATATCCCCTTGCATGGCATAAGGTCCCCACAGTTCCCCCCATATAGTATATTGCTTCCAGGGCCGGCGTCAGCACCCGGCAAACCCGGGCAAATGCCGGGGCCCTGGAGAGCCGGGGGGGCCCACTCGGCCTCGTCAGTTCTCCTGTCCCTTGGCCGGGGCCCACTCGCCTTTACAGTTCTGCCGGTCCCCGGCCGAGTTCCGGGGACCGCAGTCCTCGGCAGCAATCTGCGGCGCCGTCACTTTAAGGCGCGCAGACATCCTGGTTTGAATTTCATCTGTGGGCGGAGCTACCGCCTTCTCAGTCCCACAGATGAAGGAGGCGAGCTTCTGTCCGGCGCTGTGTGGGGCCCCCTCTCCACCGTGACCTAATCGGGTAAGTGCCCTCCCCGCCTCCCCATTATGGGCCCCGGTGAGCTGCTTCTAACCCCCCAGATGTATGCCCTGGCCCCTGCCAATCCCCCCCGCCGATTCCGCGGGTGCTGTACCCGCCGAGCCGCGGGTGTGGGCCCCGCCGAGCCGCGGGTGCTGTCGCCGCCGAGCCGCGGGTGTGGGCCCCGCCGAGCCGCGGGTGTGGGCCCCGCCGAGCCGCGGGTGTGGGCCCCGCCGAGCCGCGGGTGCTGTCCCCGCCGAGCCGCGGGTGCTGCTGCGGGTGCTGTACTGCCGAGCCGCGGGTGTGGGCCCCGCCGAGCCGCGGGTGCTGCTGCGGGTGCTGTACTGCCGAGCCGCGGGTGTGGGCCCCGCCGAGCCGCGGTGCTGCTGCGGGTGCTGTACTGCCGAGCCGCGGGTGTGGGCCCCGCCGAGCCCGCGGGTAGCTGCTGCGGGTGCTGTACTGCCGAGCCGCGGGTGTGGGCCCCGCCGAGCCGCGGGTGCTGCCGCGGGTGCTGTCCCCCGCCGAGCCGCGGGTGTGGGCCCCACAGAGCAGCAGAGTTGTGTGCATTTGTCTGAATGTAGCAGAGTTGTGTGTGTTTGTCTGTATGTAGCAGAGTTGTATGTGTTTGTCTGTATGTAGTAGAGTTGTATGTGTTTGTCTGTATGTAGCAGAGTTGTATGTGTTTGTCTGTATGTAGTAGAGTTGTATGTGTTTGTCTGTATGTAGCAGAGTTGTATGTGTTTGTCTGTATGTAGCAGAGTTGTATGTGTTTGTCTGTATGTAGCAGAGTTGTGTGTGTTTGTCTGTATGTAGCAGAGTTGTGTGTGTTTGTCTGTATGTAGCAGAGTTGTGTGTGTTTGTCTGTATGTAGCAGAGTTGTGTGTGTTTGTATGTAGCAGAGTTGTATGTGTTTGTCTGTATGTAGTAGAGTTGTATGTGTTTGTCTGTATGTAGTAGAGTTGTATGTGTTTGTCTGTATGTAGCAGAGTTGTATGTGTTTGTCTGTATGTAGTAGAGTTGTATGTGTTTGTCTGTATGTAGCAGAGTTGTATGTGTTTGTCTGTATGTAGCAGAGTTGTATGTGTTTGTCTGTATGTAGCAGAGTTGTATGTGTTTGTCTGTATGTAGCAGAGTTGTATGTGTTTGTCTGTATGTAGCAGAGTTGTATGTGTTTGTCTGTATGTAGCAGAGTTGTATGTGTTTGTCTGTATGTAGCAGAGTTGTATGTGTTTGTCTGTATGTAGCAGAGTTGTGTGTGTTTGTCTGTATGTAGCAGAGTTGTGTGTGTTTGTCTGTATGTAGCAGTTGTGTGTGTTTGTCTGTATGTAGCAGAGTTGTGTGTGTTTGTATGTAGCAGAG